>NW_028136241.1:0-730440 GCF_964662115.1 Mustela nivalis
CTGCATTGTGGGTCCAGAATTGCCAAACTTGAGGGCTAATGGGCTAGGAGTGTGAGGACAGAAGACTGAGAACACAAGATGGACTTGAGCTTCAGGCCGAGACACGGCAGGTACCCCCTGCAGATCTGAACCAATATCTCATGCATCTGAATTCACGGCGAGGATCAGACGTTGGCTCAGGTTGGAGTTTCTGTGCATGACTGCCCCTTCATTAAAGGAAGCTGAATCTCAAGGCCATGCAGGTTTTCCCACGTTGGGAGTTGTGGGATGCCCCCTTCAAGGATTCCTTCTGCGGGACAATTGAGACCTGTTGGGCAGCTCCAGAACATCCCATATGGAATGACTCCAGAGCACCGTTCGAGGATGGTTGCCATGGAAGCCTGCCTCGCATTCCAATTGTCTCCTAGCAACAAGATACTTGAAATCGGATGGCTCTGTGGGAGCAACCGGGTTGGCTGATTTGAAATGGACTTTCCTGAGGATGGGGCCTAATGTGTGTTTGAGTCCCTGAGGGCCTTGGAATGGGTCGTTGGCACCGGGACCCTGAAGTATTCTCCTAAGCTTTTGACATAGCTCCCAAGCACAAGTCTCCTCTGGAGACGAGATTTGTACTGATGTGTGCCTCAGGAAAACCCCTATGCTGGTATTGGAATCCTGGCTTTTGAGGAGACATGCCTGTAAACCAAAGCAATGGATCCAATTATGGCCTAGGGTCCTGTCTTCTTCAGTCTTCTTCTCTGGGGACATCCATCTATGGTATGAGTGGAGGTAAATGTTCAGCTGTTGTCAGGCGGCACTTGTTTGTCCCGGGAGACCTCCACTATTGGGAGGCCCTCGGGGACTTTGGAGGGTTCTCCTGATGTGTACTATTTTCTACAATGGAATGGGCAGAATTTCCATGGATTGGTTAGGCACAGTCCTAATGTGTGCCTCCAGGGGCCCCAGCCTGGAGGGTGTGTGCCCCAGGACTTTGAGGACAGAAATCTGAAAACACAAACTCGGCTTAGGTTTGGGGACGTAGGTATGGCAGGCCCAATCTAAACAACCATGAGAAGAACTCTTCAGGATAGGAAGAAAGAGCGAATCTGATGCGCTTGCTCAGGCTTTTGTGTGTGGATTTTGTATCAACGATGGCCGTGGAATGTGGGGAGGCCTCATGGGCCATGGACAAATCTTACTCTCTGTGGACTTGACCCGGTCCCAATTGTTTTTCGTCAAGCTGTGGGATGGATGTCTCCTTTCAGGTATGTTACTTCAGGTGTCCCAACAAAAGAGGAATTCCAGAGCAGAGCCCTGGGGAAGAGTGAAGGGACAAGCCAATCTATGGTTAAAAATTGGGGCCTAGGGTCATGGCAGGCCCAATATGCTGTCTATACATCCAGCTTCTGAGAGGCCTTACTTGAGGACTGGGCTATAGCTGAGGGTCACAATGAGTGTTTGTGACCAATGTGGCCCGCGAGCATGGGCGGGGCCTCATGGGCCACTCTGGTTTCAACTACACTGAACTTTGGACAACATGCCAATAAGAAGGTTTCTGCCATGGGGAAGGAGTTCTGATTCTGCATCATTTTCAACCCTAGGGCAGTGGTTGGAGATAAGGTCTAGGTTCTGAAACCTGAAAAACCACAGTTGGGAAGAGATGACGACCTAAGGCCATGGCGGGTCTGATGTGCTCACTGTGCGGTCAGCTGCCTGAATGTTGGTCAGGAGGTTCAGGCTCAGGTTGTGTCAGAGAGTGCATTGGTGCCCAGGTTAGACTATATAATTTGGGTACATTCGAGTGTCGTGTAGGTTTATCCTCATTTGAGGTGGCGGGGCAGCTCATTAGGCAAGATATTTTTTCTATAGGGCAGGCAGAGTGCTGCATTGTGGGTCCGGAACTGCCAAACGTGAGGGCTTCTGGGCAAGGAGTGTGAGGACAGAAGTCTGAGAAGACAAGCTAGACTTGGGCTACAGGCCGAGGGCACGGCAGGTACCCCCTGCAGATCTGAACCAATATCTCATGCAACTGAAATTAGGACGAGGATCAGACGTTGGCTTAGGTTGGCGTTTCTGTGCATGATTGCCCCTTCATGAACAGAGCAGAATCTCAAGTCCATGGAGGTTTTCTACGTTGGGAGTTGTGGGATGCCCCTTTCAAGGATTCTTCTGCGGGACATTGAGACCTGTTGGGCAGCTCCAGGACATCCCATATGGCATGACTCCAGAGCACCGTTCGAGGATGGAGGCCAGGGAAGCCGGCCTGCTTTCCAATTGTCTCCTAGAAACAAGATAATTGAGATCGGAAGGCTCTGCGGGAGCATCCAGGGTGGCTAATTTGAAATGGACTTTCCTGGATGAGGCCTAATGTGTGTTTCTGTCCCTGAGGGCCTTGGAATGCGGCAGTGGCACCGGGACCCTGAAGTATTCTCCTAAGATTTTGACATAGCTCCAATGCACAAGTTTCCTTGTGGAGAGGAGATTTGTTCTGATGGGTGCCTCAGGAAACCCCTTATGCTGGTATTGGAATCCAGGCTTTGAGGAGACATGCCTGTAAACCAAAGCAATGGTTTCGATTATGGCCTAGGGTCCTGTCTGGTTCAATCTTCTTCTCTGGGGACATCCATCTATGGTATGATTGGAGGTAGATTATCAGCTGCTGTCAAAACTCCTTGTTTGTCCCCGGAGACCTACACTATTGGGATGGCCTCCAGGACTTTGGAGGGATCTCCTGATTTGTACGATTTTGGTCAATGGAATGGGCAGAATTCCCATGGATTGGTTAGGCACAGTCCTAATATGTGGCTCCAGGGGCCCCAGCCTGGAGTGTGTGTGCCCCAGGACTTTGAGGACAGAAATCTGAAAACACAAACTCGGCTTAGGTTTGGGGACGTAGGTATGGCAGGCCCAATCTAAAAAACCATGAGAAGAACTCTTCAGGATATGAAGAAAGAGCGAGTCAGAGGCGCTTGCTCAGGCTTTTGTCTCTGGATTTTGTATCAACGATGGCCGTGGAATGTGGGGAGGCCTCATGGGCCATGGAAGAATCTTCCTCTCGGTGGATTTGGTCGTCCCAATTATTTTTCATCAATCTGTGGGATGGGAGTACTCCTTTCAGGTTTGTTACCTAGGTGTCCCAACCAAAGTGGATTTTTCAAAGCAGAGCCCTTGGGAAGAATGAAGGGTCAAACCAAACTATGGTTAATAATTGTGGCTAGGGGCTGGCAGGCCCAATATGCTGTCTTCATCCAGCTACTGAGAGGCCTTACTTGAGGATTGGGCACAGGCTGAGGGTCACAGTATGTGTTTGTGACCAATGTGGCCCGCGAACATGGGCGGGGCCTCATGGGCCACACTGGTTTCAACAACACTGAACTTTGGACAACATGCCAATCAAATGGTCTCTTGCCATGGGGAAGGAGTTCTGATTTCTGCATCATTTTCAACACTGGGCAGTGGTTGGGGATAGGTCTAGCTGCTGTAGCCTGAAAACCGCAGTTGGGAAGAGATGACGTACTAAGGCCATGGCTGGTCAGAAGTGTTCAGTGTGCTGTCACCTGCCTGGGTGTTGGTCAGGCCGTTCGGGCTCAGGTTGTGTCAGACAGTGCATTGGTGCCCAGGTTAGACTATATAATTTGGGTACAGTCGAGTGCCGTTTAGGTTTATCCTCTTTTGAGGTGCCTGGGCAGCTCATGAGCCAAGATATTTTTTCTAGAGGGCAGGCAGAGTGCTGCATTGTGGGTAGAGAATTGCCAAACTTGAGGGCTTCTGGGCCAGGAGTGTGAAGACAGAATTATGAGAACACATCCAGACTTGGGCTTCAGGCAGAGGGTACGGCAGGTACCCTCTGCAGATCTTAAACAATATCTCATGCATCTGAAGTCACGGCGAGGATCAGACTTTGGCTCAGGTTGGAGGTTCTGTGCATGACTGCCCCTTCCTGAACGGAGCGGAATCTGAAGTCCATGGAGGTTTTCCCATGTTGGGAGTTGTGGGATGCCCCCTTCAAGGATTCCTTCTGCGTTACAATTGAGACTTGTTGGGCAGCTCTAGGACATCCCATATGGAATGACTCCAGAGCACCGTTCGAGAATGGATGCCAGGGAAGCCCGCCTCGCATTCCAATTGTCTCCAAGCAACAAGACAGTTAAGATCGGATGGCTTGTGGGGGCAACCAGGGTGGCTGAGTTGAAATGGACTTTCCTGGATGGGGCCTAATGTGTGTTTGTGTCCCTGACAACCTTGGAATGGGGTGGTGGCACCGGGACCATGAAGTATTCTCCTAAGCTTTTGACATAGCTCCCATGCACAAGTTTCCTTGTGGAGATGAGATTTGTTCTAATGGTTGCCTCAGGGAACCCCCTATGCTGGTAGTGGAATCCAGGCTTTGAGGAGACATGCCTGTAAACCAAGGCAATGGATCTGATTATGGCCTAGAGTCCTGTTTGGTTCAATGTTCTTCCGTGGGGACATCCATCTATGGTATGATTGGTGGTAGATGCTCAACTGCTCTCAGACCGCCCTAGTTTGTCCCGGGAGACCTCCACTATTGGGAGGCCTTTGGGGACTTTGGAGGGTTCTCATAATTTGTACGATTTTGTACAAAGGAATGGGCAGAATTCCCATGGATTGGGTAGGCACAGTCCTAATGTTTGGCTTCAGGGGCCCCAGCCTGGAGGGTGTGTGGCCCAGGACTTTGAGGACAGAAGTCTGAAAACACAAACTCAGCTTAGGTTTGGGGACGTAGGTATGGTAGGCCCAATCTACAAACCATGAGAAGAACTCTTCGGGATATGAAGAAAGAGCAAGTCTGAGGCGCTTGCTCAGGCTTTTGTCTCTGGATTTTGAATCAACAATGGCCGTGGATGTGGGGAGGCCTCATGGGCCATGGACGAATCTTCCTCTCTCTGGATTTGGCCCGGTCCCAATTGTTTTTCGTCAAGCTGGGGTATGGGAGGTCTCCTTTCAGGTTTGTTACCTCTTGTGTCCCAACCAAAAAGGAATTCCAAAGCAGAGCCCTGGGGAAGAGTGAAGGGACAACCCAAACTATGGTTAAAAATTGGGGCCTAGGGGCATGACAAGCCCAATATACTGTATCTTCATCCAGCCACTGAGAGGCCTTACTTGAGGACTGGGCTCAGGCTTAGGGTCACAATGTGTGTTTGTGACCAATGTGGCCCGCGAGCATGGACGGGACCACATGGGCGACACTGGGATCAACTACACTAAACTTTGGACAACATGCCAAACACAAGGTCTCTTGCCATGGGAAGGAGTTCTGATTTCTGCCTCATTTTCAACCCTGGGCACTGGTTGGAGATGAGGTCTAGGTTCTGAAGCCTGAAAACCGCAGGTGGGAAGAGATGACGACCTAAGACCATAGCGGGTCTGATGTGTTCAGTGTGCGGTCAGCAGCCTGTGTGTTAAACAGGAGGTTTGGGCTCAGGTTGTGACAGACAGTGCATTAGTGCCCAGGTTAGACTATATAATTTGTGTACAGTAGAGTGCCGAGTAGGTTTATTCTCATTTGAGGTGCCTGGGCAGCTCATTAGGCATGATATTTTTTCTAGAGTGCAGGCAGAGTGCTGCGTTGGTGGTCCGAAATTGCCAACATTGAGGGCTCTGGGCCTGGAGGGTGAGGACAGAAGTCTGAGAACACAAGCTAGACTTGGGCTTCAGGCCTTGTGTACGGCAGTTACCCCCTGCATATCTGAACCAATATCTCATGCATCTGAAGTCACGGCAAGGATAAGACGTTGGCTCAGGTTGGAGTTTCTGTGCATGACTGTCCCTTCATGAACGGAGCGGAATCTCTAGGCCATGGAGGTTTTCCCACGTTGGGAGTTGTGGGATGCCCCCTTCAACGATTCCTTTTGCGGGACATAGAGACCTGTTGGGCAGCTCCAGAACATCCCATATGGAATGACTCCACAGCACCGTTCGAGGATGGATACCAGGGAGACCGCCTCGCATTCCAATTGTCTCCTAGCAACCAGACAGTTGAGATCGGATGGCTCTACGAGAGCAACTGGGTTGGCTGAGTTGAAATGGAATTTTCTGAGGATGGGACCTAATGTATTTTTGTGTCCATGAGGGCCTTGGAATGGGGCGGTGGCACTGGGAACCTGAATTATTCTGCTAAGCTTTTGCCATAGCTCCCATGCACAAGTTTCCTTGTGGAGACGAGATTTGTTCTGATGGGTGCCACAGGAAGCCCCCTATTCTGGTATTCGAATCCAGGCTTTTGAGGAGACATGGCTGTACACCAAAGCAATGGATCCGATTATGGCCTAGGGTCCTGTGTGGTTCAATCTTCTTCTCTGGGGACATCCATCTATGGTATGAGTGGAGGTAGATGCTCAGCTGGTGTTAGACCGCCCTTGTTTTTCCACAGAGACCTACACTATTGGGATGGCCTCAGGGACTTTGGAGGTTTAACCTAATTTGTACGATTTTGGACAATGGAATGGGCAGAATTTCCATGGATTGGGTAGGCACAGTCCGAATGTGTGGCCTGAGAGTCCCCAGCCTGGAGAGTGTGTGGCCCAGGATTTTGAGGACAGAAGTTTGAAAACACAAACTCACCTTAGGTTTGGGGACGTAGGTATGGCAGGCCCAATCTACAAACCATGAGAAGAACTCTTCAGGATATGAAGAAAGAGCGAGTCTGAGGCGCTTGCTCAGGCTTTTGTCTCTGGATTTTGTATCAATGATGGCCGTGGAATGTGGGGAGGTCTCAAAGGCCATGACGAATCTTCCTCTTCTGGATTTGGCCCCCACCCAATTGTTTTTCGTCAATCTGTGGAATGGGAGATCTCCTTTCAGGTTTGTTCCCTCAGGTGTCTCAATCAAAGAGGAATTCCAAAGCAGAGCCCTGGGGATGAGTGAAGGGACAACCCAAACTATGGTTAAAAATTGGGGTCTAGGGTCTTGGCAGGCCCAATATGCTGTCTCTTCTTCCAGCCACTGAGAGGCCTAACTTGAGCACTAGTCTCTGGTGAGGGTCCCAATTTGTGTTTGTGACCAATGTGGCCCGAGAGCATGGGCGGGACTTCATGGGCCACACTGGTTTCAACTACACTGAACTTTGGACAACATGCCAATCAAGTGGTCTCTTGCCATGGGGAAGGAGTTCTGATTTCTGCATCATTTTCAACCCTGGGCAGTGATTGGAGATAAGGTCTAGGTTCTGAAGCCTGAAAACCTCATTTTTTCGTCGAAGAGATGACGACCTAAGGCTATGGCGGGTCTGATGGGCTCAGTGTGCGGTCAGCTGCCTGGGTGTTGGTCAGGAGGTTCGGGCTCAGGTTGTGTCAGACATTGCATTAGTGCCCAGGTTAGACTATATAATTTGGGTACAGTAGAGTGCCGTGTAGGTTTATCCTCATTTGAGGTACTGGGCAGCTCATTAGGCAATGTATTTTTTCTAGAGGGCAGGCAGACTGCTGCATTGGGGGTCCGGAAAGGCCACACGTGAGTGATTCTGGGCCAGGACTGTGAGGACAGAAGTCTGAGAACACAAGCTAGTCTTGGGCTTCAGGCCAAGGGCACGGCAGGTACCCCCTGCAGATCTGAACCAATATCTCATGCATATGAAGCCTCGGTGAGGATCAGACATTGTCTCTGGTTGGAGTTTCTGTGCATGACTGCCCCTCAAAAATGGAGCGGAATCTCAAGGCCATGGAGGTTTTCCCACGTTGGGAGTAGTGGGATGCCTCCTTCAAGTATTCCTTCTGTGGGAAAATTGAGATTGTTGGGCAGCTCCAGGACATCCCATATGGAATGACTCCAGAGCACCGTTCGAGGATGGATGCCAGGGAAGCCCGCCTCGCATTCCAATTGTCTTCTAGCAACAAGACAGTTGAGATCGGATGGTTCTGTGTGAGCAACCGGGTTGGCTGATTTGAAATGGACTTTCCTGAGAATGGGACCTAATGTGCGTTTGTGTCCATGAGGGCCTTGGAATGGGTCCGTGGCACCGGGACCCTAAAGTATTCTCTTAAGCTTTTGACATAGCTATCATGCACACGTTTCCTAGTGGAGACGACTTTTGTTCTGATGGGTGCCTCAGGAAGCCCCCTATTCTGGTATTGGACTCCAGGATTTTAGGAGACATGCCTGTAAATCAATACAATGGATGTGATTATGGCCTAGGGTCCTGTCTGGTTCAATCTTCTCTGGGGACATCCATCTATGGTGTGAGTGGAGGTAGATGCTCAGCTGGTTTCAGACCACCCTTGTTTGTCCCCGGAGAGCTACACTATTTGGATGGCCTCGGGGACTTTGGAGGTTTCTCCTAATTTGTACGATTTTGGACAATGGAATGGGTAGAATTCCCATGGATTGGTTAGGCACATCCTAATGTGGGGCTCTAGTGGCCCCAGCCTTGAGGGTGTGTGGCCCAGCACTTTGAGGACAGAAGTCTGAAATCACAAACTCAGCTTAGGATTGGAGACGTAGGAATGGCAGGCCCAATCTACAAACCATGAGAAGAACTCCTCGGGATATGAAGAAAGAGCGAGTCTGAGGCGCTTGCTCAGGCTTTTTTCTATGGATTTTGAATCAACTCAGGCTAGAGTTTTTGTCCATCATGGCCTCTTCCTGAAGGGTGTGGGGGCTTCATGAGGCCAGGGAGGTTTGCCTACGATGGGATTTGTGAACTACTCCAAACCTCAAGGCTTCCTTCTGCACGACAGTCGAGTCCTATTGGATGGTTCCAGGAGGCCCCATACGGAAAGACTCGAGAGCAGGGGTCTAAAAATGGATGCCTGGGAACGCCACATCATATTCCCACTCTTTAGTCAGGACAAGGCAGGCTCAATCTGCGGGATCCTGGGTGAGCTACCCAGAGGGGAGAGTTGAAATGGACTCTCCGGAAGATGAGTGCTACTGTGGGTTGGTGGCCTGGGAGACCTTGGAATGTGGAGGTGGCTCAGGGTCTCTGCAGGATTCTCCAACCTGAGGTGTTTGACACGGCTCCAACAAGGAAGCTTGCCGTGTGGAGACGAGAGGAGTTCTGTTCAGTGCCTCAGTAAAGCCCCATATCCTGTTCTTCGAACCAAAGCCTCTGAGGAGTGACACCTGAAATCCAAAGCAAGAGTTGAGATTAGGGCCTAAGGGCCTGTCCGGCTCAACCTTCTATCTCTGTTGACATCTGTGTGCATGCCTTCGTGGAGGTAGCTGCTCAGCTTGTGTCCGAATTCCCCTGTGTGTCCAGGGAGGTTTCAAGTAGTGGGATGTCCTCGGGGGACTTGAGGTTTCTCATATTCTGGAGGTGTGTGGCCAAAGGAATGGACACAGTTTCCCAGGAGAGAGCAGGCACGGTCCTGTGGTATGGCTCCAGAGGACCCAGCCTACAGGCTGTGTTTGCCAGGGCTGTGGGGACAGATGTCTGAAAAAGCAAACTTGGCTCAGCTAGAGGCCAAGGTAATGGCAGGCCTTATCTCCAGTCCGTGAGGGGAGATCCTCTGGATATCAAAGGAAGGCAAGTGGGAGGCAGTCGTTCAGGCTTTTGTCTCTGGGTGTTGCGTTCACAGTGGCCGTTCAGGGTAGTGGTTGCTTCAGGGGCCGAGGAAGAGCCCTCCTCTCGGGGGATTGTCCAAGCTCCCAAGTGTTTGGGTTCATTCTGTGGGAAGGGAAGAGTACTGTTTTCTGCCATAGGGGACCCCCCAGGATAGGGTCTCTAGAGCACAGCAGTGGCTTCCCTCACCTGGAATACACACCATCTAGTTAGTCCAGGGTGACTATGGGCATGGCAAGCCACATATGCGGGCTCTTGGTCCAGTCACTGAGACGCGTTACTTGAACAAGGTACTCATGCTGAGGGTCACAATGTATGTTTATGCCCACGGTGGCCCTCATGCATGGGCATGGCCTCATGGGCCATACCGTTTTCTCCTTCACTGAAGTTTTGACTCATGCCAGCAGCAAGGTTTCTTGCCATGGGGAAGGAGGGGTTCTGACTTGTGCATCAGGTTCCCCCCTGTGCAGTGATTGAAAATAAGGTCTAGGTTCCGATGACTGAAAATCCAGGTTGGGAATGGATGGTGGCCTAAGGAAGTGGCGGGTCCAATGTGCTGGGTGTGCAGCCAGCTGTGTCGGTGTCTGTTGGAAGGTCTCAGCTCAGGCTATTTTCGACAGAGCATCAGTGTTTAAAGTAGCCTATGCAATTGGGGTGTTGCCGAGGGCCAAGCCGTTTGATACTCATTTGGGGTCTCTGGGCAGCACTATAGACAATGTTTTTCTCCTTGCAGGAAGGCAGAGTGCTTCATTGAGGCCCCAGAATTCCAAGTTGGGAGGGTTTGTGGTCCAGAAGTGTGAGGACGGAAGTCTGAATACACAAGCTAGTGTGAGGATTGGAGCCAAGGGCAGAGCAGGCCCACTCTTTAGAGGCTGAATCGAGATCTTCTGGTCCAGACCCTGACAGGCCTTTCTTTGACATGGGGCTCATACTGAGGGTCACAGTGTGAATTTGTGCCCAAGCAGCACTCAAGTTTGGGCGTGGCATCAGGGGCCATGAAGGTTTCTCCCACCCTGAAGGTGTGACTCCATGCCAAGAGCAAGCTTTACAGCCATGGGGAAGGAGGAGTTCTGTTTTGTGCTTGCAATACCCAGGTGTGTGGAGAATTGATATAATGTCTAGGTTCAGATATCTGAAAACCAAGGTTAGAAAGAGGTGACGGCAAAAGACCATGGCGTGTCCGAAGTGCTGGGTGTGCGGCCAGATGTCTCCTTGTCTCTCTGGACGTCTGGCTTCAGGCTGTGTCAGACAGAGCATGAGTGCCCAGAGCAGCCTATCCAGTTCGGGTACCGTCGAGGCCCGAGCGGATTGATCTTCATCTGGGTTTTCTGGAGAGCCCCACAGGGAAAAGTTTTTCTTCCGTTGGGCAGACACTGGGCTGGGTTGTGGTTCTGGAGTTCCTAGTCGGGAGGGCTTGTTTGCCAGGAGTGTGAGGAAGGAAGTCTGAAAACTCAAGCTAGCGTGAGGTTTGGGACCGAGGGCACGGCATGCCCACTCTAAAGAGACTGAATCGAGATCTCCTGCACTGAGGTCATGTCAACTATGAGACGTGCCTCAGGCTAGAGTTTTTGTCCATCATGGCCTCTTCCTGAAGGGTGTGGGGGCTTCATGAGGCCAGGGAGGTTTGCCTACGATGGGATTTGTGAACTACTCCAAACCTCAAGGCTTCCTTCTGCACGACAGTCGAGTCCTATTGGATGGTTCCAGGAGGCCCCATACGGAAAGACTCGAGAGCAGGGGTCTAAAAATGGATGCCTGGGAACGCCACATCATATTCCCACTCTTTAGTCAGGACAAGGCAGGCTCAATCTGCGGGATCCTGGGTGAGCTACCCAGAGGGGAGAGTTGAAATGGACTCTCCGGAAGATGAGTGCTACTGTGGGTTGGTGGCCTGGGAGACCTTGGAATGTGGAGGTGGCTCAGGGTCTCTGCAGGATTCTCCAACCTGAGGTGTTTGACACGGCTCCAACAAGGAAGCTTGCCATGTGGAGACGAGAGGAGTTCTGTTCAGTGCCTCAGTAAAGCCCCATATCCTGTTCTTCGAACCAAAGCCTCTGAGGAGTGACACCTGAAATCCAAAGCAAGAGTTGAGATTAGGGCCTAAGGGCCTGTCCGGCTCAACCTTCTATCTCTGTTGACATCTGTGTGCATGCCTTCGTGGAGGTAGCTGCTCAGCTTGTGTCCGAATTCCCCTGTGTGTCCAGGGAGGTTTCAAGTAGTGGGATGTCCTCGGGGGACTTGAGGTTTCTCATATTCTGGAGGTGTGTGGCCAAAGGAATGGACACAGTTTCCCAGGAGAGAGCAGGCACGGTCCTGTGGTATGGCTCCAGAGGACCCAGCCTACAGGCTGTGTTTGCCAGGGCTGTGGGGACAGATGTCTGAAAAAGCAAACTTGGCTCAGCTAGAGGCCAAGGTAATGGCAGGCCTTATCTCCAGTCCGTGAGGGGAGATCCTCTGGATATCAAAGGAAGGCAAGTGGGAGGCAGTCGTTCAGGCTTTTGTCTCTGGGTGTTGCGTTCACAGTGGCCGTTCAGGGTAGTGGTTGCTTCAGGGGCCGAGGAAGAGCCCTCCTCTCAGGGGATTGTCCAAGCTCCCAAGTGTTTGGGTTCATTCTGTGGGAAGGGAAGAGTACTGTTTTCTGCCATAGGGGACCCCCCAGGATAGGGTCTCTAGAGCACAGCAGTGGCTTCCCTCACCTGGAATACACACCATCTAGTTAGTCCAGGGTGACTATGGGCATGGCAAGCCACATATGCGGGCTCTTGGTCCAGTCACTGAGACGCGTTACTTGAACAAGGTACTCATGCTGAGGGTCACAATGTATGTTTATGCCCACGGTGGCCCTCATGCATGGGCATGGCCTCATGGGCCATACCGTTTTCTCCTTCACTGAAGTTTTGACTCATGCCAGCAGCAAGGTTTCTTGCCATGGGGAAGGAGGGGTTCTGACTTGTGCATCAGGTTCCCCCCTGTGCAGTGATTGAAAATAAGGTCTAGGTTCCGATGACTGAAAATCCAGGTTGGGAATGGATGGTGGCCTAAGGAAGTGGCGGGTCCAATGTGCTGGGTGTGCAGCCAGCTGTGTCGGTGTCTGTTGGAAGGTCTCAGCTCAGGCTATTTTCGACAGAGCATCAGTGTTTAAAGTAGCCTATGCAATTGGGGTGTTGCCGAGGGCCAAGCCGTTTGATACTCATTTGGGGTCTCTGGGCAGCACTATAGACAATGTTTTTCTCCTTGCAGGAAGGCAGAGTGCTTCATTGAGGCCCCAGAATTCCAAGTTGGGAGGGTTTGTGGTCCAGAAGTGTGAGGACGGAAGTCTGAATACACAAGCTAGTGTGAGGATTGGAGCCAAGGGCAGAGCAGGCCCACTCTTTAGAGGCTGAATCGAGATCTTCTGGTCCAGACCCTGACAGGCCTTTCTTTGACATGGGGCTCATACTGAGGGTCACAGTGTGAATTTGTGCCCAAGCAGCACTCAAGTTTGGGCGTGGCATCAGGGGCCATGAAGGTTTCTCCCACCCTGAAGGTGTGACTCCATGCCAAGAGCAAGCTTTACAGCCATGGGGAAGGAGGAGTTCTGTTTTGTGCTTGCAATACCCAGGTGTGTGGAGAATTGATATAATGTCTAGGTTCAGATATCTGAAAACCAAGGTTAGAAAGAGGTGACGGCAAAAGACCATGGCGTGTCCGAAGTGCTGGGTGTGCGGCCAGATGTCTCCTTGTCTCTCTGGACGTCTGGCTTCAGGCTGTGTCAGACAGAGCATGAGTGCCCAGAGCAGCCTATCCAGTTCGGGTACCGTCGAGGCCCGAGCGGATTGATCTTCATCTGGGTTTTCTGGAGAGCCCCACAGGGAAAAGTTTTTCTTCCGTTGGGCAGACACTGGGCTGGGTTGTGGTTCTGGAGTTCCTAGTCGGGAGGGCTTGTTTGCCAGGAGTGTGAGGAAGGAAGTCTGAAAACTCAAGCTAGCGTGAGGTTTGGGACCGAGGGCACGGCATGCCCACTCTAAAGAGACTGAATCGAGATCTCCTGCACTGAGGTCATGTCAACTATGAGACGTGCCTCAGGCTAGAGTTTTTGTCCATCATGGCCTCTTCCTGAAGGGTGTGGGGGCTTCATGAGGCCAGGGAGGTTTGCCTACGATGGGATTTGTGAACTACTCCAAACCTCAAGGCTTCCTTCTGCACGACAGTCGAGTCCTATTGGATGGTTCCAGGAGGCCCCATACGGAAAGACTCGAGAGCAGGGGTCTAAAAATGGATGCCTGGGAACGCCACATCATATTCCCACTCTTTAGTCAGGACAAGGCAGGCTCAATCTGCGGGATCCTGGGTGAGCTACCCAGAGGGGAGAGTTGAAATGGACTCTCCGGAAGATGAGTGCTACTGTGGGTTGGTGGCCTGGGAGACCTTGGAATGTGGAGGTGGCTCAGGGTCTCTGCAGGATTCTCCAACCTGAGGTGTTTGACACGGCTCCAACAAGGAAGCTTGCCATGTGGAGACGAGAGGAGTTCTGTTCAGTGCCTCAGTAAAGCCCCATATCCTGTTCTTCGAACCAAAGCCTCTGAGGAGTGACACCTGAAATCCAAAGCAAGAGTTGAGATTAGGGCCTAAGGGCCTGTCCGGCTCAACCTTCTATCTCTGTTGACATCTGTGTGCATGCCTTCGTGGAGGTAGCTGCTCAGCTTGTGTCCGAATTCCCCTGTGTGTCCAGGGAGGTTTCAAGTAGTGGGATGTCCTCGGGGGACTTGAGGTTTCTCATATTCTGGAGGTGTGTGGCCAAAGGAATGGACACAGTTTCCCAGGAGAGAGCAGGCACGGTCCTGTGGTATGGCTCCAGAGGACCCAGCCTACAGGCTGTGTTTGCCAGGGCTGTGGGGACAGATGTCTGAAAAAGCAAACTTGGCTCAGCTAGAGGCCAAGGTAATGGCAGGCCTTATCTCCAGTCCGTGAGGGGAGATCCTCTGGATATCAAAGGAAGGCAAGTGGGAGGCAGTCGTTCAGGCTTTTGTCTCTGGGTGTTGCGTTCACAGTGGCCGTTCAGTGTAGTGGTTGCTTCAGGGGCCGAGGAAGAGCCCTCCTCTCGGGGGATTGTCCAAGCTCCCAAGTGTTTGGGTTCATTCTGTGGGAAGGGAAGAGTACTGTTTTCTGCCATAGGGGACCCCCCAGGATAGGGTCTCTAGAGCACAGCAGTGGCTTCCCTCACCTGGAATACACACCATCTAGTTAGTCCAGGGTGACTATGGGCATGGCAAGCCACATATGCGGGCTCTTGGTCCAGTCACTGAGACGCGTTACTTGAACAAGGTACTCATGCTGAGGGTCACAATGTATGTTTATGCCCACGGTGGCCCTCATGCATGGGCATGGCCTCATGGGCCATACCGTTTTCTCCTTCACTGAAGTTTTGACTCATGCCAGCAGCAAGGTTTCTTGCCATGGGGAAGGAGGGGTTCTGACTTGTGCATCAGGTTCCCCCCTGTGCAGTGATTGAAAATAAGGTCTAGGTTCCGATGACTGAAAATCCAGGTTGGGAATGGATGGTGGCCTAAGGAAGTGGCGGGTCCAATGTGCTGGGTGTGCAGCCAGCTGTGTCGGTGTCTGTTGGAAGGTCTCAGCTCAGGCTATTTTCGACAGAGCATCAGTGTTTAAAGTAGCCTATGCAATTGGGGTGTTGCCGAGGGCCAAGCCGTTTGATACTCATTTGGGGTCTCTGGGCAGCACTATAGACAATGTTTTTCTCCTTGCAGGAAGGCAGAGTGCTTCATTGAGGCCCCAGAATTCCAAGTTGGGAGGGTTTGTGGTCCAGAAGTGTGAGGACGGAAGTCTGAATACACAAGCTAGTGTGAGGATTGGAGCCAAGGGCAGAGCAGGCCCACTCTTTAGAGGCTGAATCGAGATCTTCTGGTCCAGACCCTGACAGGCCTTTCTTTGACATGGGGCTCATACTGAGGGTCACAGTGTGAATTTGTGCCCAAGCAGCACTCAAGTTTGGGCGTGGCATCAGGGGCCATGAAGGTTTCTCCCACCCTGAAGGTGTGACTCCATGCCAAGAGCAAGCTTTACAGCCATGGGGAAGGAGGAGTTCTGTTTTGTGCTTGCAATACCCAGGTGTGTGGAGAATTGATATAATGTCTAGGTTCAGATATCTGAAAACCAAGGTTAGAAAGAGGTGACGGCAAAAGACCATGGCGTGTCCGAAGTGCTGGGTGTGCGGCCAGATGTCTCCTTGTCTCTCTGGACGTCTGGCTTCAGGCTGTGTCAGACAGAGCATGAGTGCCCAGAGCAGCCTATCCAGTTCGGGTACCGTCGAGGCCCGAGCGGATTGATCTTCATCTGGGTTTTCTGGAGAGCCCCACAGGGAAAAGTTTTTCTTCCGTTGGGCAGACACTGGGCTGGGTTGTGGTTCTGGAGTTCCTAGTCGGGAGGGCTTGTTTGCCAGGAGTGTGAGGAAGGAAGTCTGAAAACTCAAGCTAGCGTGAGGTTTGGGACCGAGGGCACGGCATGCCCACTCTAAAGAGACTGAATCGAGATCTCCTGCACTGAGGTCATGTCAACTATGAGACGTGCCTCAGGCTAGAGTTTTTGTCCATCATGGCCTCTTCCTGAAGGGTGTGGGGGCTTCATGAGGCCAGGGAGGTTTGCCTACGATGGGATTTGTGAACTACTCCAAACCTCAAGGCTTCCTTCTGCACGACAGTCGAGTCCTATTGGATGGTTCCAGGAGGCCCCATACGGAAAGACTCGAGAGCAGGGGTCTAAAAATGGATGCCTGGGAACGCCACATCATATTCCCACTCTTTAGTCAGGACAAGGCAGGCTCAATCTGCGGGATCCTGGGTGAGCTACCCAGAGGGGAGAGTTGAAATGGACTCTCCGGAAGATGAGTGCTACTGTGGGTTGGTGGCCTGGGAGACCTTGGAATGTGGAGGTGGCTCAGGGTCCCTGCAGGATTCTCCAACCTGAGGTGTTTGACACGGCTCCAACAAGGAAGCTTGCCGTGTGGAGACGAGAGGAGTTCTGTTCAGTGCCTCAGTAAAGCCCCATATCCTGTTCTTCGAACCAAAGCCTCTGAGGAGTGACACATGAAATCCAAAGCAAGAGTTGAGATTAGGGCCTAAGGGCCTGTCCGGCTCAACCTTCTATCTCTGTTGACATCTGTGTGCATGCCTTCGTGGAGGTAGCTGCTCAGCTTGTGTCCGAATTCCCCTGTGTGTCCAGGGAGGTTTCAAGTAGTGGGATGTCCTCGAGGGACTTGAGGTTTCTCATATTCTGGAGGTGTGTGGCCAAAGGAATGGACACAGTTTCCCAGGAGAGAGCAGGCACGGTCCTGTGGTATGGCTCCAGAGGACCCAGCCTACAGGCTGTGTTTGCCAGGGCTGTGGGGACAGATGACTGAAAAAGCAAACTTGGCTCAGCGAGGGGCCAAGGTAATGGCAGGCTTGATTCCAGTCCATGAGGGGAGATCCTCTGGATATCAAATAGGGCAAGTGGGAGGCAGTCGCTCAGGCTTGTGTCTCTGGGTGTTGCGTTCACAGTGGCCGTTCAGGGTAGGGGTTGCTTCAGGGACCGAGGAAGAGCCCTCCTCTCGGGGGATTGTCCAAGCTCCCAAGTGTTTGGGTTCATTTTGTGGGAAGGGAAGAGTACTGTTTTCTGCCAAAGGGGACCCCCGAGGAGAAGGACTCTAGAGCACAGCAGTGGCCTGCCTCAACTGGAATACACACCATCTAGTTAGTTGGGTGCCTATGGGCATGGTAAGCCACATATGCGTGCTCTGTTCCAGTCACTGAGAGGCGTTACTTGAATAAGGTATTCACACTGAGGTCAGCATGTGTGTTTGTGCCCAAGGCGGCCCTCACGCATGGGCGTACCCTCATGGGCCATGCCGTTTTCTCCTACACTGAAGGTTTGACACTCTGCCAGCAGCAAGGTTTCTTGTCATGGGGAAGGAGGGGTTCTGACTTGTGCATCAGGTTCCCCCCTGTGCAGGGATTGGAGATAAGGTCTAGGTTCCGATGACTGAAAACCCAGGTTGGGAATGGATGGTCCCCTAAGGCAGTGGCGGTTCCAATGTGCTGGGTGTGTAGCCAGCTGTGTCGGTGTCTGTTGGAAGGTCTGGGCTCAGACTATTTTCGACAGAGCATCAGTGTTTAAGGTAGCCTATGCAATTGGGGTGTTGCCGAGGGCCAAGCAGTTTGATCCTCATTTGGAGTCTCTGGGCAGCACCATAGACAAAGTTTTTCTCCTGGGAGGCAGGCAGAGTGCTTCATTGTGGCCCTAGAATTCCCAGTAGGGTGTGTTTGTGGGCCAGGAGTATGAGGACGGAAGTCTTAAAACACAAGCTAGGGTGAGGATTGGAGCCAAGGGCAGAGCAGGCCCACTCTGCAGAGGCTGAATCGAAATATCATGCATCTGAAGTCAGGCTGAGGATCAGACGTTGGCTGAGGCTGGAGTATGTGTCCATGATGGCACCTTCATGAAGCGGGGGCCTCATGAGGCCATGGAAGTTTTCCCACGCTGAGTTTGGAGGTTGCCCCAAACAAAAAGGTTCCCTTCTACGGGACATACGAGTCCTGTTGCATGGCTCCAGGACATACCATACGGAAGAACTGGCCAGCAGGGTTCGAAGGTTGGATCCCTGTATAGCATGCCTCGCATCCTCATTGGTCATTAGCGACAAGATTGTTTGATCTGCTGCCTCTGGGGCACGCTACCCGGGGGGCTGAGTTGAAATGGCCTCTCCCGTGGATGCGTCATAATGTGCGTTTGGGTCTATGTAGACCTTGGAATATGCTGGTTTTTCAGTGGCCCTGCGGAACTCTGCTACCTGAAGGGTTTGATACATCCCCGGTAAGAAAGCTCCCCATGTGGAGACGAGAGAGGTTTGGTTTGGTGCCTCAGAAAACCTCCGTGTGCTGGTCTATGAAAACAGTCCTCTGAGGACATACACATGGTAACCAAAGCTAAGGTTCAGGTTAGGGCCTGGGGGCCTGTCCATTTCAACCTTCTGTCTCTGGGGACACTGTCTGAGAGTCTAAGTGGAGATAGTTGCTCCGCTGGTGTCAGAGAGCCCCTCTTAGTCCAGGGTGGCCTACACTATTGATGGCCTCAGGGGCCTTGGAGCTTTCCCCTAACCTGTAGGGTTGTGGTCAATGGATTGGGCACACTTTCCTTGGAGAGGGCAGGCATAATCTTTCGCTGTGGCTCCAGAGGACCTAGCCTGGAGGTTGTGTGGGTCCAGGCTGTAGGCACAGAAGTTTGAAAACACAAACTCAGCTTATGAGTGGCGCCTAGGGTATGGCAGGCTGGATATACAGCCCGAGAGGGAGCTCCTGGGCCTCTGAAACAATGGCGAGTGAGAGGCGTTCCTTCAGGCTTTTGTCTCTGGATGTTGTGTCCGGGATAGCCATGGATCTGAGGGGTGTCCTCAGGGACTGTGAACGAGTATCCCTCTCTGGGGATTTGTCCCAGCTCCCTAGAGTTTGGGGTCATTTTGTGGGAAAGTTGGAGTCGTGTTGTCTGGCTCATGTGTCTCTCCAAGAAAGGGATTCCAGAGCAGATCCGTGAGGGGAGATCCTCTGGATATCAAAGGAGGGCAAGTGGGAGGCAGTCGATCAGGCTTTTGTCTCTGGGTGTTGCGTTCACAGTGGCCGTTCAGGGTAGGGGTTGCTTCTGGGCCCGAGGAATAGCCTTGCTCTTGGGGGATTGTCCAAGCTCCCAAATGTTTGCGTTCATTCTGTGGGAAGGGAAGAGTACTGTTTTCTGCCACAGGGGACACCCAGGTGAGGGACTCTAGAGCCTGCCATGCCCCTAGGCCCCAATTTTTAACCATAGTTTGTGTTGTCCCTTCACTCTTCCCCAGGGCTCTGCTTTGGAATTCCTCTTTGATGGGGACACCTGAGGTAACAAACCTGAAAGGAGACCTCCCATCCCACAGATTGCCGAAAAAGAATTGGGACTGGGCTGAATCCACACAGAGGAAGATTCGTCCATGGCACATGAGGCCCCCCACATTCCACGGCCATCAGTGATAAAAACTCCAGAGACAAAAGCCTGAGCAAGCACCTCGAATTCGCTCTTTCTTCATATCCTGAAGAGTTCTTCTGATAGTTTGTAGATTGGGCCTGCCATACCGACGCCACAAACCTAAGCAGAGTTTGTGTTTTCAGACTTCTGTCCTAAAAGTCCTGGGCCACACACCCTACAGGCTGGAGCCCCTGGAGCCACACATTAGGACTGTGCCTACCCAATCCATGGGTATTCTGCTCATTCCATTGTTCAAAATCGTACAAATTAGGAGAACCCTCCAAAGTCCCTGAGGCCATCCCAATAGTGGAGGTTTCCGGGACAAACAAAGGCGGTCTGACACCACCTGAGCATCTACCTCCACTAATACCATAGATGGATGTCCCCAGAGTAGAAGATTAAACCAGAGAGGACCCAGGGCATAATAGGATACATTGCATTGGTTTACAGGCATGTCTCCTCAAAAGCCTGGATTCCAATACCAGCATAGGGGGTTTCCTGAGGCACCCATCAGAACAAATCTGGTCTCCACAAGGAAACTTGTGCATGGGAGCTTTGTCAAAAGCTTAGGAGAATACTTCTGTGTCCCGGTGCCACCGCCCCATTCCAAGGCCCTCATGGACACAAACAAACATTAGGTCCCATCCTCGGGAAAGTCCATTTCAACTCAGCCACCCCGGTTGCTCCCTCAGAGCCATCCGATCTCAACTGTCTTGTTGCTAGGAGACAATTGGAATGCGAGGCGGGCTTCCCTGGCATCCATCCTCGAATGGTGCTCTGGAGTCATTCCATAGGGGATGTCCTGGAGATGCCCAACAGTTCTCAATTGTCCTGCAGAAAGAATCCTTGAAGGGGGCATCCCACAACTCCCACCTTGGGAAATCCTCCATAGCCTTGAGTTTCAGCTCCGTTCATGAAGGGGCAGTCAGGCACAGAAACTCCAACCTGAGCCAACATCTGATCCTCGCCGTGACTTCAGTTGCATGAGATATTGGTTCAGATCTGCAGGGGGTACCTGCCATGCCCTCGGCCTGAAGCCAAAGTCTAGCTTGTGTTCTCAGACTTCTGTCCTCACACTCCTGGCCCAGAAGCCCTCAAGTTTGGTGATTCCGGACCCACAATTCAGCACTCTCCAGGCCCTCTAGAAAAAATATCTTGCCTAATGAGCTGCCCAGGTACCTCAAATGAGGATAAACCTACACGGCACTCGAGAGTACCCAAATTACAACTCTAACCTGGGCAATAATGCACTGTCTGACACAACCTGAGCCCGAACATCCTGACCAACTCCCAGGCAGCTGACCGCACACTAAGCACATCAGACCCGCCATGGCCTTAGGTCGTCATGTCTTCCCAACTGCGTTTTTCAGGCTTCAAAACCTAGACCTTTACTCCAATCACGCCCAGGGTTGAAAATTATGCAGAAATCAGAACTCCTTTCCCATGGCAAGAGACTTTGGGATTGGCATTTTGTCTAAATTTCAGTGGAGTTGAAACCAGTGTGGCCCATGAGGCCCGCCCATGCTCGCGGGCCACATTGGTCACAAACACACATTGTGACCATCAGCCTGAGCCCAGTCCTCAAGTGAGTCCTCTCAGTGGCTTGATGAAGAGACATCATATTGGGCCTGCCATGCACCTGGGCCCCAATTTTTAAACATAGTTTGAGTTGTGCCTTCACTATTCCCCAGAGCTCTGCTTTGGAATACCTCTTTCGTTGAGACACCTGAGGTAACAAACCTGAAAGGAGACCTCCCATCCCACAGATTGACGAAAAACTATTCGGAACAGGCCAAATCCACAGATGAAGATTCGTCCCTGGCCCATGAGGCCTCACCACATTCCAAGCCATCGTTGATACAAAATCCAGAGAAAAAAGCCTGAAGAAGCGCCTCAGCCTCGCTCTTTCTTCATATCCTGAAGAGTTCTTCTAATGGTTATTGATTGGGGGAGTCATATCTACGTCCCCAAACCTAAGCTGAGTTTGTGTTCAGACAGAAGTCTGAAACATTTCTGTCCTCAAAGTCCTGGGCCACACACCCTCCAGGCTGGGGCCCCTGGAGCCACACATTAGGACTGTGCCTACCCAATTCATGGAATTCTGCCCATTCCATTGTCCAATATCGTACAAATTAGGAGAACCTTCCAAAGTCCCCGAGGCCATCCCAATAGTGTAGTTCTCCCGGGACAAACAAGGGCGGTCTGACACCAGCTGAGCATCAACCTCCACTCATACCATAGATGGATGTCCCCAGAGAAGAAGATGGAACAAGACAGGAATCTAAGCCATAATCAGATCCATTGCTTTTGTTTACAGGCATGTCTCCTCAAAAGCCTGGATTCCAATACCAGCAGAAGGGGTTTCCTGAAGCACCCATCAGAACAAATCTCGTCTCCACAAGGAAACTTGTGCATGGGAGCTATGTCAAAAGCTTAGGAGAATACTTCAGGGTCCCGGTGCCACCGCCCCATTCCAAGGCGCTCATGGACACAAACACACATTAGGCCCCATTCTCGGGAAAGTTCATTTCAACTCAAACACCCGGTTGCTCACGCAGAGCCATCAAATCTCAACTTCCTTGTTGCTAGGAGACAACTGGAATGCGAGGCGGGCTTCCCTGGCATCCATCCTCTAACGGTGCTCTGGAGCATTCCATATGAGATGTCCTGGAGCTACCCAACAGGTCTCAATTGTCCCCCAGAAGGCATCCTTGAAGGGGGCATCCCACAACTCCCAACGTGGGAAAACCTCCATGGTTTTGAGATTCCGCTGCGTTCATGAAGGGGCAGTCATGCACAGAAACTCCAACCTGAGCCAACGTCTGATCTTCGCAGTGACTTCAGATGCATGAGATATTGTTTCAGATCTGCAGGGGGTACCTGCCGTGCTCAAGTCTAGCTTGTGTTCCAACACTTCTGTCCTCACACTCCTGGGTTAGAAGCCCTCTAGTTTGGCGATCCTGGACAAACAATGCAGTACTCTGGTGCCCTCTAGAAAAAATATCTTGCCTAATGAGCTTCCCAGGCACCTCAAATGAGGATATACCTACACGGCACTCGACTGGACCCAAATTATATAGTCTAACCTGGGCACTAATGCACTGTATGACACTACCTGAGTCCGAACCTCCTGACCAACACCCAGGCAGGTGACCGCACACTGATCACATTAGACCCGCTATTGGCCTTAGGTCGTCATCTCTTCCCAATTGCGGTTTTCAGGCTTCAGAACCTAGAACTTATTTCCAATCACTGCCCAGGGTTGAAAATGATCCAGAAATCAGAACTCCTTCCCCATGGCAAGAGACCTTGTGATTGTCATGTTGTCCAAAGTTCAGTGTAGTTTAAACCAGTGTGGCCCATGAGGCCCCGCCCATGCTCCAGGGCCACATTGGTCACAAACTCACATTTTGACCCTCAGCCTGTGCCCAGTCCTCAAGTAAGGCCTCTCAGTGGCAGGATGAAGAGACAGCATATTGGCCTGCCATGCCCCTAGGCCCCAATTTTTAACCATAGTTTGTGTTGTCCCTTCACTCTTCCCCAGGGCTCTGTTTTGGAATTCCTCTTTGGTTGGGACACCTGAGGTAACAAACATTAAAGGACACCTCCCATCCCAGAGATTGACAATAACAACTGGCACCGGGCCAAATCCACAGAGAAGAAGATTCAGCCATGGCACATGAGGACTCCCCACATTCCACGGCAATCTTTGATACAAAATCCAGAGACAAAAGCCTGAGCAAGCGCCTCAGACTCGCTCTTTCTTCATATCCTGAAGAGTTCTTCTCATGGTTTGTAGATTGGGCCTGCCATACCTAAGTCCCGAAACCTAAGCTAAGATTGTGTTTTTAGACTTCTGTCCTCAAAGTCCTGGGCCACACACCCTCCAGGCTGGGACCCCTGGAGCCACACATTAGGACTGTGCCTACCCAATCCATGGGAATTCTGCCCATTCCATTGTCCAAAATCGTACATATTAGGAGAAACCTTCAAAGTCCCCGAAGCCATCCCAATAGTGTAGGTCTCCCGGGACAAACAAGGGCGGTCTGACTACATGTGAGCCTCTACCTCCACTCATACCATAGATGGAAGTCCCCAGAGAAGAAGATGGAACCAGACAGGACCCTAGGCCATTATCGAATCCATTGCTTTGGTTTACAGGCATGTCTCCTCCAAAGCCTGGATTCCAATACCAGCATAGGGGTTTCCTGAGGCACCCATCAGAACAAATCTGGTCTCCACAAGGAAACTTGTGCATGGGAGCTATGTCAAAAGCTTAGGAGAATACCTCAGGGTCCCGGTGCCACTGCCCCATTCCAAGGCCCTCATGGACACAAACACACAATAGGCCCCATCCTCGGGAAAGTCCATTTCAACTCAGCCACCCCGGTTGCTCCCAGAGAGCCATTAGATCTCCACTGTCTTGTTGCTAGGAGACAATTGGAATGCGAGGCGGGCATCCCTGGCATCCATCCATGAACATTGCTCTGGAGTCATTTCATATGGGATGTCCTGGAGCTGCCCAACAGGTCTCAATTGTCTCGCAGAAGGAATCCTTGAAGGGGACATTCCACAACTCCCAACGTGGGAAAACCTCCATGGCCTTGTGATTCCACTCGGTTCATGAAGGGGCAGTCATGCACAGAAACTCCAACCTGAGCCAACGTCTGATCCTCGCCTTGACTTCAGATGCATGAGATATTAATTCATATCTGCAGATGGTACCTGCCGTGTCCTCGGCCTGAAGCCCATGTCTAGCTTAAGTTTTCAGACTTCTGTCCTCACACTCCTGGCTCAGAAGCCTGCAAGTTTGGCTATTCTGGACACACAATGCAGCACTCTGCCTGCCCTCTATAAAAATATCTTGCCTAATGAGCTGCCCAGGCACCTCAAATGAGGATAAACATACATGGCACTCGACTGTACCCAAATTATATACTCTAACCTGGGCAATGATGCACTGTCTGACACATCCTAAGCCCGAACATCCTGACCAACACCCAGGCAGCTGATCGCACACTGAGCACATCAGACCCGCCATGGTCTTAGGTCGTCATCTCTTCCCAACTGTGTTTTCAGGCTTCAGAACCTAGACCTTATCTCCAATCACTGCCCAGGGTTGAAAATGATGGAGAAATCAGAACTCCATCCCCATGGCAAGAAACATTGTGATTGGCATTTTGTCTAAAGTTCAATGTAGTTGAAACCAGTGTGGCCCATGAGGCCTCACCCATGCTGGGGGGCCACATTGGTCACAAACACACATTGTGACCCTCAGCCTGAGGCCAGTCCTCAAGTAAGGCCTCTCGGTGACTGGATGAAGAGACATCATATTGGGCCTGCCATGTCCCTGGGCCCCAATTTTTAACGATAGTTTGGGTTGTCCCTTCACTCTTCCCCAGGGCTCTGCTTTGGAACACCTCTTTGGTTGGGACACCTGAGGTAACAAACCTGAAAGGAGACCTCCCATCCCACAGATTGATGAAAAACAATTGGGACTGGGCAAAATCCACAGAGAGGAAGATACGTCCATGGCCCATGAAGCCTCCAAACATACCACGGCCATCGTTGATTCAAAATCCAGAGAAAAAAGCCTGAGCTAGCGCCTCAGACTCGCTCTTTCTTCATATCCTGAAGAGTTCTTCTTATGGTTTGTAGATTGAGCCTGCCATACCTAAGTCCCGAAACCTAAGCTGAGATTGTGTTTTTAGACTTCTGTCCTCAAATTCCTGGGCCACACACCCTCCAGGCTGGGACCCCTGGAGCCACACATTAGGACTGTGCCTACCCAATCCATGGGAATTCTGCCCATTCTATTGTCCAAAATCGTACATATTAGGAGAAACCTTCAAAGTCCCCGAAGCCATTCCAATAGTGTAGGTCTCCCGGGACAAACAAGGGCGGTCTGATTCCATGTGAGCCTCTACCTCCACTCATACCATAGATGGAAGTCCCCAGAGAAGAAGATGGAACCAGAGAGGACCCTAGGCCATAATCGGATCCATTGCTTTGGTTTACAGGCATGTCTCCTCAAAAGCATGGATACCAATACCAGCATAGGGGGTTTCCTGAGGCACCCATCAGAACAAATCTCTTCTCCACAAGGAAACTTGTGCATGGGACCTATGTCAAAAGATTAGGAGAATACTTGAGAGTCCCAGTGCACCCGCCCCATTCCAAGGTGCTTGTGGACACAAACACAAATTAGACCCCATCCTCAGGAAAGTCCATTTCAACTCAGCCACCCCGGTTGCTCCCGCAGTGCCTTCCGATCTCAACTGTCTTGTTGCTAGGAGAAAATTGGAATGCGAGGCGAGCTTCCCTGGCATCCATCCTTGAACAGTGCTCTGGAGGCATTCCATATGGGATGTCCTGGAGCTGCCGAACAGGTCTCAATTGTCCTGCAGAATGAATTCTTACAGGGGGCATCCCAACGTGGGAATACCTCCATGGCCTTGAAATTCCGCACCATTCATAGAGGGGCAGTCATGCACAGAAACTCCAATCTGAGCCAACGTCTGATCCTCGCCGTGACTTCAGATGCATGAGACATTGGTTCATATCTGCAGGGGGTACCTGCCTTGCCCTCGGCCTGAAGCCCAAGTCTAGCTTGTATTCTCAGACTTCTGTCCTCACACTCCTGGCCCAGAAGCCATCAAGTTGCCAATTCCGGACACACAATGCAGCAATCTGCCTGCCCTCTAGAAAAAATATCTTGCCTAATGAGCTGCCCAGGCACCTCAAATGAGGATAAACCTACACGGCACTCGACTGTACCCAAATTATATAGTCTACCCTGGGCACTAATGCACTGTCTGACACAACCTGAGCCCAAACCTCCTGACCAACACCCAGGCATCTTAAGGCACACTGAGCACATCAGACCCGCCATGGCCTTAGGTCGTCATCTCTTCCCAACTGCGGTTTTCAGGCTTCAGAACCTAGACCTTATCTCCAAACACTGCCCAGGGTTGAAAATGATACAGAAATCAGAACTCCTTCCCCATGGAAAGAGGGCTTGTGATTGGCATGTTGTCCAAAGTTCAGTGTAGTTGAAACCAGTGTGGCCCATGGGGCCCCGACCATGCTCGTGGGCCACAATGGTCGCAAACACACATTGTGACCCTCAGTCAGAGCCCAGTCCTCAAGTATGCCATCTCATTGGCTGGATGAAGAGACAGCCTATTGGGCCTGCCATGCCCCTAAGCCCCAATTTTTAACCATAGTTTGGGTTGTCCCTTCACTCTTCCCCAGGGCTCTGCTTTGGATTGCCTCTTTGCTGGGACACCTGAGGTAACAAACCTGAAAGGAGACCTCCCATCCCACAGATTAACGAAAAAGAATTGGGAACGGGCTGAATCCAGAGAGAGGAAGTTTCGTCCATGGCCCATGAGGCCCCCACATTCCACGGCCATCGTTGATACAAAATCCAGAGACAAAAACCTGAGCAAGTGCCTCATATTCGCTCTTTCTTCATATCCTAAAGAGTTCTTCCCATAGTTTCTAGATTGGGCCTGCCATACCTACGTCCCCAAACCTAGGCTGAGTTTGTGTTTTCAGACTTCTGTCCTCAAAGTCCTGGGACACACACCCTCCAGGCTGGAGCCCCTGGAGCCACACATTAGGACTGTGCCTACCCAATCCATGGGAATTCTGCCCATTCCATGGTCCAAAATCGTACAAATTAGGAGAACCCTCCAAAGTCCCTGAGGCCATCCCAATAGTGGAGGTCTCTGGGACAAACAAAGGCGGTCTGACACCAGCTGAGGATCTACCTCCACTCATACCATAGATGGATGTCCCCACAGAAGAAGATAGAACCAGACAGGGCCCTAGGCCATAATCGGATCCATTGCTTTGGTTTACAGGCATGTCTACTCAAAACCCTGGATTCCAATACCAGCATAGGGGGTTTCCTGAGGCACCGATCAGAAAAAATCTGGTCTCCACAAGGAAACTTGTGCATGGGAGCTATGTCAAAAGCTTAGGAGAATACTTCAGGGTCCCGGTGCCACTGCCCCATTCCAAGGCCCTCATGGACACAAACACTCATTAGGCCCCATTCTCGGGAAAGTCCATTTCAACTCAGCCACCCCGGTTGCTCCCACAGAGCCATCCGATCTCAACTGTCTTGTTGCTAGGAGACAATTGGAATGCGAGGTGGGCTTCCCTGGCATCCATCCTCGAATGGTGCTCTGGGTCATTCCATATGGGATGTCCTGGAACTGCACAACAGGTTTCAATTGTCTCAAAGAAGGAATCCTTGAAGGGGGCATCCCACAATTCCCAACATGGGAAAACCTCCATAACCTTGATTCCACACCGTTCATGAAGTGGCAGTCATGCACAGAAACTCCATTCTGAGTCAACATCTGATCCTCGCCGTGCCTTCAGATGCATGAGATATTGGTTCAGATCTGCAGGGGGTACCTGCTGTGTCCTCGGCCTGAAGCTCAAGTCTAGCTTGTGTTCTCTCACTTCTGTCCTCACACTCTTGGCCCAGAAGCCCTCAAGTTGGCAATTCCGGACTCACAATGCAGCACTCTGCCTGCCCCCTAGAAAAAATGTCTTGCCTGATGAGCTGCCCAGGCAACTCAAATGAAGATAAACATACATGGAACTTGACTGTACCCAAATTATATAGTCTAACCTGGGCACTAATGCACTGTCTGACGCAACATGAGCCTGAACCTTCTGACCAACACCCAGGCAGCTGATCGCACTCTGAGCACGTAGGACCCGCCATGGCCTTAGGTCGTCATCTCTTCCCAACTGCGGTTTTCAGGCTTCAGAACCTAGAACTTATCTCCAACCACTGCCCAGTGTTGAAAATGATGCAGAAATCAGAACTCTTTCCCCATGGCAAGAAACCTTGTGATTGGCATGTTGTCCACAGTTCATTGTAGTTGAACCTTGTGGCCCATGAGGCCCGCCCATACCCCGGGCCACATTGGTCACAAATACACCTTGTAACCCTCAGCCTGAGCCCAATCCACAAGTAAGGTCTCTCAGTGGCTGGATGAAGAGACAGCATATTGGACCTGCCATGCCCCGATTCCCCAAATTGTAAACATAGTTTGGGTTGTCCCTTCACTCTTCCCCAGGGCTCTGCTTTGGAATTAATCTTTGGTTGGGACACCTGAGGTAACAAACCTGAAAGGAGACCTCCCATCCCACAGATTGACGAAAAACAATTAGGACCGGGCCAAATCCACAGAGTAGAAGTTTCGTCCATGGCCCATGAGGCCTCCCCACATTCCACGGCCAACGTCGATACAAAATCCAAAGACTAAAGCCTGAGCAAGCGCCTCAGACTCGCTCTTTCTTCATATTCTGAAGAGTTCTTCTCATGGTTTGTAGATTGGGCCTGCCATACCTACGTCCCAAAACCTAAGCTGAGTTTGTGTTTTCAGAATTCTGTCCTCAACGTCCTGGGCCACAAACCCTCCAGGCTGGGGCCCCTGGAGCCAATAATTAGGAATGTGCTTACCCAATCCATGAGAATTCTGCCCATTCCATTGTCCAAAATCGTACAAATAGGGAGAAACCTCCAAAATCCCCGAGGCCAATCCGATATTGGAGGTCTCCCGGGACAAACAAGGGAGGTTGATACCAGCTGAGCATCTACCTCCCCTCATACCATAGATGGATGTTCCCAGAGAAGAAGATTGAATCAATCAGGACCCTAGGCCATAATCGGATCCATTGCTTTGGTTTACAGGCATGTCTCCTAAAAGGCCTGCATTCCAATACCAGCAGAGGGGATTTCCTGAGGCACCCATCTGAACAAAACTGGTCTCCACAAGGAAACTTGTACATGGGAACTATGTCAACAGCTTAGGAGAATACTTTGTGTTCCCGGTGCTACTGCCCCATTCCAAGGCCCTCAGGGACACAAACACACAGTAGGCCCCATCCTCAGGAAAGTCCATTTCAACTCAGCCACCCAGGTTGCTCCTGGAGAGCCATCCGATCTCAAATGTCTTCTTGCTAGGAGACAATTGGAATGGGAAGCGGGCTTCCCTGGCATCCATCCTCGAACGGTGCTCTGGAGTCATTCCATATGGGTTGTCCTGGAGCTGCCCAACAGGTCTCAATTGTCACGCAGAAGGAATCCTTGAAGGGGGCATCCCACAACTCCAAACGTGGGAAAACCTCCATAATCTTGATTCCGCTCGGTTCATGAAGGGGCAGTCATGCACAGAAACTCAACATGAGCCAACTTCTGATCCTCGCCGAGACTTTAGATGCATGAGATATTGGTTCAGATCTGCAGGGGGTACCTGCCATGCCCTCGCCCTGAAACCCAAGTCTAGCTTGTCTTCTCAGACTTCTGTCCTCACACTCCTGGCCGTGAAGCCCTCAAGTTTGGCAATACCGGACCCACAATGCAGCACTCTGCCTGCCCTGTAGAAAAAAAATTATTGCCTCATGAGCTGCCCAGGCACCTTAAATGAGGATCAACCTACACAGCACTCGACTGTACCCAAATTATATAGTCCAACCTGGGCACTAATGCACTGTCGAACACAACCTGAGCCCGGACCTCCTGACCAACACCCAGAAAGCTGACCGCACACTGAGCACATAAATCCCGCCATGGCCTTAGGTCATCATCTCTTCCCTAACTCAGTTTAAAGGCTTCAGAACCGAGACCTTATCTCCAATCACTGCCCAGGGGTGAGTGTGATGCAGAAATCAGGACTCCTCCTTACCCGTGGCAAGAACCCTTGTGGTTGGCACGTTGTCCAATGTTCAGTGTAGGAGAAACCAGCATTCACCCTGAGGCCCCGCCCATTCTTGAGTGCGACGAGGGCATATACACGCATTGTGACCCTCAGCATGAGTCCTGTCCTCTAGTAAGTCCTCTCAGTGGCTGGACCATTAGATGTCATAATGGGCTTGACATGTCCCTAGGCCCCAATTTTTACCCAGATTTCTGATTGTCCAGTCGCCCCTCCCCAGGGCTCTACTCTGGAATCCCTCATTTGGTGGGACATATGAGGTTAAAAAAGAAAACAATAACCACAACAAAAAAACGGACTTCTTCCAGCCCACAGAATGACCCCAAACTCTTTGGACGGGGCCAAACCACCAGAGAGTAAGACTCGTCCATTTCCCATGAAGTCACCCAGAAATTCCACGACCATGAGTGACACGATATCCAGAGACAAAAACTTGAGCAGGAGCCTCACACTCGCCCTTCTTTCAAATCCCGAAGAGTTCTCCTCATATTCTGTTGATCAGTCCTGCCATACCTATGACCCGAAACATAAGCCGAGTTTGTGTTTTCAGACAACTGTTCAAAAAGCCCTGGCCTACACAACCTACAGGCTCAGGCCCCTGGAGCCAAACCTGAGGACTGTACTTGCCCTCTCCAAGGGAATTGTGTGTGCCCATTCCAATGGCCACAACCCTTGTAATAGGATAAACCTCCAAAGTCCCTGATCCATCTCAATAGTGGTGGCTTCCCAGGAAAAACAGGGGCAATCTGAGTCCAACTGAGCACCTACCTGCACTCAGACCCATAGACAGATGTCCCCAGAGGTAATAAGGAAAGAGCAGGCCCCTAGGCACTAATCAGATCCATTGCTTTGGTTTCCAGGCATCTCTCCTCAGAGGCCGGGATTTCAAAAGCAGCATATAGCTGTTTCTTGACTCACCCATCAGAAAACATCTCATCTACACATGGGAAACTTGCACGTTGGAACTGTGTCAAAGCCTCTGTTTAGGAGAACCCTTTAGGGCCCCAGTGCCACCGCTTCATTCCAAGGTCTCCATAGACACAAAAGCACATTAGGACCCATCCCCAGGGATGTCCATTTCAACTCAGCGTCCTCGGTTGCTCCCCACAGATCCAGGAGATCTAACCTGTCTTGTTGCTAGGAGACAATTGGAATGCGAGGTGGGCTACCCAGCCATCCATCCTTAGAACCCTGCTCAGAATCATTGGCCTGGAGCCAAACAACAGGTCTCAATTGTCCTGCAGAAGACTCTCTGCAGTTTGGAGCTTCTCACAACTCCCATCGTGGGAAAAACCCCATGGCCTCGTGATGCCCCCCCATTCATGAAGGGGCCATCAGGGACAGAAACTCCAACCTGGCCGATCGTCTGATCCTCGCCCTGACTTCAGATGCACAAGATCTCGATTCAGGTCTGTAGATTGTGCCTGCCATGGCCTCACCGAGAAACCTAAGCCTAGCTTGTGTTCTCAGACTTTTGTCGTCAGACTACTGGCCCACAAGCCTTCCAGTTTGGTAATCCAGAACTACAATGCAGCACTCTGCCTGCCCTCCAGAAGAAAAACATTGTCCTCTGGGGCTGCCTAGTAACCCCAAATGAGGTTCAACCTGCACCGACCATGGCTGTACCCCAAATACATAGGCTGACCAGGGCACTAATGCCCTTTCTGACAGCCTGAGCCTGGAACCCCTGGCCCCTCCCAGACAGCTGGCCGCACACTGAGCACATCGAGCCGCCATGGCCTTAGGTCGTCATCTCTTCCCAACCTCTGTTTTCAGGCTTCAGAACCTAGACCTTATCTCCAAACACTGCCCAGAGTTGAAGGTGATGCAGAAATCAGAACTCCTTCCCCATGGCAAGAAACCTTGTGGTTGGCATGTTGTGCAACGTTCAGTGTAGTTGAAACCAGTGTGGCCCATGAGGCCCTGCCCATGCTCGCGGGCCACATTGGTCACAAACACACATTGTGACCCTCAGGCTGAGCCCAGTCCTCAAGTATGGCCACTCAGTGGCTGGATGAAGAGATAGCATATTGGGATTGCCATGCCCCTAGGCACCAATTTTTAACCATAGTTCAGGTTGTCCCTTCAGTCTTCCCCACGGCTTTGCTTTGCAACTCCTCTTTTGGTGGGACACCTGAGGTAACAAAACTGAAAGGAGTCCTCCCATCCCACAGATTGACGAAAAGCAATTGGGAATCGGGCCAAATCATCAGAGAGGAAGATTCGTGCATGGCCCATGAGGCCTCCCCGACATTCCACAGCCATCGCTGATACAAAATCCAGAGACAAAAGCCTGAGCAAGCGCCTCAGACTCGCACTTTCTTCATATCCTGAAGAGATCTTCTCATGGTTTGTAGATCGGGCCTGTTATACCTACCTCCCCAAACCTAAGCCGAGTTTGTGTTTTCAGACTTCTGTCCTCAAATTCTTGAGCCACACACCCTCCAGGCTGGGCCCCTGGAGCCACACATTAGGACTGTGCCTACCAATCCATGGGAATTCTGCCCATTCCATGGTCCAAAATCATACAAATTAGGAGAAACCTCCAAAGTCCCTGAGGCCATTCCAATAGTGTAGGTCGCCCGGAACAAACAAGGGCTGTCTGACACCAGCTGATAATCGACCTTCTCTCATACCATAGATGGATGTCCCCAGAGTAGAATATTGAACCAGACAGGACCCTAGGCCATAATAGGATCCATTGCTTTGGGTTACAGGCATGTGTCCTCAAAACCCTGATTCCAATACGAGCATAGGGGTTTTCCTGAGGCACCCATCAGAACTCATCACGTCTCCACAAGGAAACCTGTGCATGGGAACCATGTCCAAAGCATAGGAGAGTACTTCAGGGTCCCGGTCCCACCGCCCCATTCCAAGGCCCTCATGCACACAAAAACACATTAGGACCCATCCTCAGGAAAGTCCATTTCAACTCAGCCACCCTGGTTGCTCCGGCAGAGCCATCAGATCTAAACTGTCTTGTTGCTAGGAGACAATTGGTATGCGAGGCGGGCTTCCCAGGCATCCATCCGCGAACGGTGCTCTGGAGTCATTCCATATGGGATGTCCTGGAGCTGTCCAACAGGTCTCAATTGTCCCGCAGAAGGAATCCTTGAAGGGGGCATCCCACAACTCCCAACGTGGGAAAACCTCAATGGCCTCGAGATTCCGCTCCCTTTATGAAGCGGCCGTCATGCACAGAAACTCCAACCTGAGCCAACGTCTGATCCTCGCCTTGACTTCAGAAGCTTGAGATATTGGTTCAGATCTGCAGGGGGTACCTGCCGTGTCCTCGGCCTGAAGCCCAAGTCTAGCTTGTGTTCTCAGACTTCTGTCCTCACACTCCTGGCCCAGAAGCCCTCAAGTTTGTCAATTCCAGACCCACAATGCAGCACTCTGCCTGCCCTCCAGAAAGAATGTATTGCCTAATGAGCTGCCCAGGCACCACAAATGAGGATCAACCTACACGGCACTCGACTGTACCCAAATTATATTGTCTAACCTGAGCACTAATGCACTGTCTGACACAACCCTAGCCCGAACCTGCTGACCAACACCCAGGCAGCTGACCGCACACTGAGGAAGTCAGAACCGCCATAGCCTTAGGTCGTCATCTCTTCCCAACTGCGGTTTTCGGGCTTCAGAACCTAGACCATATCTCCAACCACTGCCCAGGGTTGAAAATGATGCAGAAATCAGAACTCCTTCCCCATGGCTAGAAACCTTGTGATTGGCATGTTGTCCAAAGTTCAGTGTAGTTGAAACCAGTGTGGCCCATGAGGTCTCGCCCACGCTCTCGGGCCACATTGGTGAAATACACACATTGTGACACTCAGCCTGATCCCAGTCCTCAAATAAGGCCCTCAGTGGCTGGAGGAAGAGACAGCATATTGAGCCTGCCATGCCCCTAGGCCCCAATTTTAACCATATTTTGGGTTGTCCCTTCACTCTTCCCCAGGGCTCAGCTTTGGAATTCATCTTTGGTTGGGACACCTGAGGTAATAAACCTGAGAGGAGACATCCATTCCCACAGATTGACGAAAAACAATTGGGACCGGGCCAAATTCACAGAGAGGAAGATTCTTCCATGGCCCATGAGGCCTCCCCACATTCCACGGCCATCGTTGATACAAAATCCAGAGACAAAAGCCTGATCAAGCGCATCAGACTCGCTCATTCTTTATATCCTGAAGAGTTCTTCTCATGCTTTGTAGATGGACCTGCCATACCTATGTCCCCAAACCTAAGCTGAGTTTGTGTATTCAGGCATCCTACCTCAAATTCCTGGGCCCCATACCCTCCGGGCTGACCTGGAGCCACACATTAGGACGCTGCCTACCCAATCCATGGGAATTCTGCCCATTCCATTGTCCAAAAAAGTACAAATTTGGAGAACCCTCCAAAGTCCCCGAAGCCATTTCAATAGTGTAGGTCTCCCGGGATAAACAAGGGCGTTCTGAAACAAGCTAAGCATCCACCTCCACTCATACCATAGATGGATGAACCCAGAGAAGAAGATTGAACCAGACAGGACCCTAGGCCATAATCGGGCCCATTGCTTTGGTTTACAGGCATGTCTTATCAAATGCCTGGATTCCAATACCAGCATAGAGGGTTTCCTGAGGCACCCATCAGAACAAATCTCGTCACCACAAGGTAACTTGTGCATGGGAGCTATGTCAAAATCTTAGGGGAATACTTCAGGGTCCCGGTGCCACCGCCCCATTCCAAGGCCCCCATGGACAAAAACAAACATTAGGCCCCATCCTCAGGAAAGTTCATTTCACCTCAGCCACCCCAGCAGAGCCATCAGATCTCAACTGTTTTGTTGCTAGGAGACAATTGGAATGTGATGCGGGCTTCCCTGGCATGCATCCTCTAACGGTGCTCCGAAGTCATTCCATATGGGATGTCCTGGAGCTGCCCAACAGGTCTCAATTGTCCCACACAAGGAATCCTTCAAGGGGGCATCCAACAACTCCCAACGTGGGAAAACCTCCATGGCCTTGAGATTCCGCTCCGTTCATGAAGGGGAAGTCATGTACAGAAACTCCAACCTGAGCCAACGTCTGATCCTCGCCTTGACTTCAGAAGCTTGAGATATTGGTTCAGATCTGCAGGGGGTGCCTGCCGTGCCCTCGGCCTGAAGCCCAAGTCTAGCTTGTGTTCTCAGACTTCTGTCCTCACACTCCTGGCCAGAAACGCTCAAGTTTGTCAATTCCGGACCCACAATGCAGAACTCTGCCTGCCCTTCAGAAAGAATATATTGCCTAATGAGCTGCACAGGCACCACAAATGAATATCAACATACACGGCACTCGACTGTACCCAAATTATATTGTCTAACCTGGGCACTAATGCCCTGTCTGACACAACCTGAGCCCGAAACTCCTGACCAACAGCCAGGCAGCTGACTGCACACTAAGCGCATATGACCCGCCAAGGCCTTAGGTCGTCATCTCTCCACAACTGCGGTTCAGGCTTCAGAACATAGACCTTATCTCCAACCACTGCCCAGGGTTGAAAATGATGCGGTAATCAGAACTCCTTCCCCATGGCTAGAAACCTTGTGATTGGCATGTTGTCCAAAGTTCAGTGTAGTTGAAACCAGTGTGGCCCATGAGGTCTCGCCCACGCTCTCGGGCCACATTGGTCAAAAACACAAATTGTGACCCTCAGCCTGAGCCCAGTCCTCAAGTAAGGCCTCTCAGTGGCTGGAGGAAGAGACAGCATATTGGGCCTGCCATGCCCCTAGGCCCCAATTTTTAATCATAGTTTGGGTTGTCCCTTCACTCTTCCCCAGGGCTCTACTTTGGAATTCCTCTTTGGTTGGGACACCTGAGGTAACAAACCTGAAAGGAGACCTCCCATCCCACAGCTTGACGAATAACAATTGGGACTGGGCCAAATTCACAGAGAGGAAGATTCTTCCATGGCCCATGAGGCCTCCCCACATTCCACGGCCATCGTTGATATAAAATCCAGAGACAAAAGCCTGAGCAAGCGCCTCAGACTTGCTCTTTCTTAATATCCTGATGAGTTCTTCTCATGGTTTTTAGATTGGGCCAGCAATACATATGTCCCCAAACCTAAGCTGTGTTTGTGTTTTCAGACTTCTGTCCTCAAAGTCCTGGGCCACACAACCTCCAGGCTGGGGCCCCTGGAGCCACACATTACGAAGCTGCCTACCCAATCCAGGGAATTCTGCCCATTCCATTGTCCAAAATCGTACAAATTAGGAGAACACTCCAAAGTCCCCGAGGCCATCCCAATAGTGTAGGTCTCCCGGGACAAACAAGGGCGGTCTGACACGAGCTGAGATCCAATCCACTCATACCATAGATGGATGAACCCAGAGAAGAAGATGGAACCAGACAGGACCCTAGGCCATAATAGGATCCATTGCTTTGGTTTACAGGCATGTCTCCTCAAAAGCCTGGATTCCAATTCCAGCATAGGGGTTTTCCTGAGGCACCCATCAGAACAAATATCATCTTCACAAGGTAACTTGTGCCTGAGAGCTATGTCAAAAGCTTAGGAGAATACTTGGGTGTCCCGGTGCCACCGCCCCATTCTAAGGACCTCATGGACAGAAACACACATTATGCCCCATCCTCAGGAAAGTCCATTTCACCTCAGCCACCCCGGTTGCTCCCGCAGAGCAATCACATCTCAACTGTCTTTTTGCTAGGAAACAATTGGAATGCGAGGCGGGCTTCCCTGGTATCCATCCTAGAACGGTGCTCTGGAGTCATTCCATATGGGATGTCCTGGAGCTGCCCAACAGGTCTCAATTGTCCGCACAAGGAATCCTTGAAGGGGGCATCCCACAACTCCCAACGTGGGAAAACCTCCATGGCCTTGAGACTCCGCTCCATTCATGAAGGGGAAGTCATGCACAGAAACTCCAACCTGAGCCAACATCTGATCCTCGCTGTGACATCAGATGCTTGACATATTGGTTCAGATCTGCAAGGGGTACCTGCCGTGCCCTCGGCCTGAAGCCCAAGTCTAGCTTGTGTTCTCAGACTTCTGTCCGCACACTCCGGGCCAGAAGCCAGCAAGTTTGGAAATTCTGGACCCACAATGCAGCACTCTGCCTGCCCTTTAGCAAAAAATATCTTGCCTAATGAGCTGCCCAGGCACCTCAAATGAGGATAAACTTACACGGGACTCGACTGTACCCAAATTATATAGTCTAACCTGGGCACTAATGCACTGTCTGACACAACCTGAGCCCGAACCTCCTGACCAACAGCCAGGCAGCTGACCGCACACTGAGTGCATACGACCCGCCAAGGCCTTAGGTCGTCATCTCTCCCCAACTGCGGTTTTCAGGCTTAAAACCTACACCTTATCTCCAACCACTGCCCAGGGTTGAAAACGATGCAGAAATCTGAACTCCTGCCGCATGGCAAGAAACCTTCTTATTGGCATGTTGTCCAAAGTTCAGTGCAGTTGAAACCAGTGTGGCCATGAGACCATGCCCATGCCCGCGGGCCACATTGGTCACAAACACACATGGTGACCCTCAGCCAAAGCCCAGTCCTAAAGTAAGGCCTCTCAGTGGCTGGATGAAGAGACAGCATATTGGGCCAGCCATGCCCCTAGGCCCCAATTTTTAACCATAGTTTGGGTTGTCCCTTCACTCTTCCCCAGGGCTCTGCCTTCGAATTCCTTTTTGGTTGGGACACCTGAGGTAACAAACCTGAAAGGAGACATCCATTCCCACAAATTGACGAAAAACAATTGGGACTGGGCCAAATCCACAGAGAGGAAGATTCGTCCATGGCCCATGAGGCCTCCCCACATTCCAAGGCCATCGTTGATACAAAATCCAGAGACAAAAGCCTGAGCAAGCGCATCAGACTCGCTCATTCTTTATATTCTGAAGAGTTCTTCTCATGGTTTGTAGATTGGGCCTGCCATACCTATGTCCCAAACCTAAGCAGAGTTTGTGTTTTCAGACTTCCTCCCTCAAAGTCCTGGGCCCCACACCCTCAGGGTGGGGCCCCTGGAGCAACACATTAGGACGCTGCCTACACAATCCATGGGAATTCTGCCCATTACATTGTCCAAAATCTTACAAATTAGGAGAACCCTGCAAAGTCCCCGAGGCCATCCCAATAGTGTAGGTCTCCCGGGACAAACAAGGGCAGTCTGACAACAGCTAAGCATCCACCTCCACTCACACCATAGATGGATGAACCCAGAGAACCAGACAGGACCCCAGGCCATAATCGGATCCATTGCTTTGATTTACAGGCATGTCTCATCAAATGCCTGGATTCCAATACCAGCATTGGGGTTTTCCTGAGGCACCCATCGGAACAAATCTCGTCACCACAAGGAAACTTGTGCATGGCAGCTATGTCAAAAGCTTAGGAGAATACTTCAGGGTAATGGGGCCTCCGCCCCATTCCAAAGCCCTCATGGACATAAACACTCATTAGGCCCCATACTCAGGAAAGTCCATTTCAACTCAGCCACCCCAGCAGAGCCATCAGATCTCAACTGTCTTGTTGCTAGGAGACAATTGGTATGCGAGGCGGGCTTCCCTGGCCTCCATCCTCTAACGGTGCTCTGGAGTCATTCCATATGGGATGTCCTGGAGCTGCCCAACAGGTCTCAATTCTCCCGCACAAGGAATGCTTCAAGGGGGCATCCCACAACTCCCAACGTGGGAAAACCTCCATGGCCTTGAGACTCTACTCTGTTCATAAAGGGGCAGTCATGCACAGAAACTCCAACCTGAGCCAACGTCTGATCCTCGCCTTGACTTCAGAAGCTTGAGATATTGGTTCAGATCTGCAGGGGGTACCTGCCGTGTCCTCGGCCTGAAGCCCAAGTCTAGCTTGTGTTCTCAGACTTCTGTCCTCACACTCTTGGCCCAGAAGCCCTCAAGTTTGTCAATTCCGGACCCACAATGCAGCACTCTGCCTGCCCTCCAGAAAGAATATATTGCCTAATGAGCTGCCCAGGCACCACAAATGAGGATCAACCTACACGGCACTCGACTGTACCCAAATTATATTGTCTAACATGAGCACTAATGCACTGTCTGCACAACCTGAGCCCGAACCTGCTGACCAACACCCAGGCAGCTGAGGGCACACTGAGCACGTCAGACCCGCCATGGCCTTAGGTCGTCATCACTTCCCAACTGCGCTTTTCGGGCTTCAGAACCTAGACCATATCTCCAACCACTGCCCAGGGTTGAAAATGATGCAGAAATCAGAACTCCTTCCCCATGGCTAGAAACCTTGTGATTGGCATGTTGTCCAAAGTTCAGTGTAGTTGAAACCAGTGTGGCCCATGAGGTCTCGCCCATGCTCTCGGGCCACATTGGTGAAAAACACACATTGTGACTCTCAGCCTGAGCCCAGTCCTCAAGTAAGGCCTCTCAGTGGCTGGAGGAAGAGACAGCATATTAGGCCTGCCATGCCCCTAGGCCCCAATTTTTAACCATAGTTTGGGTTGTACATTCACTCTTCCCCAGGGCTCTGCTTTCGAATTCCTCTTTGGTTGGGACACCTGTGGTAACAAACCTTAAAGGAGACCTCCCATCCCACAGATTGACTGAAAACAATTGGGACCGGGCCAAGTCCACATAGAGGAAGATTCGTCCATGGCCCATGAGGCCTCCCCACATTCCACGGCCATCGTTGATACAAAATCCAGACAGAAAAGCCTCAGCAAGCGCCTCAGACTCTCTCTTTCTTCATATCCTGAAGAGTTCTTCTCATGGTGTGTAGATTGGGCCTGCCATACCTACGTCCCCAAACCTAAGCTGAGTTTGTGTTTTCAGACTTCTGTCCTCAAAGTCCTGGGCCACACAACCTCCACGCTGGGGCCCCTTGAGCCACACATTAGGACTCTGCCTACCCCATGCATGGAAATTCTGCCCATTCCATTGTCCAAAATAGTACAAGTAGGAGAATCCTCCAAATTCCCCGAGGCCATACCAATAGTGTAGGTCTCCAGGGACAAACAAGGGCGGTCTGACACCAGCTGAGCATCCACCTCCACTCATACCATAGATGGTTGTCCCCAGAGAAAAAGAATGAACCAGTCAGGACCCTAGGCCATAATCAGATCCAATGCTTTGGTTTACAGTCGTGTCTCCTCAAAATCCTGGATTCCGATACCAGCATAGGGGGTTTCCTGAGGCACCCATCAGAACAAATCTCATCTACCCAAGGAAACTTGAGCATGAGAGCTATGTCAGAAGCTTAGGAGAATACTTCAGGGTCCCGGTGCCACCGCCCGATTCCAAGGCCCCCATCGACAGAAACACATATTAGGTCCATTCCTCGGGAAAGTCCATTTCAACTCAGCCACCCCGGTTGCTCCAGCAGAGCCATCAGATCTCAACTGTCTTTTTGCTAGAAGACAATTGGAATGAGAGGCGGGCTTCCCTGGAATTCATCCTCGAACTGTGCTCTGGCGTCATTCCATAGGGGATGTCCTGGAGCTGCCCAACAGGTCTCAATGTCCGCAGAAGAATCCTTGAAGGCGGCATCCCACAACTCCCAACGTGGGAAAACCTCCATGGACTTGAGATTCTGCTCCGTTCATTAAGGGGCAGTCATGCACAGAAACGCCAACCTGAGCCAACGTCTGATCCTCGTCCTAATATCAGTTGCATGAGATATTGGTTCAGATCTGCAGGGGGTACCTGCCGTGCCCTCGGCCTGTAGCCCAAGTCTAGCTAGTCTTCTCAGACTTCTGTCCTCACACTCCAGGCCCAGAAGCCCTCACGTTTGGCAATTCCGGACCCACAATGCAGCACTCTGCCTGCCCTCTAGAAAAAATATCTTGCCTAATGAATGCCCAGGCACCTCAAATGAGGATCAACCTACACGGCACTCGACTGTACCCAAATTATATAGTCTAACCTGGGCACTAATGCACTGTCTGACACCACATGAGCCTGAAAATCCTTAACAACACCCAGCGGCCTGACCACACACTGAGCACATCAGACCCGCCATGGCCTTATGGCATCATCTCTTCCCAACAGCGGTTTTCAGGCTCAGAACCTAGACCTTACCTCCAACCTTTGCCCAGGGTTGAAAATGATGCAAAAATCAGAACTCCGTCCCCATGGCAAGAGACCTTGTGATTGACATGTTGTCCAAAGTTCAGGATAGTTGAAACCAGTGTGGCCCATGAGGCCCCGCCCATGATCACGGGCCACATTGGTCCCAAACACACATTGTGACCCTCAGCATGAGCCCAGTCCTCAAGTAAGGCCTCTCAGTGGCTAGATGAAGAGACAGCATATTCGGCCTGCCATGCCCCAAGGCCCCAATTTTTAATCATAGTTTGGGTTGTCCCATCTATATTGACCAGGGCTCTGCTTTGGATTGCCTCTTTGGCTGGAACACCTAAGGTAACAAACCTGAGAGGAGTCCTCTGATCACAAAGATTGAAAAAAACAATTGGGACCGGGCCAAATTCACAGAGAGGAAGCTTCGTCCATGGCCCATGAGGCCTCACCACATTCCACGGCCATCGTTGATACAAAATCCAGAGACAAAAGCCTGAGCAAGTGCCTCAGACTCGCTCTTTCTTCATATCCTGAAGAGTTCTTCTCATGGTTTGTAGATTGGGCCTGCCATATCTACGTCCCAAAACCTAAGCCGAGTTTGTGTTTTCAGACTTTTGTCCTCAAGGTCCTGGGACACACACCCTCTAGACTGGGGCCCCTGGAGCCACACATTAGGACTGTACCTACCCAATCCAGGGGAATTCTGCCCATTACATTGTCCAAAATCGTACAAATTAGGAAAACACTCCAAAGTCCCCGAAGCCATCCCAAAAGTGTAGGTCCCCCGGGACAACAAGTGCGGTCTGACACCACCTGAGCATCTACCTCCACTCATACCATAGATGGATGTCCCCAGAGAAGAAGATGGAACCACACAGGACCCTAGGCCATAATCGGAACCATTGCTTTGGTTTACAGGCATGTCTCCTCAAAAGCCTGGATTCCAATACCAGCATAGGGAGTTTTCTGACGCACCCATCAGAAAAAATCTCGTCGCCACTAGGAAACTTGTGCATGGGAATTATGTCAAAAGCTTAAGAGAATAATTCAGGGTCCCGGTGGAACCTCCCCATTCCAAGGCTCCCATGGACACAAACATACATTAGGCCCCATCCTCAGGAAAGTCCATTTCAACTCAGCCATCCCGGTTTTCCCGCAGAGCCATCAGATCTCAACTGTCTTTTTGCTAGAAGACAATTGGAATGCGAGGCCAGCTTCCCTGGCATCCATCCTCGAACGGTGCTCTGGAGTCATTCAATATGGGATGTCCAGGAGCTGCCCAACAGGTCTCAATTGTCCCGCAGAAGGAATCCTTGAAGTGGGCATCCCACAACTCCCAAAGTGGGAAAACCTCCATGGCCTTGAAATTCCGCTCCGTTCATGAAGGGGCAGTCATGCACAGAAACTCCAACCTGAGCCAACGTCTGATCCTCGCCGTGACTTCAGATGCATGAGATATTGGTTCAGATCTGCAGGGGGTACCTGCCGTGCCCTCGGCCTGAAGCCCAAGTATAGCTTGTGTTCTCAGACTTCTGTCCTCATACTCCTGGCCCAGAAGCCCTCAAGTTTGGCAATTCCGGACCCACAATGCAGCACTCTGCCTGCCCTCTAGAAAAAATATTTTGCATAATGAGCTGCCCAGGCACCTCAAATGAGGATCAACCTACACGGCACTCGAATGTACCCAAATTATATAGTCTAACCTGGGCACTAATGCACTGTCTGACACCACATGAGCCCGAACCTCCTGACCAACACCCGGGAGGCTGACCGCACACTGAGCACATCAGACCCGCCATGGCCTTATGGCGTCATCTCTTCCCAACAGCGGTTTTCAGGCTTCAGAACCTAGACCTTATCTCCAACCACTGCCCAGGGTGGAAAATGATGCAGAAATCAGAACTCTTTCCCCATGGCAAGAGACTTTGTGATTGACATGTTGTCCAAAGTTCAGGATAGTTGAAACCAGTGTGGCCCATGAGGCCCCGCGATGCTCGCGGGCCACATTGGTCCCAAACACACATTGTGACCCTCAGCCTGACCCGAGTCTTCAAGTAAGGCCTCTCAGTGGCTAGATGAAGAGACAGCATATTGGGCCTGCCATGCCCCTAGGCCCCAATTTTTAATCATAATTTGGGTTGTCCCATCACTCTTCGCCAGGGCTCTCCTTTGGATTTCCTTTTTGGCTGGGACACCGAAGGTAACAAAGCTGAGAGGAGACTTCCCATCCCACAGATTGACAAAAAACAATTGGGACCGGGCCAAATCCACAGAGAGGAAGATTCGTCCATGGCCCATGAGGCCTCACCACATTCCACGGCCATCGTTGATACAAAATCCAGAGACAAAAGCCTGAGCAAGTGCCTCAGAATCGCTCTTTCTTCATATCCTGAAGAGTTCTTCTCATGGTTTTTAGATTGGGCCTGCCATACCTATGTCCCCAAACCTAAGCTGAGTTTGTGTTTTCAGACTTCTGTCCTCAAAGTCCTCGGCCACACACTCTGCAGGCTGGGTCCCCTGGAGTCACACATTAGGACTGTGCCTAACCCATACATGGGAATTCGGCCCATTCCATTGTCCAAAATCGTACAAATTAGGAGAACTCTCCATTGTTCCCGAGGCCATCCCAATAGTGTAGGTCTCCGGGGACAAACAAGGGCGGTCTGACACCAGGTGAGCATCTACCTGCACTCATTCCATAGATGGATATCCCCAGAGAAGAAGTTGAACCAGACAGGATACTAGGCCATAATCGGATCCATTGCTTTGGTTTACAGGCGTGTCTCCTCAAAAGCCTGGATTGCAAATCCAGCATAAGGGGTTTCCTGAGGCACCCATCAGAAAAAATCTCGTCTCCAGAAGGAAACTTGTGCATGGAAGCTATGTCAAAAGCTTAGGAGAATAATTCTGGGTCCCAGTGCCACCGCCCCATTCCAAGGCCCACATGGACACAAACACACATTAGGACCCATCCTCAGGAAAGTCCATTTCAACTCAACCACCCCGGTTGCTCCCGCAGAGCCATCAGATCTCAACTGTCTTGTTGCTAGGAATCAATTGGAATGTGAGGCGGGCTCCCTGGCATCCATCCTCGAACGATGCTCTGGAGTCATTCCATAGGGGATGTCCTGGAGCTGCCCAACAGGTCTCAATTGTCCCGTAGAAGGAATCTTTGAAGGGGGCATCCCACAACTCCAACGTGGGAAAACCTCCATGGCCTTGAGATTCCGCTCCGTTCATGAAGGGTCAGTCATGCACAGAAACTCCAACCTGAGCCAACGTCTGATCCTCGCCGTGACTTCAGATGCTTGAGATATTGGTTCAGATCTGCAGGGGGTGCCTGTCGTGCCCTCGGCCTGAAGCCCAAGTCTAGCTTGTGTTCTCAGACTTCTGTCCTCACACTCCTGGCCCAGAAGCCCTCAAGTTTGGCAATTCCCGTCCCACAATGCAGCACTCTGCCTGCCCTCTAGAAAAAATATCTTGCCTAATGAGCTGCCCAACACCTCAAATGAGGTTAAACCTACGCGGCAATCAACTGTACACAATACATATATTCTAAACTGGGCACTAATGCACTGTCTGACACAACCTGAGCCAGAACCTCCTGACCAACACCCAGGCAACTGACCGCACAATGAGCATATCAGACCCGCCATGGCCTTAGGTCGTCATCACTTCCCAACTGCGGTTTTTCAGGCTTCAGAACCTAGACCTTATCTCCAAACACCGCCCAGGTTTGAAAGTGATGCAGAAATCAGAACACCTTCCCCATGGCAAGAGACCTTGTGATTGGCATGCTTTCCAAAGTCCGGTGCAGTTGAAACCAGTGTGGCCCATGTGGCCCCGCCCATGCTCGCGGGCTACATTGGTCACAAACACACCTTGTTACCCTCAGCTTGAGCCCAGTCCTCAAGTAAGGCTTCTCAGTGGCTGGATGAAGAGACAGCATATTGGGCCTGCCATGACCTGGGCCCCAATTTTTAAGCATATTTTGCGTTGTCCCTTCACTCTTCCCAAGGTCTCTGCTTTGGAATTCCTCTTTTCTTCTGAAACCTGAGTTAATAAACCTGAAAGGAGACCTCCCATCCCACAGATTGACGAAAAACAATTGGGACCGGGCCAAATCAAAGAGAGAAAGATTCCTCCATTTCACATGAGGACTCCCCACATTCCACGGCCATCGTTGATAAAAAATCCAGATACAAAAGCCTGAGCAAGTGCCTCAGACTCGCTCTTCATTCATATCCTGTAGAGTTTTTCTCATGGTTTGTACATTGGGCTTCCCATACCTACGTCCCTAAACCTGAGCTGAGTTTGTGTTTTCAGACTTCTGTCCTCAAAGTCCTGGTCCACACACCCTCCAGCTGGGGCCCCTGGAGCCACACATTAGGACTGTGCCTACCCAATACATGGGAATTATGCCCATTCCATTGTCCAAAATCGTACAAATTAGGAGAACTCTCCAAAGTCCCCGAGGACTTCCCAATAGTGTAGGTCTCCGGGGATAAACAAGGGCGTCTGACTCCAGGTGAGCATCTACCTTCACTCATTCCATAGATGGATATCCCCAGAGAAGAAGATTGAACCAGACAGTACCCTAGGCCATAATCGGATCCATTGCTTTGGTTTACAGGTATGTCTCCTCCAAGGCCTGGATTCCAATACAGGCATAGGGGTTTTCTGAGGCACCCATCAGAACAAATCCCGTCTCCACAAGGAAACTTGTGCATGGGAGCTATGTCAAAAGCTTAGGAGAATACTTCAGGGTCCCGGTGCCACAACTCCATTCCAAGGCCCTCATGGACCCAAACACACATTAGGCCCCATCCTCAGGCGAGTCCATTTCAACTCAGCCACCTCGGTTGCCCCCGCAGAGCCATCCGATCTCAACTGTATTGTTGCTAGGAGACAATTGGAATTCGATGCAGGCTTCCCTGGTATCCATCCTCCAATGGTTCTCTGGAGTCATTCCATATGGAATGTCCTGGAGCTGCCCAACAGGTTTCAATTGTCCCGCAGAAGGAATCCTTGAAGCGGGCATCCCACAACTCCCAACGAGCGAAAAACTCCATGGCCTTGAGATTTCGCTCCGTTCATGAAGGGGCAGTCATGCACAGAAACTCCAATCTGAGCCAACGTCTGATCCTCGCAGTGACTTCAGATGCATGAGATATTGGTTCAGAACTGCAGGGGGTACATGCCGTGCCCTCGGCCTGAAGCCCAAGTCTAGCTTGTGTTCTCAGACTTCTGTCCTCACACTCCTGGCCCAGAAACCCTCATGTTTGGCAATTCCGGACCCACAATGCAGCACTCTGCCATCCCTCTAGAATAAATATCTTGCCTAATGAGCTTCCCAGGCACCTCAAATGAGGATAAACTTACACAGCACTCGACTGTACCCAAATTATATAGTCAAACCTAGGCACTATTGAACTCTCTGACACAACTTGAGGCAGAAACTCCTGACCAACACCTAGGCAGTTGACCGCACACTGAGCCCATCAGGCCCGCCATGGCCTTAGGTCGACATCTCTTCAAAACTGCGGTTTTCAGGATACAGAACCTAGACTATATTTCCAACCTCTGCCCAGGGTAGAAAATGATGCAGAAATCATAACACCTTCCCCATGGCAAGAGACCTTTTGATTGGCATGTTGTCCAAAGTTCAGTGTAGTTGAAACCAGTGTGGCCCATGAGGTCCCGCCCATGCTCTTGGGCCACATTGGTCCCAAACACAAATTGTGACCCTCAGCCTGAGCCCAGTCCTCAAGTAAGGCCTCTCAGTGGCTGGATGAAGAGACAGCATATTGGCCCTGCCATGCCCCTAGGCCCTAATTTTTAACCATAGTTTGGGTTGTCCCATCACTCTTCCCCCGGGCTCTAATTTGGAATACCTCTTTGGTTGGGACACCTGAGGTAACAAACCTGAAAGGAGACCTCCCATCCCACAGCTTGACGAAAAACAATTGGTTCGGGCCAAATACTCATAGAGGATGATTCGTCCATGGCGCATGAGACCTCGCCACATTCCACGGCCATCGTTGATACAAAATCCAGAGACAAAAGCCTGAGCAAGCGCCTCAGACTCGCTCTTTAATCATTTTCTGAAGAGTTCTTGTCATGGTTTGTAGATTGGGCCTGTCATACCTACGTCCCCAAACCTAAGCTGAGTTTGTGTTTTCAGACTTCTGTCTTCAATGTCATGGGCCACACACACACCAGGCTGGGGCCCCTGGAGTAACACATTAGGACTGTGCCTACCCAATCCATGGGTTTTCTGATCATTCCATTGTCCAAAATCTTACAAATTAGGAGAACCCTCCAAAGTCACCGAGGCCTTCCCAATAGTTTAGGTCTCCGGGGACAAACAAAGGTGGTCTAACACCAGCTGATCATCTACCTCCACTCATACCATAGATGGATGTCGCCAGAGTAGAAGATAGAACCATACAGGACCCTAGGCCATAATCGGATCCATTGCTTTGGTTTAAAGGCATGTCTCCCCAAATGACGGGGTTCCAATACAAGCATAGGGGTTTTCCTGAGGCACCCATCAGAACAAATCACGTCTCCACAAGGAAACTTGTGCATGGGAGCTATGTCAAAAGTTTAGGAGAATACTTCATGGTCCATATGCCACCGAACCATTCCAAGGCCCTCATGGACATAAACACACATTAGGCCACATCCTCAGGAAAGTACATTTCAACCAGCCACCCCGGCTGCTCCCACCGAGCCATCACATCTCAACTGTCTTGTTCCAAGGAGACAATTGGAATGCAAGGCGGGCTTCCCTGGCATCCATCCTCCAATGGTTCTCTGGAGTCATTCCATATGGGATGTCCTGGAGCTGCCCAACAGGTCTCATTGTCCCTCAGAAGGAATCCTTGAAGGGGACATCCCACAACTCCCAACGTGGGAAAACCTCCATGGCCTTGAGATTCCGCTCTGTTCATGAAGGGGCAGTCATGCACATAAACTCCAACCTGAGCCAACATCTGATCCTCGCCGTGACTTCAGATGCATGAGATATTGGTTCAGATCTGCAGGGGGTACCTGCCGTGCCCTCGGCCTGAATCCCAATTATGGCTTGTGTTCTCAGACTTCTGTCCTCACACTCCTGGCCCAGAAGCCCTCAAGTTTGGCAATTCCGGACCCACAATGCAGCACTCTGCCTGCCCTCTAGAAAAAATATCTTGCCTAATGAACTGCCCAGGCACCTCAAATGAGGATAAACCTATACAGCACTCGACTGTGCCCAAATTATATAGTCTAACCTGGGCACTATTGCACTCTGTGACACAACTTGAGCCAGAAACTCCTGACCAACACACAGGCAGCTAACCGCACACTGAGCCCATCAGGCCCGCCATGGGCTTAGGTCGTCATCTCTTCCCAACTGCGGTTTTCAGGCTACCGAACCTAGACCTTATTTCCAACCTCTGCCCAGGGTTGAAAATGATGCAGAAATCAGAACTCCTTCCCCATGGCAATAGACCTTGTGATTGGCATGTTGTCCAATTTCAGTGCAGTTGAAACCAGTGTGGCCCTTGCTCACAGTCCACAATGGTCCCAAACACACATTGTGACCCTCAGCCTGAGCCCAGTCCTCAAGTTAGGCTTCTCAGTAGCTGGATAGAGAGACAGCATATTGGCCCTGCCATGCCCAAAGGCCCCAATTTTTAACCATAGTTTGGGTTGTCCCTTCACTCTTCCCCAGGGCTCTAATTTGGAATTCCTCTTTGTTTGGACTCCTGAGGTAACAAACCTGAAAGGAGACCTCCCGTCTCACAGCTTGACGAAAAACAATTGGGACCGGGCCAAATCCTCAGAGAGGAAGTATCGTCCATGGCGCATGAGGCCTCCCCACATTCCACGGCCATCGTTGATACAAAATCCAGAGACAAAAGCCTGAGCAAGCGCCTCAGACTCGCACTTTCTTCATTTCCTGAAGAGTTCTTGTCATGGTTTGTAGATTGGGCCTGCCATACCTATGTCCCCAAACCTAAGCTGAGTTTGTGTTTTCAGACTTCTGTCCTCAATGTCATGGGCCACACACACACCAGGCTGGGGCCCCTGGAGTAACACATTAGGACTGTGCCTACCCAATCCATGGGTTTTCTGAACATTCCATTGTCCAAAATCTTACAAATTAGGAGAACCCTCCAAAGCCACCGAGGCCTTCCCAATAGTTTAGGTCTCCGGGGACAAACAAGGTTGGTCTAACTCCAGCTGAGCATCTACCTCCACTCATACCATAGATGGATGTCGCCAGAGTAGAAGATAGAACCAGACAGGACTTTAGGCCATAATCGGATCCATTTCTTTGGTTTACAGGCGTGTCTCCCCAAATGCCGGGATTCCAATACCAGCATAGGGGTTTTCCTGAGGCACCCATCAGAACAAATCTCGTCTCCACAAGGAAACTTGTGCATGGGAGCTATGTCAAAAGTTTAGGAGAATACTTCAGTGTCCAGGTGCCACCGCACCATTCCAAGGCCCTCATGGACATAAACACACATTAGGCCCCATCCTCAGGAAAGTACATTTCAACTCAGCCACCCTGGTTGCTCCCGTCGAGCCATCACATCTCAACTGTCTTGTTCCAAGAAGACAATTGGAATGAAAGGCGGGCTTCCCTGGCTTCCATCCTCCAACGGTTCTCTGGAGTCATTCCATAAGGGATGTCCTGGAGCTGCCCAACAGGTCTCATTGTCCCTCAGAAGGAATCCTTGAAGGGGGCATCCCACAACTCCCAACGTGGGAAAACCTCCATGGCCTTGAGATTCCGCTCCGTTCATGAAGGGGAAGTCATGCACATAAACTCCAACCTGAGCCAATGTCTGATCCTCGCCGTGACTTCAGATGCATGGGATATTGTTTCAGTTCTGCAGAGGGTACCTGCCGTGCACTCTCACTGAAACCCACATCTCGCTCGTCTCCTCAGACTTCCGTTCCCACACTCCTGGCCCAGAAGCCGTCAAGTTTGGCAATTCCGGACCCACAAAACAGCAGTCTGACTGCCCTCTAGAAAAAATTTATTGCCGAATCAGCTGCCCAGGTACATTAAATGAGGATAAACCTACACAGCACTCGCCTTTACCCAAATTATATAGTCTAACCTGGGCACTAATGCACTGTCGGACACAACCTGAGCCCAGACCTCCTGACCAACACCCAGAAAGCTGACCGCACACAGAGCACGTCAGACCCGCCATGGCCTTAGGTTATAATCTCTTCCCTACCTCAGTTTTCAGTCTTCAGAACCGAGACATTATTTCCAATCACTGCCCAGGGGAGAGTGTGATGCAGAAATCAGAACTCCTCCTTACCCCTTGCAAGAAACCTTGTGGTTGGCACGTGGTCCAACGTTCAGCGTAGGAGAAACCAGCATTCCCCCTGAGGCCCAGCCCATTCCTGAGAGCGATGAAGGCATAAACACGCATTGTGACCCTCAGCATGAGTCCTGTCCTCTAGCAAGTCCTCTCAGTGGCTGGACCATTAGATTTCATAATGGGCTTGACATGTCCCTAGGCCCCAACTTTTAACCAGATTTCTGATTGTCCTGTCGCCCCTCACAGGGCTCTACACTGGAATCACTCATTTGGTGGGACACCTGAGGTTAAAGAAGAAAACAACAACAACAAATAAACGGACTTTTTCTATCCCACAGAATGACCACAAACTCTTTGGACGGGGCCAAACCACCAGAGAGTAAGACTCGTCCATTTCCCATGAAGTCACCAGAAATTTCACGACCGTGTGTGACACGATATCCATAGACAAAAACTTGAGCAAGAGCCTCACACTCGCCCTTTTCTCAAATCCTGAGGTGTTCTCCTCATGGTCTGTAGATCAGTCCTCCCATACCTATGATTCGAAACATAAGGCGAGTTTGTGTTTTCAGACAACTGTCCAAACAGCCCTGGCCTACACAACCTACAGGCTCAGACCCCTGGAGCCAAACCTGAGGACTGTACTTGCCCTCTCCAAGGGAATTGTGTGTGCCCATTGCAATGGGCACAACCCTTCCAATAGGATAAACCTCCAAAGACCGTGATCCATCTCAATAGTGGTGGCTTCCCAGGAAAAACATGGGCAATCTGAGCCCATCTGAGCACCTACCTGCACTCAGACCCATAGACAGATGTCCCCAGAGGTAAAAGGGAAAGAACACGCCCCTAGGCACTAATCAGATCCATTGCTTTGGTTAGCAGGCATGTCGCCTCAGAGACCTGGATTTCAAAACCAGCATATGGCTGTTTCTTTACTCACCCATCAGAAAACATTTCATCTCCACATGGAATCTTGCACGTTGGAGCTGTGTTAAAGCCTCTGTTTAGGAGAACTCTTCAGGGGCCCAGTGCCACCGCTTCATTCCAAGGTCTCCATACACACAAAAGCACATTAGGACCCATCCACATGAGAGTCCATTTCAACTCAGCTTCCTCGGTTGCTCCCCCAGATCCAGCAGATCTAACCTGTCTTGTTGCTAGGAGACAATTGGAATGTGAGGTGGGCTACCCAGCCATCCATCCTTAGAACCCTGCTCAGAATCATTGGCCTGGATCCAAACAACAGGTCTCAATTGTCCTGCAGAAGACTCTCTGCAGTTTGGAGCTGCTCACAACTCCATCGTGGGCAAACCCCAAGGCCGCGCGATGCCCCCCCTTCATGGAGGGGCCATCAGGGACACAAACTCCAACCTGAGCGATCGTCTGATCCTCGCCCTGACGTCAGATGCACGCGATCTCAATTCTGGTCTGTAGATTGTGCCTGCCATGTCCTCACCCAGAAACCTAAGCCTAGCTTGTGTTCTCAGACTTCTCTCGTCAGACTACTGGCCCACAAGTCCTCCAGTTTGGCAATCCAGAACTACAATGCAGCACTCTGCCTGCCCTCCAGAACAAAAACTTTACCGTCCGGGACTAACCAGACACCCCAAATGAGGATCAACCTGAACCTATCTTGGCTGTACCCCAAATACATAGGCTGACCAGGGCACTAATGCCCTTTCTCACACAGCCTGATCCTGGACCACCTGGACCAACCCAGACAGCTGGCCGCACACTGAGCACATCGAGCCGCCATGGCCTAAGGCCGTCATCTTTTCCCAACCTCGGTTTTCAGGCCTCAGAACCTAGGCCTTATCTCCAATCACTGCCCAGGGTTGAACGTGATGCAGAAATAAGAACTCCTTCCCCATGGCAAGAAACCTTGTGGTTGGCATGTTGTCCAACGTTCAGTGTAGTTGAAACCAGTGTGGCCCGTGAGGCCCCGCCCATGCTCGCGAGCCACCTGGGTCAAAAACACACATTGTGACCCTCAGCCTGAGCCCAGTCCTCAAGTAACGCCTCTCAGTGGCTGGATGAAAAGATAGCATATTGGGCTTTCCATGCCCCTAGGCCCCAACTTTTAACCATACTTCGGGTTGTCCCCTCAGTTTCCCCACGGCTTTGCTTTGGAATTCCTCTTTGTTGGGACAGCTGAGGTAACAAAACTGAAAGTAGTCCTCCAATCCCACAGATTGACGAAAAACAATTGGGCATCGGGCCAAATCCTCAGAGAGAAGGATTCGTCCATGGCCCATGAGGCCTCCCCGATATTCCAGGGCCATCGCTGATACAAAACCCAGAGACATAAGCCTGAGCAAGCGCCTCAGACTCGCACTTTCTTCATATCCTGAAGAGTTCTTCTCATGGTTTGTAGATCGGGCCTGCCATACCTACGTCCCCAAACCTCAGCTGAGTTTGTGTTTTCAGACTTCTGTCCTCAAAGTCCAAGGCCACACACCCTCCAGGCTGGGGCCCCTGAAGCCACACATTAGGACTGTGCCTACCAATCCCGGGAATTCTGCCCATTCCCTGTCCAAAATCGTAAAAATTAGGAGCAACCTCCAAAGTCCCTGAGGCCATCCCAATAGTGTAGCTCACGAGGAACAAACAAGGGCTGTCTGACACCAGCCTATAATCGACCTCCACTCATACTGTAGATGGATGTCTCCAAAGAAGATTTTTTAACCAGACAGGACCCTAGGCCATCATGGGATCCATTGCTTTGGTTTACAGGCCTGTCTCCTGAAAAGCCTGATTCCAATACGAGCATAGGGGTTTTCCTGAGGCACCCATCAGATCTCATCTCGTCTCCACAAGGAAACCTGTGCATGGGAGCCATGTCCAAAGCTTAGGAGAGTACTTCAGGGTCCCGGTGCCACCGCCCCATTCAAAGGCCCTCATGAACAGAAAAAACACATTAGGACCCATCCTCAGGAAAGTCCATTTCAACCCAGCCACCTCGGTTGCTCCCGCGGAGCCATCAGATCTCAACTGTCTTGTTGCTAGGAGACAATTGGAATGCGAGGCGGGCTTCCCTGGCATCCATCCTCGAAGGGTTCTCTGGATTCATTCCATATGGGATGTCCTGGAGCTGTCCAACAGGTCTCAATTGTCCCGCAGAAGAAATCCTTGAAGGGGGCATCCCACAACTCCCAACGTGGGAAAACCTCAATGGCCTCGAGATTCCGCTCCCTTCATGAAGCGGCCGTCATGCACAGAAACTCCAAACGGAGCCAACGTCTGATCCTCGCCCTGACTTCAGATGCATGAGATATTGGTTTAGATCTGCAGGGGGTACCTGCCGTGCCCTCGCTCTGAAACCCATTTCTAGCTTGTCTTCTCAGACTTCCGTCCTCACACTCCTGGCCCCAAAGTCCTCAAAATTGGCAATTCCGGACCCATAATGCAGCACTCTGCCTGACCTCTAGAAAAAATTTATTGCCTAATGAGCTGCCCAGGTAACTTAAATGAGGATAAACCTACACAGCACTCGACTATACCCAAATTATATAGTCTAACCCCGGCACTAATGCACTGTCGGACACAACCTGATCCCAGACCTCCTGACCAATATGCAGAAAGCTGACTGCACACTGAGCACATAAGACCCGCCATGGCCTTAGGTCATCATCTCTTCCCTACCTCAGTTTTCAGGCTTCAGAACCAGGACCTTATATCCAATCACTGCCCAGGGGTGAGTGTGATGCAGAAATCAGAACTCCTACTTACCCATGGCAAGAAACCTTGTGGTTGGCACGTTGTCCAACGTTCAGTGTAGGAGAAATTAGCATTCACCCTGAGGCCCCGCCCATTCTTGAGAGCGACGAGGGCATAAACACGCATTGTTTTTTTTTTTTTTTAAAGATTTATTTATTTATTTATTTGACAGAGAGAGATCACAAGTAGATGGAGAAGCAGGCAGAGAGAGAGGGGGAAGCAGGCTCCCCGCTGAGCAGAGAGCCCGATGCGGGACTCGATCCCAGAACCCTGAGATCATGACCTGAGCCGAAGGCAGTGGCTTAACCCACTGAGCCACCCAGGTGCCCCATAAACACGCATTGTGACCCTCAGCATGAGTCCTGTCCTCTAGTAAGTCCTCTCAGTGTCTGGACAATTAGATGTCATAATGGGCTTGACATGACCCTAGGCCCCAACTTTTAATCAGATCACTGATTGTCCAGTCACGCCTCCCCAGGCCTCTACTCTGGAATCCCTCCTTTGGCGAGACACCTGAGGTTAAAGAAGAAAACAACAACAACAAATATACGGACTTCTTCTATCCCACAGAATGACCCCAAACTCTTTGGACGGGGCCAAACCATCAGAGAGTAAGACTCGTCAATGTCCCATGAAGTCACTTAGGTATTTCACGACCATGAGTGACACGATACCCAGAGACAAAAACTTGAGAAAGAGCTTCACACTCGCCCTTTTCTCAAATCCTGAAGAGTTCTCCTCATGGTCTGTAGATCAGTCCTCCCATACCTATGACCCGAAACATAAGGCGAATTTGTGTTTTCAGACAACTGTCCAAACAGCCCTGGCCTACACAATCTACAAGCTCAGGCCCCTGGAGCCAAACATGAGGACTGTACTTGCCCTCTCCAAGGGAATTGTGTGTGCTCATTCCAATGGCCACAACCCTTCTAATAGGATAAACCTCCAAAGTCCCTGATCCATCTCACTAGTGGTGGCTGACCAGGAAAAACAGGGGCAATCTGAGCCCATCTGAGCACCTACCTGCACTCAGACCCATAGACAGATGTCCCCAGAGGTAAAAAGGAAAGAACAAGCCCCTAGGCACTAATCAGATCCATTGCTTTGGTTTCCAAGCATCTCTCCTCAGAGGCCTGGATTTCAAAACCAGCACATGGCTGTTTCTTGACTCACCCATCAGAAAACATCTCATCTACACAGGGGAAACTTGCACGTTGTAGCTGTGTCAAAGCCTCTGTTTAGATGAACCCTTCAGGGCCCCAGTGCCACCGCTTCATTCCAAGGTCTCCATAGACACAAAAGCACATTAGGACCCATCCACAGGAGAGTCCATTTCAACTCAGCCTCCTCAGTTGCTCAACCAGATCCAGCAGATCTAACCTGTCTTGTTGCTAGGAGACAATTGGAATGCGAGGTGGGCTACCCAGCCATCCATCCTTAGAACCCTGCTCAGAATCATTGACCTCGAGCCAAATAACAGATCTCAACTGTCCTGTAGAAGATTCTCTGCAGTTTGGATGTTCTCACAACTCCCATCGTGAGCATAACCCCAAGGCCTCACGATGCACCCCCTTCATGATGGGGCCATCAGGGACACAAACTCCAACCTGAGCGATGGTCTGTTCCTCGCCCTGACTTCAGATGCCCGCGATCTCGATTCAGGTCTGTAGATTGTGCCAACCATTGCCTCACTCTGAAACCTAAGCCTAGCTTGTGTTCTCAGACTTCTGTCGTCAGACTACTGGCCCACAAGCCCTCCATTTTGGCAATACAGAACTACAATGCAGCACTCGGCCTGCCCTCCATAAGAAAAACATTGCCCTCTGGGGCTACCCAGTAACCCCAAATGAGGATCAACCTGCACCTACCTTGGCTGTACACAATCTACAAGCAGGCTGACCAGGGCACTAATGCCCTTTCTGACACAGCCTGACTGGACCTCCGGGACCAACCCAGACAGCTGGCCGCACACTGATCACATCTAGCCGCCATGGCCTAAGGTCGTCATTTTTACCCAACCTCGGTTTTCAGGCCTCAGAACCTAGACCTTATCTCCCATCACTGCCCAGGGTTGAACATGATGCAGAAATCAGAACTCCTTCCCCATGGCAAGAAACCTTGTGGTTGGCATGTTGTCCAATGTTCAGTGTAGTTTAAACCAGTGTGGCCCATGAGGCCCTGCCCATTCTCGCGGGCCACCTGGGTCACAAACACACATTGTGACCCTCAGCCTGAGCCCAGTCCTCAAGTAACTTCTCTCAGTGGCTGGATGAAGAGATAGCATATTGGGCTTGCCATGCCCCTAGGCCCCAATTTTTAACCATAGTTCGGGTTGTACCTTCTGTCTTCCCCACGGCTTTGCTTTGGAATTCCTCTTTTGGTGGGACACCTGAGGTAACAAAACTGAAAGGAGTCCTCCCATCCCACAGATTGACGAAAAACGATTGGGAATCGGGCCACAACCTCAGAGAGGAAGATTCGTCCATGGCTCATGAGGCCTCCCCGACATAATACGGCCATCGCTGATACAAAATCCAGAGACATAAGCCTGAGCAAGCGCTTCAGACTCGCAATTTCTTCATATCCTGAAGAGTTATTCTCATGGTTTGTAGTTCGGGCCTGCCATACCTACGTCTCCAAACCTAAGCTGAGTTTGTGTTTTCAGACTTCTGTCCTCAAAGTCCTGGGCCACACACCCTCCAGGCTGGGGCCCCTGGAGCCACACATTAAGACAGTGACTACCAATCCATGGGAATTTTGCCCATTCTATTGTCCAAAATCGTACAAATTAGAGCAACCTCCAAAGTCCCTAAGGCCATCCTAATAGTGTAGTTCACGAGGAACAAACAAGGGCTGTCTGACACCTGCTGATAATCGACCTCCACTCATACCGTAAATGGATATCCAGAGAGAAGAAGATTGAATCAGACAAGACCCTAGGCCATAATGGAATCCATTGCATTGGTTTACAGACACGTCTCCTCAAAAGCCTGATACCAATACGAGCATAGGCGATTTCCTGAGGCACCCATCAGAACTCATCTCGTCTCCACAAGGAAACCTGTGCATGGGAGCCATGTCCAAAGCTTAGGAGAGTACTTCAGGGTCCCGGTGCCACCGCCCCATTCCAAGGCCCTCATGGACACAAAAACACATTAGGACCCATCCTCACGAAAGTCCATTTCAACTCAGACACCCCGGTTGCTCCCGCAAAGCCATAAGATCTAAACTGTCTTGTTGCTAGGAGACAATTGGAATGCGAGATGCGCTTCCCAGGCATCCATCCGCGAACGGTGCTCTGGATTTATTCCATATGGGATGTTCTGGAGCTGTCCAACAGGTCTCAATTGTCCCGCAGAAGGAATCCTTGAAGGGGGCATCCCACAACTCCCAACGTGGGAAAACCTCAATGGCCTCGAGATTCCGCTCCCTTCATGAAGCGGCCGTCATGCACGGAAACTCCAACTGGAGCCAACTTCTGATCCTCGCCCTGACTTCACATGCATGAGATATTGGTTCAGATCTGCAGGGGGTACCTACCGTGCCCTCGCCCTGAAACCCATGTCTATCTTGACTTCTCAGACTTCCGTCCTCACAATCCTGGCCCCGAAGAACTCAAGTTTGGCTTTTCCGCACCCACAATGCAGCACTCTGCCTGCCCTCTAGAAAAAATTTATTGCCGAATGAGCTCCACAGGTACCTTAAATGAGGATAAATCTACACAGCACTCGACTTTACCCAAATTATATAGTCTATCCTGGGCACTAATTCACTGTCGGACACAACCTAAGCCCAGACCTCCTGACCAACACCCAGAAAGCTGACCGCACACTGAGCACATAAGACCCGCCATGGCCTTAGGTCGTCATCTCTTCCCTACCTCAGTTTTCAGGCTTCAGAACCGAGACCTTATCTCCAATCACTGCCCAGGGGTGAGTGTGATGCAGAAATCAGAACCTCTCCTTACCCATGGCAAGAAACCTTGTGGTTGGCACGTTGTCCAACGTTCAGTGTAGGAGAAAACAGCATTCACCCTGAGGCCCCGCCCATTCTTGAGAGCGACAAGGGCATACACACGCATTGTGACCCTCAGCATGAGACCTGTCCTCTAGCAAGTCCTCTCAGTGGCTGGACATTTATTTGTCATAATTGGCTTGACATGTCCCTAGGCCCCAAATTTTAACCAGATTCCTGCTTGTCCAGTCGCCCCTCGCCAGGGCTCTAATCTGGAATCCCTCACTTGGTGGGACACCTGAGGTTAAAGAAGAAAACAACAACGACAAATAAAGGGACTTCTCTGTCCCACAGAATGGCCCCAAACTCTTTGGACGGGGCCAAACCACCAGAGAGTAAGATTGGTCCATTTCCCATGAAGTCACCCAGAAATTTCACGACCATGAGTGACACGATATCCAGAGACAAAAACTTGAGCAAGAATCTCACACTCGCCCTTTTTTCAAATCCCGAAAGTTCTCCTCATGGTCTGTAGATCAGTCCTTCCATACCTATGACCCGAAACATAAGCCGAGTTTGTGTTTTCCGACAACTTTCCAAAAAGCCCTGGCCTACACAACCTACAGGCTCAGGGCCCTGGAGCCAAAGCTGAGGACTGTACTTGCCCTCTCCAAGGGAATTGTGTGTGCCCATTCGAATGGCCACAACACTTCTAATAGGATAAACATCCAAAGTCCCTGATCAATCTCAATTGTGGTGACTTCCTAGGAAAAACAGGGGCAATGTGAGCCCATCTGAGCACCTACCTGCACTCAGACCCATAGACAGTTGTCCCCAGAGGTAAAAAGGAAAAAACAGGCCCCTAGGCACTAATCAGATCCATTGCTTTGCTTTCCAAGCATCTCTCCTCAGAGGCCTGGATTTCAAAACCAGCATATGGCTGTTTCTTGACTCACCCATCAGAAAACATCTCATCTACACAGGGGAAACTTGCACGTTGGAGCTGTGCCAAAGCCTCTGATTAGATGAACCCTTCAGGGCCCCAGTGCCACCGCTTCATTCCAAGGTCTTCATAGGCACAAAAGCACATTAGGACCCATCCACAGGAGAGTCCATTTCAACTCAGCCTCCTCGATTGCTCCCCCAGATCCAGCAGATCTAACCTGTCTTGTTGCTAGGAGACAATTGGAATGCGAGGTGGGCTACCCAGCCATCCATCCTTAGAACCCTGCTCAGAATCATTGGCCTCGAGCCAAACAACAGGTCTCAATTGTTCTGCAGAAGACTCTCTGCAGTTTGGAGCTTCTCACAACTCTCATCGGGGCAAACACCCAAGGCATCGCGATGCTCCCCCTTTATGAAGGGGCCATCAGGGACAGAAACTCCAACCTGAGCGATCGTCTGATCCTAGCCCTGAATTCAGACACACGAGATCTCGATTCAGGTCTGTATATTGTGCCTGCCATGGCCTCACCCAGAAACCTAAGTCTAGCTTGTGTTCTCAGACTTCTGTCCTCAGAAAACTGGCCCACAAGCCCTCCAGTTTGGCAATGCAGAACTACAATTCAGCACTCTGCCTGCCCTCCAGAAGAAAAACATTGCCTTCTGAGGCTACCCAGTAACATCAAATGAGGATAAACCTGCACCTACATTGGCTGTACGTCAAATACATAGGCTGGCCAGGGCACTAATGCCCTTTCTGACACAGCCTGAGCCTGGACGTCCTGGACCAACCCAGACAGCTGGCCGCAGACTGGGCACATCGAGCCGCCATGGCCTAAGGTCGTCATCTTTTCCCAACCTCAGTCTTTAGGCCTCAGAACCTATACCTTATCTCCAATCACTGCCCAGGGTTGAACGTGATGCAGAAATCAGAACTCCTTCCCCATGGCAAGAAACCCTGTGGTTGGCATGTTGTCCAACGTTTAGTGTAGTTGAAACCAGTGTGGCCCATGAGGCCCCGCCCATGCTAGCGGGCCACATGGGTCACAAACACACATTGTGACGGTCAGCATGAGCCCAGTCCTCAAGTAACGCCTCTCAGTGGCTGGATGAAGAGATAGCATATTGGGCTTTCCAAGCCCCTAGGCCCCAATTTTTAACCATAGTTCGGGTTCTCCCTTCAGTCTTCCCCACGGCTTTGCTTTGGAATTCCTCTTTTGGTGGGACACCTGAGGTAACAAAACTGAAAGTAGTCCTCCCATCCAACAGATAGACGAAAAACGATTGGGAATTGGGCCAAATCCTCAGAGAGGAAGATTCGTCCATGGCCCATGCAGCCTCCCCGATATTCCACGGCCATCGCTGATACAAAATCCAGAGACATAAGCCTGAGCAAGCGCCTCATACTGGCATTTTCTTCATATCCTGAAGATTTCTTCTCATGGTTTGTAGATCGGGCCTGCCATACCTACGTCCCCAAACGTAAGCTGAGTTTGTGTTTTCAGACTTCTGTCCTCAAAGTCCTGGGCCACACACCCTCCAGGCTGGGAACCCTGGAGCCACACATTAGGACTGTGCCTACCAATCCATGGGAATTCTGCCCATTCCATTGTCCAAAATCGTACAAATTAGGAGAAACTTCCAAATCCCTGAGGCCATCCCAATAGTGCAGGTCGCCCAGAAAAAACAAGGGCTGTCTGACACCAGCCTATAATCGACCTCCACTCATACAGTAGATGGATGTCCCCAGAGAAGAAGATTGAACCAGACCGGAACCTAGGCCAAAATGGGATCCTTTGCTTTGGTTTACAGACATGTCTCCTCAAAAGCCTGATTCCAATACCAGCATAGGGGTTTTCCTGAGGCACCCAGCAGAACTCATCACGTCTCCACAAGGAAAACTGTGCATGGGAGCCATGTCCAAAGCTTAGGAGAGCACTTCAGGGTCCCGGTGCCACCGCCCCATTCCAAGGCCCTCATGGACACAAAAACACATTAGGACCCATCCTCAGGAAAGTCCATTTCAACTCAGCCACCCCGTTTGCTCCCGCAGAGCCATCAGATCTAAACTGTCTTGTTGCTAGGAGACAATTGGAATGGGAAGCGGGCTTCCCTGGCATCCATCCTCGAAGGGTGCTCTGGAGTCATTCCATAAGGTATGTCCTGGAGCTGTCCAAAAGGTCTCAATTGTCCCGCAGAAGGAATCCTTGAAGGGGGCATCCCACAACTCCCAACGTGGGAAAACCTCAATGGCCTCGAGATTCCGCTCCCTTCATGAAGCGGCCGTCATGCACGGAAACTCCAACCGGAGCCAACGTCTGATCCTCGCCCTGACTTCAGATGCATGAGATATTGGTTCAGATCTGCAGGGGGTACCTGCCGTGCCCTCGCCCTGAAACCCATGTCTAGCTTGTCTTTTCAGACTTCCGTCCTCACACTCTTGGCCCCGAAGCCCTCAAGTTTGGCAATTCCGGACCCACAATGCAGCACTCTGCCTGCCCGCTAGAAAAAATTTATTGCCGAATGAGCTGCCCAGGTAACTTAAATAAGGATAAACCTACACAGCACTCGACTTTACCCAAATTATATAGTCTAACCTGGGCACTAATGCACTGTCGGACACAACCTGAGCCCAGACCTCCTGACCAATATCCAGAAAGCTGACCGCACACTGAGCACATCAGACCCGCCATGGCCTTAGGGCATCATCTCTTCCCTACCTCAGTTTTCAGGCTTCAGAACCGAGACCTTATCTCCAATCACTGCCCAGGGTTGAGTGTGATGCAGAAATCAGAACTCCTACTTACCCATGGCAAGAAACCTTGTGGTTGGCACGTTGCCCAACGTTCAGTGTAGGAGAAACCAGCATTCACCCTGAGGCCCCGCCCATTCTTGAGAGCGACGAGGACATAAACACGCATTGTGACCCTCAGCATGACTCCTGTCCTCTAGTAAGTCCTCTCAGTGGCTGGACCATTAGATGTCATAATGGGCTTGACATGTCCCTAGGCCCCAACTTTTAACCAGATTTCTGCTTATCCAGTCGACCCTCCCCACGGCTCTTCTCTGGAATCCCTCATTTGGTGGGACACCTGAGGTTAAAAAAGAGAACAAAAAAAAAAAAAACGGACTTCTTCCATCCCACAGAATGACCCAAAATTCTTTGGATGGGGCCAAACCATCAGAAAGTAAGACTCGTCCATTTCCCCTGAAGTCACCCAGAAATTTCAGACCATGAGTGACACGATATCCAGAGACAAAAACTTGAGCAAGAGCCTCACACTCGCCCTTTTCTCAAATCCCGAAGAGTTCTCCTCATGGTCTGTAGATCAGTCCTGGCATACCTAGAACCCGAAACATAAGCCGAGTTTGTGTTTTCAGACAACTGTCCAAAGAGCCCTGGCTACACAATCTACAGGCTCAGGCCCCTGGAGCCAAACCTGAGGAGTGTACTTGCCTTCTCCAATGGAATTGTGTGTGCCCATTTCAATGGCCACAACCCTTCTAATAGGATAAACCTCCAAAGTCCCTGATCCATCTCACTAGTGCTGGCTTCCCAGGAAAAACAGGGGCAATCTGAGCCTATCTGAGCACCTACCTGCACTCAGACCCATAGACAGATGTCCCCAGAGGTAAAAAGGAAAGAACAGGCCCCTAGGCAATAATCAGATCCATTGCTTTGGTTTCCAGGCATCTCTCCTCAGAGACCTGGATTTCAAAACCAGCATATGGCTGTTTCTTGACTCAGCCAAGAGAAAACATCTTATCTACACATGGGAAACTTGCACGTTGGAGCTGTGTCAAAGCCTCTGTTTAGGAGAACCCTTCAGGGCCCCAGTACCACCGCTTCATTCCAAGGTCTCCATAGACACAAAAGCACATTAGGACCCATCCACAGGTTGCTCCCCCAGATCCAGCAGATCTAACCTGTCTTGTTGCTAGGAGACAATTGGAATGCGAGGTGGGCTACCCAGCCATCCATCCTTAGAACCCTGCTCAGAATCATTGGCCTGGATCCAAACAACAGGTCTCAATTGTCCTACAGAAGACTCTCTTCAGTTTGGAGCTTCTCACAACTCCCATCGTTGGCAAACCCCCAAGGCATCAGGATGCCTAGCTTGTGTTCTCAGACTTCTGTCGTCAGACTACTGGCCCACAAGCCCTCCCTTTTGGCAATCCAGAACTACAATGCAGCACTCTGCCTGCCCTCCAGAAGAAAAACATTGCTCTCTTGGGCTACCCAGTAATCCCAAATGAGGATCAACCTGCACCTACCTTGGCTGTACCCCAAATACATTGGCTGACAATGGCACTAATGCCCTTTCTGACACAGCCTGAGCTTGGACCTCCTGGACCAACCCAGACAGCTGGCCGCACACTGAGCACATCGAGCCGCCATGGCCTAAGGAAATCATCTTTTCCCAACCTCGGTTTTCAGGCCTCAGAACCTAGACCTTATCTCCAACCACTGCCCTGGGTTGAACGTGATGCAGAAATCAGAACTCCTTCCCCATGGCAAGAAACCTTGTGGTTGGCATGTTGTCCAACGTTCACTGTAGTTGAAACCAGTGTTGCCCATGAGGCCCCGCCCATGCTCGCGGGCCACCTGGGTCATAAACACACATTGTGACCCTCAGCGTGAGCCCATTCCTCAAGTAACGCCTCTCAGTGACTGGATGAAGAGATAGCATATTGGGATTTCCATGCCGCTAGGCCCCAATTTTTAACCATAGTTCGGGTTGTCCCTTCTGTCTTCCCCACGGCTTTGCTTTGGAATTCCTCTTTTGGTGGGACAGCTGAGGTAACAAAACTGAAAGGAGTCCTCCCATCCCACTGATTGACGAAAAACGATTGGGAATCGGGCCAAATCTCAGAGAGGAAGATTCGTCCATGGCCCATGAGGCCTCCCGGACATTCCACGGCCACCGCTGATACAAAATCCAGAGACAAAAGCCTGAGCAAGCGCCTCAGACTCACACTTTCTTCATATCCTGAAGAGTTCTTCTCATGGTTTGTAGTTCGGGCCTGCCATACCTACGTCCCCAGACCTAAGCTGAGTTTGTGTTTTCAGACTTCTGTCCTCAAAGACCTGGGCCACACACCCTCCAGGCTGGGGCCCCTGGAGCCACACATTAGGACTGTGCCTACCAATCCATGGGAATTCTGCCCATTCCATTGTCCAAAATCGTACAAATTAGGAGAATCCTCCAAATCCCTTATGCCATCCCAATAGTGTAGGTCGCCCGGAACAAACAAGGGCTCTCTGAAACTAGCTGATAATCGACCTCGACTCATACCGTAGATGGATGTCCCCAGAGAAGAAGATGGAACCAGACAGGACCCTAGGCCATAATGGGATCCATTGCTTTGGTGTACAGGCATGTCTCCTGAAAAGCCTGATTCCAATACGAGCATACGGGTTTTCCTGAGGCACCCATCAAAACTCATCTGGTCTCCACAAGGAAACCTGTGTTGGGAGCCATGTCCTAAGATTAGAGGAGTACTTCAGGGTCCTGGTGCCACCGCCCATTCCAAGGCCCTCATGGACACAAAAACACATTAGGACCCATCCTCAGGAAAGTCCATTCAAACTCAGCATCCGCGGTTGCTCCCGCAGAGCCATCAGATCTAAACTGTCTTGTTGCTAGGAGACAATTGCAAGGCGAGGCAGGCTTCCCAGGCATCCATCCTCGAAGGGTGCTCTGGAGTCATTCCATATGGGATGTCCTGGAGCTGTCCAACAGGTCTCAAATGTCCTGCAGAAGGAATCCTTGAAGGGGGCATTCCACAACTCCCAACTAGGGAAAACCTCAATGGCCTCGAGATTCCGCTCCCTGCATGAAGCGGCCGTCATGCACGGAAAATCGAACCTGAGCCAACGTCTGATCCTCGCCTTGACTTCAGATGCATGAGTTATTGGTTCAGATCTGCAGGGGTTACCTGCCATGCCCTGGCCCTGAAACCCATGTCTAGCTTGTCTTCTCAGACTTCCGTCCTCACACTCCTGGCCCCGAAGCCATCAAGTTTGGCAATTCCGGACCCACAATGAAGCACTCTGCCGGCCCTCTAGAAAAAATTTATTGCCTAATGAGCTGCCCAGGTACCTTAAATGAGGATAAATCTACACAGCACTCGACTTTACTCAAATCATATAGTCCAACCTGGGCACTAATGCACTGTCGGACACAACCTGAGCCCAGACATCCTGACCAACACCCAGAAAGCTGACCGCACACTGAGCACGTCAGAACAGCCATGGCCTTAGGTTATAATCTCTTCCCTACCTCAGTTTTCAGGCTTCAGAACCGAGACATTATTTCCAATCACTGCCCAGGGGAGAGTGTGATGCAGAAATCAGAACTCCTCCTTACCCATGGCAAGAAACCTTGTGGTTGGCACGTTGCCCAATGTTCAGTGTAGGAAAAACCAGCATTAACCCTGAGGCCCAGCCCATTCCTGAGAGCGATGAGGGCATAAACACGCATTGTGACCCTCAGCATGAGTCCTGTCCAGTAGTAAGTCCTCTCAGTGGCTGGACCATTAGATGTCATAATGGGCTTGACATGTCCCTAGGCCCCAACTTTTAACCAGATTTCTGATTGTCCTGTCGCCCCTCCCCTGGGTTCTACACTGGAATCCCTCATTTGGTGGGACACCTGATGTTAAAGAAGAAAACAACAACAACAAATAAACGGACTTCTTCTATACCACAGAATGACCCCAAACTCTTTGGACGGGGCCAAACCACCAGAGAGTAAGACTCGTCCATTTCCCCTGAAGTCACCCAGAAATTTAACGACCGTGTGTGACACGATATCCAGAGACAAAAATTTGTTCAGGAGCCTCACACTCGCCCTTTTTTCAAATCCTGAAGAGTTCTTGTCATGGTCTGTAGATCAGTCCTTCCATACCTATGACCCAAAACATAAGCCGAGTATGTGTTTTCAGACAACGGTCCAAACAGCCCTGGCCTACACAACCTACAGGCTCAGGGCCTTGGAGCCAAACCTGAGGACTGTACTTGCCCTCTCCAAGGGAATTGTGTCTGCCCATTCCAATGGCCACAACCCTTCTAATAGGATAAACCTCCAAAGTCCCTGATCCATCTCAATAGTGGTGGCTTCCCAGGAAAAACAGGGGCAATCTGAGCCCATCTGAGCACCTACCTGCACTCAGACCCATAGACAGATGTCCCCAGAGGTAAAAAGGAAAGAACAGGCCACTAGGCACTAATCAGATCCATTGCTTTGTTTACCGGGCATCTCTCCTCAGAGGCCTGGATTTCAAAACCATCATATGGCTGTATCTTGACTCACCCATCAGAAAACATCTCGTCTACACATGGGAAACTGGCACGTTGGAGCTGTGTCAAAGACTCTGTTTAGGAGAACACCTCAGGGCTCCAGTGCCACCGCTTCATTCCAAGGTCTCCAAAGATACAAAAGCACATTTGGACCCAACCACAGGAGAGTCCATTTCAACTCAGCCTCCTCGGTTGCTTCCCCAGATCCAGCAGATCTAACCGGTCTTGTTGCTAGGAGACAATTGGAATGCGAGGTGGGCTACCCAGCGATCCATTTTTAGAACACTGCTCAGAATCATTGACCTGGCGACAAACAACAGGTCTCAATTGTCCTGCAGAAGACTCTTTGCAGTTTGGAGCTTCTCACAACTCCCATCGTGGGAAAACCCCCATGGCCTCGTGATGCCCCCCCTTCATGAAGGGGACATCAGGGACAGAAACTCCAACCTGAGCGATCGGCTGACCCTCGCCCTGACTTCAGATGCACGAGATCTCGATTCACGTCTGTAGATTGTGCCTGCCATGTCCTCACTCAGAAACCTAAGCCTAGCTTGTGTTCTCAGACTTCTGTCCTCAGTCTACTGGCCCACAAGCCCTCGAATTGGCAATCTATAACTACAATGCAGCACTCTGCCTGCCCTCCAGAAGAAAAACATAGCCCCCTGGGGCTACCCAGTAACCCCAAATGAGAATCAACCTGCACCTACCTTGGCTATACCCCAAATAATTACGCTGACCAGGGCACTAATGCCCTTTCTGACACAGCCTGAGACTGGGATCCTGGCCCCATCCAGACAGCTGTCCGCACACTGAGCACATCGAGCCGCCATGGCCTTAGGTCATCATCTCTTCCAAACTTCGGTTTTTAGGCTTCAGAACCTAGACCTTATCTCCAATCACTCCCCAGGGTTTTACGTGATGCAGAAAACAGAACTCCTTACCCATGGCAAGAAACCTTGTGGCTGGTATGTAGTCTAAAGTTCAGTGTAGTTGAAACCAGTGTGGCTCATGAAGCCCCGTCCATGCTCGCGAACCACATAGGTCACAAACACACATTGTGACTCTCAGGCTGAGCCCAGTCCTCAAATAAGGCCTCTCAGTGGCTGGATGAAGAGATAGCATATTGGGCTTCCCATGCCCCTAGTCCCCAATTTTTAACCATATTCGATTTTTGCCTTCAGTCTTCCCCAAGGCTTTGCTTTGGAATTCCTCTTTTGGTGTGACAGCTGAGGAAACAAAACTGCAAGGAGTCCTTCCATGCCACAGATTGAAGAAAAACAATTGTGAATTAGGCCAAATCCTGAGAGAGGAAGATTCATCCATGGCCCATGAGGCATCCCCGACATCCACGGCCATCGCTGATACAAAATCCAGAGACAAAAGCCTGAGCAAGCGCCACAGACTCGCTCTATATTAAAATCCATATGAGTTCTTCTTATGAATTGTACATTGGGCCTGCCATACCCACGTCCCTAAACCAAAGCTGAGTTTGAGTTTGCCCCTGAGGCAACCCCTACGCTGAACAGCCACTGTGAATGCAACACCCAGAGACAAAAGCGAGAGCAACTGCCTCCCACTTGCCCTCCTTTGATATCCAGAGGATCTCCCCTCACGGACTGGAGATCAGGCCTGCCATTACCTTGCCCCGTAGCTGAGCCAAGTTTGCTTTTTCAGACATCGGTCCCCAAAGCCCTGGCAAACACAGCCTCTAGGCTGGGTCCTCTGGAGCCATACCACAGGACCGTGCCTGCTCTCTTCTGGGAAACTTGTCCATTCCTTTGGCCACACACCTCCAGAATATGAGAATCCTCAAGGCCCCCGAGGTCATCACACTACTGGGAGCCTCCCTGGACACACAGGGGCATTCGGACACAAGCTGAGCAGCTACCTCCTCGAAGGCATGCACACAGATGTCAACAGAGATAGAAGGTTGAGCCCGACAGGCCCTTAGGCCCTAATCTCAACTCTTGATTTGGTTTCCAGGTGTCACTCCTCAGAGGCTTTGGTTGGAAGAACAGGATATGGGGCTTTCCTGAGGCACTGAACAGAACTCCTCTCGTCCCCCCATGGGAAGCTTCCTTGTTGGAGCCGTGTCAAACACCTCAGGTTGGAGAATCCTGCAGAGTCCCTGAGCCACCTCCACATTCCAAGGTCTCCCAGGCCACCAAGCCACAATACGACTCATCTTCAGGAGAGACCATTTCAACTCTCCCCTCTGGGTAGCGCACCCAGGAGCCCGCAGATTGAGCCTGCCTTGTCCTGACTAAAGAGTGGGAATATGAGGTGGCGTTCCCAGGCATCCATGCTTAGACACCTGCTCTCGAGTCTTTCCGTATGGGGCCACCTGGAACCATCCAATAGGACTCGACTGTCGTGCAGAAGGAAACCTTGAGGTTTGGAGTAGTTCACAAATCCCATCGTAGGCAAACCTCCCTGGCCTCATGAAGCCCCCACACCCTTCAGGAAGAGGCCATGCTGGACAAAAACTCTAGCCAGAGGTACGTCTCATACTTGACATGACCTCAGTGCAGGCGATCTCGATTCAGCCTCTGCAGAGTGGGCCTACCGTGCCCTCGGTCCCAAACCTCACGCTAGCTTGTGTTTTCAGACTTCCTTCCTCACACTCCTGGCAAACAAGCCCTCCGGACTAGGAACTCCAGAACCACAACCCAGCCCAGTGTCTGCCCAACGGAAGAAAAACGTTTCCCTGTGGGGCACTCCAGAAAACCCAGATGAGGATCAACCTGCTCAGGCCTCGACGGTACCCGAACTGGATAGGCTGCTCTGGGCACTCATGCTCTGTCTGACACAGCCTGAAGCCAGACGTCCAGAGAGACAAGGAGACAGCTGGCCGCACACCCAGCATTTCGGACACACCATGGTCTTATGCCGTTTTCAGATATCTGAACCTAGACTTTATATCAATTCTCCACACAGCTGGGTATCCCAAGCACAAAACAGAACTCCTCCTTCCCCATGGCTGTAAAGCTTGCTCTTGGCATGGAGTCACACCTTCAGCGTGGGAGAAACCTTCATGGCCCCTGATGCCACGCCCAACCTTGAGTGCTGCTTGGGCACAAATTCATACTGTGTGACCCTAAGCATGAGCCCCATGTCAAAGAAAGGCCTGTCAGGGCATGGACCAAGAGCCCGCATATGGGGCTTGCCAAGCCCCTATGCACCCAATCCTCACCAGGGTTTGAGTTTTCCAGTCACCCCGCCCGTACCTGGGTCTCTGCTCTGGAATCGCTTTCTTGGAGAGACCCATGAGCCAGAGAACACGACTCCACACTTCCCACAAAATTACCCCAAACTCTTGGGAGCTGGGAGAAATGCCCAGAGAGGGATACTCGTCCACAGTCCCTGAGGCCACCCCTCCAATCCACGGCTATCCCGGACACAACAGCCAGAGACAAAAGCCTGAAGGAACGCCTCCCACTCGCCCTTGTTTCAGAGGCCCAGGAGCTCCCTCTCGGGCTGTCCATCTGGCCTGGCATACCCTAGGCGCCACTCACAAGCTGAGTTTGTGTTTTCAGACTTCTGTGCACACAGCCTGGACCCACACAACCTCCAGGCTAGGGCCTCTGGAGCCACAGCGAAAGATTGTGCCTGCCCTCTCCAAGAAAAATGTGCCCAATCCATTGACCACAACCCTACAGGATAGGGAAAAGCTTAAGGCCCCTGAGCCCATTAATAGTTTAGGCCACCCTGGACTAAGAGGGGCTCTCTGACACCAGCGGAGCAACTATCTCCACTTAGACTCTCAGACAGTGTCCCCAGAGACAGAAGGTTGAAATGGACAGGCCCCCAGGCCCTAATCTGACCCTAAGCTTTGGTTTCCATGTGTCCGTCCTCAGAGGACAGCTTTCGTAGACCAGCACACGGGGCTTTTCTTTGGCACCAAACCAAACCTCTCTCGTCTCCACATGGGGAGCTTTCTTACTGGGGATGTTCAAACCCTTCTGGTAGGAGAGTTCCGCAGGGCCACTGAACAACCAGCACATTCCAAGGTCTCCATGGACCCAAACGCACATTATAACGCATCCTCAGGAGAGGCCATTTCAACTGAGCCCCCTGGGTAGCGTGCCCCAGAGGCAGCAGATCAATCATATCTTGTCGCTAATGGCCAATGGAAATGCGAGGCATGCTGTACAGGGATCCATCCTTCGAACCCTGCTCTCCAGTCCTTCCGTATGGTATGTCCTGGAGCCATCCAACAGGACTCGAATGTCCCGCAGAAGGAAACCTTGTGGTTTGGGGCAACCTCCAAACTCAGCGTGGGAAAACTTCCTTGGCCTCATGAGGCCCCCGCTTCATGAAGGTGCCATCATGGACACAGAGTCCAGCCTCAGCCAACGTTTGATCCTCAGCCTGACATCAGATTCAGAAGATTTTGATTCAGCCTCTGCAGAGTGGGCCTGCTCTGCCATTGGCTCCAATCCTCACCATAGCTTGTGTTTTCAGACTTCCATCCTCACACTCCTGGCCCACAAACCCTCCCTCCTGGGAATTCTGGGGCCACAATGAAGCACTCTGCCTGCCGCCCAGGAGAAAAACTTTGTCTATGGAGCAGCCCAGAAACGCCAAATGAGGATCAAACTGCTTGGCCCTCGGCAACACCCCAATTGCATAGGCTACCTTAAACACTGATGTTCTGTCGCCAATAGCCTGAGCCCAGACCTTCCAACAGACACCGACACAGCTGGCTGCACACCCAGCACATTTGAACCGCCGCTGCCTTAGGCCACCATCCATTCCCAACCTGGGTTTTCAGTCATCGGAACCTAGACCTTATCTCCAATCCCTGCACAGGGGGGAACCTGATGCACAAGTCAGAACCCCTCCTTCCCCATGGCAAGAAACCTTGCTGCTGGCAGTGAGTCAAACCTTCAGTGTAGGAGAAAACGGCATGGCCCATGAGGCCACGCCCATGCGGGAGGGCCTCCTTGGGCACAAACATACATTGTGACCCTTAGCGTGAGTACCTTATTCAAGTAACGCATCTCAGTGACTGGACCAAAAGCCTGCATATGTGGCTTGCCAAGCCCATAGGCACCAGGACTAACTAGATGGTGTGTATTCCTGTTGAGGGAACCCACTGCTGTGCTTTAGAGGCCCTCTCCTGGGGGGGGGTAATGTGGCAGAAAACAGTACTCTTCCCTTCCCACAGAATGAACCCAAACACTTGGGAGCTTTGACCATCCCCCAAGGGGAAGGCTCTTTCTCGGCCCCTGAAGCAACCCTTACCCTGAATGGCCACTGTGAATACAACACCCAGAGACAAAAGCCTGAGAGACTGCCTCCCACTTGCCCTCCTTTGATATCCAGAGGATCTCCCCTCACGGACTGGAGATCAGGCCTGCCATTACTTTGGCCCGTAGCTGAGCCAAGATTGATATTTCAGACATCTGTCCCCAAAGCCCTGGCAAACACAGCCTCTAGGTGGGTCCTCTGGAGCCATACCACAGGACCGTGCCTGCTCTGTTCTGGGAAACTTGTCCATTCCTTTGGCCACACACCTCCAAATATGATAATCCTCAAGGCCCACGAGGTCATCACACTACTGGGAGCCTCCCTGGACACACAGGGGCATTCGGACACAAGCTGAGCAGCTACCTCCTCGAAGGCATGCACACAGATGTCAACAGAGATAGAAGGTTGAGCCCGACAGGCCCTTAGGCCCTAATCTCAACTATTGCTTTGGTTTCCAGGTGTCACTCCTCAGAGGCTTTGGATCGAAGAACAGGATATTGGGCTTTCTTGAGGCACTGAACAGAACTCCTCTCGTCTCAACATGGGAAGCTTCCTTTTTGGAGCAGTGTCAAACACCTCAGGTTGGAGAATCCTGCAGAGTCCCTGAGCGACCTCCACATTCCAAGGTCTCCCAGGCCACCAAGCCACAGTACGACTCATCTTCAGAAGAGACCATTTCAACTCTCCCCTCTGGGTAGCTCACCCAGGATCCCGCAGATTGTGCCTTCCTTGTCCTGACTAAAGAGTGGGAATATGAGGTGGCGTTCCCACTCATCCATGCTTAGACACCTGCTCTTGAGTCTTTCCGTATGGGGCCACCTGGAACCATCCAATAGGACTCGACTGTCGTGCAGAAGGAAACCTTGAGGTTTGGAGTAGTTCACAAATCCCATCGTAGGCAAACCTCCCTGGCCTCATGAAGCCCCCACACCCTTCAGGAAGAAGCCATGCTGGACAAAAACTCTAGCCTGAGGCACGTCTCATAGTTGACATGACCTCAGTGCAGGCGATCTCGATTCAGCCTCTGCAGAGTGGGCCTGCCGTGCCCTCGGTCCCAAACCTCACGCTAGCTTGTGTTTTCAGACTTCCTTCCTCACACTCCTGGCAAACAAGCCCTCCGGACTAGGAAATCCAGAACCACAACCCAGCCCAGTGTCTGCCCAACGGAAGAAAAACGTTTCCCTGTGAGGCACTCCATAAAACCCAGATGAGGATCAACCTGCTCAGGCCCCGACGGTACCCGAACTGGATAGGCTGCTCTGGGCACTCATGCTCTGTCTGATACAGTCTGAAGCCAGACGTCCAAGGAGACAAGGAGACAGCTGGCCGCACACCCAGCACTTCGGACACACCATGGTCTTATGCCGTCATCTCTTCCTAACCTTGGTTTTCAGATATCTGAACCTAGACATTATATCAATTCTCCACACAGCTGGGTATCGCAAGCACAAAACAGAACTCCTCCTTCCCCATGGCTGTAAAGCTGGCTCTTGGCATGGAGTCACATCTTCAGTGTGGGAGAAACTTTCATGGCCCCTGATGCCACGCCCAACCTTGAGTGCTGCTTGGGCACAAATTCATACTGTGTGACCCTAAGCATGAGCCCCATGTCAAAGAAAGGCCTGTCAGTGCATGGACCAAGAGTCCGCATATGGGGCTTGCCAAGCCCCTATGCACCCAATCCTCACCAGGGTTTGAGTTTTCAAGTCGCCCCGCCCGTACCTGGGTCTCTGCTCTGGAATGCCTTACTTGGAGAGACCTATGAGCCAGAGAACACGACTCCACCCTTCCCACAAAATGACCCCAAACTCTTGGGAGCGGGGACAAATCCCCAGAGAGGGATACTCGTCCACAGTCCCTGAGGCCACCCCTCCAATCCACGGCTATCCCGGACACAACAGCCAGAGACAAAAGCCTGAAGGAACGCCTCCCACTCGCCCTTGTTTCAGAGGCCCAGGAGCTCCCTCTCAGGCTGTCCATCCGGCCTGGCATAACCTAGGCGCCACTCACAAGCTGAGTTTGTGTTTTCAGACTTCTGTGCACACAGCCTGGACCCACACAACCTCCAGGCTAGGGCCTCTGGAGCCACAGCGAAAGATTGTGCCTGCCCTCTCCAAGAAAAATGTGCCCAATCCATTGACCACAACCCTACAGGTTAGGGAAAAGCTCCAAGGCCCCTGAGGCCATTAATAGTGTAGGCCACCCTGGACTAAGAGGGGCTCTCTGACACCAGCGGAGCAACTATCTCCACTTAGACTCTCAGACAGTGTCCCCAGAGACAGAAGGTTGAAATGGACAGGCCCCCAGGCCCTAATCTGACCCTAAGCTTTGGTTTCCATGTGTCCGTCCTCAGAGGACTGCTTTCGTAGACCAGCACACGGGGCTTTTCTTTGGCACCAAACCAAACCTCTCTCGTCTCCACATGGGGAGCTTTCTTACTGGGGATGTTCAAACCCTTCTGGTAGGAGAGTTCCGCAGGGCCACTGAACAACCAGCACATTCCAAGGTCTCCATGGACCCAAACGCACATTATGACGCATCCTCAGGAGAGGCCATTTCAACTGAGCCCCCTGGGTAGCGTGCCCCATAGAAGTAGATCAAACATATCTTGTCGCTAATGGCCAATGGGAATGCGAGGCATGGTGTACAGGGATCCATCCTTCGAACCCTGAACCCTGCTCTCCAGTCCTTCCGTATGGTATGTCCTGGAGCCATCCAACAGGACTCGAATGTCCCGCAGAAGGAAACCTTGTGGTTTGGGGCAACCTCCAAACTCAGCGTGGGAAAACTTCCTTGGCCTCATGAGGCCCCCGCTTCATGAAGGTGCCATCATGGACACAGAGTCCAGCCTCAGCCAACGTCTATCCTCGTCCTGAAATCAGATTCAGGAGATTTTGATTCAGCCTCTGCAGAGTGGGCCTGCTCTGCCATTGGCTCCAATCCTCACCCTAGCTTGTGTTTTCAGACTTCCATCCTCACACTCCTGGCCCACAAACCCTCCCTCCTGGGAATTCTGGGGCCACAATGAAGCACTCTGCCTGCAGCCCAGGAGAAAAACTTTGTCTATGGAGCAGCCCAGAAACGCCAAATGAGGATCAAACTGCTTGGCCCTCGGCAACACCCCAATTGCATAGGCTACCTTAAACACTGATGTTCTGTCGCCAATAGCCTGAGCCCAGACCTTCCAACAGACACCGACACAGCTGGCTGCACACCCAGCACATTGAAACCGCCACTGCCTTAGGCCACCATCCATTCCCAACCTGGGTTTTCAGTCATCGGATCCTAGACCTTATCTCCAATCCCTGCACAGGGGGGAACCTGATGCACAAGTCAGAACCCCTCCTTCCCCATGGCAAGAAACCTTGCTGCTGGCAGTGAGTCAAACCTTCAGTGTAGGAGAAAACGGCATGGCCCATGAGGCCACGCCCATGCATGAGGGCCTCCTTGGGCACAAACACACATTGTGACCCTTAGCGTGAGTACCTTATTCAAGTAACGCATCTCAGTGACTGGACCAAAAGCCCGCATATGTGGCTTGCCATGCCCATAGGCACCAGGACTAACTAGATGGTGTGTATTCCTGTTGAGGGAACCCACAGCTGTGCTCTAGAGGCCCTCTCCTGGGGGGGTAATGTGGCAGAAAACAGTATTCTTCCCTTCCCACAGAATGAACCCAAACACTTGGGAGCTTGGACCATCCCCCAAGGGGAAGGCTCTTCCTCGGCCCCTGAAGCAACCCTTACCCTGAACGGTCACTGTGAATGCAACACCCAGAGACAAAAGCCTGACAGACTGCCTCCCACTTGCCCTTCTTTGATATCCAGAGGATCTCCCCTCACGGACTGGAGATCAGGCCTGCCATTACCTAGGCCCGTAGCTGAGCCAAGTTTGCTTTTTCAGACATCTGTCCCCACAGGGCTGTAAAAACAGCCTCTAGGCTGGGTCCTCTGGAGCCATACCAAAGGACCGTGCCTGCTCTCTTCTGGGAAACTTGTCCATTCCTTTGGCCACACACCTCCAGCATATGAGAATCCTCAAGGCCCCCGAGGTCATCACACTACTGGGAGCCTCCCTGGACACACAGGGGCATTCGGACACAAGCTGAGCAGCTACCTCCTCGAAGGCATGCACACAGATGTCAACAGAGATAGAAGGTTGAGCCGGACAGGCCCTTAGGCCCTAATCTCAACTATTGCTTTGGTTTCCAGGTGTTACTCCTCAGAGGCTTTGGTTCGAAGAACAGGATATGGGGCTTTCCTGAGGCACGGAACAGAACTCCTCTCGTCTCCTCATGGGAAGCTTCCTAGTTGGAACCGTGTCAAACACCTCAGGTTGGAGAATCCTGCAGAGTCCTTGAGCCACCTCCACATTCCAAGTTCTCCCAGGCCACCAAGCCACAGTACAACTCATCTTCAGAAGAGACCATTTCAACTCTCCCCTCTGGGTAGCTCACCCAGGAGCCCGCAGATTGAGCCTGCCTTTTCCTGACTAAAGAGTGGGAATATGAGGTGGCGTTCCCAGGCATCCATGCTTAGACACCTGCTCTCGAGTCTTTCCGTATGGGGCCACCTGGAACCATCCAATAGGACTCGACTGTCGTGCAGAAGGAAACCTTGAGGTTTGGAGTAGTTCACAAATCCCATCGTACGCAAACCTCCCTGGCCTCATGAAGCCCCCACACCCTTCAGGAAGAAGCCATGCTGGACAAAACTCTAGCCTGAGGCACGTCTCATAGTTGACATGACCTCAGTGCAGGCGATCTCGATTCAGCCTCTGCAGAGTGGGCCTGCCGTGCCCTCGGTCCCAAACCTCACGCTAGCTTGTGTTTTCAGACTTCCTTCCTCACATGCCCTGGCAAACAAGCCCTCCGGACTAGGAACTCCAGAACCACAACCCAGCCCAGTGTCTGCCCAACGGAAGAAAAACGTTTCCCTGTGGGGCACTCCAGAAAACCCAGATGAGGATCAACCTGCTCAGGCCTCGACGGTACCCAAACTAGATAGGCTGCTCTGGGCACTCATGCTCTGTCTGACACAGCCTGAAGCCAGACGTCCAGAGAGACAAGGAGACAGCTGGCCGCACACCCAGCACTTCAGACACGCCATGGTCTTATGCCGTCATCTCTTCCTAACCTTACTTTTCAGATATCTGAACCTAGACATTATATCAATTCTCCACACAGCTGGGTATCGCAAGCACAAAACAGAACTCCTCCTTCCCCATGGCTGTAAAGCTGGCTCTTGGCATGGAGTCACACCTTCAGCGTGGGAGAAACCGTCATGGCCCCTGATGCCACGCCCAACCTTGAGTGCTGCTTGGGTACAAATTCATACTGTGTGACCCTAAGCATGAGCCCCATGTCAAAGAAAGGCCTGTCAGGGCATGGACCAAGAGTCTGCATATGGGGCTTGCCAAGCCCCTATGCACCCAATCCTCACCAGGGTTTGAGTTTTCAAGTCGCCCCGAACGTACCTGGGTCTCTGCTCTGGAATGCCTTACTTGGAGAGACCTATGAGCCAGAGAACACGACTCCACCCTTCCCACAAAATGACCCCAAACTCTTGGGAGCGGGGACAAATCCCCACAGAGGGATACTCGTCCACAGTCCCTGAGGCCACCCCTCCAATCCACGGATATCCCGGACACAACAGCCAGAGACAAAAGCCTGAAGGAACGCCTCCCACTCGCCCTTGTTTCAGAGGCCCAGGAGCTCCCTCTCGGGCTGTCCATCCGGCCTGGCATACCCTAGGCGCCACTCACAAGCTGAGTTTGTGTTTTCAGACTTCTGTGCACACAGCCTGGACCCACACAACCTCCAGGCTAGGGCCTCTGGAGCCACAGCGAAAGATTGTGCCTTCCCTCTCCAAGGAAAATGTGCCCAATGCATTGACCACAACCCTACAGGTTAGGGAAAAGCTCCAAGGCCCCTGAGCCCATTAATAGTTTAGGCCACCCTGGACTAAGAGGGGCTCTCTGACACCAGCGGAGCAACTATCTCCACTTAGACTCTCAGACAGTGTCCCCAGAGACAGAAGGTTGAAATGGACAGGCCCCCAGGCCCTAATCTGACCCTAAGCTTTGGTTTCCATGTGTCCATCCTCAGAGGCCTGCTTTCGTAGACCAGCACACGGGGCTTTTCTTTGGCACCAAACCAAACCTCTGTCGTCTCCACATGGGGAGCTTTCTTACTGGGGATGTTCAAACCCTTCTGGTAGGAGAGTTCCGCAGGGCCACTGAACAACCAGCACATTCCAAGGTCTCCATGGACCCAAACGCACATTATGATGCATCCTCAGGAGAGGCCATTTCAACTGAGCCCCCTGGGTAGCGTGCCCCATAGAAGTAGATCAAACATATCTTGTCGCTAATGGCCAATGGGAATGCGAGGCATGCTGTACAGGGATCCATCCTTCGAACCCTGAACCCTGCTCTCCAGTCCTTCCTTATGGTATGTCCTGGAGCCATCCAACAGGACTCGAATGTCCCGCAGAAGGAAACCTTGTGGTTTGGGGCAACCTCCAAACTCAGCGTGGGAAAACTTCCTTGGCCTCATGAGGCCCCCGCTTCATGAAGGTGCCATCATGGACACAGAGTCCAGCCTCAGCCAACGTCTGATCCTCAGCCTGACATCAGATTCAGGAGATTTTGATTCAGCCTCTGCAGAGTGGGCCTGCTCTGCCATTGGCTCCAATCCTCACCCTAGCTTGTGTTTTCAGACTTCCATCCTCACACTCCTGGCCCACAAACCCTCCCTCCTGGGAATTCTGGGGCCACAATGAAGCACTCTGCCTGCCGCCCAGGAAAAAAACTTTGTCTATGGAGCAGCCCAGAAACGCCAAATGAGGATCAAACTGCTTGGCCCTCGGCAACACCCCAATTGCATAGGCTACCTTAAACCTGATGTTCTGTCGCCAATAGCCTGAGCCCAGACCTTCCAACAGACACCGACACAGCTGGCTGCAGACCCAGCACATTGGAACCGCCACTGCCTTAGGCCACCATCCATTCCCAACCTGGGTTTTCAGTCATCGGAACCTAGACCTTATCTCCAATCCCTGCACAGGGGGGAACCTGATGCACAAGTCAGAACACCTCCTTCCCCATGGCAAGAAACCTTGCTGCTGGCAGTGAGTCAAACCTTCAGTGTAGGAGAAAACGGCATGGCCCATGAGGCCTCGCCCATGCGTGAGGGCCTCCTTGGGCACAAACACACATTGTGACCCTTAGCGTGAGTACCTTATTCAAGTAACGCATCTCAGTGACTGGACCAAAAGCCCGCATATGTGGCTTGCCATGCCCATAGGCACCAGGACTAACTAGATGGTGTGTATTCCTGTTGAGGGAACCCACAGCTGTGCTCTAGAGGCCCTCTCATGGGGGGGTAATGTGGCAGAAAACAGTATTCTTCCCTTCCCACAGAATGAACCCAAACACTTGGGAGCTTGGACCATCCCCCAAGGGGAAGGCTCTTCCTAGGCCCCTGAAGCAACCCTTACCCTGAACGGTCACTGTGAATGCAACACCCAGCGACAAAAGCCTGAGAGACTGCCTCCCACTTGCCCTTCTTTGATATCCAGAGGATCTCCCCTCATGGACTGGAGATCAGGCCTGCCATTACCTTGGCCTGTAGCTGAGCCAAGTTTGCTTTTTCAGACATCTGTCCCCAAAGCCCTGTAAACACAGCCTCTAGGCTGGGTCCTCTGGAGCCATACCAAAGGACCGTGCCTGCTCTCTTCTGGGAAACTTGTCCATTCCTTTGGCCACACACCTCCAGAATATGAGAATCCTCAAGGCCCCCGAGGTCATCACACTACTGGGAGCCTCCCTGGAAACACAGGGCATTCGGACACAAGCTGAGCAGCTACCTCCTCGAAGGCATGCACACAGATGTCAACAGAGATAGAAGGTTGAGCCGGACAGGCCCTTAGGCCCTAATCTCAACTCTTGCTTTGGTTTCCAGGTGTCACTCCTCAGAGGCTTTGGTTCGAAGAACAGGATATGGGGCTTTCCTGAGGCACTGAACAGAACTCCTCTCGTCTCCACATTGGAAGCTTCCTTGTTGGAGCCGTGTCAAACACCTCAGGTTGGAGAATCCTGCAGAGTCCTTGAGCCACCTCCACATTCCAAGGTCTCCCAGGCCACCAAGCCACAGTACAACTCATCTTCAGAAGAGACCATTTCAACTCTCCCCTCTGGGTAGCTCACCCAGGAGCCCGCAGATTGAGCCTGCCTTGTCCTGACTAAAGAGTGGGAATATGAGGTGGCGTTCCCAGGCATCCATGCTTAGACACCTGCTCTCGAGTCTTTCCATATGGGGCCACCTGGAACCATCCAATAGGACTCGACTGTCGTGCAGAAGGAAACCTTGAGGTTTGGAGTAGTTCACAAATCCCATCGTACACAAACCTCCCTGGCCTCATGAAGCCCCCACACCCTTCAGGACGAAGCCATGCTGGACAAAACTCTAGCCTGAGGCACGTCTCATAGTTGACATGACCTCAGTGCAGGCGATCTCGATTCAGCCTCTGCAGAGTGGGCCTGCCGTGCCCTCGGTCCCAAACCTCACGCTAGCTTGTGTTTTCAGACTTCCTTCCTCACATGCCCTGGCAAACAAGCCCTCCGGACTAGGAACTCCAGAACCACAACCCAGCCCAGTGTCTGCCCAACGGAAGAAAAACGTTTCCCTGTGGGGCACTCCAGAAAACCCAGATGAGGATCAACCTGCTCAGGCCTCGACGGTACCCAAACTGGATAGGCTGCTCTGGGCACTCATGCTCTGTCTGACACAGCCTGAAGCCAGACGTCCAGAGAGACAAGGAGACAGCTGGCCGCACACCCAGCACTTCGGACACGCCATGGTCTTATGCCGTCATCTCTTCCTAACCTTGGTTTTCAGATATCTGAACCTAGACATTATATCAATTCTCCACACAGCTGGGTATCGCAAGCACAAAACAGAACTCCTCCTTCCCCATGGCTGTAAAGCTTGCTCTTGGCATGGAGTCACACCTTCAGCTTGGGAGAAACCTTCATGGCCCCTGATGCCAAGCCCAACCTTGAGTGCTGCTTGGGCACAAATTCATACTGTGTGACCTTAAGCATGAGCCCCATGTCAAAGAAAGGCCTGTCAGGGCATGGACCAAGAGTCCGCATATGGGGCTTGCCAAGCCCCTATGCACCCAATCCTCACCAGGGTTTGAGTTTTCAAGTCGCCCCGAACGTACCTGGGTCTCTGCTCTGGAATGCCTTACTTGGAGAGACCTATGAGCCAGAGAACACGACTCCACCCTTCCCACAAAATGACCCCAAACTCTTGGGAGCTGGGACAAATCCCCAGAGAGGGATACTCGTCCACAGTCCCTGAGGCCAACCCTCCAATCCACGGCTATCCCGGACACAACAGCCAAAGACAAAAGCCTGAAGGAACGCCTCCCACTCTCCCTTGTTTCAGAGGCCCAGGAGCTCCCTCTCAGGCGGTCCATCCGGCCTGGCATACCCTAGGCGCCACTCACAAGCTGAGTTTGTGTTTTCAGACTTCTGTGCACACAGCCTGGACCCACACAACCTCCAGGCTAGGGCCTCTGGAGCCACAGCGAAAGATTGTGCCTGCCCTCTCCAAGGAAAGTGTGCCCAATCCATTGACCACAACCCTACAGGTTAGGGAAAAGCTCCAAGGCCCCTGAGGCCATTAATAGTTTAGGCCACCCTGGACTAAGAGGGGCTCTCTGACACCAGCGGAGCAACTATCTCCACTTAGACTCTCAGACAGTGTCCCCAGAGACAGAAGGTTAAAATGGACAGGCCCCCAGGCCCTAATATGACCCTACGCTTTGGTTTCCATGTGTCCGTCCTCAGAGGACTGCTTTCGTAGACCAGCACACGGGGCTTTTCTTTGGCACCAAACCAAACCTCTCTCGTCTCCACATGGGGAGCTTTCTTACTGGGGATGTTCAAACCCTTCTGGTAGGAGAGTTCCGCAGGGCCACTGAACAACCAGCACATTCCAAGGTCTCCATGGACCCAAACGCACATTATGATGCATCCTCAGGAGAGGCCATTTCAACTGAGCCCCCTGGGTAGCGTGCCCCATAGAAGTAGATCAAACATATCTTGTCGCTAATGGCCAATGGGAATGCGAGGCATGCTGTACAGGGATCCATCCTTCGAACCCTGAACCCTGCTCTCCAGTCCTTCCGTATGGTATGTCCTGGAGCCATCCAACAGGACTCGAATGTCCCGCAGAAGGAAACCTTGTGGTTTGGGGCAACCTCCAAACTCAGCGTGGGAAAACTTCCTTGGCCTCATGAGGCCCCCGCTTCATGAAGGTGCCATCATGGACACAGAGTCCAGCCTCAGCCAACGTCTGATCCTCAGCCTGACATCAGATTCAGGAGATTTTGATTCAGCCTCTGCAGAGTGGGCCTGCTCTGCCATTGGCTCCAATCCTCACCCTAGCTTGTGTTTTCAGACTTCCATCCTCACACTCCTGGCCCACAAACCCTCCCTCCTGGGAATTCTGGGGCCACAATGAAGCACTCTTCCTGCCGCCCAGGAGAAAAACTTTGTCTATGGAGCAGCCCAGAAACGCCAAATGAGGATCAAACTGCTTGGCCCTCGGCAACACCCCAATTGCATAGGCTACCTTAAACACTGATGTTCTGTCGCCAATAGCCTGAGCCCAGACCTTCCAACAGACACCGACACAGCTGGCTGCACACCCAGCACATTGGAACCGCCACTGCCTTAGGCCACCATCCATTCCCAACCTGGGTTTTCAGTCATCGGAACCTAGACCTTATCTCCAATCCCTGCACAGGGGGGAACCTGATGCACAAGTCAGAACCCCTCCTTCCCCATGGCAAGAAACCTGGCTGCTGGCAGTGAGTCAAACCTTCAGTGTAGGAGAAAACGGCATGGCCCATGAGGCCACGCCCATGCGTGAGGGCCTCCTTGGGCACAAACACACATTGTGACCCTTAGCGTGAGTACCTTATTCAAGTAACGCATCTCAGTGACTGGACCAAAAGCCCGCATATGTGGCTTGCCATGCCCATAGGCACCAGGACTAACTAGATGGTGTGTATTCCTGTTGAGAGAACCCACAGCTGTGCTCTAGAGGCCCTCTCCTGGGGGGGTAATGTGGCAGAAAACAGTATTCTTCCCTTCCCACAGAATGAACCCAAACACTTGGGAGCTTTGACCATCCCCCAAGGGGAAGGCTCTTCCTCGGCCCCTGAAGCAACCCTTACCCTGAACGGTCACTGTGAATGCAACACCCAGAGACAAAAGCCTGAGAGACTGCCTCCCACTTGCCCTTCTTTGATATCCAGAGGATCTCCCCTCACGGACTGGAGATCAGGCCTGCCATTAACTTGGCCCGTAGCTGAGCCAAGTTTGCTTTTTCAGACATCTGTCCCCAAAGCCCTGTAAACACAGCCTCTAGGCTGGGTCCTCTGGAGCCATACCAAAGGACCGTGCCTGCTCTCTTCTGGGAAACTTGTCCATTCCTTTGGCCACACAACTCCAGAATATGAGAATCCTCAAGGCCCCCGAGGTCATCACACTACTGGGAGCCTCCCTGGACACACAGGGGCATTCGGACACAAGCTGAGCAGCTACCTCCTCGAAGGCATGCACACAGATGTCAACAGAGATAGAAGGTTGAGCCGGACAGGCCCTTAGGCCCTAATCTCAACTCTTGCTTTGGTTTCCAGGTGTCACTCCTCAGAGGCTTTGGTTCGAAGAACAGGATATGGGGCTTTCCTGAGGCACTGAACAGAACTCCTCTCGTCTCCACATGGGAAGCTTCCTTGTTGGAACCGTGTCAAACACCTCAGGTTGGAGAATCCTGCAGAGTTCTTGAGCCACCTCCACATTCCAAGGTCTCCCAGGCCACCAAGCCACAGTACAACTCATCTTCAGAAGAGACCATTTCAACTCTCCCCTCTGGGTAGCTCACCCAGGAGCCCGCAGATTGAGCCTGCCTTGTCCTGACTAAAGACTGGGAATATGAGGTGGCGTTCCCAGGCATCCATGCTTAGACATCTGCTCTCGAGTCTTTCCGTATGGGGCCACCTGGAACCATCCAATAGGACTCGACTGTCGTGCAGAAGGAAACCTTGAGGTTTGGAGTAGTTCACAAATCCCATCGTAGGCAAACCTCCCTGGCCTCATGAAGCCCCCTCACCCTTCAGGAAGAAGCCATGCTGGACAAAAACTCTAGCCTGAGGCACGTCTCATAGTTGACATGACCTCAGTGCAGGCGATCTCGATTCAGCCTCTGCAGAGTGGGCCTGCCATGCCCTCGGTCCCAAACCTCACGCTAGCTTGTGTTTTCAGACTTCCTTCCTCACATGCCCTGGCAAACAAGCCCTCCGGACTAGGAACTCCAGAACCACAACCCAGCCCAGTGTCTGCCCAACGGAAGAAAAACGTTTCCCTGTGGGGCACTCCAGAAAACCCAGATGAGGATCAACCTGCTCAGGCCTCGACGGTACCCGAACTGGATAGGCTGCTCTGGGCACTCATGCTCTGTCTGACACAGCCTGAAGCCAGACGTCCAGAGAGACATGGAGACAGCTGGCCGCACACCCAGCACTTCGGACACGCCATGGTCTTATGCCGTCATCTCTTCCTAACCTTGGTTTTCAGATATCTGAACCTAGACATTATATCAATTCTCCACACAGCTGGGTATCGCAAGCACAAAACAGAACTCCTCCTTCCCCATGGCTGTAAAGCTTGCTCTTGGCATGGAGTCACTCCTTCAGCGTGGGAGAAACCTTCATGGCCCCTGATGCCACGCCCAACCTTGAGTGCTGCTTGGGCACAAATTCATACTGTGTGACCCTAAGCATGAGCCCCATGTCAAAGAAAGGCCTGTCAGGGCATGGACCAAGAGCCCGCATATGGGGCTTGCCAAGCCCCTATGCACCGAATCCTCACCAGGGTTTGAGTTTTCCAGTCGCCCCGCCCATACCTGGGGCTCTGCTCTAGAATCCCTTTCTTGGAGAGACCCATGAGCCAGAGAACACGACTCCACCCTTCCCACAAAATGACCCCAAACTCTTGGGAGCGGGGACAAATCCCCACAGAGGGATACTCGTCCACAGTCCCTGAGGCCACACCTCCAATCCACGGCTATCCCGGACACAACAGCCAGAGACAAAAGCCTGAAGGAACGCCTCCCACTCGCCCTTGTTTCAGAGGCCCAGGAGCTCCCTCTCGGGCTGTCCATCCGGCCTGGCATACCCTAGGCGCCACTCACAAGCTGAGTTTGTGTTTTCAGACTTCTGTGCACACAGCCTGGACCCACACAACCTCCAGGCTAGGGCCTCTGGAGTCACAGCGAAAGATTGAGCCTGCCCTCTCCAAGGAAACTGTGCCCAATCCATTGACCACAACCCTACAGGTTAGCGAAAAGCTCCAAGGCCCCTGAGCCCATTAATAGTTTAGGCCACCCTGGACTAAGAGGGGCTCTCTGACACCAGTGGAGCAACTATCTCCACTTAGACTCTCAGACAGTGTCCCCAGAGACAGAAGGTTGAAATGGACAGGCCCCCAGGCCCTAATCTGACCCTAAGCTTTGGTTTCCATGTGTCCATCCTCAGAGGCCTGCTTTCGTAGACCAGCACACGGGGCTTTTCTTTGGCACCAAACCAAACCTCTCTCGTCTCCACATGGGGAGCTTTCTTATTGGGGATGTTCAAACCCTTCTGGTAGGAGAGTTCCGCAGGGCCACTGAACAACCAGCACATTCCAAGGTCTCCATGGACCCAAACGCACATTATGACGCATCCTCAGGGGAGGCCATTTCAACTGAGCCCCCTGGGTAGCGTGCCCCAGAGGCAGCAGAACAATCATATCTTGTTGCTAATGGCCAATGTGAATGCGAGGCATGCTGTACAGGGATCCATCCTTCGAACCCTGCTCTCCAGTCCTTCCGTATGGTATGTCCTGGAGCCATCCAACAGGACTCGAAGGAAACCTTGTGGTTTGGGGCAACCTCCAAACTCAGCGTGGGAAAACTTTCTTGGCCTCATGAGGCCCCCGCTTCATGAAGGTGCCATCATGGACACAGAGTCCAGCCTCAGCCAACGTCTGATCCTCAGCCTGACATCAGATTCAGGAGATTTTGATTCAGCCTCTGCAGAGTGGGCCTGCTCTGCCATTGGCTCCAATCCTCACCCTAGCTTGTGTTTTCAGACTTCCATCCTCACCCTCCTGACCCACAAACCCTCCCTCCTGGGAATTCTGGGGCCACAATGAAGCACTCTGCCTGCAGCCCAGGAGAAAAACTTTGTCTATGGAGCAGCCCAGAAACGCCAAATGAGGATCAAACTGCTTGGCCCTCGGCAACACCCCAATTGCACAGGCTACCTTAAACACTAATGTTCTGTCGCCAATAGCCTGAGCCCAGACCTTCCAACAGACACCGACACAGCTGGCTGCACACCCAGCACATTGGAACCGGCACTGCCTTAGGCCACCATCCATTCCCAACCTGGGTTGTCAGTCATCGGAACCTAGACCTTATCTCCAATCCCTGCACAGGGGGAACCTGATGCACAAGTCAGAACCCCTCCTTCCCCATGGCAAGAAACCTTGCTGCTGGCAGTGAGTCAAACCTTCAGTGTAGGAGAAAAGGGCATGGCCCATGAGGCCACGCCCATGCGTGAAGGCCTCCTTGGGCACAAACACACATTGTGACCCTTAGCGTGAGTACCTTATTCAAGTAACGCATCTCAGTGCCTGGACCAAAAGCCCGCATATGTGGCTTGCCATGCCCATAGGCACCAGGACTAACTAGATGGTGTGTATTCCTGTTGAGGGAACCCACTGCTGTGCTTTAGAGGCCCTCTCCTGGGGGGGGTAATGTGGCAGAAAACAGTACTCTTCCCTTCCCACAGAATGAACCCAAACACTTGGGAGCTTTGACCATCCCCCAAGGGGAAGGCTCTTCCTCGGCCCCTGAAGCAACCCTTACCCTGAACGGCCACTGTGAATACAACACCCAGAGACAAAAGCCTGAGAGACTGCCTCCCACTTGCCCTCCTTTGATATCCAGAGGATCTCCCCTCACGGACTGGAGATCAGGCCTGCCATTACTTTGGCCCATAGCTGAGCCAAGATTGCTTTTTCAGACATCTGTAACCAAAGCCCTGGCAAACACAGCCTCTAGGTGGGTCCTCTGGAGCCATACCACAAGACCGTGCCTGCTCTGTTCTGGGAAACTTGTCCATTCCTTTGGCCACACACCTCCAGTATATGAGAATCCTCAAGGCCCCCGAGGCCATCACAATACTGGGAGCCTCCCTGGAAACACAGGGGCATTCGGACACAAGCTGAGCAGCTACCTCCTCGAAAACATGCATACAGATGTCAACAGAGATAGAAGGTTGAGACGACAGGCCCTTAGGCCCTAATCTCAACTCTTGCTTTGGTTTCCAGGTTTCATTCCTCAGAGGCTTTGGTTCGAAGAACAGGATATGGGGCTTTCTTGAGGCACTAAACAGAACTCCTCTCGTCTCAACATGGGAAGCTTCCTTGTTGGGGCAGTGTCAAACACCTCAGGTTGGAGAATCCTGCAGAGTCCTTGAGCCACCTCCACATTCCAAGGTCTCCCAGGCCACCAAGCCACAGTACGATTCATCTTCAGGAGAGACCATTTCAACTCTCCCCTCTGGGTAGCTCACCCAGGAGCCCGCAGATTGAGCCTGCCTTGTCCTGACTAAAGAGTGGGAATATGAGGTGGCGTTCCCAGGCATCCATGCTTAGACACCTGCTCTCGAGTCTTTCCGTATGGGGCCACCTGGAACCATCCAATAGGACTCGACTGTCGTGCAGAAGGTAACCTTGAGGTGTGGAGTAGTTCACAAATCCCATCGTAGGCAAACCTCCCTGGCCTCATGAAGCCCCCACACCCTTCAGGAAGAGGCCATGCTGGACAAAAACTCTAGCCTGAGGCACGTCTCATAGTTGACATGACCTCAGTGCAGGCGATCTCGATTCAGCCTCTGCAGAGTGGGCCTGCCATGCCCTCGGTCCCAAACCTCACGCTAGCTTGTGTTTTCAGACTTCCTTCCTCACACTCCTGGCAAACAAGCCCTCCGGACTAGGAACTCCAGAACCACAACCCAGCCCAGTGTCTGCCCAACGGAAGAATAACGTTTCCCTGTGGGGCACTCCAGAAAACCCAGATGAGGATCAACCTGCTCAGGCCTCGACGGTACCCGAACTGGATAGGCTGCTCTGGGCACTCATGCTCTGTCTGACACAGTCTGAAGCCAGACGTCCAGAGAGACAAGGAGACAGCTGGCCGCACACCCAGCACTTCGGACACGCCATGGTCTTATGCCGTCATCTCTTCCTAACCTTGGTTTTCAGATATCTGAACCTAGACATTATATCAATTCTCCACACAGCTGGGTATCGCAAGCACAAAACGGAACTCCTCCTTCCCCATGGCTGTTAGCTTGCTCTTGGCATGGAGTCACACCTTCAGCGTGGGAGAAACCTTCATGGCCTCTGATGCCATGCCCAACCTTGAGTGCTGCTTGGGCACAAATGCATACTGTGTGACCCTAAGCACTCATAAGCTGAGTTTGTGTTTTCAGACTTCTGTGCACACAGCCTGGACCCACACTACCTCCAGGCTAGGGCCTCTGGAGCCACAGGGAAAGATTGTGCCTGCCCTCTCCAAGGAAAGTGTGCCCAATCCATTGACCACAACCCTACAGGTTAGGGAAAAGCTCCAAGGCCCCTGAGGCCATTAATAGTTTAGGCCACCCTGGACTAAGAGGGGCTCTCTGACACCAGCGGAGCAACTATCTCCACTTAGACTCTCAGACAGTGTCCCCAGAGACAGAAGGTTGAAATGGACAGGCCCCCAGGCCCTAATCTGACCCTAAGCTTTGGTTTCCATGTGTCCATCCTCAGAGGACTGCTTTCGTAGACCAGCACACGGGGCTTTTCTTTGGCACCAAACCAAACCTCTCTCGTCTCCACATGGGGAGCTTTCTTACTGGGGATGTTCAAACCCTTCTGGTAGGAGAGTTCCGCAGGGCCACTGAACAACCAGCACATTCCAAGGTCTCCATGGACCCAAACGCACATTATGACGCATCCTCAGGAGAGGACATTTCAACTGAGCCCCCTGGGTAGCGTGCCCCAGAGGCAGCAGATCAAACATATCTTGTCGCTAATGGCCAATGGGAATGCGAGGCATGCTGTACAGGGATCCATCCTTCGAACCCTGCTCTCCAGTCCTTCCGTATGGTATGTCCTGGAGCCATCCAACAGGACTCGAATGTCCCGCAGAAGGAAACCATGTGGTTTGGGGCAACCTCCAAACTCAGCGTGGGAAAACTTTCTTGGCCTCATGAGGCCCCCGCTTCATGAAGGTGCCATCATGGACACAGAGTCCAGCCTCAGCCAACGTCTGATCCTCAGCCTGACATCAGATTCAGGAGATTTTGATTCAGCCTCTGCAGAGTGGGCCTGCTCTGCCATTGGCTCCGATCCTCACCCTAGCTTGTGTTTTCAGACTTCCATCCTCACCCTCCTGGCCCACAAACCCTCCCTCTTGGGAATTCTGGGGCCACAATGAAGCACTCTGCCTGCCGCCCAGGAGAAAAACTTTGTCTATGGAGCAGCCCAGAAACGCCAAATGAGGATCAAACTGCTTGGCCCTCGGCAACACCCCAATTGCATAGGCTACCTTAAACACTGATGTTCTGTCGCCAATAGCCTGAGCCCAGACCTTCCAACAGACACCGACACAGCTGGCTGCACACCCAGCACATTGGAACCGCCACTGCCTTAGGCCACCATCCATTCCCAACCTGGGTTTTGAGTCATCGGAACCTAGACCTTATCTCCAATCCCTGCACAGGGGGGAACCTGATGCTCAAGTCAGAACCCCTCCTTCCCCATGGCAAGAAACCTTGCTGCTGGCAGTGAGTCAAACCTTCAGTGTAGGAGAAAACGGCATCGCCCATGAGGCCAAGCCCATGCGTGAGGGCCTCCTTGGGCACAAACACACATTGTGACCCTTAGCGTGAGTACCTTATTCAAGTAAAGCACCTCAGTGACTGGACCAAAAGCCCGCATATGTGGCCTGCCATGCCCATAGGCACCAGGACTAACTAGATGGTGTGTATCCCTGTTGAGGGAACCCACAGCTGTGCTCTACAGGCCCTCTCCTTGGTGGGTAATGTGGCAGAAAACAGTACTCTTCCCTTCCCACAGAATGAACCCAAACACTTGGGAGCTTTGACCATCCCCCAAGGGGAAGGCTCTTCCTCGGCCCCTGAAGCAACCCTTACCCTGAACGGCCACTGTGAATGCAACACCCAGAGTCAAAAGCCTGAGAGACTGCCTCCCACTTGCCCTCCTTTGATATCCAGAGGATCTCCCCTCACGGACTGGAGATCAGGCCTGCCATTACCTTGGCCCGTAGCTGAGCCAAGTTTGCTTTTTCAGACATCTGTCCCCAAAGCCCTGGCAAACACAGCCTCTAGGCTGGGTCCTCTGGAGCCATACCACAGGACTGTGCCTGCTCTCTTCTGGGAATCTTGTCCATTCTTTTGGCCACACAATCCAGAATATGAGAATCCTCAAGGCCGCCGAGGTCATCACACTACTGGGAGCCTCCCTGGACACACAGGGGCATTCGGACACAAGCTGAGCAGCTACCTCCTCGAAGGCATGCACACAGATGTCAACAGAGATAGAAGGTTGAGCCGGACAGGCCCCTAGGCCCTAATCTCAACTCTTGCTTTGGTTTCCAGGTGTCACTCCTCAGAGGCTTTGGTTCGAAGAACAGGATATGGGTCTTTCCTGAGGCACTGAACAGAACTCCTCTCGTCTCCACATGGGAAGCTTCCTTGTTGGAGCCGTGTCAAACACCTCAGGTTGGAGAATCCTGCAGAGTCCCTGAGCCACCTCTACATTCCAAGGTCTCCCAGGCCACCAAGCCACAGTACGACTCATCTTCAGGAGAGACCATTTCAACTCTCCCCTCTGGGTAGCTCACCCAGGAGCCCGCAGACTGAGCCTGCCTTGTCCTGACTAAAGAGTGGGAATATGAGGTGGCGTTCCCAGGCATCCATGCTTAGACACCTGCTCTCGAGTCTTTCCGTATGGGGCCACCTGGAACCATCCAATAGGACTCGAGTGTCGTGCAGAAGGAAACCTTGAGGTTTGGAGTAGTTCACAAATCCCATCGTAGGCAAACCTCCCTGGCCTCATAAAGCCCCCACACCCTTCAGGAAGAGGCCATGCTGGACAAAAACTCTAGCCTGAGGCACGTCTCATAGTTGACATGACCTCAGTGCAGGCAATCTCGATTCAGCCTCTGCAGAGTGGGCCTGCCGTGCCCTCGGTCCCAAACCTCACGCTAGCTTGTGTTTTCAGACTTCCTTCCTCACACTCCTTGCAAAAAGCCCTCCGGACTAGGAACTCCAGAACCACAACCCAGCCCAGTGTTTACCCAATGGAAGAAAAACGTTTCCCTGTGGGGCACTCCAGAAAACCCAGATGAGGATCAACCTGCTCAGGCCTCGACGGTACCCGAACTGGATAGGCTGCTCTAGGCACTCATGCTCTGTCTGACACAGTCTGAAGCCAGACGTCCAGAGAGACAAGGAGACAGCTGGCCGCACACCAAGCACTTCGGACACGCCATGTTCTTATGCCGTCATCTCTTCCTAACCTTGGTTTTCAGATATCTGAACCTAGACATTATATCAATTCTCCACACAGCTGGGTATCGCAAGCACAAAACAGAACTCCTCCTTCCCCATGGCTGTAAAGCTTGCTCTTGGCATGGAGTCACTCCTTCAAGGTGGGAGAAACCTTCATGGCCCCTAATGCCACGCCCAACCTTGAGTGCTGCTTGGGAACAAATTCATACTGTTGACCCTAAGCATGAGCCCCATGTCAAAGAAAGGCCTGTCAGGGCATGGACCAAGAGCCCGCATATGGGGCTTGCCAAGCCCCTATGGACCCAATCCTCACCAGGGTTTGAGTTTTCCAGTCGCCCCGCCCGTACCTGGGGCTCTGCTCTGGAATCCCTTTCTTGGAGTCAGAGAACACGACTCCACCCTTCCCACAAAATGACCCCAAACTCTTGGGAGCTGGGACAAATCCCCAGAGAGGGATACTCGTCCACAGTCCCTGAGGCCACCCCTCCAATCCACGGCTATCCCGGACACAACAGCCAGAGACAAAAGCCTGAAGGAGCGCCTCCCACTCGCCCTTGTTTCAGAGGCCCAGGAGCTCCCTCTCGGGCTGTCCATCCGGCCTGGCATACCCTAGGCGCCACTCATAAGCTGAGTTTGTGTTTTCAGACTTCTGTGCACACAGCCTGGACCCACACAACCTCCAGGCTAGGGCCTCTGGAGCCACAGCGAAAGATTGTGCCTGCCCTCTCCAAGGAAAGTGTGCCCAATACATTGACCACAACCCTACAGGTTAGGGAAAAGCTCCAAGGCCCCTGAGGCCATTAATAGTTTAGGCCACCCTGGACTAAGAGGGGCTCTCTGACACCAGCGGAGCAACTATCTCCACTTAGACTCTCAGACAGTGTCCCCAGAGACAAAAGGTTGAAATGGACAGGCCCCCAGGCCCTAATCTGACCCTAAGCTTTGGTTTCCATGTGTCCGTCCTCAGAGGACTGCTTTCGTAGACCAGCACACGGGGCTTTTCTTTGGCACCAAACCAAACCTCTCTCGTCTCCACATGGGGAGCTTTCTTACTGGGGATGTTCAAACCCTTCTGGTAGGAGAGTTCCGCAGGGCCACTGAACAACCAGCACATTCCAAGGTCTCCATGGACCCAAACGCACATTATGACGCATCCTCAGGAGAGGACATTTCAACTGAGCCCCCTGGGTAGCGTGCCCCAGAGGCAGCAGATCAAACATATCTTGTCGCTAATGGCCAATGGGAATGCGAGGCATGCTGTACAGGGATCCATCCTTCGAACCCTGCTCTCCAGTCCTTCCGTATGGTATGTCCTGGAGCCATCCAACAGGACTCGAATGTCCCACAGAAGGAAACCATGTGGTTTGGGGCAACCTCCAAACTCAGCGTGGGAAAACTTTCTTGGCCTTATGAGGCCCCCGCTTCATGAAGGTGCCATCATGGACACAGAGTCCAGCCTCAGCCAACGTCTGATCCTCAGCCTGACATCAGATTCAGGAGATTTTGATTCAGCCTCTGCAGAGTGGGCCTGCTCTGCCATTGGCTCCAATCCTCACCCTAGCTTGTGTTTTCAGACTTCCATCCTCACCCTCCTGGCCCACAAACCCTCCCTCCTGGGAATTCTGGGGCCACAATGAAGCACTCTGCCTGCCGCCCAGGAGAAAAACTTTGTCTATGGAGCAGCCCAGAAACGCCAAATGAGGATCAAACTGCTTGGCCCTCGGCAACACCCCAATTGCATAGGCTACCTTAAACACTGATGTTCTGTCGCCAACAGCCTGAGCCCAGACCTTCCAACAGACACCGACACAGCTGGCTGCACACCCAGCACATTGGAACCGCCACTGCCTTAGGCCACCATCCATTCCCAACCTGGGTTTTGAGTCATCGGAACCTAGACCTTATCTCCAATCCCTGCACAGGGGGGAACCTGATGCACAAGTCAGAACCCCTCCTTCCCCATGGCAAGAAACCTTGCTGCTGGCAGTGAGTCAAACCTTCAGTGTAGGAGAAAACGGCATCGCCCATGAGGCCAAGCCCATGCGTGAGGGCCTCCTTGAGCACAAACACACATTGTGACCCTTAGCGTGAGTACCTTATTCAAGTAAAGCACCTCAGTGACTGGACCAAAAGCCCGCATATGTGGCCTGCCATGCCCATAGGCACCAGGACTAACTAGATGGTGTGTATCCCTGTTGAGGGAACCCACAGCTGTGCTCTACAGGCCCTCTCCTTGGGGGGTAATGTGGCAGAAAACAGTACTCTTCCCTTCCCACAGAATGAACCCAAACACTTGGGAGCTTTGACCATCCCCCAAGGGGAAGGCTCTTCCTCGGCCCCTGAAGCAACCCTTAACCTGAACGGCCACTGTGAATGCAACACCCAGAGACAAAAGCCTGAGAGACTGCCTCCCACTTGCCCTCCTTTGATATCCAGAGAATCTCCCCTCACGGACTGGAGATCAGGCCTGCCATTACCTTGGCCCGTAGCTGAGCCAAGTTTGCTTTTTCAGACATCTGTCCCCAAAGCCCTGGCAAACACAGCCTCTAGGCTGGGTCCTCTGGAGCCATACCACAGGACTGTGCCTGCTCTCTTCTGGGAATCTTGTCCATTCTTTTGGCCACACAATCCAGAATATGAGAATCCTCAAGGCCGCCGAGGTCATCACACTACTGGGAGCCTCCCTGGACACACAGGGGCATTCGGACACAAGCTGAGCAGCTACCTCCTCGAAGGCATGCACACAGATGTCAACAGAGATAGAAGGTTGAGCCGGACAGGCCCCTAGGCCCTAATCTCAACTCTTGCTTTGGTTTCCAGGTGTCACTCCTCAGAGGCTTTGGTTCGAAGAACAGGATATGGGTCTTTCCTGAGGCACTGAACAGAACTCCTCTCGTCTCCACATGGGAAGCTTCCTTGTTGGAGCCGTGTCAAACACCTCAGGTTGGAGAATCCTGCAGAGTCCCTGAGCCACCTCTACATTCCAAGGTCTCCCAGGCCACCAAGCCACAGTACGACTCATCTTCAGGAGAGACCATTTCAACTCTCCCCTCTGGGTAGCTCACCCAGGAGCCCGCAGACTGAGCCTGCCTTGTCCTGACTAAAGAGTGGGAATATGAGGTGGCGTTCCCAGGCATCCATGCTTAGACACCTGCTCTCGAGTCTTTCCGTATGGGGCCACCTGGAACCATCCAATAGGACTCGAGTGTCGTGCAGAAGGAAACCTTGAGGTTTGGAGTAGTTCACAAATCCCATCGTAGGCAAACCTCCCTGGCCTCATAAAGCCCCCACACCCTTCAGGAAGAGGCCATGCTGGACAAAAACTCTAGCCTGAGGCACGTCTCATAGTTGACATGACCTCAGTGCAGGCAATCTCGATTCAGCCTCTGCAGAGTGGGCCTGCCGTGCCCTCGGTCCCAAACCTCACGCTAGCTTGTGTTTTCAGACTTCCTTCCTCACACTCCTTGCAAAAAGCCCTCCGGACTAGGAACTCCAGAACCACAACCCAGCCCAGTGTTTACCCAATGGAAGAAAAACGTTTCCCTGTGGGGCACTCCAGAAAACCCAGATGAGGATCAACCTGCTCAGGCCTCGACGGTACCCGAACTGGATAGGCTGCTCTAGGCACTCATGCTCTGTCTGACACAGTCTGAAGCCAGACGTCCAGAGAGACAAGGAGACAGCTGGCCGCACACCAAGCACTTCGGACACGCCATGTTCTTATGCCGTCATCTCTTCCTAACCTTGGTTTTCAGATATCTGAACCTAGACATTATATCAATTCTCCACACAGCTGGGTATCGCAAGCACAAAACAGAACTCCTCCTTCCCCATGGCTGTAAAGCTTGCTCTTGGCATGGAGTCACTCCTTCCAGGTGGGAGAAACCTTCATGGCCCCTAATGCCACGCCCAACCTTGAGTGCTGCTGGGCACAAATTCATACTGTGTGACCCTAAGCATGAGCCCCATGTCAAAGAAAGGCCTGTCAGGGCATGGACCAAGAGCCCGCATATGGGGCTTGCCAAGCCCCTATGGACCCAATCCTCACCAGGGTTTGAGTTTTCCAGTCGCCCCGCCCGTACCTGGGGCTCTGCTCTGGAATCCCTTTCTTGGAGTCAGAGAACACGACTCCACCCTTCCCACAAAATGACACCAAACTCTTGGGAGCTGGGACAAATCCCCAGAGAGGGATATTCGTCCACAGTCCCTGAGGCCACCCCTCCAATCCACGGCTATCCCGGACACAACAGCCAGAGACAAAAGCCTGAAGGAGCGCCTCCCACTCGCCCTTGTTTCAGAGGCCCAGGAGCTCCCTCTCGGGCTGTCCATCCGGCCTGGCATACCCTAGGCGCCACTCATAAGCTGAGTTTGTGTTTTCAGACTTCTGTGCACACAGCCTGGACCCACACAACCTCCAGGCTAGGGCCTCTGGAGCCACAGCGAAAGATTGTGCCTGCCCTCTCCAAGGAAAGTGTGCCCAATCCATTGACCACAACCCTACAGGTTAGGGAAAAGCTCCAAGGCCCCTGAGGCCATTAATAGTTTAGGCCACCCTGGACTAAGAGGGGCTCTCTGACACCAGCGGAGCAACTATCTCCACGTAGACTCTCAGACAGTGTCCCCAGAGACAAAAGGTTGAAATGGACAGGCCCCCAGGCCCTAATCTGACCCTAAGCTTTGGTTTCCATGTGTCCGTCCTCAGAGGACTGCTTTCGTAGACCAGCACACGGGGCTTTTCTTTGGCACCAAACCAAACCTCTCTCGTCTCCACATGGGGAGCTTTCTTACTGGGGATGTTCAAACCCTTCTGGTAGGAGAGTTCCGCAGGGCCACTGAACAACCAGCACATTCCAAGGTCTCCATGGACCCAAACGCACATTATGACGCATCCTCAGGAGAGGACATTTCAACTGAGCCCCCTGGGTAGCGTGCCCCAGAGGCAGCAGATCAAACATATCTTGTCGCTAATGGCCAATGGGAATGCGAGGCATGCTGTACAGGGATCCATCCTTCGAACCCTGCTCTCCAGTCCTTCCGTATGGTATGTCCTGGAGCCATCCAACAGGACTCGAATGTCCCGCAGAAGGAAACCATGTGGTTTGGGGCAACCTCCAAACTCAGCGTGGGAAAACTTTCTTGGCCTCATGAGGCCCCCGCTTCATGAAGGTGCCATCATGGACACAGAGTCCAGCCTCAGCCAACGTCTGATCCTCAGCCTGACATCAGATTCAGGAGATTTTGATTCAGCCTCTGCAGAGTGGGCCTGCTCTGCCATTGGCTCCAATCCTCACCCTAGCTTGTGTTTTCAGACTTCCATCCTCACCCTCCTGGCCCACAAACCCTCCCTCCTGGGAATTCTGGGGCCACAATGAAGCACTCTGCCTGCCGCCCAGGAGAAAAACTTTGTCTATGGAGCAGCCCAGAAACGCCAAATGAGGATCAAACTGCTTGGCCCTCGGCAACACCCCAATTGCATAGGCTACCTTAAACACTGATGTTCTGTCGCCAACAGCCTGAGCCCAGACCTTCCAACAGACACCGACACAGCTGGCTGCACACCCAGCACATTGGAACCGCCACTGCCTTAGGCCACCATCCATTCCCAACCTGGGTTTTGAGTCATCGGAACCTAGACCTTATCTCCAATCCCTGCACAGGGGGGAACCTGATGCACAAGTCAGAACCCCTCCTTCCCCATGGCAAGAAACCTTGCTGCTGGCAGTGAGTCAAACCTTCAGTGTAGGAGAAAACGGCATCGCCCATGAGGCCAAGCCCATGCGTGAGGGCCTCCTTGAGCACAAACACACATTGTGACCCTTAGCGTGAGTACCTTATTCAAGTAAAGCACCTCAGTGACTGGACCAAAAGCCCGCATATGTGGCCTGCCATGCCCATAGGCACCAGGACTAACTAGATGGTGTGTATCCCTGTTGAGGGAACCCACAGCTGTGCTCTACAGGCCCTCTCCTTGGGGGGTAATGTGGCAGAAAACAGTACTCTTCCCTTCCCACAGAATGAACCCAAACACTTGGGAGCTTTGACCATCCCCCAAGGGGAAGGCTCTTCCTCGGCCCCTGAAGCAACCCTTAACCTGAATGGCCACTGTGAATGCAACACCCAGAGACAAAAGCCTGAGAGACTGCCTCCCACTTGCCCTCCTTTGATATCCAGAGAATCTCCCCTCACGGACTGGAGATCAGGCCTGCCATTACCTTGGCCCGTAGCTGAGCCAAGTTTGCTTTTTCAGACATCTGTCCCCAAAGCCCTGGCAAACACAGCCTCTAGGCTGGGTCCTCTGGAGCCATACCACAGGACTGTGCCTGCTCTCTTCTGGGAATCTTGTCCATTCTTTTGGCCACACAATCCAGAATATGAGAATCCTCAAGGCCGCCGAGGTCATCACACTACTGGGAGCCTCCCTGGACACACAGGGGCATTCGGACACAAGCTGAGCAGCTACCTCCTCGAAGGCATGCACACAGATGTCAACAGAGATAGAAGGTTGAGCCGGACAGGCCCCTAGGCCCTAATCTCAACTCTTGCTTTGGTTTCCAGGTGTCACTCCTCAGAGGCTTTGGTTCGAAGAACAGGATATGGGGCTTTCCTGAGGCACTGAACAGAACTCCTCTCGTCTCCACATGGGAAGCTTCCTTGTTGGAGCCGTGTCAAACACCTCAGGTTGGAGAATCCTGCAGAGTCCCTGAGCCACCTCTACATTCCAAGGTCTCCCAGGCCACCAAGCCACAGTACGACTCATCTTCAGGAGAGACCATTTCAACTCTCCCCTCTGGGTAGCTCACCCAGGAGCCCGCAGATTGAGCCTGCCTTGTCCTGACTAAAGAGTGGGAATATGAGGTGGCGTTCCCTGGCATCCATGCTTAGACACCTGCTCTCGAGTCTTTCCGTATGGGGCCACCTGGAACCATTCTATAGGACTCGAGTGTCGTGCAGAAGGAAACCTTGAGGTTTGGAGTAGTTCACAAATCCCATCGTAGGCAAACCTCCCTGGCCTCATAAAGCCCCCACAACCTTCAGGAAGAGGCCATGCTGGACAAAAATTCTAGCCTGAGGCACGTCTCATAGTTGACATGACCTCAGTGCAGGCGATCTCGATTCAGCCTCTGCAGAGTGGGCCTGCCGTGCCCTCGGTCCCAAACCTCACGCTAGCTTGTGTTTTCAGACTTCCTTCCTCACACTCCTTGCAAAAAGCCCTCCGGACTAGGAACTCCAGAACCACAACCCAGCCCAGTGTTTACCCAATGGAAGAAAAACGTTTCCCTGTGGGGCACTCCAGAAAACCCAGATGAGGATCAACCTGCTCAAGCCTCGACGGTACCCGAACTGGATAGGCTGCTCTAGGCACTCATGCTCTGTCTGACACAGTCTGAAGCCAGACGTCCAGAGAGACAAGGAGACAGCTGGCCGCACACCAAGTACTTCGGACACGTCATGTTCTTATGCCGTCATCTCTTCCTAACCTTGGTTTTCAGATATCTGAACCTAGACATTATATCAATTCTCCACACAGCTGGGTATCGCAAGCACAAAACAGAACTCCTCCTTCCCCATGGCTGTAAAGCTTGCTCTTGGCATGGAGTCACACCTTCAAGGTGGGAGAAACCTTCATGGCCCCTAGCCACGCCCAACCTTTAGTGCTGCTTGGGCACAAATTCATACTGTGTGACCCTAAGCATGAGCCCCATGTCAAAGAAAGGCCTGTCAGGGCATGGACCAAGAGCCCGCATATGGGGCTTGCCAAGCCCCTATGGACCCAATCCTCACCAGGGTTTGAGTTTTCCAGTCGCCCCGCCCGTACCTGGGGCTCTGCTCTGGAATCCCTTTCTTGCAGTCAGAGAACACGACTCCACCCATCCCACAAAATGACCCCAAACTCTTGGGAGCTGGGACAAATCCCCAGAGAGGGATACTCGTCCACAGTCCCTGAGGCCACCCCTCCAATCCACGGCTATCCCGGACACAACAGCCAGAGACAAAAGCCTGAAGGAGCGCCTCCCACTCGCCCTTGTTTCAGAGGCCCAGGAGCTCCCTCTCGGGCTGTCCATCCGGCCTGGCATACCCTAGGCGCCACTCACAAGCTGAGTTTGTGTTTTCAGACTTCTGTGCACACAGCCTGGACCCACACAACCTCCAGGCTAGGGCCTCTGGAGTCACAGCGAAAGATTGAGCCTGCCCTCTCCAAGGAAAGTGTGCCCAATCCATTGACCACAACCCTACAGGTTAGCGAAAAGCTCCAAGGCCCCTGAGCCCATTAATAGTTTAGGCCACCCTGGACTAAGAGGGGCTCTCTGACACCAGCGGAGCAACTATCTCCACTTAGACTCTCAGACAGTGTCCCCAGAGACAGAAGGTTGAAATGGACAGGCCCCCAGGCCCTAATCTGACCCTAAGCTTTGGTTTCCATGTGTCCATCCTCAGAGGCCTGCTTTCGTAGACCAGCACACGGGGCTTTTCTTTGGCACCAAACCAAACCTCTCTCGTCTCCACATGGGGAGCTTTCTTACTGGGGATGTTCAAACCCTTCTGGTAGGAGAGTTCCGCAGGGCCACTGAACAACCAGCAAATTCCAAGGTCTCCATGGACCCAAACGCACATTATGACGCATCCTCAGGGGAGGCCATTTCAACTGAGCCCCCTGGGTAGCGTGCCCCAGAGGCAGCAGAACAATCATATCTTGTTGCTAATGGCCAATGTGAATGCGAGGCATGCTGTACAGGGATCCATCCTTCGAACCCTGCTCTCCAGTCCTTCCGTATGGTATGTCCTGGAGCCATCCAACAGGACTCGAAGGAAACCTTGTGGTTTGGGGCAACCTCCAAACTCAGCGTGGGAAAACTTTCTTGGCCTCATGAGGCCCCCGCTTCATGAAGGTGCCATCATGGACACAGAGTCCAGCCTCAGCCAACGTCTGATCCTCAGCCTGACATCAGATTCAGGAGATTTTGATTCAGCCTCTGCAGAGTGGGCCTGCTCTGCCATTGGCTCCAATCCTCACCCTAGCTTGTGTTTTCAGACTTCCATCCTCACCCTCCTGACCCACAAACCCTCCCTCCTGGGAATTCTGGGGCCACAATGAAGCACTCTGCCTGCAGCCCAGGAGAAAAACTTTGTCTATGGAGCAGCCCAGAAACGCCAAATGAGGATCAAACTGCTTGGCCCTCGGCAACACCCCAATTGCACAGGCTACCTTAAACACTAATGTTCTGTCGCCAATAGCCTGAGCCCAGACCTTCCAACAGACACCGACACAGCTGGCTGCACACCCAGCACATTGGAACCGGCACTGCCTTAGGCCACCATCCATTCCCAACCTGGGTTGTCAGTCATCGGAACCTAGACCTTATCTCCAATCCCTGCACAGGGGGAACCTGATGCACAAGTCAGAACCCCTCCTTCCCCATGGCAAGAAACCTTGCTGCTGGCAGTGAGTCAAACCTTCAGTGTAGGAGAAAAGGGCATGGCCCATGAGGCCACGCCCATGCGTGAAGGCCTCCTTGGACACAAACACACATTGTGACCCTTAGCGTGAGTACCTTATTCAAGTAACGCATCTCAGTGCCTGGACCAAAAGCCCGCATATGTGGCTTGCCATGCCCATAGGCACCAGGACTAACTAGATGGTGTGTATTCCTGTTGAGGGAACCCACTGCTGTGCTTTAGAGGCCCTCTCCTGGGGGGGGTAATGTGGCAGAAAACAGTACTCTTCCCTTCCCACAGAATGAACCCAAACACTTGGGAGCTTTGACCATCCCCCAAGGGGAAGGCTCTTCCTCGGCCCCTGAAGCAACCCTTACCCTGAACGGCCACTGTGAATACAACACCCAGAGACAAAAGCCTGAGAGACTGCCTCCCACTTGCCCTCCTTTGATATCCAGAGGATCTCCCCTCACGGACTGGAGATCAGGCCTGCCATTACTTTGGCCCATAGCTGAGCCAAGATTGCTTTTTCAGACATCTGTCCCCAAAGCCCTGGCAAACACAGCCTCTAGGTGGGTCCTCTGGAGCCATACCACAAGACCGTGCCTGCTCTGTTCTGGGAAACTTGTCCATTCCTTTGGCCACACACCTCCAGTATATGAGAATCCTCAAGGCCCCCGAGGCCATCACAATACTGGGAGCCTCCCTGGAAACACAGGGGCATTCGGACACAAGCTGAGCAGCTACCTCCTCGAAAACATGCATACAGATGTCAACAGAGATAGAAGGTTGAGCCCGACAGGCCCTTAGGCCCTAATCTCAACTCTTGCTTTGGTTTCCAGGTGTCACTCCTCAGAGGCTTTGGTTCGAAGAACAGGATATGGGGCTTTCTTGAGGCACTAAACAGAACTCCTCTCGTCTCAACATGGGAAGCTTCCTTGTTGGGGCAGTGTCAAACACCTCAGGTTGGAGAATCCTGCAGAGTCCTTGAGCCACCTCCACATTCCAAGGTCTCCCAGGCCACCAAGCCACAGTACGACTCATCTTCAGGAGAGACCATTTCAACTCTCCCCTCTGGGTAGCTCACCCAGGACCCCGCAGATTGAGCCTGCCTTGTCCTGACTAAAGACTGGGAATATGAGGTGGCGTTCCCAGGCATCCATGCTTAGACACCTGCTCTCGAGTCTTTCCGTATGGGGCCACCTGGAACCATCCAATAGGACTCGACTGTCGTGCAGAAGGTAACCTTGAGGTGTGGAGTAGTTCACAAATCCCATCGTAGGCAAACCTCCCTGGCCTCATGAAGCCCCCACACCCTTCAGGAAGAGGCCATGCTGGACAAAAACTCTAGCCTGAGGCACGTCTCATAGTTGACATGACCTCAGTGCAGGCGATCTCGATTCAGCCTCTGCAGAGTGGGCCTGCCGTGCCCTCGGTCCCAAACCTCACGCTAGCTTGTGTTTTCAGACTTCCTTCCTCACACTCCTGGCAAACAAGCCCTCCGGACTAGGAACTCCAGAACCACAACCCAGCCCAGTGTCTGCCCAACGGAAGAATAACGTTTCCCTGTGGGGCACTCCAGAAAACCCAGATGAGGATCAACCTGCTCAGGCCTCGACGGTACCCGAACTGGATAGGCTGCTCTGGGCACTCATGCTCTGTCTGACACAGTCTGAAGCCAGACGTCCAGAGAGACAAGGAGACAGCTGGCCGCACACCCAGCACTTCGGACACGCCATGGTCTTATGCCGTCATCTCTTCCTAACCTTGGTTTTCAGATATCTGAACCTAGACATTATATCAATTCTCCACACAGCTGGGTATCGCAAGCACAAAACGGAACTCCTCCTTCCCCATGGCTGTAAAGCTTGCTCTTGGCATGGAGTCACACCTTCAGCGTGGGAGAAACCTTCATGGCCTCTGATGCCATGCCCAACCTTGAGTGCTGCTTGGGCACAAATGCATACTGTGTGACCCTAAGCACTCATAAGCTGAGTTTGTGTTTTCAGACTTCTGTGCACACAGCCTGGACCCACACTACCTCCAGGCTAGGGCCTCTGGAGCCACAGCGAAAGATTGTGCCTGCCCTCTCCAAGGAAAGTGTGCCCAATCCATTGACCACAACCCTACAGGTTAGGGAAAAGCTCCAAGGCCCCTGAGGCCATTAATAGTTTAGGCCACCCTGGACTAAGAGGGGCTCTCTGACACCAGCGGAGCAACTATCTCCACTTAGACTCTCAGACAGTGTCCCCAGAGACAGAAGGTTGAAATGGACAGGCCCCCAGGCCCTAATCTGACCCTAAGCTTTGGTTTCCATGTGTCCGTCCTCAGAGGACTGCTTTCGTAGACCAGCACACGGGGCTTTTCTTTGGCACCAAACCAAACCTCTCTCGTCTCCACATGGGGAGCTTTCTTACTGGGGATGTTCAAACCCTTCTGGTAGGAGAGTTCCGCAGGGCCACTGAACAACCAGCACATTCCAAGGTCTCCATGGACCCAAACGCACATTATGACGCATCCTCAGGAGAGGACATTTCAACTGAGCCCCCTGGGTAGCGTGCCCCAGAGGCAGCAGATCAAACATATCTTGTCGCTAATGGCCAATGGGAATGCGAGGCATGCTGTACAGGGATCCATCCTTCGAACCCTGCTCTCCAGTCCTTCCGTATGGTATGTCCTGGAGCCATCCAACAGGACTCGAATGTCCCGCAGAAGGAAACCATGTGGTTTGGGGCAACCTCCAAACTTTCTTGGCCTCATGAGGCCCCCGCTTCATGAAGGTGCCATCATGGACACAGAGTCCAGCCTCAGCCAACGTCTGATCCTCAGCCTGACATCAGATTCAGGAGATTTTGATTCAGCCTCTGCAGAGTGGGCCTGCTCTGCCATTGGCTCCAATCCTCACCCTAGCTTGTGTTTTCAGACTTCCATCCTCACCCTCCTGGCCCACAAACCCTCCCTCCTGGGAATTCTGGGGCCACAATGAAGCACTCTGCCTGCCGCCCAGGAGAAAAACTTTGTCTATGGAGCAGCCCAGAAACGCCAAATGAGGATCAAACTGCTTGGCCCTCGGCAACACCCCAATTGCATAGGCTACCTTAAACACTGATGTTCTGTCGCCAACAGCCTGAGCCCAGACCTTCCAACAGACACCGACACAGCTGGCTGCACACCCAGCACATTGGAACCGCCACTGCCTTAGGCCACCATCCATTCCCAACCTGGGTTTTGAGTCATCGGAACCTAGACCTTATCTCCAATCCCTGCACAGGGGGGAACCTGATGCTCAAGTCAGAACCCCTCCTTCCCCATGGCAAGAAACCTTGCTGCTGGCAGTGAGTCAAACCTTCAGTGTAGGAGAAAACGGCATCGCCCATGAGGCCAAGCCCATGCGTGAGGGCCTCCTTGGGCACAAACACACATTGTGACCCTTAGCGTGAGTACCTTATTCAAGTAAAGCACCTCAGTGACTGGACCAAAAGCCCGCATATGTGGCCTGCCATGCACATAGGCACCAGGACTAACTAGATGGTGTGTATCCCTGTTGAGGGAACCCACAGCTGTGCTCTACAGGCCCTCTCCTTGGGGGGTAATGTGGCAGAAAACAGTACTCTTCCCTTCCCACAGAATGAACCCAAACACTTGGGAGCTTTGACCATCCCCCAAGGGGAAGGCTCTTCCTCGGCCCCTGAAGCAACCCTTAACCTGAACGGCCACTGTGAATGCAACACCCAGAGTCAAAAGCCTGAGAGACTGCCTCCCACTTGCCCTCCTTTGATATCCAGAGGATCTCCCCTCACGGACTGGAGATCAGGCCTGCCATTACCTTGGCCCGTAGCTGAGCCAAGTTTGCTTTTTCAGACATCTGTCCCCAAAGCCCTGGCAAACACAGCCTCTAGGCTGGGTCCTCTGGAGCCATACCACAGGACTGTGCCTGCTCTCTTCTGGGAATCTTGTCCATTCTTTTGGCCACAAAATCCAGAATATGAGAATCCTCAAGGCCGCCGAGGTCATCACACTACTGGGAGCCTCCCTGGACACACAGGGGCATTCGGACACAAGCTGAGCAGCTACCTCCTCGAAGGCATGCACACAGATGTCAACAGAGATAGAAGGTTGAGCCGGACAGGCCCCTAGGCCCTAATCTCAACTCTTGCTTTGGTTTCCAGGTGTCACTCCTCAGAGGCTTTGGTTCGAAGAACAGGATATGGGGCTTTCCTGAGGCACTGAACAGAACTCCTCTCGTCTCCACATGGGAAGCTTCCTTGTTGGAGCCGTGTCAAACACCTCAGGTTGGAGAATCCTGCAGAGTCCCTGAGCCACCTCTACATTCCAAGGTCTCCCAGGCCACCAAGCCACAGTACGACTCATCTTCAGGAGAGACCATTTCAACTCTCCCCTCTGGGTAGCTCACCCAGGAGCCCGCAGATTGAGCCTGCCTTGTCCTGACTAAAGAGTGGGAATATGAGGTGGCGTTCCCAGGCATCCATGCTTAGACACCTGCTCTCGAGTCTTTCCGTATGGGGCCACCTGGAACCATCCAATAGGACTCGAGTGTCGTGCAGAAGGAAACCTTGAGGTTTGGAGTAGTTCACAAATCCCATCGTAGGCAAACCTCCCTGGCCTCATAAAGCCCCCACACCCTTCAGGAAGAGGCCATGCTGGACAAAAACTCTAGCCTGAGGCACGTCTCATAGTTGACATGACCTCAGTGCAGGCAATCTCGATTCAGCCTCTGCAGAGTGGGCCTGCCGTGCCCTCGGTCCCAAACCTCACGCTAGCTTGTGTTTTCAGACTTCCTTCCTCACACTCCTTGCAAAAAGCCCTCCGGACTAGGAACTCCAGAACCACAACCCAGCCCAGTGTTTACCCAATGGAAGAAAAACGTTTCCCTGTGGGGCACTCCAGAAAACCCAGATGAGGATCAACCTGCTCAGGCCTCGACGGTACCCGAACTGGATAGGCTGCTCTAGGCACTCATGCTCTGTCTGACACAGTCTGAAGCCAGACGTCCAGAGAGACAAGGAGACAGCTGGCCGCACACCAAGCACTTCGGACACGCCATGTTCTTATGCCGTCATCTCTTCCTAACCTTGGTTTTCAGATATCTGAACCTAGACATTATATCAATTCTCCACACAGCTGGGTATCGCAAGCACAAAACAGAACTCCTCCTTCCCCATGGCTGTAAAGCTTGCTCTTGGCATGGAGTCACTCCTTCCAGGTGGGAGAAACCTTCATGGCCCCTAATGCCACGCCCAACCTTGAGTGCTGCTTGGGCACAAATTCATACTGTGTGACCCTAAGCATGAGCCCCATGTCAAAGAAAGGCCTGTCAGGGCATGGACCAAGAGCCCGCATATGGGGCTTGCCAAGCCCCTATGGACCCAATCCTCACCAGGGTTTGAGTTTTCCAGTCGCCCCGCCCGTACCTGGGGCTCTGCTCTGGAATCCCTTTCTTGGAGTCAGAGAACACGACTCCACCCTTCCCACAAAATGACCCCAAACTCTTGGGAGCTGGGACAAATCCCCAGAGAGGGATATTCGTCCACAGTCCCTGAGGCCACCCCTCCAATCCACGGCTATCCCGGACACAACAGCCAGAGACAAAAGCCTGAAGGAGCGCCTCCCACTCGCCCTTGTTTCAGAGGCCCAGGAGCTCCCTCTCGGGCTGTCCATCCGGCCTGGCATAACCTAGGCGCCACTCATAAGCTGAGTTTGTGTTTTCAGACTTCTGTGCACACAGCCTGGACCCACACAACCTCCAGGCTAGGGCCTCTGGAGCCACAGCGAAAGATTGTGCCTGCCCTCTCCAAGGAAAGTGTGCCCAATCCATTGACCACAACCCTACAGGTTAGGGAAAAGCTCCAAGGCCCCTGAGGCCATTAATAGTTTAGGCCACCCTGGACTAAGAGGGGCTGACACCAGCGGAGCAACTATCTCCACTTAGACTCTCAGACAGTGTCCCCAGAGACAGAAGGTTGAAATGGACAGGCCCCCAGGCCCTAATCTGACCCTAAGCTTTGGTTTCCATGTGTCCGTCCTCAGAGGACTGCTTTCGTAGACCAGCACACGGGGCTTTTCTTTGGCACCAAACCAAACCTCTCTCGTCTCCACATGGGGAGCTTTCTTACTGGGGATGTTCAAACCCTTCTGGTAGGAGAGTTCCGCAGGGCCACTGAACAACCAGCACATTCCAAGGTCTCCATGGACCCAAACGCACATTATGACGCATCCTCAGGAGAGGACATTTCAACTGAGCCCCCTGGGTAGCGTGCCCCAGAGGCAGCAGATCAAACATATCTTGTCGCTAATGGCCAATGGGAATGCGAGGCATGCTGTACAGGGATCCATGCTTCGACCCCTGCTCTCCAGTCCTTCCTTATGGTATGTCCTGGAGCCATCCAACAGGACTCGAATGTCCCGCAGAAGGAAACCTTGTGGTTTGGGGCAACCTCCAAACTCAGCGTGGGAAAACTTCCTTGGCCTCATGAGACCCCCGCTTCATGAAGGTGCCATCATGGACACAGAGTCCAGCCTCAGCCAACGTCTGATCCTCAGCCTGACATCAGATTCAGGAGATTTTGATTCAGCCTCTGCAGAGTGGGCCTGCTCTGCCATTGGCTCCAATCCTCACCCTAGCTTGTGTTTTCAGACTTCCATCCTCAAACTCCTGGCCCACAAACCCTCCCTCCTGGGAATTCTGGGGCCACAATGAAGCACTCTTCCTGCCGCCCAGGAGAAAAACTTTGTCTATGGAGCAGCCCAGAAACGCCAAATGAGGATCAAACTGCTTGGCCCTCGGCAACACCCCAATTGCATAGGCTACCTTAAACACTGATGTTCTGTCGCCAATAGCCTGAGCCCAGACCTTCCAACAGACACCGACACAGCTGGCTGCACACCCAGCACATTGGAACCGCCACTGCCTTAGGCCACCATCCATTCCCAACCTGGGTTTTCAGTCATCGGAACCTAGACCTTATCTCCAATCCCTGCACAGGGGGGAATCTGATGCACAAGTCAGAACCCCTCCTTCCCCATGGCAAGAAACCTTGCTGCTGGCAGTGAGTCAAACCTTCAGTGTAGGAGAAATCGGCATGGCCCATGAGGCCACGCCCATGCGTGAGGGCCTCCTTGGGCACAAACACACATTGTGACCCTTAGCGTGAGTACCTTATTCAAGTAAAGCATCTCAGTGACTGGACCAAAAGCCCGCATATGTGGCTTGCCATGCCCATAGGCACCAGGACTAACTAGATGGTGTGTATTCCTGTTGAGGGAACCCACAGCTGTGCTCTACAGGCCCTCTCCTGGGGGGGTAATGTGGCAGAAAACAGTACTCTTCCCTTCCCACAGAATGAACCCAAACACTTGGGAGCTTTGACCATCCCCCAAGGGGAAGGCTCTTCCTCGGCCCCTGAAGCAACCCTTACCCTGAACAGCCACTGTGAATGCAACACCCAGAGACAAAAGCCTGAGAGACTGCCTCCCACTTGCCCTCCTTTGATATCCAGAGGATCTCCCCTCACGGACTGGAGATCAGGCCTGCCATTACCTTGGCCCGTAGCTGAGCCAAGTTTGCTTTTTCAGACATCTGTCCCCAAAGCCCTGGCAAACACAGCCTCTAGGCTGGGTCCTCTGGAGCCATGCCACAGGACCGTGCCTGCTCTCTTCTGGGAAACTTGTCCATTCCTCCAGAATATGAGAACCCTCTTGGCCGCCGAGGTCATCACACTACTGGGAGCCTACCTGGACACACAGGGGCATTCGGACACAAGCTGAGCAGCTACCTCCTCGAAGGCATGCACACAGATGTCAACAGAGATAGAAGGTTGAGCCCGACAGGCCCTTAGGCCCTAATCTCAACTCTTGCTTAGGTTTCCTGGTGTCACTCCTCAGAGGCTTTGGTTCGAAGAACAGGATATGGGGCTTTCCTGAGGCACTGAACAGAACTCCTCTCGTCTCCACATGGGAAGCTTCCTTGTTGGAGCCGTGTCAAACACCTCAGGTTGGAGAATCCTGCAGAGTCCCTGAGCCACCTCTACATTCCAAGGTCTCACAGGCCACCAAGCCACAGTACGACTCATCTTCAGGAGAGACCATTTCAACTCTCCCCTCTGGGTAGCTAACCCAGGAGCCCGCAGATTGAGCCTGCCTTGTCCTGACTAAAGAGTGGGAATATGAGGTGGCGTTCCCTGGCATCCATGCTTAGACACCTGCTCTCGAGTCTTTCCGTATGGGGCCACCTGGAACCATCCAGTAGGACTCGACTGTCGTGCAGAAGGAAACCTTGAGGTTTGGAGTAGTTCACAAATCCCATCGTAGGCAAACCTCCCTGGCCTCATGAAGCCCCCACACCCTTCAGGAAGAGGCCATGCTGGACAAAAACTCTAGCCTGAGCCACGTCTCATAGTTGACATGACCTCAGTGCAGGCGATCTCGATTCAGCCTCTGCAGAGTGGGCCTGCCGTGCCCTCGGTCCCAAAGCTCACGCTAGCTTGTGTTTTCAGACTTCCTTCCTCACACTCCTGGAAAACAAGCCCTCCGGACTAGGAACTCCAGAACCACAACCCAGCCCAGTGTCTGCCCAACGGAAGAAAAACGTTTCCCCCTGGGGCACTCCAGAAAACCCAGAAGAGGATCAACCTGCTCAGGCCTCGACGGTACCCGAACTGGATAGACTGCTCTGGGCACTCATGCTCTGTCTGACACAGTCTGAAGCCAGACGTCCAGAGAGACAAGGAGACAGCTGGCCGCACACGCAGCACTTCGGACACGCCATGGTCTTATGCCGTCACCAATTCCTAACCTTGGTTTTCAGATATCTGAACCTAGACATTATATCAATTCTCCACACAGCTGGGTATCGCAAGCACAAAACAGAACTCCTCCTTCCCCATGGCTGTAAAGCTTGCTCTTGGCATGGAGTCACACCTTCAGCGTGGGAGAAACCTTCATGGCCCCTGATGCCACGCCCAACCTTGAGTGCTTCTTGAACACAAATTCATACTGTGTGACCCTAAGCATGAGCCCCATGTCAAAGAAAGGCCTGTCAGGGCATGGACCAAGAGCCCGCATATGGGGCTTGCCAAGCCCGTATGCACCCAATCCTCACCAGGGTTTGAGTTTTCCAGTCGCTCCGCCCGTACCTGGGGCTCTGCTCTGGAATCCCTTTCTTGGAGAGACCCATGAGCCAGAGAACACGACTCCACCCTTTCCACAAAATGACCCCAAACTCTTGGGAGCTGGGACAAATACCCACAGAGGGATACTCGTCCACAGTCCCTGAGGCCACCCCTCCAATTTACGGCTATCCCGGACACAACAGCCAGTGACAAAAGCCTGAAGGAACGCCTCCCACTCGCCCTTGTTTCTGAGGCCAAGGAGCTCCCTCTCGGGCTGTCCATCCGGCCTGGCTTACCCTAGGCGCCACTCATAAGCTGAGTTTGTGTTTTCAGACTTCTGTGCACACAGCCTGGACCCACACAACCTCCAGGCTAGGGCCTCTGGAGCCACAGCGAAAGATTGTGCCTGCCCTCTCCAAGGAAAGTGTGCCCAATCCATTGACCACAACCCTACAGGTTAGGGAAAAGCTCCAAGGCCCCTGAGGCCATTAATAGTTTAGGCCACCCTGGACTAAGAGGGGCTCTCTGACACCAGCGGAGCAACTATCTCCACTTAGACTCTCAGACAGTGTCCCCAGAGACAGAAGGTTGAAATGGACAGGCCCCCAGGCCCTAATCTGACCCTAAGCTTTGGTTTCCATGTGTCCGTCCTCAGAGGACTGCTTTCGTAGACCAGCACACGGGGCTTTTCTTTGGCACCAAACCAAAACTCTCTCGTCTCCACATGGGGAGCTGTCTTACTGTGGATGTTCAAACCCTTCTGGTAGGAGAGTTCCGCAGGGCCACTGAACAACCAGCACATTCCAAGGTCTCCATGGACCCAAACGCACATTATGACGCATCCTCAGGAGAGGCCATTTCAACTGAGCCCCCTGGGTAGCGTGCCCCATAGAAGTAGATCAAACATATCTTGTCGCTAATGGCCAATGGGAATGCGAGGCATGCTGTACAGGGATCCATCCTTCGAACCCTGCTCTCCAGTCCTTCCGTATGGTATGTCCTTGAGCCATCCAACAGGACTCGAATGTCCCGCAGAAGGAAACCTTGTGGTTTGGGGCAACCTCCAAACTCAGCGTGGGAAAACTTCCTTGGCCTCATGAGGCCCCCGCTTCATGAAGGTGCCATCATGGACACAGAGTCCAGCCTCAGCCAACTTCTGATCCTCAGCCTGACATCAGATTCAGGAGATTTTGATTCAGCCTCTGCAGAGTGGGCCTGCTCTGCCATTGGCTCCAATCCTCACCCTAGCTTGTGTTTTCAGACTTCCATCCTCACACTCCTGGCCCACAAACCCTCCCTCCTGGGAATTCTGGGGCCACAATGAAGCACTCTGCCTGCCGCCCAGGAGAAAAACTTTGTCAATGGAGCAGCCCAGAAACGCCAAATGAGGATCAAACTGCTTGGCCCTCAGCAACACCCCAATTGCATAGGCTACCTTAAACACTGATGTTCTGTCGCCAATAGCCTGAGCCCAGACCTTCCAACAGACACCGACACAGCTGGCTGCACACCCAGCACATTGGACCCGCCACTGCCTTAGGCCACCATCCATTCCCAACCTGGGTTTTCAGTTCTCGGAACCTAGACCTTATCTCCAATCCCTGCACATGGGGGAACCTGATGCACAAGTCAGAACCCCTCCTTCCCCATGGCAAGAAACCTTGCTGCTGGCAGTGAGTCAAACCTTCATTGTAGGAGAAAACGGCATGGCCCATGAGGCCACGCCCATGCGTGAGGGCCTCCTTGGGCACAAACACACATTGTGACCCTTAGCGTGAGTACCTTATACAAGTAACGCATGTCAGTGTCTGGACCAAAAGCCCGCATATGTGGCTTGCCATGCCCATAAGCACCAGGACTAACTAGATGGTGTGTATTCCTGTTGAGGGAACCCACTGCTGTGCTCTAGAGGCCCTCTCCTGGGGGGGTAATGTGGCAGAAAACAGTACTCTTCCCTTCCCACAGAATAAACCCAAACACTTGGGAGCTTTGACCATCCCCCAAGGGGAAGGCTCTTCCTCGGCCCCTGAAGCAACCCTTACCCTGAACGGCCACTGTGAATGCAACACCCAGAGACAAAAGCCTGAGAGACTGCCTCCCACTTGCCCTTCTTTGATATCCAGAGGATCTCCCCTCACGGACTGGAGATCAGGCCTGCCATTACCTTGGCCCGTAGCTGAGGCAAGTTTGCTTTTTCAGACATCGGTCCCCAAAGCCCTGGCAAACACAGCCTCTAGGCTGGGTCCTCTGGAGCCATACCACAGGACCGTGCCTGCTCTCTTCTGGGAAACTTGTCCATTCCTTTGGCCACATACCTCCAGAATATGAGAATCCTCAAGGCCGCCGAGGTCATCACACTACTGGGAGCCTCCCTGGACACACAGGGGCATTCGGACACAAGCTGAGCAGCTACCTCCTCGAAGGCATGCACACAGATTCAACAGAGATAGAATGTTGAGCCCGACAGGCCCTTAGGCCCTAATCTCAACTCTTGCTTTGGTTTCCAGGTGTCACTCCTCAGAGGCTTTGGTTCGAAGAACAGGATATGGGGCTTTCCTGAGGCACTGAACAGAACTCCTCTCGTCTCCACATGGGAAGCTTCCTTGTTGGAGCCGTGTCAAACACCTCAGGTTGGAGAATCCTGCAGAGTCCCTGAGCCACCTCCACATTCCAAGGTCTCCCAGGCCACCAAGCCACAGTACGACTCATCTTCAGGAGAGACCATTTCAACTCTCCCCTCTGGGTAGCTCACCCAGGAGCCCGCAGATTGAGCCTGCCTTGTCCTGACTAAAGAGTGGGAATATGAGGTGGCGTTCCCAGGCATCCATGCTTAGACACCTGCTCTCGAGTCTTTCCGTATGGGGCCACCTGGAACCATCCAGTAGGACTCGACTGTCGTGCAGAAGGAAACCTTGAGGTTTGGAGTAGTTCACAAATCCCATCGTAGGCAAACCTCCCTGGCCTCATGAAGCCCCCACACCCTTCAGGAAGAGGCCATGCTTCACAAAAACTCTAGCCTGAGGCACGTCTCATAGTTGACATGACCTCAGTGCAGGCGATCTCGATTCAGCCTCTGCAGAGTGGGCCTGCCGTGCCCTCGGTCCCAAACCTCACGCTAGCTTGTGTTTTCAGACTTCCTTCCTCACACTCCTGGCAAACAAGCCCTCCGGACTAGGAACTCCAGAACCACAACCCAGCCCAGTGTCTGCCCAACGGAAGAAAAACGTTTCCCTGTGGGGCACTCCAGAAAACCCAGATGAGGATCAACCTGCTCAGGCCTCGACGGTACCCGAACTGGATAGGCTACTCTGGGCACTCATGCTCTGTCTGACACAGCCTGAAGCCAGACGTCCAGAGAGACAAGGAGACAGCTGGCCGCACACCCAGCACTTCGGACACACCATGGTCTTATGCCGTCATCTCTTCCTAACCTTGGTTTTCAGATATCTGAACCTAGACATTATATCAATTCTCCACACAGCTGGGTATCGCAAGCACAAAACAGAACTCCTCCTTCCCCATGGCTGTAAAGCTTGCTCTTGGCAGGGAGTCACACCTTCAGCATGGGAGAAACCTTCATGGCCCCTGATGCCACGCCCAAACTTGAGTGCTGCTTGGGCACAAATTCATACTGTGTGACCTTAAGCATGAGCCCCATGTCAAAGAAAGGCCTGTCAGGGCATGGACCAAGAGCCCGCATAGGGGGCTTGCCAAGCCCCTATGCACCCAATCCTCACCAGGGTTTGAGTTTTTCAGTCGCCCCGCCCGTACCTGGGGCTCTGCTCTGGAATCCCTTTCTTGGAGAGACCCATGAGCCAGAGAACACGACTCCACCCTTCCAACAAAATGACCCCAAACTCTTGGGAGCTGGGACAAATCCCCAGAGAGGGATACTCGTCCACAGTCCCTGAGGCCACCCCTCCAATCCACGGCTCTCCCGGACACAACAGCCAGAGACAAAAGCCTGAAGGAACCCCTCCACTCGCCCTTGTTTCAGAGGCCCAGGAGCTCCCTCTCGGGCTGTCCATCCAGCCTGGCATACCCTAGGCGCCACTCATAAGCTGAGTTTGTGTTTTCAGACTTCTGTGCCCACAGCCTGGACCCACACAACCTCCAGGCTAGGGCCTCTGGAGCCACAGCGAAAGATTGTGCCTGCCCTCTCCAAGGAAAGTGTGCCCAATCCATTGACCACAACCCTACAGGTTAGGGAAAAGCTCCAAGGCCCCTGAGGCCATTAATAGTTTAGGCCCCCCTGGACTAAGAGGGGCTCTCTGACACCAGCGGAGCAACTATCTCCACTTAGACTATCAGACAGTGTCCCCAGAGACAGAAGGTTGAAATGGACAGGCCACCAGGCCCTAATCTGACCCTAAGCTTTGGTTTCCATGTGTCCGTCCTCAGAGGACTGCTTTCGTAGACCAGCACACGGGGCTTTTCTTTGGCACCAAACCAAACCTCTCTCGTCTCCACATGGGGAGCTTTCTTACTGGGGATGTTCAAACCCTTCTGGTAGGAGTGTTCCGCAAGGCCACTGAACAACCAGCACATTCCAAGGTCTCCATGGACCCAAACGCACATTATGACGCATCCTCAGGAGAGGCCATTTCAACTGAGCCCCCTGGGTAGCGTGCCCCATAGAAGTAGATCAAACATATCTTGTCGCTAATGGCCAATGGGAATGCGAGGCATGCTGTACAGGGATCCATCCTTCGAACCCTGCTCTCCAGTCCTTCCGTATGTTATGTCCTGGAGCCATCCAACAGGACTCGAATGTCCCGCAGAAGGAAACCTTGTGGTTTGGGGCAACCTCCAAACTCAGCGTGGGAAAACTTCCTTGGCCTCATGAGGCCCCCGCTTCATGAAGGTGCCATCATGGACACAGAGTCCAGCCTCAGCCAACGTCTGATCCTCAGCCTGACATCAGATTCAGGAGATTTTGATTCAGCCTCTGCAGAGTGGGCCTGCTCTGCCATTGGCTCCAATCCTCACCCTAGCTTGTGTTTTCAGACTTCCATCCTCACACTCCTGGCCCACAAACCCTCCCTCCTGGGAATTCTGGGGCCACAATGAAGCACTCTGCCTGCCGCCCAGGAGAAAAACTTTGTCAATGGAGCAGCCCAGAAACGCCAAATGAGGATCAAACTGCTTGGCCCTCGGCAACACCCCAATTTCATAGTCTACCTTAAACACTGATGCTCTGTCGCCAATAGCCTGAGCCCAGGCATTCCAACAGACACCGACACAGCTGGCTGCACACCCAGCACATTGGGCCTGCCACTGCCTTAGGCCACCATCCATTCCCAACCTGGGTTTTCAGTCATCGAAACCTAGACCTTATCTCCAATCCCTGCACATGGGGGAACCTGATGCACAAGTCAGAACCCCTCCTTCCCCATGGCAAGAAACCTTGCTGCTGCAGTGAGTCAAACCTTCAGTGTAGGAGAAAACGGCATGGCCCATGAGGCCACGCCCATGCGTGAGGGCCTCCTTGGGCACAAACACACATTGTGACCCTTAGCGTGAGTACCTTATTCAAGTAACGCATCTCAGTGACTGGACCAAAAGCCCGCATATGTGGTTTGCGATGCCCAGAAGCACCAGGACTAACTAGATGGTGTGTATTCCTGTTGAGGGAACCCACTGCTGTGCTCTAGAGGCCCTCTCCTTGGGGTGTAATGTGGCAGAAAACAGTACTCTTCCCTTCCCACAGAATGAACTCAAACACTTGGGAGCTTTGACCATCCCCCAAGGGGAAGGCTCTTCCACGGCCCCTGAAGCAACCCTTACCCTGAACGGCCACTGTGAATGCAACACCCAGAGACAAAAGCCTGAGAGACTGCCTCCCACTTGCCCTTCTTTGATATCCAGAGGATCTCCCCTCACGGACTGGAGATCAGGCCTGCCATTACCTTGGCCCATAGCTGAGCCAAGTTTGCTTTTTCAGACATCGGTCCCCAAAGCCCTGGCAAACACAGCCTCTAGGCTGGGTCCTCTGGAGCCATACCACAGGACCGTGCCTGCTCTCTTCTAGGAAACTTGTCCATTCCTTTGGCCACACACCTCCAGAATATGAGAAGCCTCAAGGCCCCCGAGGTCATCACACTACTGGGAGCCTCCCTGGACACACAGGGGCATTCGGACACAAGCTGAGCTGCTACCTCCTCGAAGGCATGCACACAGTAGTCAACAGAGATAGAAGGTTGAGCCCGACAGGCCCTTAGGCCCTAATCTCAACTCTTGCTTTGGTTTCCAGGTATCACTCCTGAGAGGCTTTGGTTTGAAGAACAGGATATGGGGCTTTCCTGAGGCACTGAACAGAACTCCTCTCGTCTCCACATGGGAAGCTTCCTTGTTGGAGCCGTGTCAAACACCTCAGGTTGGAGAATCCTGCAGAGTCCCTGAGCCACCTCCACATTCCAAGGTCTCCCAGGCCACCAAGCCACAGTACGACTCATCTTCAGGAGAGACCATTTCAACTCTCCCCTCTGGGTAGCTTACCCAGGAGCCCGCAGATTGAGCCTGCCTTGTCCTGACTAAAGAGTGGGAATATGAGGTGGCGTTCCCAGGCATCCATGCTTAGACACCTGCTCTCGAGTCTCTCTGTATGGGGCCACTTGGAAGCATCCAATAAGACTCGACTGTCGTGCAGAAGGAAACCTTGAGGTTTGGAGTAGTTCACAAATCCCATCGTAGGCAAACCTCCCTGGCCTCATGAAGCCCCCACACCCTTCAGGAAGAGGCCATGCTGGACAAAAACTCTAGCCTGAGGCACGTCTCATAGTTGACATGACCTCAGTGCAGGCGATCTCGATTCAGCCTCTGCAGAGTGGGCCTGCCGTGCCCTCGGTCCCAAACCTCACGCTAGCTTGTGTTTTCAGACTTCCTTCCTCACACTCCTGGCATACAAGCTCTCCAGACTAGGATCTCCAGAACCACAACCCAGCCCAGTGTCTGCCCAACGGAAGAAAAACGTTTCCCTGTGGGGCACTCCAGAAAACCCAGATGAGGATCAACCTGCTCAGGCCTCGACGGTACCCGAACTGGATAGGCAGCTCTGGGCACTCATGCTCTGTCTGACACAGCCTGAAGCCAGACGTCCAGAGAGACAAGGAGACAGCTGGCCGCACACCCAGCACTTCGGACACGCCATGGTCTTATGCCGTCGTCTCTTCCTAACCTTGGTTTTCAGATATCTGAACCTAGACATTATATAAATTCTCCACACAGCTGGGTATCGCAAGCACAAAACAGAACTCCTCCTTCCCCATGGCTGTAAAGCTTGCTCTTGGCATGGAGTCACACCTTCAGCATGGGAGAAACCTTCATGGCCCCTGATGCCACGCCCAACCTTGAGTGCTTCTTGGGCACAAATTCATACTGTGTGACCCTAAGCATGAGCCCCATGTCAAAGAAAGGCCTGTCAGGGCATGGACCAAGAGCCCGCATAGGGGGCTTGCCAAGCCCCTATGCACCCAATCCTCACCAGGGTTTGAGTTTTCCAGTCGCCCCGCACGTACCTGGGGCTCTGCTCTGGAATCCCATTCTTGGAGAGATCCTTGAGCCAGAGAACTCGACTCCACCCTTCCCACAAAATGACCCAAAACTCTTGGGAGCTGGGACAAATCCCCAGAGAGGGATACTCGTCCACAGTCCCTGAGGCCACCCCTCCAATCCACGGCTATCCCGGACACAACAGCCTGAGACAAAAGCCTGAAGGAACGCCTCCCACTCGCCCTTGTTTCAGAGGCCCAGGAGCTCCCTCTCGGGCTGTCCATCCGGCCTGGCATACCCTAGGCGCACTCATAAGCTGAGTTTGTGTTTTCAGACTTCTGTGCACACAGCCTGGACCCACACAACCTCCAGGCTAGGGCCTCTGGAGCCACAGCGAAAGATTGTGCCTGCCCTCTCCAAGGAAAGTGTGCCCAATCCATTGACCACAACCCTACAGGTTAGGGAAAAGCTCCAAGGCCCCTGAGGCCATTAATAGTTTAGGCCACCCTGGACTAAGAGGGGCTCTCTGACACCAGCGGAGCAACTATCTCCACTTAGACTCTCAGACAGTGTCCCCAGAGACAGAAGGTTGAAATGGACAGGCCCCCAGGCCCTAATCTGACCCTAAGCTTTGGTTTCCATGTGTCCGTCCTCAGAGGACTGCTTTCGTAGACCAGCACACGGGGCTTTTCTTTGGCACCAAACCAAACCTCTCTCGTCTCCACATGGGGAGCTGTTTTACTGGGGATGTTCAAACCCTTCTGGTAGGAGAGTTCCGCAGGGCCACTGAACAACCAGCACATTGCAAGGTCTCCATGGACCCAAACGCACATTATGACGCATCCTCAGGAGAGGCCATTTCAACTGAGCCCCCTGGGTAGCGTGCCCCAGAGGCAGCAGATCAAACATATCTTGTCGCTAATGGCCAATGGGAATGCGAGGCATGCTGTACAGGGATCCATCCTTCGAACCCTGCTCTCCAGTCCTTCCGTATGGTATGTCCTGGAGCCATCCAACAGGACTCGAATGTCCTGCAGAAGGAAACCTTGTGGTTTGGGGCAACCTCCAAACTCAGCGTGGGAAAACTTCCTTGGCCTCATGAGGCCCCCGCTTCATGAAGGTGCCATCATGGACACAGAGTCCAGCCTCAGCCAACGTCTGATCCTCAGCCTGACATCAGATTCAGGAGATTTTGATTCAGCCTCTGCAGAGTGGGCCTGCTCTGCCATTGGCTCCAATCCTCACCCTAGCTTGTGTTTTCAGACTTCCATCCTCACACTCCTGGCCCACAAACCCTCCCTCCTGGGAATTCTGGGGCCACAATGAAGCACTCTGCCTGCAGCCCAGTAGAAAAACTTTGTCTATGGAGCAGCCCAGAAACGCCAAATGAGGATCAAACTGCTTGGCCCTCGGCAACACCCCAATTGCATAGGCTACCTTAAACACTGATGCTCTGGCGCCAAAAGCCTGAGCCCAGGCATTCCAACAGACACCGACACAGCTGGCTGCACACCCAGCACATTGGAACCGCCACTGCCTTAGGCCACCATCCATTCCCAACCTGGGTTTTCAGTCATCGGAACCTAGACCTTATCTCCAATCTCTGCACAGGGGGGAACCTGATGCACAAGTCAGAACCCCTCCTTCCCTATGGCAAGAAACCTTGCTGCTGGCAGTGAGTCAAACCTTCAGTGTAGGAGAAAACGGCATGGCCCATGAGGCCACGCCCATGCGTGAGGGCCTCCTTGGGCACAAACACACATTGTGACCCTTAGCGTGAGTACCTTATTCAAGTAACGCATCTCAGTGACTGGACCAAAAGCCCGCATATGTGGCTTGCCATGCCCATAAGCACCAGGACTAACTAGATGGTGTGTATTCCTGTTGAGGGAACCCACTGCTGTGCTCTAGAGGCCCTCTCCTGGGGGGGTAATGTGGCAGAAAACAGTACTCTTCCCTTCCCACAGAATGAACCCAAACACTTGGGAGCTTTGACAATCCCCCAAGGTGAAGGCTCTTCCTCGGCCCCTGAAGCAACCCTTACCCTGAACGGACACTGTGAATGCTACACCCAGAGACAAAAGCCTGAGAGACTGCCTCCCACTTGCCCTTCTTTGATATCCAGAGGATCTCCCCTCACGGACTGGAGATCAGGCCTGCCATTACCTTGGCCCGTAGCTGAGCCAAGTTTGCTTTTTCAGACTTCGGTCCCCAAAGCCCTGGCAAACACAGCCTCTAGGCTGGGTCCTCTGGAGCCATACCACAGGACCGTGCCTGCTCTCTTCTGGGAAACTTGTCCATTCCTTTGGCCACACACCTCCAGAATATGAGAATCCTCAAGGCCCCCGTGGTCATCACACTACTGGGAGCCTCCCTGGACACACAGGGGCATTCGGACACAAGCTGAGCAGCTACCTCCTCGAGGCATGCACACAGATGTCAACAGAGATAGAAGGTTGAGCCTGACAGGCCCTTAGGCCCTAATCTCAACTCTTGCTTTGGTTTCCAGGGGTCACTCCTCAGAGGCTTTGGTTCGAAGAACAGGATATGGGGCTTTCCTGAGGCACTGAACAGAACTCCTCTCGTCTCCACATGGGAAGCTTCCTTGTTGGAGCCGTGTCAAACACCTCAGGTTGGAGAATCCTGCAGAGTCCCTGAGCCACCTCCACATTCCAAGGTCTCCCAGGCCACCAAGCCACAGTACGACTCATCTTCAGGAGAGACCATTTCAACTCTCCCCTCTGGGTAGCTCACCCAGGAGCCCGCAGATTGAGCCTGCCTTGTCCTGACTAAAGAGTGGGAATATGAGGTGGCGTTCCCAGGCATCCATGCTTAGACACCTGCTCTCGAGTCTTTCCGTATGGGGCCACCTGGAACCATCCAATAGGACTCGACTGTCGTGCAGAAGGAAACCTTGAGGTTTGGAGTAGTTCACAAATCCCATCGTAGGCAAACCTCCCTGGCCTCATGAAGCCCCCACACCCTTCAGGAAGAGGCCATGCTGGACAAAAACTCTAGCCTGAGGCACGTCTCATAGTTGACATGACCTCAGTGCAGGCGATCTCGATTCAGCCTCTGCAGAGTGAGCCTGCCGAGCCCTCGGTCCCAAACCTCACGCTAGCTTGTGTTTTCAGACTTCCTTCCTCACACTCCTGGCATACAAGCCCTCCGGACTAGGAACTCCAGAACCACAACCCAGCCCAGTGTCTGCCCAACGGAAGAAAAACGTTTCCCTGTGGGGCACTCCAGAAAACCCAGATGAGGATCAACCTCCGAGGGCCTCGACGGTACCCGAACTGGATAGGCTGCTCTGGGCACTCATGCTCTGTCTGACACAGCCTGAAGCCAGACGTCCAGAGAGACAAGGAGACAGCTGGCCGCACACCCAGCACTTCGGACACGCCATGGTCTTATGCCGTCATCTCTTCCTAACCTTGGTTTTCAGATATCTGAACCTAGACATTATATCAATTTTCCACACAGCTGGGTATCGCAAGCACAAAACAGAACTCCTCCTTCCCCATGGCTGTAAAGCTTGCTCTTGGCATGGAGTCACACCTTCAGCATGGGAGAAACCTTCATGGCCCCTGATGCCACGCCCAACCTTGAGTGCTGCTTGGGCACAAATTCATACTGTGTGACCCTAAGCATGAGCCCCATGTCAAAGAAAGGCCTGTCAGGGCATGGACCAAGAGCCCACATAGGGGGCTTGCCAAGCCCCTATGCACCCAATCCTCACCAGGGTTTGAGTTTTCCAGTCGCCCTGCCCGTACCTGGGGCTCTGCTCTGGAATCCCTTTCTTGGAGAGACCCATGAGCCAGAGAACACGACTCCACCCTTCCCACAAAATGACCCCAAACTCTTGGGAGCTGGGACAAATCCCCAGAGAGGGATACTCGTCCACAGTCCCTGAGGCCACCCCTCCAATCCACGGCTATCCCGGACACAACAGCCAGAGACAAAAGCCTGAAGGAACGCCTCCCACTTGCCCTTGTTTCAGAGAGCCAGGAGCTCCCTCTCGGGCTGTCCATCCGGCCTGGCATACCCTAGGCGCACTCATAAGCTGAGTTTGTGTTTTCAGACTTCTGTGCCCACAGCCTGGACCCACACAACCTCCAGGCTAGGGCCTCTGGAGCCACAGCGAAAGATTGTGCCTGCCCTCTCCAAGGAAATTGTGCCCAATCCATTGACCACAACCCTACAGGTTAGGGAAAAGCTCCAAGGCCCCTGAGGCCATTAATAGTTTAGGCCACCCTGGACTAAGAGGGGCTCTCTTACACCAGCGGAGCAGCTATCTCCACTTAGACTCTCAGACAGTGTCCCCAGAGACAGAAGGTTGAAATGGACAGGCCCCCAGGCCCTAATCTGACCCTAAGCTTTGGTTTCCATGTGTCCGTCCTCAGAGGACTGCTTTCGTAGACCAGCAAACGGGGCTTTTCTTTGGCACCAAACCAAACCTCTCTAGTCTCCACATGGGGAGCTTTCTTACTGGGGATGTTCAAACCCTTCTGGTAGGAGTGTTCCGCAAGGCCACTGAACAACCAGCACATTCCAAGGTCACCATGGACCCAAACGCACATTATGACGCATCCTCAGGAGAGGCCATTTCAAATGAGCCCCCTGGGTAGCGTGCCCCATAGAAGTAGATCAAACATATCTTGTCGCTAATGGCCAATGGGAATGCGAGGCATGCTGTACAGGGATCCATCCTTCGAACCCTGCTCTCCAGTCCTTCCGTATGTTATGTCCTGGAGCCATCCAACAGGACTCGAATGTCCCGCAGAAGGAAACCTTGTGGTTTGGGGCAACCTCCAAACTCAGCGTGGGAAAACTTCCTTGGCCTCATGAGGCCCCCGCTTCATGAAGGTGCCATCATGGACACAGAGTCCAGCCTCAGCCAACGTCTGATCCTCAGCCTGACATCAGATTCAGGAGATTTTGATTCAGCCTCTGCAGAGTGGGCCTGCTCTGCCATTGGCTCCAATCCTCACCCTAGCTTGTGTTTTCAGACTTCCATCCTCACACTCCTGGCCCACAAACCCTCCCTCCTGGGAATTCTGGGGCCACAATGAAGCACTCTGCCTGCCGCCCAGGAGAAAAACTTTGTCAATGGAGCAGCCCAGAAACGCCAAATGAGGATCAAACTGCTTGGCCCTCGGCAACACCCCAATTGCATAGGCTACCTTAAACACTGATGTTCTGTCGCCAATAGCCTGAGCCCAGACCTTCCAACAGACACCGACACAGCTGGCTGCACACCCAGCACATTGGAACCGCCACTGCCTTAGGCCACCATCCATTCCCAACCTGGGTTTTCAGTCATCGAAACCTAGACCTTATCTCCAATCCCTGCACATGGGGGAACCTGATGCACAAGTCAGAACCCCTCCTTCCCCATGGCAAGAAACCTTGCTGCTGCAGTGAGTCAAACCTTCAGTGTAGGAGAAAACGGCATGGCCCATGAGGCCACGCCCATGCGTGAGGGCCTCCTTGGGCACAAACACACATTGTGACCCTTAGCGTGAGTACCTTATTCAAGTAACGCATCTCAGTGACTGGACAAAAAGCCCGCATATGTGGTTTGCGATGCCCAGAAGCACCAGGACTAACTAGATGGTGTGTATTCCTGTTGAGGGAACCCACTGCTGTGCTCTAGAGGCCCTCTCCTTGGGGTGTAATGTGGCAGAAAACAGTACTCTTCCCTTCCCACAGAATGAACTCAAACACTTGGGAGCTTTGACCATCCCCCAAGGGGAAGGCTCTTCCACGGCCCCTGAAGCAACCCTTACCCTGAACGGCCACTGTGAATGCAACACCCAGAGACAAAAGCCTGAGAGCCTGCCTCCCACTTGCCCTTCTTTGATATCCAGAGGATCTCCCCTCACGGACTGGAGATCAGGCCTGCCATTACCTTGGCCCGTAGCTGAGCCAAGTTTGCTTTTTCAGACATCGGTCCCCAAAGCCCTGGCAAACACAGCCTCTAGGCTGGGTCCTCTGGAGCCATACCACAGGACCGTGCCTGCTCTCTTCTGGGAAACTTGTCCATTCCTTTGGCCACACACCTCCAGAATATGAGAATCTTCAAGGCCGCCGAGGTCATCACACTACTGGGAGCCTCCCTGGACACACAGGGGCATTCGGACACAAGCTGAGCTGCTACCTCCTCGAAGGCATGCACACAGATGTCAACAGAGATAGAAGGTTGAGCCCGACAGGCCCTTAGGCCCTAATCTCAACTCTTGCTTTCGTTTCCAGGTATCACTCCTGAGAGGCTTTGGTTTGAAGAACAGGATATGGGGCTTTCCTGAGGCACTGAACAGAACTCCTCTCGTCTCCACATGGGAAGCTTCCTTGTTGGAGCCGTGTCAAACACCTCAGGTTGGAGAATCCTGCAGAGTCCCTGAGCCACCTCCACATTCCAAGGTCTCCCAGGCCACCAAGCCACAGTACGACTCATCTTCAGGAGAGACCATTTCAACTCTCCCCTCTGGGTAGCTTACCCAGGAGCCCGCAGATTGAGCCTGCCTTGTCCTGACTAAAGAGTGGGAATATGAGGTGGCGTTCCCAGGCATCCATGCTTAGACACCTGCTCTCGAGTCTCTCTGTATGGGGCCACTTGGAAGCATCCAATAAGACTCGACTGTCGTGCAGAAGGAAACCTTGAGGTTTGGAGTAGTTCACAAATTCCATCGTAGGCAAACCTCCCTGGCCTCATGAAGCCCCCACACCCTTGAGGAAGAGGCCATGCTGGACAAAAACTCTAGCCTGAGGCACGTCTCATAGTTGACATGACCTCAGTGCAGGCGATCTCGATTCAGCCTCTGCAGAGTGGGCCTGCCGTGCCCTCGGTCCCAAACCTCACGCTAGCTTGTGTTTTCAGACTTCCTTCCTCACACTCCTGGCATACAAGCCCTCCGGACTAGGATCTCCAGAACCACAACCCAGCCCAGTGTCTGCCCAACGGAAGAAAAACGTTTCCCTGTGGGGCACTCCAGAAAACCCAGATGAGGATCAACCTGCTCAGGCCTCGACGGTACCCGAACTGGATAGGCTGCTCTGGGCACTCATGCTCTGTCTGACACAGCCTGAAGCCAGACGTCCAGAGAGACAAGGAGACAGCTGGCCGCACACCCAGCACTTCGGACACGCCATGGTCTTATGCCGTCGTCTCTTCCTAACCTTGGTTTTCAGATATCTGAACCTAGACATTATATCAATTCTCCACACAGCTGGGTATCGCAAGCACAAAACAGAACTCCTCCTTCCCCATGGCTGTAAAGCTTGCTCTTGGCAGGGAGTCACACCTTCAGCATGGGAGAAACCTTCATGGCCCCTGATGCCACGCCCAACCTTGAGTGCTGCTTGGGCACAAATTCATACTGTGTGACCCTAAGCATGAGCCCCATGTCAAAGAAAGGCCTGTCAGGGCATGGACCAAGAGCCCGCATAGGGGGCTTGCCAAGCCCCTATGCACCCAATCCTCACCAGGGTTTGAGTTTTCCAGTCGCCCCGCCCGTACCTGGGGCTCTGCTCTGGAATCCCTTTCTTGGAGAGACCCTTGAGCCAGAGAACTCGACTCCACCCTTCCCACAAAATGACCCAAAACTCTTGGGAGCTGGGACAAATCCCCAGAGAGGGATACTCGTCCACAGTCCCTGAGGCCAGCCCTCCAATCCACGGCTATCCCGGACACAACAGCCTGAGACAAAAGCCTGAAGGAACGCCTCCCACTCGCCCTTGTTTCAGAGGCCCAGGAGCTCCCTCTCGGGCTGTCCATCCGGCCTGGCATACCCTAGGCGCACTCATAAGCTGAGTTTGTGTTTTCAGACTTCTGTGCACACAGCCTGGACCCACACAACCTCCAGGCTAGGGCCTCTGGAGCCACAGCGAAAGATTGTGCCTGCCCTCTCCAAGGAAAGTGTGCCCAATCCATTGACCACAACCCTACAGGTTAGGGAAAAGCTCCAAGGCCCCTGAGGCCATTAATAGTTTAGGCCACCCTGGACTAAGAGGGGCACTCTGACACCAGCGGAGCAACTATCTCCACTTAGACTCTCAGACAGTGTCCCCAGAGACAGAAGGTTGAAATGGACAGGCCCCCAGGCCCTAATCTGACCCTAAGCTTTGGTTTCCATGTGTCCGTCCTCAGAGGACTGCTTTCGTAGACCAGCACACGGGGCTTTTCTTTGGCACCAAACCAAAACTCTCTCGTCTCCACATGGGGAGCTGTTTTACTGGGGATGTTCAAACCCTTCTGGTAGGAGAGTTCCGCAGGGCCACTGAACAACCAGCACATTGCAAGGTCTCCATGGACCCAAACGCACATTATGACGCATCCTCAGGAGAGGCCATTTCAACTGAGCCCCCTGGGTAGCGTGCCCCAGAGGCAGCAGATCAAACATATCTTGTCGCTAATGGCCAATGGGAATGCGAGGCATGCTGTACAGGGATCCATCCTTCGAACCCTGCTCTCCAGTCCTTCCGTATGGTATGTCCTGGAGCCATCCAACAGGACTCGAATGTCCCGCAGAAGGAAACCTTGTGGTTTGGGGCAACCTCCAAACTCAGCGTGGGAAAACTTCCTTGGCCTCATGAGGCCCCCGCTTCATGAAGGTGCCATCATGGACACAGAGTCCAGCCTCAGCCAACGTCTGATCCTCAGCCTGACTTCAGATGCAGGAGATTTTGATTCAGCCTCTGCTGAGTGGGCCTGCTCTGCCATTGGCTCCAATCCTCACCCTAGCTTGTGTTTTCAGACTTCCATCCTCACACTCCTGGCCCACAAACCCTCCCTCCTGGGAATTCTGGGGCCACAATGAAGCACTCTGCCTGCCGCCCAGGAGAAAAACTTTGTCAATGGAGCAGCCCAGAAACGCCAAATGAGGATCAAACTGCTTGGCCCTCGGCAACACCCCAATTGCATAGGCTACCTTAAACACTGATGCTCTGGCGCCAATAGCCTGAGCCCAGGCATTCCAACAGACACCGACACAGCTGGCTGCATACCCAGCACATTGGAACCGCCACTGCCTTAGGCCACCATCCATTCCCAACCTGGGTTTTCAGTCATCGGAACCTAGACCTTATCTCCAATCTCTGCACAGGGGGGAACCTGATGCACAAGTCAGAACCCCTCCTTCCCTATGGCAAGAAAACTTGCTGCTGGCAGTGAGTCAAACCTTCAGTGTAGGAGAAAACGGCATGGCCCATGAGGCCACGCCCATGCGTGAGGGCCTCCTTGGGCACAAACACACATTGTGACCCTTAGCGTGAGTACCTTATTCAAGTAACGCATCTCAGTGACTGGACCAAAAGCCCGCATATGTGGCTTGCCATGCCCATAAGCACCAGGACTAACTAGATGGTGTGTATTCCTGTTGAGGGAACCCACTGCTGTGCTCTAGAGGCCCTCTCCTGGGGGGGTAATGTGGCAGAAAACAGTACTCTTCCCTTCCCACAGAATGAACCCAAACACTTGTGAGCTTTGACCATCCCCCAAGGTGAAGGCTCTTCCTCGGCCCCTGAAGCAACCCTTACCCTGAACGGACACTGTGAATGCTACACCCAGAGACAAAAGCCTGAGAGACTGCCTCCCACTTGCCCTTCTTTGATATCCAGAGGATCTCCCCTCACGGACTGGAGATCAGGCCTGCCATTACCTTGGCCCGTAGCTGAGCCAAGTTTGCTTTTTCAGACTTCGGTCCCCAAAGCCCTGGCAAACACAGCCTCTAGGCTGGGTCCTCTGGAGCCATACCACAGGACCGTGCCTGCTCTCTTCTGGGAAACTTGTCCATTCCTTTGGCCACACACCTCCAGAATATGAGAATCCTCAAGGCCCCCGTGGTCATCACACTACTGGGAGCCTCCCTGGACACACAGGGGCATTCGGACACAAGCTGAGCAGCTACCTCCTCGAAGGCATGCACACAGATGTCAACAGAGATAGAAGGTTGAGCCTGACAGGCCCTTAGGCCCTAATCTCAACTCTTGCTTTGGTTTCCAGGGGTCACTCCTCAGAGGCTTTGGTTCGAAGAACAGGATATGGGGCTTTCCTGAGGCACTGAACAGAACTCCTCTTGTCTCCACATGGGAAGCTTCCTTGTTGGAGCCGTGTCAAACACCTCAGGTTGGAGAATCCTGCAGAGTCCCTGAGCCACCTCCACATTCCAAGGTCTCCCAGGCCACCAAGCCACAGTACGACTCATCTTCAGGAGAGACCATTTCAACTCTCCCCTCTGGGTAGCTCACCCAGGAGCCCGCAGATTGAGCCTGCCTTGTCCTGACTAAAGAGTGGGAATATGAGGTGGCGTTCCCAGGCATCCATGCTTAGACACCTGCTCTCGAGTCTTTCCGTATGGGGCCACCTGGAACCATCCAATAGGACTCGACTGTCGTGCAGAAGGAAACCTTGAGGTTTGGAGTAGTTCACAAATCCCATCGTAGGCAAACCTCCCTGGCCTCATGAAGCCCCCACACCCTTCAGGAAGAGGCCATGCTGGACAAAAACTCTAGCCTGAGGCACGTCTCATAGTTGACATGACCTCAGTGCAGGCGATCACGATTCAGCCTCTGCAGAGTGAGCCTGCCGAGCCCTCGGTCCCAAACCTCACGCTAGCTTGTGTTTTCAGACTTCCTTCCTCACACTCCTGGCATACAAGCCCTCCGGACTAGGAACTCCAGAACCACAACCCAGCCCAGTGTCTGCCCAACGGAAGAAAAACGTTTCCCTGTGGGGCACTCCAGAAAACCCAGATGAGGATCAACCTGCTCAGGCCTCGACGGTACCCGAACTGGATAGGCTGCTCTGGGCACTCATACTCTGTCTGACACAGCCTGAAGCCAGACGTCCAGAGAGACAAGGAGACAGCTGGCCGCACACCCAGCACTTCGGACACGCCATGGTCTTATGCCGTCATCTCTTCCTAACCTTGGTTTTCAGATATCTGAACCTAGACATTATATCAATTCTCCACACAGCTGGGTATCGCAAGGACAAAACAGAACTCCTCCTTCCCCATGGCTGTAAAGCTTGCTCTTGGCATGGAGTCACACCTTCAGCATGGGAGAAACCTTCATGGCCCCTGATGCCACGCCCAACCTTGAGTGCTGCTTGGGCACAAATTCATACTGTGTGACCCTAAGCATGAGCCCCATGTCAAAGAAAGGCCTGTCAGGGCATGGACGAAGAGCCCGCATAGGGGGCTTGCCAAGCCCCTATGCACCCAATCCTCACCAGGGTTTGAGTTTTCCAGTCGCCCTGCCCGTACCTGGGGCTCTGCTCTGGAATCCCTTTCTTGGAGAGACCCATGAGCCAGAGAACACGACTCCACCCTTCCCACAAAATGACCCCAAACTCTTGGGAGCTGGGACAAATCCCCAGAGAGGGATACTCGTCCACAGTCCCTGAGGCCACCCCTCCAATCCACGGCTATCCCGGACACAACAGCCAGAGACAAAAGCCTGAAGGAACGCCTCCCACTTGCCCTTGTTTCAGAGCGCCAGGAGCTCCCTCTCGGGCTGTCCATCCGGCCTGGCATACCCTAGGCGCACTCATAAGCTGAGTTTGTGTTTTCAGACTTCTGTGCCCACAGCCTGGACCCACACAACCTCCAGGCTAGGGCCTCTGGAGCCACAGCGAAAGATTGTGCCTGCCCTCTCCAAGGAAATTGTGCCCAATCCATTGACCACAACCCTACAGGTTAGGGAAAAGCTCCAAGGCCCCTGAGGCCATTAATAGTTTAGGCCACCCTGGACTAAGAGGGGCTCTCTGACACCAGCGGAGCAGCTATCTCCACTTAGACTCTCAGACAGTGTCCCCAGAGACAGAAGTTGAAATGGACAGGCCCCAGGCCCTAAACTGACCCTAAGCTTTGGTTTCCATGTGTCCGTCCTCAGAGGACTGCTTTCGTAGACCAGCACACGGGGCTTTTCTTTGGCACCAAACCAAACCTCTCTCGTCTCCACATGGGGAGCTTTCTTACTGGGGATGTTCAAACCCTTCTGGTAGGAGAGTTCCGCAGGGCCACTGAACAACCAGCACATTCCAAGGTCTCCATGGACCCAAACGCACATTATGACGCATCCTCAGGAGAGGCCATTTCAACTGAGCCCCCTGGGTAGGTTGCCCCATAGAAGTAGATCAAACATATCTTGTCGCTAATGGCCAATGGGAATGCGAGGCATGCTGTACAGGGATCCATCCTTCGAACCCTGCTCTCCAGTCCTTCCGTATGGTATGTCCTGGAGCCATCCAACAGGACTCGAATGTCCCGCAGAAGGAAACCTTGTGGTTTGGGGCAACCTCCAAACTCAGCGTGGGAAAACTTCCTTGGCCTCATGAGGCCCCCGCTTCATGAAGGTGCCATCATGGACACAGAGTCCAGCCTCAGCCAACGTCTGATCCTCAGGCTGACATCAGATTCAGGAGATTTTGATTCAGCCTCTGCTGAGTGGGCCTGCTCTGCCATTGGCTCCAATCCTCACCCTAGCTTGTGTTTTCAGACTTCCATCCTCACACTCCTGGCCCACAAACCCTCCCTCCTGGGAATTCTGGGGCCACAATGAAGCACTCTGCCTGCCGCCCAGGAGAAAAACTTTGTCTATGGAGCAGCCCAGAAACGCCAAATGAGGATCAAACTGCTTGGCCCTCGGGAACACCCCAATTGCATAGGCTACCTTAAACACTGATGCTTTGTCGCCATTAGCCTGAGCCCAGGCATTCCAACAGACACCGACACAGCTGGCTGCACACCCAGCACATTGGACCCGCCACTGCCTTAGGCCACCATCCATTCCCAACCTGGGTTTTCAGTCATCGGAACCTAGTCCTTATCTCCAATCCCTGCACAGGGGGGAACCTGATGCACAAGTCAGAACCCCTCCTTCCCTATGGCAAGAAACCTTGCTGCTGGCAGTGAGTCAAACCTTCAGTGTAGGAGAAAACGGCATGGCCCATGAGGCCACGCCCATGCGTGAGGGCCTCCTTGGGCACAAACACACATTGTGACCCTTAGCGTGAGTACCTTATTCAAGTAACGCATCTCAGTGACTGGACCAAAAGCCCGCATATGTGGCTTGCCATGCCCATAAGCACCAGGACTAACTAGATGGTGTGTATTCCTGTTGAGGGAACCCACTGCTGTGCTCTACAGGCCCTCTCCTGGGGGGGTAATGTGGCAGAAAACAGTACTCTTCCCTTCCCACAGAATGAACCCAAACACTTGGGAGCTTTAACCATCCCCCAAGGGGAAGGCTCTTCCTCGGCCCCTGAAGCAACCCTTACCCTGAACGGACACTGTGAATGCTACACCCAGAGACAAAAGCCTGAGAGATTGCCTCCCACTTGCCCTTCTTTGATATACAGAGGAACTCCCCTCACGGACTGGAGATCAGGCCTGCCATTACCTTGGCCCGTAGCTGAGCCAAGTTTGCTTTTTCAGACATCGGTCCCCAAAGCCCTGGCAAACACAGCCTCTAGGCTGGGTCCTCTGGAGCCATACCACAGGACCGTGCCTGCTCTCTTCTGGGAAACTTGTCCATTCCGTTGGCCACACACCTCCAGAATATGAGAATCCTCAAGGCCCCCGTGGTCATCACACTACTGGGAGCCTCCCTGGACACACAGGGGCATTCAGACACAAGCTGAGCAGCTACCTCCTCGAAGGCATGCACACAGATATCAACAGAGATAGAAGGTTGAGCCTGACAGGCCCTTAGGCCCTAATCTCAACTCTTGCTTTGGTTTCCAGGTGTCACTCCTCAGAGGCTTTGGTTCGAAGAACAGGATATGGGGCTTTCCTGAGGAACTGAACAGAACTCCTCTCGTCTCCACATGGGAAGCTTCCTTGTTGGAGCCGTGTCAAACACCTCAGGTTGGAGAATCCTGCAGAGTCCCTGAGCCACCTCCACATTCCAAGGTCTCCCAGGCCACCAAGCCACACTACGACTCATCTTCAGGAGAGACCATTTCAACTCTCCCCTCTGGGTAGCTCACCCAGGATCCCGCAGATTGAGCCTTCCTTGTCCTGACTAAAGAGTGGGAATATGAGGTGGCGTTCCCAGGCATCCATGCTTAGACACCTGCTCTCGAGTCTTTCCGTATGGGGCCACCTGGAACCATCCAATAGGACTCGACTGTCGTGCAGAAGGAAACCTTGAGGTTTGGAGTAGTTCACAAATCCCATCGTAGGCAAACCTCCCTGGCCTCATGAAGCCCCCACACCCTTCAGGAAGAGGCCATGCTGGACAAAAACTCTAGCCTGAGGCACGTCTCATAGTTGACATGACCTCAGTGCAGGCGATCTCGATTCAGCCTCTGCAGAGTGCGCCTGCTGAGCCCTCGGTCCCAAACCTCACGCTAGCTTGTGTTTTCAGACTTCCTTCCTCACACTCCTGGCATACAAGCCCTCCGGACTAGGAACTCCAGAACCACAACCCAGCCCAGTGTCTGCCCAACGGAAGAAAAACGTTTCCCTGTGGGGCACTCCAGAAAACCCAGATGAGGATCAACCTGCTCAGGCCTCGACGGTACCCGAACTGGATAGGCTGCTCTGGGCACTCATGCTCTGTCTGACACAGCCTGAAGCCAGACGTCCAGAGAGACAAGGAGACAGCTGGCCGCACACCCAGCACTTCGGACACGCCATGGTCTTATGCCGTCATCTCTTCCTAACCTTGGTTTTCAGATATCTGAACCTAGACATTATATCAATTCTCCACACAGCTGGGTATCGCAAGGACAAAACAGAACTCCTCCTTCCCCATGGCTGTAAAGCTTGCTCTTGGCATGGAGTCACACCTTCAGCATGGGAGAAACCTTCATGGCCCCTGATGCCACGCCCAACCTTGAGTGCTGCTTGGGCACAAATTCATACTGTGTGACCCTAAGCCTGAGCCCCATGTCAAATAAAGGCCTGTCAGGGCATGGACCAAGAGCCCGCATAGGGGGCTTGCCAAGCCCCTATGCACCCAATCCTCACCAGGGTTTGAGTTTTCCAGTCGCCCTGCCCGTACCTGGGGCTCTGCTCTGGAATCCCTTTCTTGGAGAGACCCATGAGCCAGAGAACACGACTCCACCCTTCGCACACAATGACCCCAAACTCTTGGGAGCTGGGACAAATCCCCAGAGAGGGATACTCGTCCACAGTCCCTGAGGCCACCCCTCCAATCCACGGCTATCCCGGACACAACAGCCAGAGACAAAAGCCTGAAGGAACGCCTCCCACTTGCCCTTGTTTCAGAGAGCCAGGAGCTCCCTCTCGGGCTGTCCATCCGGCCTGGCATACCCTAGGCGCACTCATAAGCTGAGTTTGTGTTTTCAGACTTCTTTGCCCACAGCCTGGACCCACACAACCTCCAGGCTAGGGCCTCTGGAGCCACAGCGAAAGATTGTGCCTGCCCTCTCCAAGGAAATTGTGCCCAATCCATTGACCACAACCCTACAGGTTAGGGAAAAGCTCCAAGGCCCCTGAGGCCATTAATAGTTTAGGCCACCCTGGACTAAGAGGGGCTCTCTGACACCAGCGGAGCAGCTATCTCCACTTAGACTCTCAGACAGTGTCCCCAGAGACAGAAGTTGAAATGGACAGGCCCCAGGCCCTAATCTGACCCGAAGCTTTGGTTTCCATGTGTCCGTCCTCAGAGGACTGCTTTCGTAGACCAGCACACGGGGCTTTTCTTTGGCACCAAACCAAACCTCTCTCGTCTCCACATGGGGAGCTTTCTTACTGGGGATGTTCAAACCCTTCTGGTAGGAGAGTTCCGCAGGGCCACTGAACAACCAGCACATTCCAAGGTCTCCATGGACACAAACGCACATTATGACGCATCCTCAGGAGAGGCCATTTCAACTGAGCCCCCTGGGTAGCGTGCCCCATAGAAGTAGATCAAACATATCTTGTCGCTAATGGCCAATGGGAATGCGAGGCATGCTGTACAGGGATCCATCCTTCGAACCCTGCTCTCCAGTCCTTCCGTATGGTATGTCCTGGAGCCATCCAACAGGACTCGAATGTCCCGCAGAAGGAAACCTTGTGGTTTGGGGCAACCTCCAAACTCAGCGTGGGAAAACTTCCTTGGCCTCATGAGGCCCCCGCTTCATGAAGGTGCCATCATGGACACAGAGTCCAGCCTCAGCCAACGTCTGATCCTCAGGCTGACATCAGATTCAGGAGATTTTGATTCAGCCTCTGCTGAGTGGGCCTGCTCTGCCATTGGCTCCAATCCTCACCCTAGCTTGTGTTTTCAGACTTCCATCCTCACACTCCTGGCCCACAAACCCTCCCTCCTGGGAATTCTGGGGCCACAATGAAGCACTCTGCCTGCCGCCCAGGAGAAAAACTTTGTCTATGGAGCAGCCCAGAAACGCCAAATGAGGATCAAACTGCTTGGCCCTCGGGAACACCCCAATTGCATAGGCTACCTTAAACACTGATGCTTTGTCGCCAATAGCCTGAGCCCAGGCATTCCAACAGACACCGACACAGCTGGCTGCACACCCAGCACATTGGACCCGCCACTGCCTTAGGCCACCATCCATTCCCAACCTGGGTTTTCAGTCATCGGAACCTAGTCCTTATCTCCAATCCCTGCACAGGGGGGAACCTGATGCACAAGTCAGAACCCCTCCTTCCCTATGGCAAGAAACCTTGCTGCTGGCAGTGAGTCAAACCTTCAGTGTAGGAGAAAACGGCATGGCCCATGAGGCCACGCCCATGCGTGAGGGCCTCCTTGGGCACAAACACACATTGTGACCCTTAGCGTGAGTACCTTATTCAAGTAACGCATCTCAGTGACTGGACCAAAAGCCCGCATATGTGGCTTGCCATGCCCATAAGCACCAGGACTAACTAGATGGTGTGTATTCCTGTTGAGGGAACCCACTGCTGTGCTCTACAGGCCCTCTCCTGGGGGGGTAATGTGGCAGAAAACAGTACTCTTCCCTTCCCACAGAATGAACCCAAACACTTGGGAGCTTTGACCATCCCCCAAGGGGAAGGCTCTTCCTCGGCCCCTGAAGCAACCCTTACCCTGAACGGACACTGTGAATGCTACACCCAGAGACAAAAGCCTGAGAGATTGCCTCCCACTTGCCCTTCTTTGATATACAGAGGAACTCCCCTCACGGACTGGAGATCAGGCCTGCCATTACCTTGGCCCGTAGCTGAGCCAAGTTTGCTTTTTCAGACATCGGTCCCCAAAGCCCTGGCAAACACAGCCTCTAGGCTGGGTCCTCTGGAGCCATACCACAGGACCGGGCCTGCTCTCTTCTGGGAAACTTGTCCATTCCGTTGGCCACACACCTCCAGAATATGAGAATCCTCAAGGCCCCCGTGGTCATCACACTACTGGGAGCCTCCCTTTACACACAGGGGCATTCAGACACAAGCTGAGCAGCTACCTCCTCGAAGGCATGCACACAGATGTCAACAGAGATAGAAGGTTGAGCCTGACAGGCCCTTAGGCCCTAATCTCAACTCTTGCTTTGGTTTCCAGGTGTCACTCCTCAGAGGCTTTGGTTCGAAGAACAGGATATGGGGCTTTCCTGAGGCACTGAACAGAACTCCTCTCGTCTCCACATGGGAAGCTTCCTTGTTGGAGCCGTGTCAAACACCTCAGGTTGGAGAATCCTGCAGAGTCCCTGAGCCACCTCCACATTCCAAGGTCTCCCAGGCCACCAAGCCACACTACGACTCATCTTCAGGAGAGACCATTTCAACTCTCCCCTCTGGGTAGCTCACCCAGGATCCCGCAGATTGAGCCTTCCTTGTCCTGACTAAAGAGTGGGAATATGAGGTGGCGTTCCCAGGCATCCATGCTTAGACACCTGCTCTCGAGTCTTTCCGTATGGGGCCACCTGGAACCATCCAATAGGACTCGACTGTCGTGCAGAAGGAAACCTTGAGGTTTGGAGTAGTTCACAAATCCCATCGTAGGCAAACCTCCCTGGCCTCATGAAGCCCCCACACCCTTCAGGAAGAGGCCATGCTGGACAAAAACTCTAGCCTGAGGCACGTCTCATAGTTGACATGACCTCATGCAGGCGATCTCGATTCAGCCTCTGCAGAGTGGGCCTGCCGTGCCCTCGGTCCCAAACCTCACGCTAGCTTGTGTTTTCAGACTTCCTCCTCACACTCCTGGCAAACAAGCCCTCCGGACTAGGAACTCCAGAACCACAACCCAGCCCAGTGTCTGCCCAACGGAAGAAAAACGTTTCCCTGTGGGGCACTCCAGAAAACCCAGATGAGGATCAACCTGCTCAGGCCTCGACGGTACCTGAACTGGATAGGCTGCTCTGGGCACTCATGCTCTGTCTGACACAGCCTGAAGCCAGACGTCCAGAGAGACAAGGAGACAGCTGGCCGCACACCCAGCACTTCGGACACGCCATGGTCTTATGCCGTCATCTCTTCCTAACCTTGGTTTTCAGATATCTGAACCTAGACATTATATCAATTCTCCACACAGCTGGGTATCGCAAGCACAAAACAGAACTCCTCCTTCCCCATGGCTGTAAAGCTTGCTCTTGGCAGGGAGTCACACCTTCAGCATGGGAGAAACCTTCATGGCCCCTGATGCCACGCCCAACCTTGAGTGCTGCTTGGGAACAAATTCATACTGTGTGACCCTAAGCATGAGCCACATGTCAAAGAAAGGCCTGTCAGGGCATGGACCAAGAGCCCGCATATGGGGCTTGCCAAGCCCCTATGCACCCAATCCTCACCAGGGTTTGAGTTTTCCAGTCGCCCTGCCCGTACCTGGGGCTCTGCTCTGGAATCCCTTTCTTGGAGAGACCCATGAGCCAGAGAACACGACTCCACCCTTCCCACAAAATGACCCCAAACTCTTGGGAGCTGGGACAAATCCCCAGAGAGGGATACTCGTCCACAGTCCCTGAGGCCACCCCTCCAATCCACGGCTATCCCGGACACAACAGCCAGAGACAAAAGCCTGAAGGAACGCCTCCCAATCGCCCTTTTTTCAGAGGCCCAGGAGCTCCCTCTCGGGTTGTCCATCCGGCCTGGCATACCCTAGGCGCACTCATAAGCTGAGTTTGTGTTTTCAGACTTCTGTGCCCACAGCCAGGACCCACACAACCTCCAGGCTAGGGCCTCTGTAGCCACAGCGACAGATTGTGCCTGCCCTCTCCAAGGAAAGTGTGCCCAATCCATTGACCACAACACTACAGGTTAGGGAAAAGCTCCAAGGCCCCTGAGGCCATTAATAGTTTAGGCCACTCTGGACTAAGAGGGGCTCTCTGACACCAGCGGAGCAACTATCTCCACTTAGACTCTCAGACAGTGTCCCCAGAGACAGAAGTTGAAATGGACAGTCCCCAGGCCCTATTCTGACCCTAAGCTTTGGTATCCATGTGTCCGTCCTCAGAGGACTGCTTTTGTAGACCAGCACACGGGGCTTTTCTTGGCACCAAACCAAACCTCTCTCGTCTCCACATGGGGAGCTTTCTTACTGGGGATGTTCAAACCCTTCTGGTAGGAGAGTTCCGCAGGGCCACTGAACAACCAGCACATTCCAAGGTCTCCATGGACCCAAACGCACATTATGACACATCCTCAGGAAAGGCCTTTTCAACTGAGCCCCCTGGGTAGCGTGCCCCATAGAAGTAGATCAAACATATCTTGTCGCTAATGGCCAATGGGAATGCGAGGCATGCTGTACAGGGATCCATCCTTCGACCCCTGCTCTCCAGTCCTTCCGTATGGTATGTCCTGGAGCCATCCAACAGGACTCGAATGTCCCGCAGAAGGAAACCTTGTGGTTTGGGGCAACCTCCAAACTCAGCGTGGGAAAACTTCCTTGGCCTCATGAGGCCCCCGCTTCATGAAGGTGCCATCATGGACACAGAGTCCAGCCTCAGCCAACGTCTGATCCTCAGCCTGACATCAGATTCAGGAGATTTTGATTCAGCCTCTGCAGAGTGGGCCTGCTCTGACATTGGCTCCAATCCTCACCCTAGCTTGTGTTTTCAGACTTCCATCCTCACACTCCTGGCCCACAAACCCTCCCTCCTGGGAATTCTGGGGCCACAATGAAGCACTCTGCCTGCCGCCCAGGAGAAAAACTTTGTCTATGAAGCAGCCCAGAAACGCCAAATGAGGATTAAACTGCTTGGCCCTCGGCAACACCCCAATTGCATAGGCTACCTTAAACACTGATGCTCTGTCGCCAATAGCCTGAGCCCAGGCATTCCAACAGACACCGACACAGCTGGCTGCACACCCAGCACATTGGAACCGCCACTGCCTTAGGCCACCATCCATTCCCAACCTGGGTTTTCAGTCATCGGAACCTAGACCTTATCTCCAATCCCTGCACAGGGGGGAACCTGATGCACAATTCAGAACCCGTCCTTCCCCATGGCAAGAAACCTTGCTGCTGGCAGTGAGTCAAACCTTCAGTGTAGGAGAAAACGGCATGGCCCATGAGGCCACGCCCATGCGTGAGGGCCTCCTTGGGCACAAACACACATTGTGACCCTTAGCGTGAGTACCTTATTCAAGTAAAGCATCTCAGTGACTGGACCAAAAGCCCGCATATGTGGCTTGCCATGCCCATAAGCACCAGGACTAACTAGATGGTGTGTATTCCTGTTGAGGGAACCCACTGCTGTGCTCTACAGGCCCTCTCCTGGGGGGGTAATGTGGCAGAAAACAGTACTCTTCCCTTCCCACAGAATCAACCCAAACACTTGGGAGCTTTGACCATCCCCCAAGGGGAAGGCTCTTCCTCGGCCCCTGAAGCAACCCTTACCCTGAACGGACACTGTGAATGCTACACCCAGAGACAAAAGCCTGAGAGACTGCCTCCCACTTGCCCTTCTTTGATATCCAGAGGAACTCCCCTCACGGACTGGAGATCAGGCCTGCCATTACCTTGGCCCGTAGCTGAGCCAAGTTTGCTTTTTCAGACATCGGTCCCCAAAGCCCTGGCAAACACAGCCTCTAGGCTGGGTCCTCTGGAGCCATACCACAGGACCGTGCCTGCTCTCTTCTGGGAAACTTGTCCATTCCTTTGGCCACACACCTCCAGAATATGAGAATCCTCAAGGCCCCCGTGGTCATCACACTACTGGGAGCCTCCCTTTACACACAGGGGCATTCGGACACAAGCTGAGCAGCTACCTCCTCGAAGGCATGCACACAGATGTCAACAGAGATAGAAGGTTGAGCCTGACAGGCCCTTAGGCCCTAATCTCAACTCTTGCTTTGGTTTCCAGGTGTCACTCCTCAGAGGCTTTGGTTCGAAGAACAGGATATGGGGCTTTCCTGAGGCACTGAACAGAACTCCTCTCGTCTCCACATGGGAAGCTTCCTTGTTGGAGCCGTGTCAAACACCTCAGGTTGGAGAATCCTGCAGAGTCCCTGAGCCACCTCCACATTCCAAGGTCTCCCAGGCCACCAAGCCACAGTACGACTCATCTTCAGGAGAGACCATTTCAACTCTCCCCTCTGGGTAGCTCACCCAGGAGCCCGCAGATTGAGCCGTCCTTGTCCTGACTAAAGAGTGGGAATATGAGGTGGCGTTCCCAGGCATCCATGCTTAGACACCTGCTCTCGAGTCTTTCCGTATGGGGCCACCTGGAACCATCCAATAGGACTCGACTGTCGTGCAGAAGGAAACCTTGAGGTTTGGAGTAGTTCACAAATCCCATCGTAGGCAAACCTCCCTGGCCTCATGAAGCCCCCACACCCTTCAGGAAGAGGCCATGCTGGACAAAAACTCTAGCCTGAGGCACGTCTCATAGTTGACATGACCTCAGTGCAGGCGATCTCGATTCAGCCACTGCAGAGTGGGCCTGCCGTGCCCTCGGTCCCAAACCTCACGCTAGCTTGTGTTTTCAGACTTCCTCCTCACACTCCTGGCAAACAAGCCCTCCGGACTAGGAACTCCAGAACCACAACCCAGCCCAGTGTCTGCCCAACGGAAGAAAAACGTTTCCCTGTGGGGCACTCCAGAAAACCCAGATGAGGATCAACCTGCTCAGGCCTCGACGGTACCCGAACTGGATAGGCTGCTCTGGGCACTCATGCTCTGTCTGACACAGCCTGAAGCCAGACGTCCAGAGAGACAAGGAGACAGCTGGCCGCACACCCAGCACTTCGGACACGCCATGGTCTTATGCCGTCATCTCTTCCTAACCTTGGTTTTCAGATATCTGAACCTAGACATTATATCAATTCTCCACACAGCTTGGTATCGCAAGCACAAAACAGAACTCCTCCTTCCCCATGGCTGTAAAGCTTGCTCTTGGCAGGGAGTCACACCTTCAGCATGGGAGAAACCTTCATGGCCCCTGATGCCACGCCCAACCTTGAGTGCTGCTTGGGAACAAATTCATACTGTTGACCCTAAGCATGAGCCCCATGTCAAAGAAAGGCCTGTCAGGGCATGGACCAAGAGCACGCATAGGGGGCTTGCCAAGCCCCTATGCACCCAATCCTCACCAGGGTTTGAGTTTTCCAGTCGCCCCGCCCGTACCTGGGGCTCTGCTCTGGAATCCCTTTCTTCGAGAGACCCATGAGTCAGAGAACACGACTCCACCCTTCCCACAAAATGACCCCAAACTCTTGGGAGCTGGGACAAATCCCCAGAGAGGGATACTCGTCCACAGTCCCTGAGGCCACCCCTCCAATCCACGGCTATCCCGGACACAACAGCCAGAGACAAAAGCCTGAAGGAACGCCTCCCACTCGCCCTTGTTTCAGAGGCCCAGGAGCTCCCTCTACGGTTGTCCATCCGGCCTGGCATACCCTAGGCGCCACTCATAAGCTGAGTTTGTGTTTTCAGACTTCTGTGCCCACAGCCTGGACCCACACAACCTCCAGGCTAGGGCCTCTGGAGCCACAGCGAAAGATTGTGCCTGCCCTCTCCAAGGAAAGTGTGCCCAATCCATTGACCACAACCCTACTGGTTAGGGAAAAGCTCCAAGGCCCCTGAGGCCATTAATAGTTTAGGCCACCCTGGACTAAGAGGGGCTCTCTGACACCAGCGGAGCAACTATCTCCACTTAGACTCTCATACAGTGTCCCCAGAGACAGAAGGTTGAAATGGACAGGCCCCCAGGCCCTAATCTGACCCTAAGCTTTGGTTTCCATGTGCCCATCCTCAGAGGACTGCTTTCGTAGACCATCACACGGGGCTTTTCTTTGGCACCAAACCAAACCTCTCTCGTCTCCACATGGGGAGCTTTCTTACTGGGGATGTTCAAACCCTTCTGGTAGGAGAGTTCCGCAGGGCCACTGAACAACCAGCACATTCCAAGGTCTCCATGGACCCAAACGCACATTATGACACATCCTCAGGAAAGGCCTTTTCAACTGAGCCCCCTGGGTAGCGTGCCCCATAGAAGTAGATCAAACATATCTTGTCGCTAATGGCCAATGGGAATGCGAGGCATGCTGTACAGGGATCCATCCTTCGACCCCTGCTCTCCAGTCCTTCCGTATGGTATGTCCTGGAGCCATCCAACAGGACTCGAATGTCCCGCAGAAGGAAACCTTGTGGTTTGGGGCAACCTCCAAACTCAGCGTGGGAAAACTTCCTTGGCCTCATGAGGCCCCCGCTTCATGAAGGTGCCATCATGGACACAGAGTCCAGCCTCAGCCAACGTCTGATCCTCAGCCTGACATCAGATTCAGGAGATTTTGATTCAGCCTCTGCAGAGTGGGCCTGCTCTGCCATTGGCTCCAATCCTCACCCTAGCTTGTGTTTTCAGACTTCCATCCTCACACTCCTGGCCCACAAACCCTCCCTCCTGGGAATTCTGGGGCCACAATGAAGCACTCTGCCTGCCGCCCAGGAGAAAAACTTTGTCTATGGAGCAGCCCAGAAACGCCAAATGAGGATCAAACTGCTTGGCCCTCGGCAACACCCCAATTGCATAGGCTACCTTAAACACTGATGCTCTGTCGCCAATAGCCTGAGCCCAGGCATTCCAACAGACACCGACACAGCTGGCTGCACACCCAGCACATTGGACCCGCCACTGCCTTAGGCCACCATCCATTCCCAACCTGGGTTTTCAGTCATCGGAACCGAGACCTTATCTCCAATCCCTGCACAGGGGGGAACCTGATGCACAAGTCAGAACACCTCCTTCCCCATGGCAAGAAACCTTGCTGCTGGCAGTGAGTCAAACCTTCAGTGTAGGAGAAAACGGCATGGCCCATGAGGCCACGCCCATGCGTGAGGGCCTCCTTGGGCACAAACACACATTGTGACCCTTAGCGTGAGTACCTTATTCAAGTAACGCATCTCAGTGACTGGACCAAAAGCCCGCATATGTGGCTTGCCATGCCCATAAGCACCAGGACTAACTAGATGGTGTGTATTCCTGTTGAGGGAACCCACTGCTGTGCTCTACAGGCCCTCTCCTGGGGGGGTAATGTGGCAGAAAACAGTACTCTTCCCTTCCCACAGAATCAACCCAAACACTTGGGAGCTTTGACCATCCCCCAAGGGGAAGGCTCTTCCTCGGCCCCTGAAGCAACCCTTACCCTGAACGGCCACTGTGAATGCAACACCTAGAGACAAAAGCCTGAGAGACTGCCTCCCACTTGCCCTTCTTTGATATCCAGAGGATCTCCCCTCACGGACTGGAGATCAGGCCTGCCATTACCTTGGCCCGTAGCTGAGCCAAGTTTGCTTTTTCAGACATCGGTCCCCAAAGCCCTGGCAAACACAGCCTCTAGGCTGGGTCCTCTGGAGCCATACCACAGGACCGTGCCTGCTCTCTTCTGGGAAACTTGTCCATTCCTTTGGCCACACAACTCCAGAATATGAGAATCCTCAAGGCCCCCGAGGTCATCACACTACTGGGAGCCTCCCTGGACACACAGGGGCATTCGGACACAAGCTGAGCAGCTACCTCCTCGAAGGCATGCACACAGATGTCAACAGAGATAGAAGGTTGAGCCCGACAGGCCCTTAGGCCCTAATCTCAACTCTTGCTTTGGTTTCCAGGTGTCACTCCTCAGAGGCTTTGGTTTGAAGAACAGGATATGGGGCTTTCCTGAGGCACTGAACAGAACTCCTCTCATCTCCACATGGGAAGATTCCTTGTTGGAGCCGTGTCAAACACCTCAGGTTGGAGAATCCTGCAGAGTCCCTGAGCCACCTCCACATTCCAAGGTCTCCCAGGCCACCAAGCCACAGTACGACTCATCTTCAGGAGAGACCATTTCAACGCTCCCCTCTGGGTAGCACACCCAGGAGCCCGCAGATTGAGCCTGCCTTGTCCTGACTAAAGAGTGGGAATATGAGGTGGCATTCCCAGGCATCCATGCTTAGACATCTGCTCTCGAGTCTTTCCGTATGGGGCCACCTGGAACCATCCAATAGGACTCGACTGTCGTGCAGAAGGAAACCTTGAGGTTTGGAGTAGTTCACAAATCCCATCGTAGGCAAACATTCCTGGCCTCATGAGCCCCCCAAGACCTTCAGGAAGAGGCCATGCTGGACAAAAACTCTAGCCTGAGGCACGTCTCATAGTTGACATGACCTCAGTGCAGGAGATCTCGATTCAGCCTCTGCAGAGTGGGCGTGCCGTGCCCTCGGTCCCAAACCTCAGGCTAGCTTGTGTTTTCAGACTTCCTACCTCACACTCCTCGCAAACAAGCCTTCCGGACTAGGTACTCCAGAACCACAACCCAGCCCAGTGTCTGCCCAACGGAAGAAAAACGTTTCCCTCTTGGGCTCTCCAGAAAACCCAGATGAGGATCAACCTTTTCGGGCCTCGACGGAACCCGAACTAGATAGGCTGTTCTGGGCACTCATGCTATGTCTGACAGAGCCTGAAGCCAGACGTCCAAACAGACAAGGAGACAGCTGGCCGCACACCCAGCACTTCGAAAACGCCATGGTCTAATGCCGTCACCTCTTCCTAACCTTGGTTTTCAGATATCTGAACCTAGACATTATATCAATTCTCCACACAGCTGGTTATCGCAAGCGCAAAACAGAACTCCTCCTTCCCCATGACTGTAAAGCTTGCTCTTGAAATGGAGTCACACCTTCAGGGTGGGAGAAACCTTCATGGCCCCTGATGCCACGCCCAACCTTGAGTGCTGCTTGGGCACAAATTCACACTGTGACCCTCAGCATGAGACCCATGTCAAAGAAAGGCCTGTCAGGGTCTGGACCAAGAGCCCGCACATAGGGCTTGCCAAGCCCCTATGCACCCAATCCTCACCAGTGTTTTCCAGTCGCCCCGCCCGTACCTGGGGCTCTGCTCTGGAATCCCTTTCTTGGAGAGACACATGAGCCAGACAACACGACTCCACCCTTCCCACAAAATGACCCGAACTCTTGGGAGCTGGGACAATTCCCCAGAGAGGGATACTCGACCACAGTCCCTGAGGCCCCCCCTCCAATCCATGGCTATCCCGGACACAACATCCAGAGACAAAAGCCTGCAGGAACGCCTCCCACTCGCCCTTTTTTCAGAGGCCCAGGAGCTTCCTCTCAGGCTGTACATCCGGCCTGCCATACCCTAGGCGCCCCTCATAAGCTGAGTTTGTGTTTTCAGACTTCTGTGCACACAGCCTGGATTCGCACAACCTTCAGGCTAAGGCCTCTGGAGCCACAGCGAAAGATTGTGCCTGCCCTCTCCAAGGAAAGTGTGCCCAATCCATTGACCACAACACTACAGGTTAGGCAAAAGCTTCAGGGCCCCTGAGGCCATCAATAGTGTAGGCCACCCTGGAATAATAGGGGCACTCTGACACCAGGGGAGCAACTATCTCCACTTAGACTCTCAGACAGTGTCCCAGAGACAGAAGGTTGAAATGGACAGGCCCCCAGGCCCTAATCTGAACCTTAGCTTTAGTTTCCATGTGACCGTCCTCAGAGGACTGTTTCGTAGACCAGCACACGGGGATTTCTTTGGCACCAAACCAAACCTCTCTCGTCTCCACATGGGGAGTTTTCTTACTGGGGATGTATCAAACCCTTTAGGTAGGAGAGTTCCGCAGTGCCACTGAACAACCAGCTCAATCCAAGGTTTCCATGGACCCAAACGCACATTATGACGCATCCTCAGGAGACGCCATTTCAACTCAGCCCCCTGGTAGCGTGCCCCAGAGGCAGCAGATCAAACATATGTTGTCGCTAATGGCCAAGGGGAATGCGAGGCATGCTGTACAGGGATCCATCCTTCGAACCCTGCTCTCCAGTCCTTCCGTATGTTATGTCCTGGAGCCATGCAACAGGACTCAAATGTCCCGCAGAAGGAAACCTTGTTGTTTGTGGCAACCTCCAAACTCAGCGTGGGATAACCTACTTGGCCTCATGAGTCCCCTGCTTCATGAAGGTGCCATCATGGACACATACTCCAGACTCAGCCAAAGTCTCATCGTAAACCTGACTTTGATGCAGGAGATTTTGATTCAGCCTCTGCAGAGTGGGCCTGCTCTGCCCTTGGCTCCAATCTTCACCCTAGCTTGTGTTTTCAGACATCCGTCCTCACACCCCTGGCCCACAAACCCTTCGTACTGGGAATTCTGGGTCCACAATGAAGCACTCTGCCTGCCTCCCAGGAGTAAAACATTGTCTATGGTGCTGCCCAGAAATCCCAAATGAGGATCAAACTGCTTGGCCCTCGGCAACACCCCAATTGCATAGGCTACATTAAACATTGATGCTCTGTCGCAAATAGCCTGAGCCCAGACCTTCCAACAGACGCTGACACAGCTGGCTGCACACCCAGCACATTGGAACCGCCACTGCCTTAGGCCACCATCCATTCCCAATCTGGGTTTTCAGTCATCGGAACCTAGACTTTATCTCCAATCCCTATTCAGGGTGGAACCTGATGCACAAGTCAGAACCCTTCCTTCCCCATGGCAAGAAACCTTGCTGCTGTCAGTGAGTCAAACTTTCAGTGTAAGAGAAAACGGCATGGCCCATGAGGCCACGCCCATGTGTAAGGGCCGCCTTGGGCACAAACGCACATTGTGACCCTCAGCGTGAGTACCTTATTCAAGTAACGCCTCTCAGTGACTGGACCAAGAGCCCACATATGTGGTTTGCCATGCCCCTAGGCACCCAGGACTAAATAGATGGTGTGTATTCCAGTTGAGGGAAGCCACTGCTGTGCTCTAGAGTCCCTCACCTGGGGGGTCCCCTGTGGCAGAAACAGTACTCTTCCCTTCCCACAGAATGAAGCCAAACACTTGGGAGCTTGGACAATCCTCCGAGAGGAAGGCTCTTCCTCAGCCCCTGAGGCAACCCCTACCCTGAACGGCCACTGTAAACGCAACACCCAGAGACAAAAGCCTGAGCGACTGCCTCCCACTTGCCCTCCTTTGTTATCCAGAGGATCTCCCCTCACGTATTGGAGATCAGGCCTGCCATTCCCTTGGCCCCTAGCTGAGCCAAGTTTCCTTTTTCAGACATCTGTCCCCACCCCCCTGACAAACACAGCCTCTAGGCTGGGTCCTCTGGAGCCATACCACAGGACCGTGCCTGCTCTCTTCTGGGAAACTTGTCCATTCCTTTGGCCACACACCTCCAGAATATGAGAATCCTCAAGGCCCCCGAGGTCATCCCACTACTGGGAGCCTCCCTGGACACACAGGGGCATTCGGACACAAGCTGAGCAGCTATTTCCACGAAGGCATGCACACAGATGTCAGCAGAGATAGAAGGTTGAGCCTGACAGGCCCTTAGGCCCTAATCTCAACTCTTGCTTTGGTTTCCAGGTGTCACTCCTCAGAGGCTTTGGTTAGAAGAACAGGATATGGGGCTTTCCTGAGGCACTGAACAGAACTCCTCTCGAATCCACATTGGAAGCTTCCTTGTTGGAGCCGTGTCAAACACCTCAGGTTGGAGAATCCTGCAGAGTCCATGAGCCACCTCCACATTCCTAGGTCCACCAGGCCACCGAGCCACAGTAGGACTCATCTTCAGGAGAGTCCATTTCAACTCTCCCCTCTGGGTAGCTCACCCAGGAGCCCGCAGATTGAGCCTGCCTTGTCCTGACTAAAGAGTGGGAATATGAGGTGGCGTTCCCAGGCATCCATGCTTAGACACCTGCTCTCGAGTCTTTCCGTATGGGGCCTCCTGGAACCATCCAATGGGACTCGACTTTCGTGCAGAAGGAAACCTTGAGGTTTGGAGTAGTTCACAAATCCCATCGTAGGCAAACCTCCCTGGCCTCATGAAGCCCCCACACCCTTCAGGAAGAGGCCATGCTGGACAGAAACTCTAGCCTGGGGCACGTCTCATAGTTGACATGACCTCAGTGCAGGAGATCTCGATTCAGCCTCTGCAGAGTGGGCCTGCCATGCCCTCGGTCCCAAACCTCACGCAAGCTTGTGTTTTCAGACTTCCTTCCTCACACTCCTGGCAAACAAGCCTTCCGGACTAGGAACTCCTGGACCACAACCCAGCCCAGTGTCTGCCCAATGGAAGAAAAACGTTTCCCTCTGGGGCTCTCCAGAAAACCCAGATGAGGATCAACCTGCTCGGGCCTCGACGGTTCCCAAACTAATAGGCTGCTCTGGGCACTCATGCTCTGTCTGACACAGCTGAGGCCAGACGTCCCGATAGACAAGGAGACAGCTGGCCGCACACCCAGCACTTCGGACACGCCATGGTCTTATGCCGTCACCTCTTCCTAACCTTGGTTTTCAGATATCTGAACCTAGACATTATATCAATTCTCCACACAGCTGGGTATCGCAAGCACCAAGAAGAACTCCTCCTTCCCCATGGCTGTCAAGCTTGCTCTTGGCATGGAGTCACACCTTCAGGGTACGAGAAACCTTCATGACCCCTGATGCCACGCCCAAACTTGAGTGCTGCTTGGGCACAAATTCACACTGTGACCCTCTGCATGAGCCCCATGTCAAAGAACGGCCTGTCAGGGCCTTGACCAAGAGCCCGCAAATGGGGCTTGCAAAGCACCTATGTACCCAATCTTCTCCAGGGTTTGAGTTTTCCAGTCCCCCCGCCCGTCCCTGGGGTTCTGCTCTGGAATCCCTTTCTTGGAGAGACACATGAGCCAGACAACCCGACTCCACCCTTCCCACAAAATGACCCAAAACTTTTGGGAGCTGACAAATCCCCAGAGAGGGATACTCGTCCACAGTCCCTGAGGCCACCCCTCCAATCCACGGCTATCCCGGACACAACATCCAGAGACAAAAGCCGGAAGAAACGCCTCCCACTCGCCCTTGTTACAGAGGACCAGGAGCTGCCTCTAGGGCTGTACATCCGGCCTCCCATACCCTAGGCGCCACTCATAAGCTGAGTTTGTGTTTTTAAACTTCTGTGCCCACAGCCTGGACCCACACAATCTCCAGGCTCACGACCTATTCCAAGGCCCTCATGGACACAAACACAAACTAAGCCCCATCCTCAAAAAAGTCCATTTCAACTCAACCACCCCGGTTGCTCCCTCAGAGCCATCAGTCTCAACTGTCTTGTTTCTAGGAATTAATTGTTTTGTGAGGCTGGCTCCCTGGCTTCCATTCTCGTACGATGCTCTGGAGTCATTCCATAGGGGATGTCCTGGAGCTGCCCAACAGGTCTCAATTGTCCTGCAGATGGAATCCTTGAATGGGCATCCCACAACTCCCAACGTGGGAAAACCTCCATGGCCTTGAGACTCCGCTTCATTCATGAAGGGGCAGTCATGCACAGAAACTCCAACCTGAGCCAACGTCTGATCCTCGCCGTGACTTCAGATGCTTGAGATATTGGTTCAGATGTGTAGGGGGTAACTGCCGTGCCCTTGGCCTGAAGCCCAAGTCTAGCTTGTGTTCTCAACTTCTATCCTCACACTCCTGGCCCAGAAGCCCTCAAGTTTGGCAATTCCGGACCCACAATGCAGCAATCTGCCTGCCCTCTAGAAATAATATCTTGCCTAATGAGATGCCCAGGCACCTCAAATGGGGATTAACCTACACGGCACTCGACTGTACCCAAATTATATAGTCTAACCTGGGCACTAATGCACTGTCTGACACAACCTGATCCCGAACCTGCTGACCAACACCCAGGCAGCTGACCGCACAATGAGCGCATACGACCAGCCAAGGTTTTAGGTCGTCATCTCTCCCCAACTGCGGTTTTCAGGCTTCAGAACCTAGACCTTATCTCCAACCACTGCCCAGGGTTGAAAATGATGCAGAAATCTGAACTCCTTCCCCATGGCAAGAAACCTCGTGATTGGCCTGTTGTCCAAAGTTCAGTGTAGTTGAAACCAGTGTGGCCCATGAGGCCCTGCCCATGCCCGCAGGCCACATTGGTCACAAACACACATTGTGACCCTCAGCCTGAGCCCAGTCCTCAAGTAAGGCCTCTCAGTGGCTGGATGAAGAGACAGCATATTGGGCCTGCCATGCCCCTAGGCCCCAATTTTTAACCATAGTTTGGGTTGTCCCTTCACTCTTCCCCAGGGCTCTGCTTTGGAATTCCTCTTTGGTTGGGACACCTGAGGTAACAAACCTGAAAGGAGACCTCCCATCCCACAGATTGACAAAAAACAATTGGGACCGGGCCAAATCCACAGAGAGGAAGATTCGTCCATGTCCTATGAGACCTCCCCACATTCCACGGCCATCGTTGATACATAATATAGAGACAAAAGGCTGAGCAATGGCCTCAGACTCGCTCTTTCTTCATATCCTGAAGAGTTCTTCTCATGGTGTGTAGATTGGGCCTGCCATACCTACGTCCCCAAACTTAAGCTGAGTTTGTGTTTTCAGAATTCTGTCCTCAAAGTCCTGGGCCACACACCCTCCAAGCTGCAGGCCCTGGAGCCACACATTAGGACTGTGCCTTCCCCATCCATGGGAATTCTGCTCATACCATTGTCTAAAATCGTACAAGTTAGGAGAACCCATTAAAGTCCCCGAGGCCATCACAATAGTGTAGGTCTCCCGGGTCAAACAAGGGCAGTCTGACACCAGCTGACCGTCTACCTCCACTCATACCATAGATGGATGTAACCAGAATAAAAGATTGAACCAGACAGGACCCTAGGCTATATTCGGATCCATTGCTTTAGTTTACAGGCATGTCTCCTCAAAAGCCTGGATACCAATTCCAGCATAGGAGTCCACCCATCAGAAAAAATCTCGTCTCCACAAGGAAACTTGTGCATGGGAGCTATGTCAAAACCTTAGGAGAATACTTCATGGTCCTGGTGCCACCGCCCCATTTCAACGACCCCATGGACACAAACACCCATTAGGCCCCATCCTCAGGAAAGTCCATTTCACCTCAGCCACCCCGGTTGCTCCAGCAGAGCAATCACATGTCAACTGTCTTGTTGCTAGGAGACAATTGGAATGCGAGGCGGGCTTTCCTGGCATTCATCCTCGAACGGTGCTCGGGAGTCATTCCATATGGGATGTCCTGGAGCTGCCCAACAGGTCTCAATTGTCCCGCAGAAGGAATCCTTGAAGGGGGCATCCCAAAACTCCCAAAGTGGGAAAACCTCCATGGCCTTGAGACTCTGCTCCGTTCATGAAGGGAAAGTCATGCACAGAAACTCCAACCTGAGCCAACGTCTGATCCTCGCCGTGACTTCAGATGCTTGAGATATTGGTTCAGATTTGCAAGAGGTACCTGCCGTGCCCTCGGCCTGAGCCGAAGTCTAGCTTGTGTTCTCAGACTTCTGTCCTCACACTTCTGGCCAAGAATCCGTCATGTTTGGCAATTCCGGACCCACAATGCAGCACTCTGACAGCCCTATAGAAAGAAAATATTCCCTAATGAGCTGCCCAGGCACCCCAATAGAGGATCAACCTACACGGCACTCGCCTATACCCAAATTATATAGTCTAACCTGGGCACTAATGAACTGTTGGACACAACCTGAGCCCAAACCTCCTGACCAACAGCCAGGCAGCTGACCGCACACGGAGCGCATACGACCCGCCAAGGCCTTAGGTCGTCATCTCTCCAAAACTGCGGTTTTCAGGCTTCAGAACCTAGACCTTATCTCCCACCACTGCCCAGGGTTGAAAATGCTGCAGAAATCTGAACTCCTTCCCCATGGCTAGAAAGCTTGTGATTGGCATGTTGTCCAAAGTTCAGTGTAGTTAAAACCAGTGTGGCCCATGAGGCCCCGCCATGCTGTGGGACACATTGGTCACAAACACACATTCTGACCCTCAGCCTGAGCCCAGTCCTCAAGTAAGGCCTCTCAGTGGCTGGATGAAGAGACAGCATATTGGGCCTGCCATGCCCCTAGGCCCCAATATTTAACCATAGTTTGGGTTGTCCCTTCACTCTTCCCCAGGGCTCTACTTTGGAATTCCTCTTTGGTTGGGACACCTGAGGTAACAAACCTGAAAGGAGACCTCCCATCCCACAGCTTGACGAAAAAAAGTTGGGACCGGGCCAAATCCACAGCTAGGAAGATTCATCCATGGCCCATGAGGCCTCCCCACATTCCACGGCCATCGTTGATATAAAATCCAGAGACAAAAGCCTGAGCAAGCGCCTCAGACTCGCTCTTTCTTAATATCCTGATGAGTTCTTCTCATGGTTTGTAGATTGGGTCTGCCATACCTATGTCCCCAAACCTAAGGTGAGTTTGTGTTTTCAGAATTCTGTCCTCAAAGTACTGGGCCACACACCCTCCAGGCTGGGGCACCTGGAGCCACACATTAGGACGCTGCCTACCCAATCCAGGGAATTCTGCCCATTCCATTGTCCAAAATCGTACAAATTAGGAGAATACTCCAAAGTCCCCGAGGCCCTCCCAATAGTGTAGGTCTCCCGGGGCAAACAAGGGCGGTCTGACACCAGCTGAGATCCACCTCCATTCATACCATAGATGGATGAACCCAGAGAAGAAGATTGAACCAGACAGGACCCTAGGCCATAATAGGATCCATTGCTTTGGTTTACAGGCATGTCTCCTCAAAAGCCTGGATTCCAATTCCAGCATAGGGGTTTCCTGAGGCACACATCAGAACAAATCTCGTCTTCACAAGTTAACTTATGCATGGGAGCTATGTCAAAAGCTTAGGAGAATACTTCAGGGTCCCGGTGCCACCGACACATTCTAAGGCCCCCATGGACACAAACACACATTAGGCCCCATCCTCAGGAAAGTCCATTTCACCTCAGACACCCGGGTTGCTCCAGCAGAGCAATCACATCTCAACTGTCTTGTTGCTAGGAGACAATTGGAATGCGAGGCGGGCTTCCCTGGCATCCATCCTCTAACGGTGCTCTGGAGTCATTCCATATGGGATGTCCTGGAGCTGCCCAACAGGTCTCAATTGTCCCGCACAAGGAATCCTTGAAGGGGGCATCCCACAAGTCCCAACGTGGGAAAACCTCCTATCCCTTGAGACCCCGCTCCGTTCATGAAGGGGAAGTCATGCACAGAAACTCCAACCTGAGCCAACGTCTGATCCTCGCCGTGACTTCAGATGCTTGAGATATTGGTTCAGATCTGCAGGGGGTACCTGCCGTGCCCTCGGCCTGAAGCCCAAGTCTAGCTTGTGTTCTCAGACTTCTGTCCTCAGACTCCTGGCCCAGAAGCCCTCGAGTTTGGCAATTCCGGACCCACAATGCAGCACTCTGCCTGCCCTCCAAAAAGAATATATTGCCTAATGAGCTGACCAGGCACCACAAATGAGGATCAACCTACACGGCACTCGACTGTACCCATTATATTGTCTAACCTGGGCACTAATGCACTGTCTGACACAACCAGAGCCCGAACTTGTTGACCAACACGCAGGCAGCTGACCGCACACTGAGCACGTCAGACCCACCAAGGCCTTAGGTCGTCATCTTTTCCCAACTGCGGTTTTCAGGCTTCAGAACCTAGACCTTATCTCCAACCACTGCCCAGGGATGAAAATGATGCAGAAATCAGAACTCCTTCCCCATGGCTAGAAACCTTGTGATTGGCATGTGGTCCAAAGTTCAGTGTAGTTGAAACCAGTGTGTCCCATATGGTCTCGCCCACGCTCTCGGGCCACATTGGTCAAAAACACACATTGTGACCCTCAGCCTGAGCCCAGTCCTCAAGTAAGGCCTCTCAGTGGCTGGATGAAGAGACAGAATATTGGGCCTGCCATGCCCCTAGGCCCCAATTTTTAACCATAGTTTGGGTTGTCCCTTCACTCTTCCCCATGGCTCTGCTTTGGAATTCCTCTTTGGTTGGGACACCTGAGGTAACAAACCAGAAAGGAGACATCCATTCCCAGAGATTGACGAAAATCAATTGGGACTGGGCCAAATCCACAGAGAGGAAGATTCGTCCATGTCCTATGAGGCCTCCCCACATTCCACGGCCATCGTAGATACAAAATATAGAGACAAAAGCCTGAGCATGGCCTCAGACTCGCTCTTTCTTCATATCCTGAAGAGTTCTTCTCATGGTGTGTACATTGGGCCTGCCATACCTACGTCCCCAAACCTAAGCTGAGTTTGTGTTTTCAGACTTCTGTCCTCAAAGTCCAGGGCCACACACCCTCCAGGCTGGGGCCCCTGGAGCCACACTTTAGGACTGTGCCAACCCCATCCATGGGAATTCTGCCCATTCCATTGTCTAAAATCGTACAAATTAGGAGAACCCTCCAACGTCCCCGAGCCATCCCAATAGTTTAGGTCTCCCGGGACAAACAAGGGCGGTCTGACACCAGCTCAGATCCACCTCCACTCATACCATAGATGGATGAACCCAGAGAAGAAGATTGAACCAGACAGGACCCTAGGCCATAATAGGATCCATTGCTTTGGTTTACAGGCATTCTCCTCAAAAGCCTTGATTCCAATTCCAGCATAGGGGGTTTCCTGAGGCACCCATCAGAACAAATCTCGTCTCCACAAGGAAACTAGTGCATGGGAGCTATGTCAAAACCTTAGGAGAATACTTCAGTGTCCCGGTGCTACCGCCCCATTTCAACGCCCCCATGGACACAAACACCCATTAGGCCCCATCCTCAGGAAAGTCCATTTCACCTCAGCCACCCCGGTTGCTCCCGCAGAGCAATCACATCTCAACTGTCTTGTTGCTAGGAGACAATTGGTTTGCGAGGGGGGCTTCCCTGGCATTCATCCTCGAATGGTGCTCGGGGGTCATTGCATATGGGATTTCCTGGAGCTGCGCAACAGTTCTCAATTGTCCCGCAGAAGGAATCCTTGAAGGGGGCATCCCAAAACTCCCAACGTGGGAAAACCTCCATGGCCTTGAGACACCACTCCGTTCATGAAGGGGATGTCATGCACAGAAACTCCAACCTGAGCCAACGTCTGATCCTCGCCGCGACTTCAGATGCTTGAGATATTGGTTCATTTCTGCAAGAGGTACCTGCCTTGCCCTCGGCCTGAGCCAAAGACCAGCTTGTGTTCTCAGACTTCTGTCCTCACACTCCTGGCCCAGAAGCCTTCAAGTTTGGCAATTCCGGACCCACAATGCAGCACTCTGACAGCCCTCTAGAAAGAATATATTCTCTAATGAGCTGCCTAGGCACCTCCATAGAGGATCAAACTACACGGCACTCGACTATACCCAAATTATATAGACTAACCTGGGCACTAATGCACTGTCTGACACAACCTGAGCCCGAACCTACTGACCAACAGCCAGGCAGGTGACCGCACAATGAGAGCATAAGTTCCGCCAAGGCCTTAGGTCGTCATCTCTCCACAACTGCGGTTTTCAGGCTTCAGAACATAGACCTTATCTCCAACCACTGCCCAGGGTTGAAAATGATGCAGAAATCAGAACTCCTTCCCCATGGCTAGAAACCTTGTGATTGGCATGTTGTCCAAAATTCAGTGTAGTTGAAACCAGTGTGGCCCATGAGGCCCCGCCATGCTCGTGGGACACATTGGTCACAAACATAGATTCTGACGCTCAGCCTGAGCCCAGTCCTCAAGTAAGGCCTCTCAGTGGCTGGATGAAGAGACAGAATATTGGGCCTGCCATGCCCCTAGGCCCCAATTTTTAACCATAGTTTGGGTTGTCCCTTCACTCTTCCCCATGGCTCTGCTTTGGAATTCCTCTTTGGTTGGGACACCTGAGGTAACAAACCAGAAAGGAGACATCCATTCCCAGAGATTGACGAAAATCAATTGGGACTGGGCCAAATCCACAGAGAGGAAGATTCGTCCATGTCCTATGAGGCCTCCCCACATTCCACGGCCATCGTTGATACGAAATATAGAGACAAAAGCCTGAGCAATGGCCTCAGACTCGCTCTTTCTTCATATCCTGAAGAGTTCTTCTCATGGTGTGTACATTGGGCCTGCCATACCTACGTCCCCAAACCTAAGCTGAGTTTGTGTTTTCAGACTTCTGTCCTCAAAGTACAGGGCCACACACCCTCCAGGCTGGGGCCCCTGGAGCCACACTTTAGGACTGTGCCAACCCCATCCATGGGAATTCTGCCCATTCCATTGTCTAAAATCGTACAAATTAGGAGAACCCTCCAACGTCCCCGAGCCATCCCAATAGTGTAGGTCTCCCGGGACAAACAAGGGCGGTCTGACACCAGCTGAGATCCACCTCCACTCATACCATAGATGGATGAACCCAGAGAAGAAGATTGAACCAGACAGGACCCTAGGCCATAATAGGATCCATTGCTTTGGTTTACAGGCATTCTCCTCAAAAGCCTTGATTCCAATTCCAGCATAGGGGGTTTCCTGAGGCACCCATCAGAACAAATCTCGTCTCCACAAGGAAACTAGTGCATGGGAGCTATGTCAAAACCTTAGGAGAATACTTCAGTGTCCCGGTGCTACCGCCCCATTTCAACGCCCCCATGGACACAAACACCCATTAGGCCCCATCCTCAGGAAAGTCCATTTCACCTCAGCCACCCCGGTTGCTCCCGCAGAGCAATCACATCTCAACTGTCTTGTTGCTAGGAGACAATTGGTTTGCGAGGCGGGCTTCCCTGGCATTCATCCTCGAATGGTGCTCGGGGGTCATTGCATATGGGATTTCCTGGAGCTGCGCAACAGTTCTCAATTGTCCCGCAGAAGGAATCCTTGAAGGGGGCATCCCAAAACTCCCAACGTGGGAAAACCTCCATGGCCTTGAGACACCACTCCGTTCATGAAGGGGATGTCATGCACAGAAACTCCAACCTGAGCCAACGTCTGATCCTCGCCGAGACTTCAGATGCTTGAGATATTGGTTCATTTCTGCAAGAGGTACCTGCCTGCCCTCGGCCTGAGCCAAAGACCAGCTTGTGTTCTCAGACTTCTGTCCTCACACTCCTGACCCAGAAGCCTTCAAGTTTGGCAATTCCGGACCCACAATGCAGCACTCTGACAGCCCTCTAGAAAGAATATATTCTCTAATGAGCTGCCTAGGCACCTCCATAGAGGATCAAACTACACGGCACTCGACTATACCCAAATTATATAGTCTAACCTGGGCACTAATGCACTGTCTGACACAACCTGAGCCCGAACCTCCTGACCAACAGCCAGGCAGGTGACTGCACAATGAGAGCATAAGTTCCGCCAAGGCCTTAGGTCGTCATCTCTCCACAACTGCAGTTTTCAGGCTTCAGAACATAGACCTTATCTCCAACCACTGCCCAGGGTTGAAAATGATGCAGAAATCAGAACTCCTTCCCCATGGCTAGAAACCTTGTGATTGGCATGTTGTCCAAAGTTCAGTGTAGTTGAAACCAGTGTGGCCCATGAGGCCCCGCCATGCTCGTGGGACACATTGGTCACAAACACAGATTCTGACGCTCAGCCTGAGCCCAGTCCTCAAGTAAGGCCTCTCAGTGGCTGGATGACGAGACAGCATATTGGGCCTGCCAGGCCCCTAGGCCCCAATTTTTAACCATAGTTTGGGTTGTCCCTTCATTCTTCCCTACGGCTCTGCTTTCGAATTCCTCTTTGGTTGGGACACTTGAGGTAACAAACCTGAAAGGAGACCTCCCATCCCACAGCTTGATGAAAAACAATTGGGACCGGGCCAAATCCACAGCTAGGAAGATTCGTCCATGGCCCATGAGGCCTCCCCACATTCCACGGCCATCGTTGATACAAAATCCAGAGACAAAAGCCTGAGCAAGCGCCTCAGACTCGCTCTTTCTTAATATCCTGATGAGTTCTTCTCATGGTTTGTAGATTGGTCCTGCCATACCTATGTCCCCAAACCTAAGCTGAGTTTGTTTTCAGACTTCATCCCTCAAAGTCCTGGGCCCCACTCCCTCCAGTCTGGGGCCCCTGGAGCCACACAATAGGACGATGCCTAACCAATCCATGGGAATTCTGCCCATTCCATTGTCCAAAATCGTACAAATTAGGAGAACCCTCCAAATTCCCCAAGACCATCCCAAAAATGTAGGTCTCCCGGGACAAACAAGGGCGGTCTCACACCTGCTAAGCCTCCACCTCCACTCATATCATAAATGGATGAACCCAGAGAAGAAGATTGAACCAGACAGGACCCTAGGCCATAATCAGATCCATTGCTTTGGTTTACAGACATGTCTCATCAAATGCCTGGATTCCAATACCAGCATAGGGGGTTTCCTGAGGCACCCATCAGAACAAAACTTGTCACCACAAGGAAACTTGTGCATGGCAGCTGTGTCAAAAGCTTAGGAGAATACTTCAGGGTCACAGTGCCTCCACCCATTCCAAGGCCCCCATGGACATAAACACTCATTAGGCCCCATACTCAGGAAAGTCCATTTCAACTCAGCCACCCCAGCAGAGCCATCAGATCTCAACTGTCTTGTGGCTAGGAGACAATTGGAATGCGAGGCGGGCTTCCCTGGCATCCATCCTCTAACGGTGCTCTGGAGTCATTCCATATGGGATGTCCTGGAGATGCCCAACAGGTCTCAATTTTCCCGCACAAGGAATCCTTCAAGGGGGCATCCCACAACTCCCAACGTGGGAAAACCTCCATGGCCTTGAGACTCTGCTCTGTTCATGAAGGGGCAGTCATGGACAGAAACTCCAACCTGAGCCAACGTCTGATCCTCGCCGTGACTTCAGATGCTTGAGATATTGATTCAGATCTGCAGGGGGTACCTGCCGTGCCCTCGGCCTGAAGCCCAAGTCTAGCTTGTGTTCTCAGACTTCTGTCCTCACACTCCTGGCCCAGAAGCCCTCAAGTTTGGCAATTCCGGACCCACAATGCAGCACTCTGCCTTCCCTCCAAAAAGAATATATTGCCTAATGAGCTGCCCAGGCACCACAAATGAGGATCAACCTAAGGCACTCAACTGTACCCAAATTATATTGTCTAACCTCGGCACGAATGCACTGTCTGACACAACCTCAGCCAGAACCTGCTGACCAACACCCAGGCAGCTGACCGCACACTGAGCACGTCAGCCCCGCCATGGCCTTAGGTTGTCATCTCATCCCAACTGCGGTTTTCAGGCTTCAGAACCTAGACCTTATCTCCAATCACTGCCCAGGGTTGAAAATGATGCAGAAATCAGAACTCCTTCCCCATGGCTAGAAACCTTGTGATTGGCATGTCCTCCAAAGTTCAGTGTAGTTGAAACCAGTGTGGCCCATGAGGTCTCGCCCACGCTCTCAGGCCACATTGGTGAAAAACACACATTTTGACCCTCAGCCTGAGCCCAGTCCTCAAGTAAGGCCTCTCAGTGGCTGGATGAAGAGACAACATATTGGGTCTCCAATGCCCCTAGGCCCCAATTTTTAACCATAGTTTGGGTTGTCCCTTCACTCTTCCCCAGGGCTCTGTTTTCGAATTCCTCTTTGGTTGGGACACCTGAGGTAACAAACCTGAAAGGAGAACTCCCATCCCACAGATTGAGGAAAAACAATTGGGACCGGGCCAAATCCACAGAGAGGAAGATTCGTCCATGTCCTATGAGGCCTCCCCACATTCCACGGCCATCGTTGATACGAAATATAGAGACAAAAGCCTGAGCAATGGCCTCAGACTCGCTCTTTCTTCATATCCTGAAGAGTTCTTCTCATGGTGTGTAGATTGGGCCTGCCATACCTACGTCCCCAAACTTAAGCTGAGTTTGTGTTTTCAGAATTCTGTCCTCAAAGTCCTGGGCCACACACCCTCCAGGCTGCGGCCCCTGGAGCCACACATTAGGACTGTGCCTACCCTATCCATGGGAATTCTGCCCATTCCATTGTATAAATCGTACAAGTTAGGAGAAACAATCAAAGTACCCGAGGCCATCACAATAGTGTAGGTCTCCCGGGTCAAACAAGGGCAGTCTGACACCAGCTGACCGTCTACCTCCACTCATACCATAGATGGATGTCCCCAGAGTAAAAGATTGAACCACCAGGACCCTATGGCATATTCTGATCCATTGCTTTGGTTTACAGGCATGTCTCCTCAAAAGCCTGGATTCCAATTCCAGCAGAGGGGGTTTCCTGAGGCACCCATCAGAACAAATCTAGTCTCCACAAGGAAACTTGTGCATGGGAGCTATGTCAAAACCTTAGGAGAATACTTCATGGTCCTGGTGCCACCGCCCCATTTCAACGCCCCCATGGACACAAATACCTATTAGGCCCCATCCTCAGGAAATTCCATTTCACCTCAGCCACCCCGGTTGCTCCCGCAGAGCAATCACATGTCAACTGTCTTGTTGCTAGGAGACAATTGGAATGCGAGGCGGGCTTCCCTGGCATCCATCCTCTAACGGTGCTCTGGAGTCATTCCATATGGGATGTCCTCGGGCTGCCCAACAGGTCTCAATTGTCCCGCACAAGGAATCCTTGAAGGGGGCATCCCACAACTCCCAACGTGGGAAAACCTCCTATCCCTTGAGACTCCGCTCCGTTCATGATGGGGAAGTCATGCACAGAAACTCCAACCTGAGCCAACGTCTGATCCTCGCCGTGACTTCAGATGCTTGAGATATTGGTTCAGATCTGCAAGGGGTACCTGCCGTGCCCTCGGCCTGAAGCCCAAGTCTAGCTTGTGTTATCAGACTTCTGTCCTCACACTCCTGGCCCAGAAGCCCTCAAGTTTAGCAATTCTGACCAACAATGCAGCACTCTGCCTGCCCTCTAGAAAATATATCTTGCCTAATGAGCTGCCCAGGCACCACAAATGAAGATCCACCTACACGGCACTCGACTGTACCCAATTATATAGTCTAACCTGGGCACTAATGCACGGTCTGACACAACCTGATCCCGAACCTGCTGACCAACACCCAGGCAGCTGACCGCACAATGAGCGCATACGACCAGCCAAGGTTTTAGGTCGTCATCTCTCCCCAACTGCGGTTTTCAGGCTTCAGAACCTAGACCTTATCTCCAACCACTGCCCAGGGTTGAAAATGATGCAGAAATCTGAACTCCTTCCCCATGGCAAGAAACCTCGTGATTGGCCTGTTGTCCAAAGTTCAGTGTAGTTGAAACCAGTGTGGCCCATGAGGCCCTGCCCATGCCCGCAGGCCACATTGGTCACAAACACACATTGTGACCCTCAGCCTGAGCCCAGTCCTCAAGTAAGGCCTCTCAGTGGCTGGATGAAGAGACAGCATATTGGGCCTCCAATGCCCCTAGGCCCCAATTTTTAACCATAGTTTGGGTTGTCCCTTCACTATTCCCAAGGGCTCTGCTTTGGAATTCCTCTTTAGTTGGGACACCTGAGGAAACAAACCTGAAAGGAGACATCCATTCCCTCAGATTGATGGAAAACAATTGGGACTGGGCCAAATCCACAGATAGGAAGATTCGTCCATGGCCCATGAGGCCTCCTCACATTCCACGGCCATCGTTGATACAAAATCCAGAGAGAAAATCCTGAGCAAGTGCATCAGACTCGCTCATTCTTTATATCCTGAAGAGTTCTTCTGATGGTTTGTAGATTGGGCCTGCCATACCTATGTCCCCAAACCTAAGCTGAGTTTGTGTTTTCAGAATTCCTCCCTCAAATTCCTGGGCCCCACTCCCTCCAGGCTGGGGCCCCTGGAGCCACACATTAGGACGATGCCTACCCAATCCATGGGAATTCTGCCCATTCCATTGTCAAAAATCGTACAAATTAGGAGAACCCTCCAAAGTCGCCGAGCCCATCTGAATAGTGTAGGTCTCCAAGGACAAACAGGGGTGTTCTGACACCCGCAAAGCATCCACCTCCACTCATACCATAGATGGATGAACCCAGAGAACCAGACAGGACCCTAGGCCATAAATGGATCCATTGCTTTGGTTTACAGGCATGTCTCATCAAATGCCTGGATTCCAATACAAGCATAGGGTGTTTCCTGAGGCACCCATCAGAACAAATCTCGTCACCACAAGGAAACTTGTGCATGGCAGCTATGTCAAAAGCTTAGGAGAATACTTCAGGGTCACGGTGCCGCCGCCCCATTCCAAGGCCCTCATGGACATAAACACTCATTAGGCCCCATACTCAGGAAAGTCCATTTCAACTCAGCCACCCCAGCAGAGCCATCAGATCTCAACTGTCTTGTGGCTAGGAGACAATTGGAATGCGAGGCGGGCTTCCCTGGCATCCATCCTCTAACGGTGCTCTGGAGTCATTCCATATGGGATGTCCTGGAGCTACCCAACAGGTCTCAATTGTCCCGCACAAGGAATCCTTCAAGGGGGCATCCCACAACTCCCAAGGTGGGAAAACCTCCATGGCCTTGAGACTCTGCTCCGTTCATGAAGGGGCAGTCATGCACAGAAACTCCAACCTGAGCCAACGTCTGATCCTCGCCGTGACTTCAGATGCTTGAGATATTGGTTCAGATCTGCAGGGGGTACCTGCCGTGCCCTCGGCCTGAAGCCCAAGTCTAGCTTGTGTTCTCAGACTTCTGTCCTCAGACTCCTGGCCCAGAAGCCCTCGCGTTTGGCAATTCTGGACCCACAATGCAGCACTCTGCCTGCCCTCCAAAAAGAATATATTGCCTAATGAGCTGCCCAGGCACCACAAATGAGGATCAACCTACACGGCACTCGACTGTACCCATTATATTGTCTAACCTGGGCACTAATGCACTGTCTGACACAACCAGAGCCCGAACTTGTTGACCAACACGCAGGCAGCTGACCGCACACTGAGCACGTCAGACCCACCAAGGCCTTAGGTCGTCTTTTCCCAACTGCGGTTTTCAGGCTTCAGAACCTAGACCTTATCTCCAACCACTGCCCAGGGTTGAAAATGATGCAGAAATCAGAACTCCTTCCCCATGGCTAGAAACCTTGTGATTGGCATGTTGTCCAAAGTTCAGTGTAGTTGAAACCAGTGTGTCCCATATGGTCTCGCCCACGCTCTCGGGCCACATTGGTGAAAAACACACATTGTGACCCTCAGCCTGAGCCCAGTCCTCAAGTAATTCCTCTCAGTGGCTGGATGAAGAGACAGAATATTGGGCCTGCCATGCCCCTAGGCCCCAATTTTTAACCATAGTTTGGGTTGTCCCTTCACTCTTCCCCATGGCTCTGCTTTGGAATTCCTCTTTGGTTGGGACACCTGAGGTAACAAACCAGAAAGGAGACATCCATTCCCACAGATTGACGAAAATCAATTGGGACTGGGCCAAATCCACAGAGAGGAAGATTCGTCCATGTCCTATGAGGCCTCCCCACATTCCACGGCCATCGTAGATACAAAATATAGAGACAAAAGCCTGAGCAATGGCCTCAGACTCGCTCTTTCTTCATATCCTGAAGAGTTCTTCTCATGGTGTGTACATTGGGCCTGCCATATCTACGTCCCCAAACCTAAGCTGAGTTTGTGTTTTCAGACTTCTGTCCTCAAAGTCCAGGGCCACACACCCTCCAGGCTGGGGCCCCTGGAGCCACACTTTAGGACTGTGCCAACCCCATCCATGGGAATTCTGCCCATTCCATTGTCTAAAATCGTACAAATTAGGAGAACCCTCCAACGTCCCCGAGCCATCCCAATAGTGTAGGTCTCCCGGGACAAACAAGGGCGGTCTGACACCAGCTGAGATCCACCTCCACTCATACCATAGATGGATGAACCCAGAGAAGAAGATTGAACCAGACAGGACCCTAGGCCATAATAGGATCCATTGCTTTGGTTTACAGGCATTCTCCTCAAAAGCCTTGATTCCAATTCCAGCATAGGGGGTTTCCTGAGGCACCCATCAGAACAAATCTCGTCTCCACAAGGAAACTAGTGCATGGGAGCTATGTCAAAACCTTAGGAGAATACTTCAGTGTCCCGGTGCTACCGCCCCATTTCAACGCCCCCATGGACACAAACACCCATTAGGCCCCATCCTCAGGAAAGTCCATTTCACCTCAGCCACCCCGGTTGCTCCCGCAGAGCAATCACATCTCAACTGTCTTGTTGCTAGGAGACAATTGGTTTGCGAGGGGGGCTTCCCTGGCATTCATCCTCGAATGGTGCTCGGGGGTCATTGCATATGGGATTTCCTGGAGCTGCGCAACAGTTCTCAATTGTCCCGCAGAAGGAATCCTTGAAGGGGGCATCCCAAAACTCCCAACGTGGGAAAACCTCCATGGCCTTGAGACACCACTCCGTTCATGAAGGGGATGTCATGCACAGAAACTCCAACCTGAGCCAACATCTGATCCTCGCCGAGACTTCAGATGCTTGAGATATTGGTTCATTTCTGCAAGAGGTACCTGCCTTGCCCTCGGCCTGAGCCAAAGACCAGCTTGTGTTCTCAGACTTCTGTCCTCACACTCCTGGCCCAGAAGCCTTCAAGTTTGGCAATTCCGGACCCACAATGCAGCACTCTGACAGCCCTCTAGAAAGAATATATTCTCTAATGAGCTGCCTAGGCACCTCCACAGAGGATCAAACTACACGGCACTCGCCTATACCCAAATTATATAGTCTAACCTGGGCACTAATGCACTGTCTGACACAACCTGAGCCCGAACCTCCTGACCAACAGCCAGGCAGGTGACCGCATGATGAGAGCATAAGTTCCGCCAAAGCCTTAGGTCGTCATCTCTCCACAACTGCGGTTTTCAGGCTTCAGAACATAGACCTTATCTCCAACCACTGCCCAGGGTTGAAAATGATGCAGAAATCAGAACTCCTTCCCCATGGCTAGAAACCTTGTGATTGGCATGTTGTCCAAAGTTCAGTGTAGTTGAAACCAGTGCGGCCCATGAGTCCCAGCTTCCTCTTGGGACACATTGGTCACAAACACAGATTCTGACGCTCAGCCTGAGCCCAGTCCTCAAGTAAGGCCTCTCAGTGGCTGGATGACGAGACAGCATATTGGGCCTGCCATGCCCCTAGGCCCCCATTTTTAACCATAGTTTGGGTTGTCCCTTCATTCTTCCCTACGGCTCTGCTTTCGAATTCCTCTTTGGTTGGGACACCTGAGGTAACAAACCTGAAAGGAGACCTCCCATCCCACAGCTTGACGAAAAACAATTGGGACCGGGCCAAATCCACAGCTAGGAAGATTCGTCCATGGCCCATGAGGCCTCCCCACATTCCACGGCCAACGTTGATACAAAATCCAGAGACAAAAGCCTGAGCAAGCGCCTCAGACTCGCTCTTTCTTAATATCCTGATGAGTTCTTCTCATGGTTTGTAGATTGGTCCTGCCATACCTATGTCCCCAAACCTAAGCTGAGTTTGTGTTTTCAGACTTCCTCCCTCAAAGTCCTGGGCCCCATTCCCTCCAGCCTGGGGCCCCTGGAGCCACACATTAGGACGATGCCTACCCAATCCATGGGAATTCTGCCCATTCCATTGTCCAAAATCGTACAAATTAGGAGAACCCTCCAAATTCCCCAAGACCATCCCAAAAATGTAGGTCTCCCGGGATAATCAAGGGCGGTCTCACAGCTGCTAAGCATCCACCTCCACTCATATCATAGATGGATGAACCCAGAGAAGAAGATTGAACCAGACAGGACCCTAGGCCATAATCATATCCATTGCTTTGGTTTACAGACATGTCTCATCAAATGCCTGGATTCAATACCAGCATAGGGGGTTTCCTGAGGCACCCATCAGAACAAAACTTGTCACAACAAGGAAACTTGTGCATGGCAGCTGTGTCAAAAGCTTAGGAGAATACTTCAGGGTCACAGTGCCTCCACCCATTCCAAGGCCCCCATGGACATAAACACTCATTAGGCCCCATACTCAGGAAAGTCCATTTCAACTCAGCCACCCCAGCAGAGCCATCAGATCTCAACTGTCTTGTGGCTAGGAGACAATTGGAATGCGAGGCGGGCTTCCCTGGCATCCATCCTCTAACGGTGCTCTGGAGTCATTCCATATGGGATGTCCTGGAGCTACCCAACAGGTCTCAATTGTCCCGCACAAGGAATCCTTCAAGGGGGCATCCCACAACTCCCAAGGTGGGAAAACCTCCATGGCCTTGAGACTCTGCTCCGTTCATGAAGGGGCAGTCATGCACAGAAACTCCAACCTGAGCCAACGTCTGATCCTCGCCGTGACTTCAGATGCTTGAGATATTGGTTCAGATCTGCAGGGGGTACCTGCCGTGCCCTCGGCCTGAAGCCCAAGTCTAGCTTGTGTTCTCAGACTTCTGTCCTCAGACTCCTGGCCCAGAAGCCCTCGCGTTTGGCAATTCTGGACCCACAATGCAGCACTCTGCCTGCCCTCCAAAAAGAATATATTGCCTAATGAGCTGCCCAGGCACCACAAATGAGGATCAACCTACACGGCACTCGACTGTACCCATTATATTGTCTAACCTGGGCACTAATGCACTGTCTGACACAACCAGAGCCCGAACTTGTTGACCAACACGCAGGCAGCTGACCGCACACTGAGCACGTCAGACCCACCAAGGCCTTAGGTCGTCTTTTCCCAACTGCGGTTTTCAGGCTTCAGAACCTAGACCTTATCTCCAACCACTGCCCAGGGTTGAAAATGATGCAGAAATCAGAACTCCTTCCCCATGGCTAGAAACCTTGTGATTGGCATGTTGTCCAAAGTTCAGTGTAGTTGAAACCAGTGTGTCCCATATGGTCTCGCCCACGCTCTCGGGCCACATTGGTGAAAAACACACATTGTGACCCTCAGCCTGAGCCCAGTCCTCAAGTAATTCCTCTCAGTGGCTGGATGAAGAGACAGAATATTGGGCCTGCCATGCCCCTAGGCCCCAATTTTTAACCATAGTTTGGGTTGTCCCTTCACTCTTCCCCATGGCTCTGCTTTGGAATTCCTCTTTGGTTGGGACACCTGAGGTAACAAACCAGAAAGGAGACATCCATTCCCACAGATTGACGAAAATCAATTGGGACTGGGCCAAATCCACAGAGAGGAAGATTCGTCCATGTCCTATGAGGCCTCCCCACATTCCACGGCCATCGTAGATACAAAATATAGAGACAAAAGCCTGAGCAATGGCCTCAGACTCGCTCTTTCTTCATATCCTGAAGAGTTCTTCTCATGGTGTGTACATTGGGCCTGCCATATCTACGTCCCCAAACCTAAGCTGAGTTTGTGTTTTCAGACTTCTGTCCTCAAAGTCCAGGGCCACACACCCTCCAGGCTGGGGCCCCTGGAGCCACACTTTAGGACTGTGCCAACCCCATCCATGGGAATTCTGCCCATTCCATTGTCTAAAATCGTACAAATTAGGAGAACCCTCCAACGTCCCCGAGCCATCCCAATAGTGTAGGTCTCCCGGGACAAACAAGGGCGGTCTGACACCAGCTGAGATCCACCTCCACTCATACCATAGATGGATGAACCCAGAGAAGAAGATTGAACCAGACAGGACCCTAGGCCATAATAGGATCCATTGCTTTGGTTTACAGGCATTCTCCTCAAAAGCCTTGATTCCAATTCCAGCATAGGGGGTTTCCTGAGGCACCCATCAGAACAAATCTCGTCTCCACAAGGAAACTAGTGCATGGGAGCTATGTCAAAACCTTAGGAGAATACTTCAGTGTCCCGGTGCTACCGCCCCATTTCAACGCCCCCATGGACACAAACACCCATTAGGCCCCATCCTCAGGAAAGTCCATTTCACCTCAGCCACCCCGGTTGCTCCCGCAGAGCAATCACATCTCAACTGTCTTGTTGCTAGGAGACAATTGGTTTGCGAGGGGGGCTTCCCTGGCATTCATCCTCGAATGGTGCTCGGGGGTCATTGCATATGGGATTTCCTGGAGCTGCGCAACAGTTCTCAATTGTCCCGCAGAAGGAATCCTTGAAGGGGGCATCCCAAAACTCCCAACGTGGGAAAACCTCCATGGCCTTGAGACACCACTCCGTTCATGAAGGGGATGTCATGCACAGAAACTCCAACCTGAGCCAACATCTGATCCTCGCCGAGACTTCAGATGCTTGAGATATTGGTTCATTTCTGCAAGAGGTACCTGCCTTGCCCTCGGCCTGAGCCAAAGACCAGCTTGTGTTCTCAGACTTCTGTCCTCACACTCCTGGCCCAGAAGCCTTCAAGTTTGGCAATTCCGGACCCACAATGCAGCACTCTGACAGCCCTCTAGAAAGAATATATTCTCTAATGAGCTGCCTAGGCACCTCCACAGAGGATCAAACTACACGGCACTCGCCTATACCCAAATTATATAGTCTAACCTGGGCACTAATGCACTGTCTGACACAACCTGAGCCCGAACCTCCTGACCAACAGCCAGGCAGGTGACCGCATGATGAGAGCATAAGTTCCGCCAAAGCCTTAGGTCGTCATCTCTCCACAACTGCGGTTTTCAGGCTTCAGAACATAGACCTTATCTCCAACCACTGCCCAGGGTTGAAAATGATGCAGAAATCAGAACTCCTTCCCCATGGCTAGAAACCTTGTGATTGGCATGTTGTCCAAAGTTCAGTGTAGTTGAAACCAGTGCGGCCCATGAGTCCCAGCTTCCTCTTGGGACACATTGGTCACAAACACAGATTCTGACGCTCAGCCTGAGCCCAGTCCTCAAGTAAGGCCTCTCAGTGGCTGGATGACGAGACAGCATATTGGGCCTGCCATGCCCCTAGGCCCCCATTTTTAACCATAGTTTGGGTTGTCCCTTCATTCTTCCCTACGGCTCTGCTTTCGAATTCCTCTTTGGTTGGGACACCTGAGGTAACAAACCTGAAAGGAGACCTCCCATCCCACAGCTTGACGAAAAACAATTGGGACCGGGCCAAATCCACAGCTAGGAAGATTCGTCCATGGCCCATGAGGCCTCCCCACATTCCACGGCCAACGTTGATACAAAATCCAGAGACAAAAGCCTGAGCAAGCGCCTCAGACTCGCTCTTTCTTAATATCCTGATGAGTTCTTCTCATGGTTTGTAGATTGGTCCTGCCATACCTATGTCCCCAAACCTAAGCTGAGTTTGTGTTTTCAGACTTCCTCCCTCAAAGTCCTGGGCCCCATTCCCTCCAGCCTGGGGCCCCTGGAGCCACACATTAGGACGATGCCTACCCAATCCATGGGAATTCTGCCCATTCCATTGTCCAAAATCGTACAAATTAGGAGAACCCTCCAAATTCCCCAAGACCATCCCAAAAATGTAGGTCTCCCGGGATAATCAAGGGCGGTCTCACAGCTGCTAAGCATCCACCTCCACTCATATCATAGATGGATGAACCCAGAGAAGAAGATTGAACCAGACAGGACCCTAGGCCATAATCATATCCATTGCTTTGGTTTACAGACATGTCTCATCAAATGCCTGGATTCAATACCAGCATAGGGGGTTTCCTGAGGCACCCATCAGAACAAAACTTGTCACAACAAGGAAACTTGTGCATGGCAGCTGTGTCAAAAGCTTAGGAGAATACTTCAGGGTCACAGTGCCTCCACCCATTCCAAGGCCCCCATGGACATAAACACTCATTAGGCCCCATACTCAGGAAAGTCCATTTCAACTCAGCCACCCCAGCAGAGCCATCAGATCTCAACTGTCTTGTGGCTAGGAGACAATTGGAATGCGAGGCGGGCTTCCCTGGCATCCATCCTCTAACGGTGCTCTGGAGTCATTCCATATGGGATGTCCTGGAGATGCCCAACAGGTCTCAATTGTCCCGCACAAGGAATCCTTCAAGGGGGCATCCCACAACTCCCAACGTGGGAAAACCTCCATGGCCTTGAGACTCTGCTCTGTTTTGAAGGGGCAGTCATGGACAGAAACTCCACCCTGAGCCAACGTCTGATCCTCGCCGTGACTTCAGATGCTTGAGATATTGGTTCAGATCTGCAGGGGGTACCTGCCGTGCCCTCGGCCTGAAGCCCAAGTCTAGCTTGTGTTCTCAGACTTCTGTCCTCACACTCCTGGCCCAGAAGCCCTCAAGTTTGGCATTTCCGGACCCACAATGCAGCACTCTGCCTGCCCTCCAAAAAGAATATATTGCCTAATGAGCTGCCCAGGCACCACAAATGAGGATCAACCTACGGCACTCAACTGTACCCAAATTATATTGTCTAACCTCGGCACGAATGCACTGTCTGACACAACCTCAGCCAGAACCTGCTGATCAACACCCAGGCAGCTGACCGCACACTGAGCACGTCAGCCCCGCCATGGCCTTAGGTTGTCATCTCATCCCAACTGCGGTTTTCAGGCTTTAGAACCTAGACCTTATCTCCAATCACTGCCCAGGGTTGAAAATGATGCAGAAATCAGAACTCCTTCCCCATGGCTAGAAACCTTGTGATTGGCATGTCCTCCAAAGTTCAGTGTAGTTGAAACCAGTGTGGCCCATGAGGTCTCGCCCACGCTCTCGGGCCACATTGGTGAAAAACACACATTGTGACCCTCAGCCTGAGCCCAGTCCTCAAGTAAGGCCTCTCAGTGGCTGGATGAAGAGACAACATATTGGGTCTCCAATGCCCCTAGGCCTCAATTTTTAACCATAGTTTGGGTTGTCCCTTCACTCTTCCCCAGGGCTCTGTTTTCGAATTCCTCTTTGGTTGGGACACCTGAGGTAACAAACCTGAAAGGAGACCTCCCATCCCACAGATTGACGAAAAACAATTGGGACCGGGCCAAATCCACAGAGAGGAAGATTCGTCCATGTCCTATGAGGCCTCCCCACATTCCACGGCCATCGTTGATACGAAATATAGAGACAAAAGCCTGAGCAATGGCTCAGACTCGCTCTTTCTTCATATCCTGAAGAGTTCTTCTCATGGTGTGTAGATTGGGCCTGCCATACCTACGTCCCCAAACTTAAGCTGAGTTTGTGTTTTCAGAATTCTGTCCTCAAAGTCCTGGGCCACACACCCTCCAAGCTGCGGCCCCTGGAGCCACACATTAGGACTGTGCCTACCCCATCCATGGGAATTCTGCCCATTCCATTGTATAAATCGTACAAGTTAGGAGAAACAATCAAAGTCCCCGAGGCCATCACAATAGTGTAGGTCTCCTGGGTCAAACAAGGGCAGTCTGACACCATCTGACCGTCTACATCCACTCATACCATAGATGGATGTCCCCAGAGTAAAAGATTGAACCACCAGGACCCTAGGCCATATTCTGATCCATTGCTTTGGTTTACAGGCATGTCTCCTCAAAAGCCTGGATTCCAATTCCAGCAGAGGGGGTTTCCTGAGGCACCCATCAGAACAAATCTCGTCTCCACAAGAAAACTTGGGCATGGGAGCTATGTCAAAACCTTAGGAGAATACTTCATGGTCCTGGTGCCACCGCCCCATTTCAACGCCCCCATGGACACAATCACCCATTAGGCCCCATCCTCAGGAAAGTCCATTTCACCTCAGCCTCCCCGGTTGCTCCCGCAGAGCAATCACATGTCAACTGTCTTGTTGCTAGGAGACAATTGGAATGCGAGGCGGGCTTCCCTGGCATTCATCCTCGAACGGTGCTCGGGAGTCATTCCATATGGGATGTCCTGGAGCTGCCCAACAGTTCTCAAATGTCCCGCAGAAGGAATCCTTGAAGAGGGCATCCCACAACTCCCAACGTGGCAAAACCTCCATGGCCTTGAGACTCCGCTCCGTTCATGAAGGGGAAGTCATGCACAGAAACTCCAACCTGAGCCAACGTCTGATCCTCGCCGTGACTTCAGATGCTTGAGATATTGGTTCAGATCTGCAAGAGGTACCTGCCGTGCCCTCGGCCTGAGGCGAAGTCTAGCTTGTGTTCTCAGACTTCTGTCCTCACACTTCTGGCCAAGAATCCGTCAAGTTTGGCAATTCCGGACCCACAATGCAGCACTCTGACAGCCCTATAGAAAGAAAATATTCCCTAATGATCGGCCCAGGCACCCCAATAGAGGATCAACCTACACGGCACTCGCCTATACCCAAATTATATAGTCTCACCTGGGCACTAATGAACTGTCGGACACAACCTGAGCCCAAACCTCCTGACCAACAGCCAGGCAGCTGACCGCACACGGAGCGCATACGACCCGCCAAGGCCTTAGGTCGTCATCTCTCCACAACTGCGGTTTGCAGGCTTCAAAACCTAGACTTTATCTCCAACCACTGCCCAGGATTGAAAATGATGCAGAAATCAGAACTCATTCCCCATGGCTAGAAACCTTGTGATTGGCATGTTGTCCAAAGTTCAGTGTAGTTGAAACCAGTTTGGCCATGAGGCCCCGCCATGCTGTGGGACACATTGGTCACAAACACACATTCTGACTCTCAGCCTGAGCCCAGTCCTCAAGTAAGGCCTCTCAGTGGCTGGATGAAGAGACAGCATATTGGGACTGCCATGCCCCTAGGCCCAATATTTAACCATAGTTTGGGTTGTCCCTTCACTTTTCCCCAGGGCTCTGCTTTGGAATTCCTCTTTGGTTTGGACACCTGAGGTAACGAACGTGAAAGGAGACCTCCCATCCCACAGCTTGACGAAAAACAATTGGGACCGGGCCAAATCCACAGAGAGGAAGATTCATCCATGGCCCATGAGGCCTCCCCACATTCCACGGCCATCGTTGATATAAAATCCAGAGACAAAAGCCTGAGCAACCGCCTCAGACTCGCTCTTTCTTAATATCCTGATGAGTTCTTCTCATGGTTTGTAGATTGGGTCTGCCATACCTATGTCCCCAAACCTAAGGTGAGTTTCTGTTTTCAGAATTCTGTCCTCAAAGTACTGGGCCACACACCCTCCAAGCTGGGGCACCTGGAGCCACACATTAGGACGCTGCCTACCCAATCCAGGGAATTCTGCCCATTCCATTGTCCAAAATCGTACAAATTAGGAGAATACTCCAAAGTCCCCGAGGCCCTCCCAATAGTGTAGGTCTCCCGGGGCAAACAAGGGCGGTCTGACACCAGCTGAGATCCACCTCCATTCATACCATAGATGGATGAACCCAGAGAAGAAGATTGAACCAGACAGGACCCTAGGACATAATAGGATCCATTGCTTTGGTTTACAGGCATGTCTCCTCAAAAGCCTGGATTCCAATTCCAGCATAGGGGGTTTCCTGAGGCACACATCAGAACAAATCTCGTCTTCACAAGGTAACTTGTGCATGAGAGCCATGTCAAAAGCTTAGGAGAATACTTTAGGGTCCTGGTGCCACCGCCCCATTCTAAGGCCCCCATGGACACAAACACACATTAGGCCCCATCCTCAGGAAAGTCCATTTCACCTCAGACACCCGGGTTGCTCCCGCAGAGCAATCACATCTCTACTGTGTTGTTGCTAGGAGACAATTGGAATGCGAGGTGGGCTTCCCTGGCATCCATCCTCTAACGGTGCTCTGGAGTCATTCCATATGGGATGTCCTGGAGCTACCCAACAGGTCTCAATTGTCCCGCACAAGGAATCCTTGAAGGGGGCATCCCACAACTCCCAACGTGGGAAAACCTCCTATCCCTTGAGACTCTGCTCCGTTCATGAAGGGGAAGTCATGCACAGAAACTCCCACCTGAGCCAACGTCTGATCCTCGCCGTGACTTCAAATGCTTGAGATATTGGTTCAGATCTGCAAGGGGTACCTGCCGTGCCCTGGCCTGAAGCCCAAGTCTAGCTTGTGTTCTCAGACTTCTGTCCTCACACTCCTGGCCCAGAAGCCCTCAAGTTTGGCAATTCTGGACCAACAATGCAGCACTCTGCCTGCCCTCTAGAAAATATATCTTGCCTAATGAGCTGCCCAGGCACCACAAATGAGGATCCACCTACACGGCACTCGACTGTACCCAATTATATAGTCTAACCTGGGCACTAATGCACTGTCTGACACAACCTGATACCGAACCTGCTGACCAACACCCAGGCAGCTGACCGCACAATGAGCGCATACGACCAGCCAAGGTTTTAGGTCGTCATCTCTCCCCAACTGCGGTTTTCAGGCTTCAGAACCTAGACCTTATCTCCAACCACTGCCCAGGGTTGAAAATGATGCAGAAATCTGAACTCCTTCCCCATGGCAAGAAACCTCGTGATTGGCCTGTTGTCCAAAGTTCAGTGTAGTTGAAACCAGTGTGGCCCATGAGGCCCTGCCCATGCCCGCAGGCCACATTGGTCACAAACACACATTGTGACCCTCAGCCTGAGCCCAGTGCTCAAGTAAGGCCTCTCAGTGGCTGGATGAAGAGACAGCATATTGGGCCTCCAATGCCCCTAGGCCCAATTTTTAACCATAGTTTGGGTTGTCCCTTCACTCTTCCCAAGGCCTCTGCTTTGGAATTCCTCTTTGGTTGGGACACCTGAGGTAACAAACCTGAAAGGAGACATCCATTCCCTCAGATTGATGGAAAACAATTGGGACTGGGCCAAATCCACAGATAGGAAGATTCGTCCATGGCCCATGAGGCCTCCTCACATTCCACGGCCATCGTTGATACAAAATCCAGAGAGAAAATCCTGAGCAAGCGCATCAGACTCGCTCATACTTTATATCCTGAAGAGTTCTTCTGATGGTTTGTAGATTGGGCCTGCCATACCTATGTCCCCAAACCTAAGCTGAGTTTGTGTTTTCAGACTTCCTCCCTCAAAGTCCTGGGGCCCCACTCCCTCCAGGCTGGGGCCCCTGGAGCCACACATTAGGACGATGCCTACCCAATCCATGGGAATTCTGCCCATTCCATTGTCAAAAATCGTACAAATTAGGAGAACCCTCCAAAGTCCCCGAGCCCATCCGAATAGTGTAGGTCTCCAGGGACAAACAGGAGCGTTCTGACACCTGCAAAGCATTCACCTCCACTCATACCATAGATGGATGAAACCAGAGAACCAGACAGGACCCTAGGCCATAAACGGATCCATTGCTTTGGTTTACAGGCATGTCTCATCAAATGCCTGGATTCCAATACAAGCATAGGGGGTTTCCTGAGGCACCCATCAGAACAAATCTCGTCACCACAAGGAAATTTGTGCATGGCAGCTATGTCAAAAGCTTAGGAGAATACTTCAGGGTCACGGTGCCGCCGCCCCATTCCAAGGCCCTCATGGACATAAACACTCATTAGGCCCCATACTCAGGAAAGTCCATTTCAACTCAGCCACCCCAGCAGAATCATCAGATCTCAACTGTCTTGTGGCTAGGAGACAATTGGAATGCGAGGCGGGCTTCCCTGGCATCCATCCTCTAACGGTGCTCTGGAGTCATTCCATATGGGATGTCCTGGAGCTGCCCAACAGGTCTCAATTGTCCCGCACAAGGAATCCTTCAAGGGGGCATCCCACAACTCCCAAGGTGGGAAAACCTCCATGGCCTTGAGACTCTGCTCCGTTCATGAAGGAGCAGTCATGCACAGAAACTCAAACCTGAGCCAACGTCTGATCCTCGCCGTGACTTCAGATGCTTGAGATATTGGTTCAGATCTGCAGGGGGTACCTGTCGTGCCCTCGGCCTGAAACCCAAGTCTAGCTTGTGTTCTCAGACTTCTGTCCTCAGACTCCTGGCCCAGAAGCCCTCGAGTTTGGCAATTCCGGACCCACAATGCAGCACTCTGCCTGCCCTCCAAAAAGAATATATTGCCTAATGAGCTGACCAGGCACCACAAATGAGGATCAACCTACACGGCCCTCGACTGTACCCAAATTATATTGTCTAACCTGGGCACTAATGCACTGTCTGACACAACCAGAGCCCGAACTTGTTGACCAACACGCAGGCAGCTGACCGCACACTGAGCAGGTCAGACCCACCAAGGCCTTAGGTCGTCATCTTTCCCAACTTCGGTTTTCGGGCTTCAGAACCTAGACCTTATTTCCAAACACTTCCCAGGGTTGAAAATGATGCAGAAATCAGAACTCCTTCCCCATGGCTAGAAACCTTGTGATTGGCATGTTGTCCAAAGTTCAGTGTAGTTGAAACCAGTGTGTCCCATATGGTCTCGCCCACGCTCTCGGGCCACATTGGTGAAAAACACACATTGTGACCCTCAGCCTGAGCCCAGTCCTCAAGTAAGGCCTCTCAGTGGCTGGATGAAGAGACAGAATATTGGGCCTGCCATGCCCCTAGGCCCCAATTTTTAACCATAGTTTGGGTTGTCCCTTCACTCTTCCCCAGGGCTCTGTTTTCGAATTCCTCTTTGGTTGGGACACCTGAGGTAACCAAACCAGAAAGTAGACATCCATTCCCACAGATTGACGAAAATCAATTGGGACTGGGCCAAATCCACAGAGAGGAAGATTCGTCCATGTCCTATGAGGCCTCCCCACATTCCACGGCCATCGTTGATACAAAATATAGAGACAAAAGCCTGAGCAATGGCCTCAGACTCGCTCTTTCTTCATATCCTGAAGAGTTCTTCTCATGGTGTGTACATTGGGCCTGCCATACCTACGTCCCCAAACCTAAGCTGAGTTTGTGTTTTCAGACTTCTGTCCTCAAAGTCCAGGGCCACACACCCTCCAGGCTGGGGCCCCTGGAGCCACACTTTAGGACTGTGCCTACCCCATCCATGGGAATTCTGCCCACTCCATTGTCTAAAATCGTACAAATTAGGAGAACCCTCCAACGTCCCCGAGCCATCCCAATAGTGTAGGTCTCCCGGGACAAACAAGGGCGGTCTGACACCAGCTGAGATCCACCTCCACTCATACCATAGATGGATGAACCCAGAGAAGAAGATTGAACCAGACAGGACCCTAGGCCATAATCAGATCCTTTGCTTTGGTTTACAGGCATGTCTCATCAAATGCCTGGTTTCCAATACCAGCATAGGGGGTTTCCTGAGGCACCCATCAGAACAAAACTTGTCACCACAAGGAAACTTGTGCATGGCAGCTGTGTCAAAAGCTTAGGAGAATACTTCAGGGTCCATGCCTCCGCCCCATTCCAAGGCCCCCATGGACATAAACACTCATTAGGCCCCATACTAAGGAAAGACCATTTCAACTCAGCCACCCCAGCAGAGCCATCAGATCTCAACTGTCTTGTGGCTAGGAGACAATTGGAATGCGAGGCGGGCTTCCCTGGCATCCATCCTCTAACGGTGCTCCGGAGTCATTCCATATGGGATGTCCTGGAGATGCCCAACAGGTCTCAATTGTCCCGCACAAGGAATCCTTCAAGGGGGCATCCCACAACTCCCAACGTGGGAAAACCTCCATGGCCTTGAGACTCTGCTCTGTTCATGAAGGGGCAGTCATGGACAGAAACTCCAACCTGAGCCAACGTCTGATCCTCGCCATAACTTCAGATGCTTGAGATATTGGTTCAGATCTGCAGGGGGTACCTGCCGTGCCCTCGGCCTGAAGCCCAAGTCTAGCTTGTGTTCTCAGACTTCTGTCCTCACACTTCTGGCCCAGAAGCCCTCAAGTTTGGCATTTCCGGACCCACAATGCAGCACTCTGCCTTCCCTCCAAAAAGAATATATTGCCTAATGAGCTGCCCAGGCACCACAAATGAGGATCAACCTACGGCACTCAACTGTACCCAAATTATATTGTCTAAACTCGGGACGAATGCACTGTCTGACACAACCTCAGCCAGAACCTGCTGACCAACACCCAGGCAGCTGACCGCACACTGAGCATGTCAGCCCCGCCGTGGCCTTAGGTTGTCATCTCATCCCAACTGCGGTTTTCAGGCTTCAGAACCTAGACCTTATCTCCAATCACTGCCCAGGGTTGAAAATGATGCAGAAATCAGAACTCCTTCCCCATGGCTAGAAACCTTGTGATTGGCATGTCCTCCAAAGTTCAGTGTAGTTGAAACCAGTGTGGCCCATGAGGTCTCGCCCACGCTCTCGGGCCACATTGGTGAAAAACACACATTGTGACCCTCAGCCTGAGCCCAGTCCTCAAGTAAGGCCTCTCAGTGGCTGGATGAAGAGACAACATATTGGGTCTCCAATGCCCCTAGGCCCCAATTTTTAACCATAGTTTGGGTTGTCCCTTCACTCTTCCCCAGGGCTCTGTTTTCGAATTCCTCTTTGGTTGGGACACCTGAGGTAACAAACCTGAAAGGAGACCTCCCATCCCACAGATTGACGAAAAACAATTGGGACCGGGCCAAATCCACAGAGAGGAAGATTCGTCCATGTCCTATGAGGCCTCCCCACATTCCACGGCCATCGTTGATACGAAATATAGAGACAAAAGCCTGAGCAATGGCCTCAGACTCGCTCTTTCTTCATATCCTGAAGAGTTCTTCTCATGGTGTGTAGATTGGGCCTGCCATACCTACGTCCCCAAACTTAGGCTGAGTTTGTGTTTTCAGAATTCTGTCATCAAATTCCTGGGCCACACACCCTCCAGGCTGCGGCCCCTGGAGCCACACATTAGGACTGTGCCTACCCCATCCATGGGAATTCTGCCCATTCCATTGTATAAATCGTACACGTTAGGAGAAACAATCAAAGTCCCCGAGGCCATCACAATAGTGTAGGTCTCCCGGGTCAAACAAGGGTAGTCTGACACCAGCTGACCGTCTACCTCCACTCATACCATAGATGGATGTCCCCAGAGTAAAAGATTGAACCACCAGGACCCTAGGCCATATTCTGATCCATTGCTTTGGTTTACAGGCATGTCTCCTCAAAAGCCTGGATTCCAATTCCAGCAGAGGGGGTTTCCTGAGGCACCCATCAGAACAAATCTCGTCTCCACAAGGAAACTTGTGCATGGGAGCTATGTCAAAACCTTAGGAGAATACTTCATGGTCCTGGTGCCACCGCCCCATTTCAACGCCCCCATGGACACAAACACCCATTAGGCCCCATCCTCAGGAAAGTCCATTTCACCTCAGCCACCCCGGTTGTTCCCGCAGAGCAATCACATGTCAACTGTCTTGTTGCTAGGAGACAATTGGAATGCGAGGCGGGCTTCCCTGGCATTCATCCTCGAACGGTGCTCGGGAGTCATTCCATATGGGATGTCCTGGAGCTGCCCAACAGTTCTCAAATGTCCCGCAGAAGGAATCCTTGAAGTGGGCATCCCACAACTCCCAACGTGGCAAAACCTCCATGGCCTTGAGACTCCGCTCCGTTCATGAAGGGGAAGTCATGCACAGAAACTCCAACCTGAGCCAACGTCTGATCCTCGCCGTGACTTCAGATGCTTGAGATATTGGTTCAGATCTGCAAGAGGTACCTGCCGTGCCCTCGGCCTGAGGCGAAGTCTAGCTTGTGTTCTCAGACTTCTGTCCTCACACTTCTGGCCAAGAATCCGTCAAGTTTGGCAATTCCGGACCCACAATGCAGCACTCTGACAGCCCTATAGAAAGAAAATATTCCCTAATGATCGGCCCAGGCACCCCAATAGAGGATCAACCTACACGGCACTCGCCTATACCCAAATTATATAGTCTAACCTGGGCACTAATGAACTGTCGGACACAACCTGAGCCCAAACCTCCTGACCAACAGCCAGGCAGCTGACCGCACGCGGAGCGCATACGACCCGCCAAGGCCTTAGGTCGTCATCTCTCCACAACTGCGGTTTGCAGGCTTCAAAAACCTAGACTATATCTCCAACCACTGCCCAGGATTGAAAATGATGCAGAAATCAGAACTCATTCCCCATGGCTAGAAACCTTGTGATTGGCATGTTGTCCAAAGTTCAGTGTAGTTGAAACCAGTTTGGCCATGAGGTCCCACCATGCTGTGGGACACATTGGTCACAAACACACATTCTGACTCTCAGCCTGAGCCCAGTCCTCAAGTAAGGCCTCTCAGTGGCTGGATGAAGAGACAGCATATTGGGCCTGCCATGCCCCTAGGCCCAATATTTAACCATAGTTTGGGTTGTCCCTTCACTTTTCCCCAGGGCTCTGCTTTGGAATTCCTCTTTGGTTTGGACACCTGAGTTAACAAACGTGACAGGAGACCTCCCATCCCACAGCTTGACGAAAAACAATTGGGACCGGGCCAAATCCACAGAGAGGAAGATTCATCCATGGCCCATGAGGCCTCCCCACATTCCACGGCCATCGTTGATATAAAATCCAGAGTCAAAAGCCTGAGCAACCGCCTCAGACTGCTCTTTCTTAATATCCTGATGAGTTCTTCTCATGGTTTGTAGATTGGGTCTGCCATACCTATGTCCCCAAACCTAAGGTGAGTTTCTGTTTTCAGAATTCTGTCCTCAAAGTACTGGGCCACACACCCTCCAGGCTGGGGCACCTGGAGCCACATATTAGGACGCTGCCTACCCAATCCAGGGAATTCTGCCCATTCCATTGTCCAAAATCGTACAAATTAGGAGAATACTCCAAAGTCCCCGAGGCCCTCCCAAAAGTGTAGGTCTCCCGGGGCAAACAAGGGCGGTCTGACACCAGCTGAGATCCACCTCCATTCATACCATAGATGGATGAACCCAGAGAAGAAGATTGAACCAGACAGGACCCTAGGACATAATAGGATCCATTGCTTTGGTTTACAGGCATGTCTCCTCAAAAGCCTGGATTCCAATTCCAGCATAGGGGGTTTCCTGAGGCACACATCAGAACAAATCTCGTCTTCACAAGGTAACTTGTGCATGGGAGCCATGTCAAAAGCTTAGGAGAATACTTTAGGTTCCTGGTGCCACCGCCCCATTCTAAGGCCCCCATGGACACAAACACACATTAGGCCCCATCCTCAGGAAAGTCCATTTCACCTCAGACACCCGGGTTGCTCCCGCAGAGCAATCACATCTCTACTGTGTTGTTGCGAGGAGACAATTTGAATGCGAGGTGGGCTTCCCTGGCATCCATCCTCTAACGGTGCTCTGGAGTCATTCCATATGGGATGTCCTGGAGCAGCCCAACAGGTCTCAATTGTCCCGCACAAGGAATCCTTGAAGGGGGCTTCCCACAACTCCCAACGTGGGAAAACCTCCTATCCCTTGAGACTCCGCTCTGTTCATGAAGGGGAAGTCATGCACAGAAACTCCAACCTGAGCCAACGCCTGATCCTCGCCGTGACTTCAGATTCTTGAGATATTGGTTCAGATCTGCAAGGGGTACCTGCCGTGCCCTCGGCCTGAAGCCCAAGTCTAGCTTGTGTTCTCAGACTTCTCTCCTCACACTCCTGGCCCAGAAGCCCTCAAGTTTGGCAATTCTGGACCAACAATGCAGCACTCTGCCTGCCCTCTAGAAAATATAACTTGCCTAATGATCTGCCCAGGCACCACAAATGAGGATCCACCTACACGGCACTCGACTGTACCCAATTATATAGTCTAACCTGGGCACTAATGCACTGTCTGACACAACCTGATCCCGAACCTGCTGACCAACACCCAGGCAGCTGACCGCACAAGGAGCGCATACGACCAGCCAAGGTTTTAGGTCGTCATCTCTCCCCAAGTGCGGTTTTCAGGCTTCAGAACCTAGACCTTATCTCCAACCACTGCCCAGGGTTGAAAATGATGCAGAAATCTGAACTCCTTCCCCATGGCCAGAAACCTCGTGATTGGCCTGTTGTCCAAAGTTCAGTGTAGTTGAATCCAGTGTGGCCCATGAGGCCCTGCCCATGCCCGCAGGCCACATTGGTCACAAACACACATTGTGACCCTCAGCCTGAGCCCAGTCCTCAAGTAAGGCCTCTCAGTGGCTGGATGAAGAGACAGCATACGGGCCTCCAATGCCCCTAGGCCCCAATTTTTAACCATAGTTTGGGTTGTCCCTTCACTCTTCCCTAGGGCTCTGCTTTGGAATTCCTCTTTGGTTGGGACACCTGAGGTAACAAACCTGAAAGGAGACATCCATTCCCTCAGATTGATGGAAAACAATTGGGACTGGGCCAAATCCACAGAGAGGAAGATTCGTCCATGGCCCATGAGGCCTCCTCACATTCCACGGCCATCGTTGATACAAAATCCAGAGAGAAAATCCTGAGCAAGTGCATCAGACTCGCTCATTCTTTATATCCTGAAGAGTTCTTCTGATGGTTTGTAGATTGGGCCTGCCATACCTATGTCCCCAAACCTAAGCTGAGTTTGTGTTTTCAGACTTCCTCCCTCAAAGTCCTGGGCCCCACTCCCTCCAGGCTGGGGCCCCTGGAGCCACACATTATGACGATGCCTACCCAATCCATGGGAATTCTGCCCATTCCATTGTCAAAAATCGTATAAATTAGGAGAACCCTCCAAAGTCCCCGAGCCCATCCTAATAGTGTAGGTCTCCAGGGACAAACAGGGGCGTTCTGACACCCGCAAAGCATCCACCTCCACTCATACCATAGATGGATGAACCCAGAGAACCAGACAGGACCCTAGGCCATAAACGGATCCATTGCTTTGGTTTACAGGCATGTCTCATCAAATGCCTGGATTCCAATACAAGCATAGGGTGTTTCCTGAGGCACCCATCAGAACAAATCTCGTCACCACAAGGAAACTTGTGCATGGCAGCTATGTCAAAAGCTTAGGAGAATACTTCAGGGTCACGGTGCCGCCGCCCCATTCCAAGGCCCTCATGGACATAAACACTCATTAAGCCCCATACTCAGGAAAGTCCATTTCAACTCAGCCACCCCAGCAGAGCCATCAGATCTCAACTGTCTTGTGGCTAGGACACAATTGGAATGCGAGGCGGGCTTCCCTGGCATCAATCCTCTAACGGTGCTCTGGAGTCATTCCATATGGGATGTCCTGGAGCTACCCAACAGGTCTCAATTGTCCCGCACAAGGAATCCTTCAAGGGGGCATTCCACAACTCCCAAGGAGGGAAAACCTCCATGGCCTTGAGACTTTGCTCCGTTCATGAAGGGGCAGTCATGCACAGAAACTCCAACCTGAGCCAACGTCTGATCCTCGCCGTGACTTCAGATGCTTGAGATATTGGTTCAGATCTGCAGGGGGTACCTGCCGTGCCCTCGACCTGAAGCCCAAGTCTAGCTTGTGTTCTCAGACTTCTGTCCTCAGACTCCTGGCCCAGAAGCCCTCGTGTTTGGCAATTCCGGACCCACAATGCAGCACTCTGCCTGCCCTCCAAAAAGAATATATTGCCTATGAGCTGCCCAGAAACCACAAATGAGGATCAACCTAAACGGCACTCGACTGTACCCAAATTATATTGTCTAACCTGGGCACTAATGCACTGTCTGACACAACTAGAGACCGAACTTGTTGACCAACACGCAGGCAGCTGACCGCACACTGAGCACGTCAGACCCACCAAGGCCTTAGGTCGTCTTTTCCCAACTGCGGTTTTCAGTCTTCAGAACCTAGACCTTATCTCCAACCACTGCCCAGGGTTGAAAATGATGCAGAAATCAGAACTCCTTCCCCATGGCTAGAAACCTTGTGATTGGCATGTTGTCCAAAGTTCAGAGTAGTTGAAACCAGTGTGTCCCATATGGTCTCACCCACGCTCTCGGGCCACATTGGTGAAAAACACACATTGTGACCCTCAGCCTGAGCCCAGTCCTCAAGTAAGGCCTCTCAGTGGCTGGATGAAGAGACAGAATATTGGGCCTGCCATGCCCCTAGGCCCCAATTTTTAACCATAGTTTGGGTTGTCCCTTCACTCTTCCCCATGGCTCTGCTTTGGAATTCCTCTTTGGTTGGGACACCTGAGGTAACAAACCAGAAAGGAGACATCCATTCCCACAGATTGACGAAAATCAATTGGGACTGGGCCAAATCCACAGAGAGGAAGATTCGTCCATGTCCTATGAGGCCTCCCCACATTCCACGGCCATCGTTGATACAAAATATAGAGACAAAAGCCTGAGCAATGGCCTCAGACTCGCTCTTTCTTCATATCCTGAAGAGTTCTTCTCATGGTGTGTACATTGGGCCTGCCATACCTACGTCCCCAAACCTAAGCTGAGTTTGTGTTTTCAGACTTCTGTCCTCAAAGTCCAGGGCCACACACCCTCCAGGCTGGGGCCCCTGGAGCCACACTTTAGGACTGTGCCAACCCCATCCATGGGAATTCTGCCCATTCCATTGTCTAAAATCGTACAAATTAGGAGAACCCTCCAACGTCCCCGAGCCATCCCAATAGTGTAGGTCTCCCGGGACAAACAAGGGCGGTCTGACACCAGCTGAGATCCACCTCCACTCATACCATAGATGGATGAACCCAGAGAAGAAGATTGAACCAGACAGGACCCTAGGCCATAATAGGATCCATTGCTTTGGTTTACAGGCATTCTCCTCAAAAGCCTTGATTCCAATTCCAGCATAGGGGGTTTCCTGAGGCACCCATCAGAACAAATCTCGTCTCCACAAGGAAACTAGTGCATGGGAGCTATGTCAAAACCTTAGGAGAATACTTCAGTGTCCCGGTGCTACCGCCCCATTTCAACGCCCCCATGGACACAAACACCCATTAGGCCCCATCCTCAGGAAAGTCCATTTCACCTCAGCCACCCCGGTTGCTCCCGCAGAGCAATCACATCTCAACTGTCTTGTTGCTAGGAGACAATTGGTTTGCGAGGCGGGCTTCCCTGGCATTCATCCTCGAATGGTGCTCGGGGGTCATTGCATATGGGATTTCCTGGAGCTGCGCAACAGTTCTCAATTGTCCCGCAGAAGGAATCCTTGAAGGGGGCATCCCAAAACTCCCAACGTGGGAAAACCTCCATGGCCTTGAGACACCACTCCGTTCATGAAGGGGATGTCATGCACAGAAACTCCAACCTGAGCCAACGTCTGATCCTCGCCGAGACTTCAGATGCTTGAGATATTGGTTCATTTCTGCAAGAGGTACCTGCCTTGCCCTCGGCCTGAGCCAAAGACCAGCTTGTGTTCTCAGACTTCTGTCCTCACACTCCTGGCCCAGAAGCCTTCAAGTTTGGCAATTCCGGACCCACAATGCAGCACTCTGACAGCCCTCTAGAAAGAATATATTCTCTAATGAGCTGCCTAGGCACCTCCATAGAGGATCAAACTACACGGCACTCGACTATACCCAAATTATATAGTCTAACCTGGGCACTAATGCACTGTCTGACACAACCTGAGCCCGAACCTCCTGACCAACAGCCAGGCAGGTGACCGCACAATGAGAGCATAAGTTCCGCCAAGGCCTTAGGTCGTCATCTCTCCACAACTGCAGTTTTCAGGCTTCAGAACATAGACCTTATCTCCAACCACTGCCCAGGGTTGAAAATGATGCAGAAATCAGAACTCCTTCCCCATGGCTAGAAACCTTGTGATTGGCATGTTGTCCAAAGTTCAGTGTAGTTGAAACCAGTGTGGCCCATGAGGCCCCGCCATGCTCGTGGGACACATTGGTCACAAACACAGATTCTGACGCTCAGCCTGAGCCCAGTCCTCAAGTAAGGCCTCTCAGTGGCTGGATGACGAGACAGCATATTGGGCCTGCCAGGCCCCTAGGCCCAAATTTTTAACCATAGTTTGGGTTGTCCCTTCATTCTTATCTACGTCTCTGCTTTCGAATTCCTCTTTGGTTGGGACACCTGAGGTAACAAACCTGAAAGGAGACCTCCCATCACACAGCTTGACGAAAAACAATTGGGACCAGGCCAAATCCACAGCTAGGAAGATTCATCCATGGCCCATGAGGCCTCCCCAAATTCCACGGCCATCGTTGATTCAAAATCCAGAGACAAAAGCCTGAGCAAGCGCCTCAGACTCGCTCTTTTTAATATCCTGATGAGTTCTTCTGATGGTTTGTAGATTGGTCCTGCCATACCTATGTCCCCAAACCTAAGCTGAGTTTGTGTTTTCAGAATTCTGTCCTCAAAGTCCTGGGCCACACACCCTCCAGGCTGGGGCCCCTGGAGCCACACATTAGGACGCTGCCTGCGCAATCCATGGGAATTCTGCCCATTCCATTGTCAAAATCGTACAAATTAGGAGAACACTCCAAAGTCCCCGAGGCCATCCCAGTAGTGTAGGTCTCCCGGGACAAACAAGGGCGGTCTGACACCAGCTGAGATCCACCTCCACTCATACCATAGATGGATGAACCCAGAGAAGAAGATTGAACCAGACAGGACCCTAGGCCATAATCGGATCCATTGGTTTTGTTTACAGGCATGTCTCCTCAAAAGCCTGGATTCCAATTCCAGCATAGGGGGTTTCCTGAGGCACCCATCAGAACAAATCTCGTCTTCACAAGGTAACTTGTGCATGGGAGCTATGTCAAAAGCTTAGGAGAATACTTCAGGGTCCCGGTGCCACCGCCCCATTCTAAGGCCCCCATGGACACAAACACACATTAGGCCCCATCCTCAGGAAAGTCCATTTCTACTCAGCCACCCCTGTTGCTCCCGCAGAGCAATCACATCTCAACTGTCTTGTTGCTAGGAAACAATTGGAATGCGAGGCGGGCTTCCCTGGCATTCACCCTCCAACTGGGCTCTGGCGTCATTCCATAGGGGATATCCTGGAGCTGCCCAACAGGTCTCAATTGTCTTGGAGAAGGAATCCTCGAAGGGGGCATCCCACAACTCCCAACGTGGGAAAACCTCCATGGCCTTGAGACTCCGTTCCCTTCTTGAAGGGGAAGTCATGCACAGAAACTCGAACTCTAGCCAACGTCTGATGCTCGCCGAGACTTCAGATGCTTGAGATATTGGTTCAGATGTGCAGAGGGAAACTGCCGTGCCCTCGGCCTGAAGCCCAAGTCTAGCTTGTGTTCTCAGACTTTTGTCCTCACGCTCCTGGCCCAGAAGCCCTCAATTTTGGCAATTCCGGACCCACAATGCAGCACTCTGCCGGCCCTTTAGAAAAATTATCTTGCCTACTTAGCTGCCCAGGCAACACAAATGATGATAAACCTACACGGCACTCGACTGTACACAAATTATATAGTCTAACCTGGGCACTAATGCACTGTCTGACACAACCTGATCCCGAACCTCATGACCAACACGCAGGCAGCTGACCACACACATAGCGCATAAGACCCGCCATGGCCTTAGGTCGTCATCTCTTCCCAACTGCGGTTTTCAGGTTTCAGAACCTAGACCTTATCTCTAACCACTGCCCAGGGTGGAAAATGATGCAGAAATCAGAACTCCTTCCCCTTGGCAAGAAAACTTGTGATTGGCATGTTGTCCAAAGTTCAGTGTAATTGAATCCAGTGTGGCCCCTGAGGCCCCGCCCATTCTCACGGGCCACATTTTTCACCAACTCACATTGTGACCCTCAGCCTGAGCCCAGTCCTCAAGTAAGGCCTCTCAGTGGCTGGATGAAGAGAAGGCATATTGGGCCTGCCATGCCCCTAGAACCCAATTTTTAACCGAAGTTTGGGTTGCCCCTTCACTCTTCCCCAGGGCATGCTTTGGAATTCCTCTTTGGTTGGGACACCTGAGGTAAACACTAAAGGAGAGCTCCCAACTCACAGATTGAGGAAAACAACTGGGACCGGGCCAAATCCACAGAGAGGAAAATTCGTCCATGAACCATGAGGCCTCCCCACATTCCACGGCCATCGTTGATACAAAATTCAGAGACAAAATCCTGAGCAAGCGCCTCAGACTCGCTCTTTCTTCATATCCTGAAGAGTTCTTCTCATGGTTTGTAGATTGGACCTGCCATACGTATGTCCCCATAACTAGCCTGAGTTTGTGTTTTCAGACTTCTGTCCTCCAACTCCAGAGCCACACACACTCCAGGCTGGGGCCCCTGGAGCCAAACATTAGGACTGTGCCTAACCCATGCATGGGAATTCTTCCCATTCCATTGTCCAAAATCGTACAAATTAGGAGAACCCTCCAAAGTCCCCGAGGCCATCCTAATAGTGTAGGTCTTCCGGGACAAACAAGGGCGGTCTGACACCACCTGAGCATCTAACTCCAACTCATACCATAGATGGATGTCCCCAGAGAAGAAGATGGAACCAGACAGGACCCTAGGCCATAATCGGATCCATTGCTTTAGTTTACAGGCGTGTCTCCTCAAAAACCTGGATTCCAATACCAGCATAGGGGGTTAAATGAGGCACCCATCAGAACAAATCTCGTCTCCACAAGGAAACTTGTGCATGGGAGCTATGTCAAATGCTTAGGGGAATAATTCAGGGTCCCGGTTCCACCGCCCCATTACAAGGCACTCATGAACTCACACACACATTAGGCCCCATGCTCAGGAAAGTCCATTTCAACTCAGCTACCCCGGTTGCTCCCGCAGAGCCATCAGATCACAACTGTCTTGTTGCTAGGAGGCAATTGGAATGCTAGGCACGATTCCCTGGCATCCATCCTCGAACGGTGCTCTGGAGTCATTCCATATGGGATGTCCTGGAGCTGCCCAACAGGTCTCAATTGTCCCGCAGTAGGAATCCTTGAAGGGGGCATCCCACAACTCCCAACGTGGGAAAACCTCCATGCCTTGAGACTCGGCTTCGTTCATGAAGGGGCAGTCATGCACAGAAACTGAAACTTAGCCAACGTTTGATACTCGCCGTGACTTCAGATGCTTGAATTATTGGTTCAGATCTGCAGGGGGTACCTGCTGTGCCCTCGGCCTTACCCAAGTCTAGCTTGTGTTCTCAGACTTCTGTTCTCACTCTTCTGGCCCAGAAGACATCAAGTTTGGCAATTCCTGACGCACAATGCAGCTCTCTGCCTTCGCTCTACAATAAATATCTTGCCTAATGAGCTGGCAAGGCACCTCAAATGAGGATAAACCTACACGGCACTCGACTGTACCCAAATTATATAGTCTAACCTGAGCACTAATGCACTGTCTGACACAACCTGAGCCCGAACCTCCTGACCAACACCCACTAGCTGACAGCACACTGAGCACATCAGATCCGCCATGGCCTTAGATTGTCATCTCTTCCCAACTGCGGTTTTCAGCCTTCAGAACCTAGACCATATCTCCAACCACTGCCCAGGGTTGAAAATGATGCAGAAATCAGAACTCCTTCCCCATGGCAAGAGACCTTGTGATTGGCATGTTGTCCAAAGTTCAGTGTAGTTGAAACCAGTGTGGCCCATGAGGCCCCGCCATGCTCGTGGGACACATTGGTCACAAACACAGATTCTGACGCTCAGCCTGAGCCCAGTCCTCAAGTAAGGCCTCTCAGTGGCTGGATGACGAGACAGCATATTGGGCCTGCCATGCCCCTAGGCCCCAATTTTTAACCATAGTTTGGGTTGTCCCTTCATTCTTCCCTACGGCTCTGCTTTCGAATTCCTCTTTGGTTGGGACACCTGAGGTAACAAACCTGAAAGGATACCTCCCATCACACAGCTTGACGAAAAACAATTGGGACCTGGCCAATCCACAGAGGAAGATTCGTCCATGGCCCATGAGGACTCCCGACATTCCACGGCCATCGTTGATTCAAAATCCAGAGACAAAAGTCTGAGCAAGTGCCTCAGAATCTCTCTTTCTTCATATCCTGAAGAGTTCTTCTCATGGTTTGTAGATTGGGCCTGCCATACCTACGTCCCCAAACCTACGCCGAGTTTGTGTTTTCAGACTTCTGTCCTCAAGTTCCTGGGACACACACCCTCCAGGCTGGGGCCACTGGAGCCACACATTAGGACTGTGCTTACCCAATCCATGGGAATTCTGCCCATTCCATTGTCCAAAATCGTACAAATTAGGAAAACACTCCAAAGTCCCCGAAGCCATCCCAAAAGTGTAGGTCTCCCGGGACAACAAGTGCGGTCTGACACCACCTGAGCATCTACCTCCACTCATACCATAGATGGATGTCTCCAGAGAAGAAGATGGAACCAAACAGGACCCTTGGCCATAATCGGAACCATTGCTTTGGTTTACAGGCATGTCTCCTCAAAAGCCTGGATTCCAATACCAGCATAGGGAGTTTTCTGACGCACCCATCAGAAAAAATCTCGTGGCCACTAGGAAACTTGTGCATGGGAATTATGTCAAAAGCTTAGGAGAATAATTCAGGGTACCGGTGGAACCGCCCCATTCCAAGGCTCCCATGGACAAAAACACACATTAGGCCCCATCCTCAGGAAAGTCCATTTCAACTCAGCCATCCCGGTTTTCCCGCAGAGCCATCAGATCTCAACTGTCTTTTTGCTAGAAGACAATTGGAATGCGAGGCCGGCTTCCCTGGCATCCATCCTCGAACGGTGCTTTGGAGTCATTCAATATGGGATGTCCAGGAGCTGCCCAACAGGTCTCAATTGTCCCGCAGAAGAATCCTTGAAGTGGGCATCCCACAACTACCAAAGTGGGAAAACCTCCATGGCCTTGAAATTCTGCGCCGTTCATGAAGGGGCAGTCATGCACAGAAACTCCAACCTGAGCCAACGTCTGATCCTCGCCGTGACTTCAGATGCATGAGATATTTGTCCAGATCTCCCTCAAGTTTGGCAATTCCGCACCCACAATGAAGCACTCTGCCTGCCCTCTAGAAAAAAATATCTTGCTTAATGAGCTGCCCAGGCACCTCAAATGAGGATTAACCTACACGGCACTCGACTGTACCCAAATTATATAGTCTAACCTTGGCACTAATGCACTGTCTGACACCACATGAGCCCGAACCTCCGGACCAAAACCCAGGAGGCTGACCGCACACTGAGCACATCAGACCCGCATGGCCTTATAGCGTCATCTCTTCCCAACCGCGGTTTTCAGGCTTCAGAACCTAGACCTTATCTCCAACCACTGCCCAGGGTGGAAAATGATGCAGAAATTAGAACTCTTTCCCCATGGCAAGAGACTTTGTGATTGACATGTTGTCCAAAGTTCAGTGTAGTTGAAACCAGTGTGGCCCATGAGGCCCCGCCCATGATCTTGGGCCACATTGGTCACAAACACACATTGTGACCCTCAGCGTGAGCCCAGTCCCCAAGTAAGGCCTCTCAGTGGCTAGATGAAGAGACAGCATATTGGGCCTGCCATGCCCCTAGGCCCCAATTTTTAATCATAGTTTGGGTTGTCCCATCACTCTTCGCCAGGGCTCTGCTTTGGAATTCCTCTTTGGATGGGACACCTCAGGTAACAAGCCTGTAAGGAGACCTGCCTTCCCATAGATTGACGAAAAACAATTGGGACCGTGCCAAATCCACAGAGAGGAAGATTCGTCCATGGCCCATGAGACCTCGCCACATTCCACGGCCATCGTTGATCCAAAATCCAGAGACAAATCCTGAGCAAGTGCCTCAGACTCGCTATTTCTTCATATCCTGAAGAGTTCTTCTCATGGTTTTTAAATTGTGCCTGCCATATCTACGTCCCCAACCTAAGCCGAGTTTGTGTTTTCAGACTTCTGTCCTCAATGTCCTGGGAAACACATCCTCCAGGCTGGGGCCCCTGGAGCCACACATTAGGACTGTGCCTACAGAATCCATGGGAATTCTGCGCATACCATGGTCCAAAATCGTACCAATGAGGAGAACCCTCCAAAGTCCATGAGGCCATCCCAATAGTGTAGGTCGACCGGAACAAACAAGGGCTGTCAGACACCAGCTGATAATCTACCTCCACTCATACCATAGATGGATGACCCCAGAGAAGATGATTGAACCAGACAGGACACTAGGCCATAATAGGATCCATTGCCTTGGTTTACAGGCATGTCTCCTCAAAAGCCTGATTCCAATACGAGCATAGGCGTTTTCCTGAGGCACCCATCAGAACTCATCTCGTCTCCACAAGGAAACCTGTGCATGGGAGCTATGTCAAAAGCTTAGGAGAGTACTTCAAGGTACCGGTGCCACCGCCCCATTCCAAGGCCATCATGGACACAAAAACACATTAGGACCCATCCTCAGGAAAGTCCATTTCAACTCAGCCACCCCGGATTCTCCCGCAGAGCAATCAGATATAAACTGTCTTGTTCCTAGGAGACAATTGGAATGCGAGGCGGGCTTCCCAGGCATCCTTCCTCGAACGGTGCTCTGGAGTCATTCCATATGGGATGTCCCGGAGCTGTCCAACATTCTCAATTGTCCCGCAGAAGGAATCCTTGAAGGGGGCATCCCACAACTCCCAACGTGGGAAAACCTCAATGGCCTCGAGATTCTGCTCCCTTCAGGGAGCGGCATTCATGCACGGAAACTCCAACCTGAGCCAACGTCTAATCCTCGCCCTGACTTCAGATGCATGAGATATTGGTTCAGATCTGCAGGGGGTACCTGCCGTGCCCTCTCCCTGAAACTCAAGTCTAGCTTGTCTTCTCAGACATCTATCCTCACACTCCTGGTCCCGAAGCCCTCAAGTTTGGCAATTCCGGACCCACAATGCAGCACTCTGCCTGACCTCTAGAAAAAAATTATTGCCTCATGAGCTGCCCAGGCACCTTAAATGAGGATAAACCTACACAGCACTCGACTTTACCCAAATTATGTAGTCTACCCTGGGCACTAATGCACTGTCGGACACAACATGAGGCTGGACCTCCTGACCAACACCCAGAAAGCTGACCGCACACTGAGCACATAAGACCCGCCATGGCCTTAGGTCATCATCTCTTCCCTATCTAAGTTTTCAGTCTTCAAAACCGAGACCTTATCTCCAATCACTGCCCAGGCGTGAGTGTGATGCAGAAATCACAACTCCTCCTTACCCATGGCAAGAAACCTTGTGGTTGGCACGTTGTCCAACGTTCAGTGTAGGAGAAACCAGCATTCATCCTGAGGCCCCACCCATTCTTGTGTGCGACGAGGGCATAAACACGCATTGTGACCCTCAGCATGAGTACTGTCCTCTAGTAATTCCTCTCAGTGGCTGGACCATTAGATGCCATAATGGGCTTGACATGTCCCTAGGCCCCAATTTTTAACCAGATTTCTGATTGTCCAATCGCCCCTCCCCAGAGCTCTACTTTGGAACCCCTCATTTGGTGGGACACCTGAGGTTAAAAAAGAAAATAACAACAACAAAAAAAACGGACTTCTTCCATCCCACAGAATGACCACAAACTCTTTGGACTGGGCCAAACCAGCAGATAGAAAGACTCGTCCATTTCCTATGAAGTCACCCAGAAATTTCACGACCATGAGTGACACGGTATCCAGAGACAAAAACTTGAGCAAGAGCCTCACACTCGCCCTTTTTTCAAATCCCGAAGAGTTCTCCTCATGGTCTGTAGATCAGTCCTGCCATATTTATGTCCCGAAACCTAAGACGTGTTTGTGTTTTCAGACAACTGTCCAAACAGCCCTGGCCTACACAACCTACAGGCTCAGGCCCCTGGAGCCAAACCTGAGGACTGTACTTGCCCTCTCCAAGGGAATTGTGTGTGCCCATTCCAATGGCCACAACCCTTCTAATAGGATAAACCTCCAAAGTCCCTGATCCATCTCAATAGTGGTGTCTTCCCAGGAAAAAGAGGGGCAATCTGAGCCCATCGGAGCACCTCCCTGCACTCAGACCCATAGACAGATGTCCCCAGAGGTAAAAAGGAAACAACAGGCCCCTAGGCACTTATTAGATCCATTGCATTGGTGTCCAACATCTCTCCTCAGAAGCATGGATTTCAAAACCAGCATATGTCTCTTTCTTGACTCCCCCATCAGAAAACATCTCATCTAAACATGGGATACTTGGACGTTGGAGCTGTGTCAAAGCCTCTGTTTAGGAGAACCCTTCCGGGCCCCAGTGCCACCGCTTCATTCCAAGGTCTCCATAGACACAAAAGCACATTAGGACCCATCCACAGGAGAGTCCATTTCAACTCAGCCTCCTCGGTTGCTCCCCCAGATCCAGCAGATCTAACCTGTCTTGTTGCTAGGAGACAATTGGAATGCGAGGTGGGCTACCCAGCCATCCATCCTTAGAACCCTGCTCAGAATCATTGGCCTGGAGCCAAACAACAGGTCTCCATTGTCCTGCAGAAGACTCTTTGCATTTTAGAGCTGCTCTAAACTCCCATCGTGGGAAAACCCCCATGGCCTCGTGATGCCCCCCATTCATGAAGGGGCCATCAGGGACAGAAACTCCAACCTGAGCGATCATCCGATCCTCGCCCTGACTTAAGATGCACGAGATCTCGATTCTGTTCTGTAGATTGTGCCTGCCATGTCCTCATCCAGAAACCTAAGCCTAGCTTGTGTTCTCAGACTTCTGTCCTCAGACTACTGGCCCACAAGCCCTCCAGTTTGCCAATCCAGAACTACAATGCAGCATTCTGCCTGCCTCCAGAAGAAAAACTTTTCCCTCAGGGGTGACCCAGTAACCCCAAGTGAGGATCAACCTGAACCTACCTTGGCTGTACCCCAAAAACATAGGCTGACCAGGGCATTAATGCCCTTTCTGACACAGCCTGAGCCTGGACCTCCTGGCCCACCCCGACTGCTAGCCGCACACTGAGCACATCGAGCCGCCATGGCCTTAGGTCATCATCTCTTCCCAACCTCGGTTTTCAGGCTTCAGAATCTAGACCTTATCTCCAATCACTGCCCAGGGTTGAACATGATGCATAAATCAGAACTCCTTCCCCATGGCAAGAAACCTTGTGGTTGGCATGTTGTCCAACCTTCAGTGTAGTTGAAGCCAGTGTGGCCCATGAGGCCCCGCCCATGCTCTTGGGCCTCAATGGTCACAAACACACATTGTGACCCTCAGCGTGAGCCCAGTCCCCAAGTAAGGCCTCTCAGTGGCTGGATGAAGAGATAGCATATTGGGCTTGCCATGCCCCTAGGCCCCAATTTTGAACCATAGTTCGGGGTGTCTCTTCAGTCTTCTCCATGGCTTCGCTTTGGAATTCCTCTTTTGGTGGGACACCTGAGGTAACAAAACTGAAAGGAGTCCTCCCATACCACAGATTGACGAAAATCGATTGGGAATCGGGGCAAATCCTCAGAGAGGAAGATTCGTCCATGGCCATGAGGCCTCCCCGACATTCAACGGCCATCACTGATACAAAATCCAGAGACAAAAGCTTGAGCAAGCGCCTCAGACTCGCACTTTCTTCATATCCTGAAGAGTTCTTCTCATGGTTTCTAGATCGGGCCTGCCATACCTACGTACCCAAACCTAAGCTGAGTTTGTGTTTTCAGACTTAAGTCCTCAAAGTCATGGGCCACACACTCTCCAGGCTGGGGCCCCTGGAGACACACATTAGGACTGTGCCCTCCAATCCATGGGAATTCTGCCCATTCTATGGTCCAAAATCGTACAAATTCGGAGAAACCTCCAAAGTCCATGAGGCCATCCCAATAGTTTAGGTCGACCGGAACAAACAAGGGCTGTCTGACACCAGCTGATAATATACCTCCACTCATACCATAGATGGATGTCCCCAGAGAAGAAGATTGAACCAGACAGGACCCTAGGCCATAATAGGATCCCTTGCCTTCGTTTACAGGCATGTCTCCTCAAAAGCCTGATTCCAATACGAGCATAGGGGTTTTCCTGAGGCACCCATCAGAACTCATCTCGTCTCCACAAGATAACCTGTGCATGGGAGCTATGTCAAAAGCTTAGGAGAGTACTCAGGGTCCCGGTGCCACCGCCCCATTCCAAGGCCCTCATGGACACAAAAACAGATTAGAACCCATCCTCAGGAAAGTCCATTTCAACTCAGCCACCCAAATTGCTCCCGCAGAGCCATCAGATCTAAACTGTCTGGTTGCTAGGAGAAAATTGGAATGCCAGGCGGGCTTCCCAGGCATCCATTCTTGAACAGTGTTCTGGAGTCATTCCATATGCGATGTCCTGGAGCTGTCCAACATGTCTCAATTGTCCGGCAGAAGGAATCCTTGAAGGGGGCATCCCACAACTCTTAATGTGGGAAAACCTCAATGGCCTCGAGATTCTGCTCCCTTCATGAAGCGGCCGACGTCTGATCCTCGTCCTGAATTCAGATGCATGAGATATTGGTTCAGATCTGCAGGGGGTACCTGCCGTGCCCTCTCCCTGAAACCGAAGTCTAGCTTGTCTTCTCAGACTTCCGTCCTCACACAACCTGACACCAGACCTCCTCACCAACACCCAGAAAGCTGACCACACACTGAGCACATAGGAACCGCCATGGCCTTATGTCATCATCTCTTCCCTATCTCAGTTTTCAGGCTTCAGAAACAAGACCTTATCTCCAATCACTGCCCAGGCGTGAGTGTGATGCAGAAATCACAACTCCTCCTTACCCATGGCAAGAAACCTTGCTGCTGGCAGTGAGTCAAACCTTCAGTGTAGGAGAAAACGGAATGGCCCATGAGGCCACGCCCATGCGTGGCACAAACACACATTGTGACCCACAGCGTGGGTACCTTATTCAAGTAACGCCTCTCAGTGACTGGACCAAGAGCCTGCATATGTGGCTTGCCATGCCCATAGTCACACAGGACTAACTAGATGGTGTTTATTCCAGTTGAGGGAACCCAATGCTGTGCTCTAGAGTCCCTCTCCTGGGGGTCACCAGTGGCAGAAAACAGTACCCTTCCCTTCCCACAGAATGAACCCAAACACGTGGGAACTTGGACAATCCCCCGAGAGGAAGGCTCTTCCTCGGCCCCTGAGGCAACCCCTACACTGACCAGCCACTGTGAACGCAACACCCAGAGACAAAAGCCTGAACGACTGCCTCCCACTTACCCTCCTTAGATATACAGAGGATCTCCACTAACGGACTGGAGATCAAGCTTGCCATTACCTTGGCCCCTAGCTGGGCTAAGTTTGCTTTTTCAGACATCTGTCCCCACAGCCCTGGCAAACACAGCCTTTAGGCTGGGTCCTCTGGAGCCATACCACAGGACCGTGCCTGCTCTCTCCTGGGAAACTGTGTCCATTCCTTTGGCCACACACCTCCAGAATATGAGAAACCTCAAGGCCCCCGAGGACATACCAATACTGGGAGGCTCCCTGGACATACAGGGGCATTCAGACACAAGCTGAGCAGCTACCTCCACGAAGGCATGCACACAGATGTCAACAGATATAGAAGTTTGAGACGGACAGGCCCTTAGGCCCTAACCTCAACAAATGTTTTGGTTTCCAGGTGTCACTCCTCAGAGGTGGTTCGAAGAACAGGATATGGGGCTTTCCTGAGGCACTGAACAGAACTCCTCTCGTCTCCACATGGGAAGCTTCCTTGTTGGAGCCGTGTCAAACACCTCAGGTTGGAGAATCCTGCAGAGTCCCTGAGCCACTTCCACATTCCAAGGTCTCCCAGGCCACCATGCCACAGTAGGACTCATCTTCAGGAGAGTCCATTTCAACTCTCCCCTCTGGGTAGCTCACCCAGGAGCCCGCAGATTGAGCCTGCCTTGTCCTAACTAAAGAGTGGGAATATGAGGTGGCGTTCCCAGGCATCCAAGCTTAGACACCTGCTCTCGAGTCTTTCCATATGGGGCCTCTTGGAACCATCCAATAGGACTCGACTGTTGTGCAGAAGGAAACCTTGAGGTTTGGAGTAGTTCACAAATCCCATCGTAGGCAAACCTCCCTGGCCTCATGAAACCCCCACACCCTTCAGGAAGAATCCATGCTGGACAAAAACTCTAGCCTGAGGCACGTCTCATAGTTGACATTACCTCAGTGCAGGAGATTTCCATTCAGCCTCTGCAGAGTGGGCCTGCCGTGCCCTCAATCCCAAACCTCACGCAAGCTTGTGTTTTCAGACTTCCTTCCTCACACTCCTGGCAAACAAGCCCTCCGGACTAGGAACTCCAGAACCACAACCCAGCCCATTGTCTGCCCAACGGAAGAAAAACGTTTCCCTCTGGGGCTCTCCTTAAAACCCAGATGAGGATCAAACGGCTCGGGCCTCGACGGTACCCGAACTGGATAGGCTGCTCTGGGTACTCATGCTCTGTCTGACACAGCCTGAAGCCAGACGTCCAGACAGACAAGGAGACAGCTGGCCGCACACCCAGCACTTCGGACACGCCATGGTCTTATGCCGTCACCTCTTCCTAACCTTGGTTTAAAGATATCTGAACCTAGACACCATATCAATTCTCCACACAGCTGGGTATCACAAACACAAAACCGAACTCCTCCTTCCCCATGGCTGTCAAGCTTGATCTTGGCATGGAGTCACAACTTCAGGGTGGGAGAAACCTTCATGGCCCCTGATGGCACGTTCGAACGTGAGTGCTGCTTGGGCAAAAATTCACACTGTGAACCTCATAATGTATCCCATGTCAAAGAAAGGCCTGTCAGGGCCTGGACCAAGAGCCCGCATATGGGGCTTGCCAAGCCCCTATGCACCCAATCCTCACCAGGGTTTGAGTTTTACAGTCGCCCCACCAGTACCTGGGGCTCTGCTCTGGAATCCCTTTCTTGGAGAGACACATGAGCCAGACAACACGACTCCACCCTTCCCACAAAATGACCCCAAACCCTTGAGAGCTGGGATAAAACCCCAGAGAGGGATACGCGTCCACAGTTTCTGAGGCCACCCCTCCAATCCACGGCTATCCCGGACACAACATCCAGAGACAAAAGCCTACAGGAACGCCCCCACTCGCCCTTGTTTCAGAGTCCCAGGAGCTCCCTCTCAGGCTGTACATCCGGCCTGCCATACCCTAGGCGCCACTCATAAGCTGAGTTTGTGTTTTCAAACTTCTGTGCCCACAGCCTGGACCCACACAACCTCCAGGCTAGGGCCTCTGGAGCCACAGCGAAAGATTGTGCCTTCCCTCTCCAAGGAAAGTGTGCCCAATCCAATTACCACAACCCTACAGGTTAAGGAAAAGCTCCAAGGCCCCTGAGGCCATCAATAGTGAAGGCCACCCTGGACTAAGAGGGGCTCTCTGACACCACCGGAGCAACTATCTCCACTTAGACTCTCAGAGAGTGTCCCCCGAGACAGAAGGTTGAAATGGACAGGCCCCTAGGCCCTAATCTGACCCTAAGCTTTGGTTTCCATGTGTCCGTCCTCAGAGGACTGCTTTCGTAGACCAGCACACGGGGCTTTTCCGAGGCACTGAACCAAACCTCTCACGTCTCCACATGGGGAGCTTTCTTACTGGGGATGTATCAAAACCTTCAGGTAGGAGAGTTCCGCAGGGCCATTGAACATCCAGCACATTCCAAGGTCTCCATGGACCCAAGCGCACATTATGACGCATCCTCAGGAGAGGCCATTTCACTCAGCCCCTGGGTAGCATGCCCCAGAGGCAGCAGATCAAACATATCTTGTCGCTAATGGCCAATGGTTATGCGAGGCATGCTGTATAGGGATCCATCCTTCGAACCCTGCTCTCCAGTTCTTCCGTATGGTATGTTCTTTAGGCATGCAACAGGACTCGAATGTCCCGCAGAAGGAAACCTTGTGGTTTGGGGCAACCTCCAAACTCAGCGTGGGAAAACTTCCTTGGCCTCATGAGGCCCCCGCTTCATGAAGGTGCCATCATGCACACATAGTCCAGCCTCAGCCAACGTCTGATCCTCAGCCTGACTTCAGATGCAGGAGATTTTGATTCAGCCTCTGCAGAGTGGGCCTGCTCTGCCCTTGGCTCCAATCCTCACCCTAGCTTGTGTTTTCAGACTTCCGTCCTCAGAGTCCTGGCCCACACACCCTCCCTACTGGGAATTCTGGGGCCACAATGAAGCACTCTGCCTGCCTCCCAGGAGAAATACATAGTCTATGGTGCTGCCCAGAAACGCCAAATGAGGATCAAACTGCTTGGCCCTCGGCAACACCCCAATTGCATAGGCTTCTTTAAACTCTGATGCTCTGTCACAAATAGCCTAAGCCCAGACATTCCAACAGACACCGACACAGCTGGCTGCACACCCAGCTCATTGGACCCGCCACTGCCTTAGGCCACCATCCATTCCCAGCCTGGGTTTTCAGTCATCGGAACCTAGACCTTATCTCCAATCCCTTCACAGGGGGGAACCTGATGCACAAGTCAGAACCCCTCCTTCCCCATTACAAGAATCCTTGCTGCTGGCAGTGAGTCAAACCTTCAGTGTAGGAGAAAACGGCATGGCCCATGAGGCCACACCCATGCGTGAGGGCTGCCTTGGGCACAAACACACATTGTGACCCTCAGCGTGAGTACCTTATTAAAGTAACGCCTCTCAGTGACTGCACCAAGAGCCCACATATGTGGCTTCCTTGCCCATAGGCACCCAGGACTAACTTGATGGTGTGTATTCCAGTTGAGGTAACCCACTGCTGTGCTCTAGACTTCTTCTCCTTGGGTGTCCCAGGTGGCATTAAACAGTACTCTTCCCTTACCACCGAATGAACCCAAACACTTGGGAGCTTGGACAATCCCCCGAGTGGAAGGCTCTTCCTCGGCCCCTGAAGCAACCCCTACCCTGAACGGCCAATGTGTACGCAACACCCAGAGACAAAAGCCTGAGCGACTGCCTCCCTTTTGCCCTCCGTTGATATCCAGAGAATCACCCTCACAGACTGGAGATCATGTTTGCCATTACCTTGGCCCCTAGCTGAGCCACCTTTGCTTTTTCAGACATCTGTCCCCACAGCCCTGGCAAACACAGCCTCTAGGCTCGGTTCTCTGGAGCCATATCACAGGACCATGCCTGCTGTCTCCTGGGAAACTGTATCCATTCCTTTGGCTACACACCTCCAGAATATGAGAAACCTCAAGGCCCCCGAGGACATCCCACTACTGGGAGCCTCCCTGGACACACAGGGGCATTCGGACATAAGCTGAGCAATTACCTTCACGAAGGCATGCACACAGATGTCAACAGAGATAGAAGGTTGAGACGGACAGGCCCTTAGTCCCTAATCTCAACTCTTGCTTTGGGTCCAGGTGTCACTCCTCAGAGGCTTTGGTTCGAAGAACAGGATATGGGGCTTTCCTGAGGCACTGAACAGAACTCCTCTCGTCTCCACATGGGAAGCTCCCTTGTTGGAGCCGTGTGAAACACCTCAGGTAGGAGAATCCTGAGGAGTCCCTGTGCCACCTCCACATTCCAAGGTCTCCCACGCCACCAAGACACAGTAGGACTCATCTTCAGGAGAGTCCATTTCAACTCTCCCCTCTGGGTAGCTCACCCAGGAGCCCGCAGATTGAGCCTGCCTTGTCCTGACTAAAGAGTGGGAATATGAGGTGGCGTTCGCAGGCATCCATGCTTAGACACCTGTTCTCGAGTCTTTCCGTATGGGGCCTCCCGGAACCATCCAATAGGACTCGACTGTCGTGCAGAAGGAAACCTTGAGATTTGGTTCACAAATCCCATCGTAGGCAAACCTCCCTGGCCTCATGAAGCCCCCACACCCTTCAGGAAGAGGTCATGCTGGAAAAACACTCTAGCCTGAGGACGTCTAATAGTTGACATGACCTCAGTGCAGGAGATCTTGATTCAGCCCCTGCAGAGTGGGCCTGCCGTGCCCTCGGTCCCAACCATCATGCTATCTTAGGTTTTCAGAATACCTTCCTCACACTCCTGGCAAAAAAGCACTTCGGACTAGGAACTCCAGAACCACAACACAACCCAGTGTCTGTCCAACGGAAGAAAAACTTTTCCCTGTGTTGCTCTCCAGAATACCCAGATGAGGATCAACCTGCTCGGGTCTCGACGGTACCCGAACTGGATAGGCTGCTCTGGGCACTCATGCTCTGTCTGACACAGCCTGAAGCCAGACATCCAGACAGACAAGGAGACAGCAAGGCGCACACCCAGCACTTCAGACACGCCATGGTCTTATGCCGTCACCTCTTCCTAACCTTGGTTTTCAGATATCTGAACACAGACATTATATCAATTCTCCACACAGCTGGGTGTCGCAAGCACAAAACAGAAGTCTTACTTCCCCATGGCTGTAAAGCTTGCTCATGGCATGGAGTCACACCTTCAGGGTGGGAGAAACGTTCATGGCCCCTGATGCCAAGCCCAAACTTGAGTGCTGCTTGGGCACAAATTCACAATGTGACCCTCAGCATGAGCCACATGCCAAAGAATGGCCTGTCAGGGCCTGGACCAAGAGCCCGCGTATGGGGCTTGCCAAGCCCTTATGCACCCAATCCTCACCAGGGTTTGAGTTTTCCAGTAGCCTCGCCCGTACCTGGGGCTCTGCTCTGGAATCCCTTTCTTGGAGAGACACATGAGCCAGACAACACGACTGCACCCTTCCCACAAAATGACCCCAAACTCTTGGGAGCTAGGACAAATCCCCAGAGAGGGATACTCGTCCACAGTCCCTGAGGCCACCCCTCCAATCCACGGCTATCCCGGACACAACATCCAGAGACAAAAGCCTGCAGGCACGCCCCCACTCGCCCTTGTTTCAGAGGCCCTGGAGCTTCCTCTCGGTCTGTACATCCGGCCTGCAATAACCTAGGCGCCACTCATAAGCTGAGTTTGTGTTTTCAGACTTCTGTGCCCACAGCCTGGACCCACACAACCTCCAGGCTCGGGCCTCTGGAGCCACAGCGAAAGATTGTGCCTGCCCTCACCAAGGAAAGTGTGCCCAATCCATTGACCACAACCCTACAGGTTAGGGAAAAGCTCCAAGGCCCCTGAGGCCATCAATAGTGTAGGCCATCCTGGACTAAGAGGGGCTCTCTGACACCACCGGAGCAACTATCTCCACTTAGACTCTCTGACAGTGTCCCCAAAGACTAAGGTTGAAATGGACAGGCCCCCAGGCCCTAATCTGAACCTTAGCTTTGGTTTCCACGTGTCCGTCCTCAGAGGACTTTTTTCGTAGACCAGCCCACGGGGCTTTTCCGAGGCACCAAACCAAACCTCTCTCGTCTCCACATGGGGAGCTTTCTTACTGGGGATATATCAAACCCTTCAGGTAGGAGAGTTCCGCAGGGCCACTGAACAACCAGCACATTCCAAGGTCTCCATGGACCCAAACGCACATTATGACGCATCCTCAGGAGAGGCCATTTCAACTCAGCCTCCTGGGTCGCGTGCCCCAGAGGCAGCAGATCAAACAAATCTTGTCGCTAATGGCCAATGGGAATGCGAGGCATGCTGTACAGGGATCCATCCTTCGAACCCTGCTCTCCAGTTCTTCCGTATGGTATTCCTGGAGCCATGCAACAGGACTCGAATGTCCCGCAGAAGGAAACCTTGTGGTTTGGGGCAACCTCCAAACTCAGCGTGGGAAAACTTCCTTGGCCTCATGAGGCCCCCGCTTTATGAAGGTGACATCATGCACACATAGTCCAGCCTCAGCCAACGTCTGATCCTCAGCCTGACTTCAGATGCAGGAGATTTTGATTCAGCCTCTGCAGAGTGGGCCTGCTCTGCCCTTGGCTCCAATCCTCACCTTAGCTTGTGTTTTCAGACTATCGTCCTCAGAGTCCTGGCCCACAAACCCTCCCTACTGGGAATTCTGGGGCCACACTGAAGCACTGTGCCTGCCTCCCAGGAGAAATACATTGTCTATGGTGCTGCCCAGAAACCCCAAATGAGGATCAAACTGCGTGGCCCTCGGCAACACCCCAATTGCATAGGCTACTTTAAACTCTGATGCTCTGTCGCAAATAGCCTGAGCCCAGACCTTCCAACAGACACCGACACAGCTGGCTGCACACCCAGCACATTGGAACCGCCACTGCCTTAGGCCACCATCCATTCCCAACCTGGGTTTTCAGTCATCGGAACCTAGACCTTATCTCCAATCCCTGCACAGGGGGGAACCTGATGCACAAGTAGAACACCTCCTTCCCCATGGCAAGAAACCTTGCTGCTGGCAGTGAGTCAAACCTTCAGTGTAGGAGAAAACGGCATTGCCCATGAGGCCACGCCGAAGCGTGAGGGCCGCCTTGGGCACAAACACACATGGTGACCATCAGCGTGAGTACCTTATTCAAGTAACGCCTCTCAGTGACTGGACAAAGAGCCCGCATATGTGGCTTGCCATGCCTATAGGCACCCAGGACTAACTAGATGGTCTGTATTCCAGTTGAGGGAACACACTGCTGTGCTCTGAGTCCATCTCCTGGGGGGTCCCATGTGGCAGAAAACAGTACTCTTCCCTTCCCACAGAATGAACCCAAACACTTGGGAGCTTGGACAATCCCCCGAGAGGAAGGCTCTTCCTTGGCCTCTGAGGCAACCCCTACCCTGACAAGACACTCTGAACGCAACACCCAGAGACAAAAGCCTGAGCGACTGCCTCCCACTTGCCCTCCTTTGATTTCCAGAGGATCTCCCCTCACGGACTGGAGATCAGGCCTGCCATTACCTTGGCCCCTAGCTGAGCCAAGTTTGCTTTTTCAGACATCTGTCCCCACAGCCCTGGCAAACACACCCTCTAGGCTGGGTCCTCTGGAGCCATACCACAGGACCGTGCCTGCTCTCTCCTGGGAAACTGTGTCCATTCCTTTGGCCACACACCTCCAGAATCTGAGAAACCTCAAGGCCCCCGAGGACATCCCACTACTGGGAGCCTCCCTGGACATACAGGGGCATTTGGACACAAGCTGAGCAGCTACCTCCACAACGGCATGCACACAGATGTCAACAGAGATAGAAGGTTGAGCCGGACAGGCCCTTAGGCCGTAATCTCAACTCTTGCTTTGGTTTCCAGGTGTCACTCCTCAGAGGCTTTGGTTCGAAGAACAGGATATGGGGCTTTCCTGAGGCACTGAACAGAACTCCTCTCGTCTCCACATGGGAAGCTTCCTTGTTGGAGCCGTGTCAAACACCTCAGGTTGGAGAATCCTGCAGAGTCCCTGAGCCACCTCCACATTCCAAGGTCTCCCAGGCCACCAAGGGACAGTAGGCCTAATCTTCAGGAGAGTTCATTTCAACTCTCCCCTCTGGGTAGCTCACCCAGGAGCCCACAGATTGAGCCTGCCTTGTCCTGACTAAAGAGTGGGAATATGAGGTGGCGTTCCAGGCATCCATGCTTAGACACCTGCTCTCGAGTCTTTCCGTATGGGGCCACTTGGAACCATCCAATAGGACTCGACTGTCGTGCAGAAGGAAACCTTGAGGTTTGGAGTAGTTCACAAATCCCATCGTAGGCAAACCTCCCTGGCCTCAAGAAGCCCCCACACCCTTCAGGAAGAGGCCATGCTGGACAAAAACTCTAGCCTGAGGCACGTCTCATAGTTGACATGACCTCAGTGCAGGAGATCTCGAATCACCTCTGCATAGTGGGTTTGCCGTGCCCTCGGTCCCAAACCTCACGCTAGCTTGTGTTTTCAGACTTCCTTCCTCACACTCCTGACAAACAAGCCCTCCGGACTAGGAACTCCAGAACCACAACCCAGCCCAGTGTCTGCCCAACGGAAGAAAAACGTTTCCCTGTGGGGCTCTCCAGAAAACCCAGATGAGGATCAACCTGCTCGGGCCTCGACGGTACCCGAACTGGATAGGCTGCTCTGGGCACTCATGCTCTGTCTCACACAGCCTGAAGCCAGACATCCAGACAGACAAGGAGACAGCTGGCTGCACACCCAGCACTTCGGACACGCCATGGTCTTATGCCGTCACCTCTTCCTAACCTTGGTTTTCAGATATCTGAACCTAGACATTATATCAATTCCTTATAAAGATGGCTATCACAAGCACAAACAAACTCCTCCTTCCCCATGGCTGTAAAGCTTTCTCTTGGCATGGAGTCACACCTTCAGTGTGGCAGAAACCTTTATGGCCATTGAAGCCTTGCCCAAATTGAGTGTTGCTTGTACACAAATTCACACTGTGACCCTCAGCATGAGCCCCATGTCAAAGAAAGGCCTGTCAGGGCCTGTCCCAAGAGCCCGCATATGGGGCTTGCCAAGCCCCTATGCACCCAATCCTCGCCAGGGTTTGATTTTTCCAGTCGCCCCGCCCGCACCTGCGGCTCTGATCTGGAATCCCTTTCTTGGAGAGACACATGAGCCAGACAACACGACTCCACCCTTCCCACAAAATGACCCCAAACACTTGGGAGCTGGGACAAATCCCCACAGAGGGATACTCGTCCACAGTCCCTCAGGCCACCCGTCCAATCCACGGCTATCCTGGACACAACATCCAGAGTCAAAGCCTGAAAGAACGCCTTCAACTCGCCCTTGTTTCAGAGGCCCAGGAGCTCCCTCTCGGGCTGTACATCCGGCCTGCCATACCCTAGGTGTCACTCATAAGATGAGTTTGTGTTTTCAGACTTCTGTGCCCACAGCCTGGACCCACACAACCTGCAGGCTAGGGCGTCTGGAGCCACAGCGAAAGATTGTGCGTGCCCTCTCCAAGGAAAGTGTGCCATCCATTGACCACAACCCTCCAGGTTAGGGAAGAGCTCCAAGGCCCCTGAGGCCATCAATAGTGTAGGCCACCCTGGACTAAGAGGGGCTCTCTGACACAAGCGGAGTTACAATTTCCACTTAGACTCTCAGACAGTGTCCCCGGAGAGAGAAGGTTGAAATGGACAGGCCCACAGGACCTAATCTGACCCTAAGCTTTGGTTTCCATGTGTCCGTCCTCAGAGGACTGCTTTTGTAGACCAGCACACGGGGCTTTTCCGAGGCACCAAACCGACCTCTCTCGTCTCCACATGGGAACTTTCTTGCTGGGGATGTATCAAAGACTTCAGGTAGGAGAGTTCCGCAGGGCCTCTAACAATCAGCACATTCCAAGGTCTCCATGGACCCAAACGCACATTATGATGAATCCTCAGGAGAGGCCATTTCAACTCAGCCCCCTGGGTCGCGTGCACCAGAGGCAGCAGGTCAAATTATCCTATCGCTAATGGCCAATGGGAATTCGAGGCATGCTGTACAGGGATCCATCCTTCGAACCCTACTCTCCAGTCCTTCCGTATGATATGTCCTGGAGCCATGCAACAGACTCGAATGTCCCGCAGAAGGAAACCATGTGGTTTGGGGCAACCTCCAAACTCAGCGTGGGAAAACCTCCTTGGCCTCATGAGGCCCCCGCTTCATGAAGGTGCCATCATGGACACATACTCCAGCCTCAGCCAACGTCTGATCCTCAGCCTGACTTCAGATGCAGGAGATTTTGATTCAGCCTCTGCAGTGTGGGCCTGCTCTGCCCTTGGCTCCAAATCTCACCCTAGCTTGTGTTTTCAGACTTCCGTCCTCACACTTCTGGCCCACAAACCCTCCCTCCTGGGAATTCTGGGGCCACAATGAAGCACTCTGCCTGCCTCCCAGGAGAAATACTTTGTCTATGGTGCTGCCTAGAAACCCCAAATGAGGATCAAACGGCTTGGTCCTCGGCAACACCCCTATTGCATAGGCTACCTTAAACACTGATGCTCTGTCCCACACTGAGTACGTCAGATCCGCCATGGCATTAGGTCGTCATCTCTTCCCAACTGTGGTTTTCAGGCTTCAGTACATAGACCTTATCTCCAAACACTGCCCAGGGTTGAAAATGATGCAGAAATGAGAGCTCCTTCCCCATGGCTGGTAACCTTGTTACTGGCATGTTGTCCATCGTTCATTGTAGTTGAAACCAGTGTGGCCCATGAGGCCCCGCCCATGCTCGCGGGCCACATTGGTCAAAAACACACATTGTGACCCTCAGCCTGAGCCAGTCCTCAAGTAAGGCCTCTCAGTGTCTGGATGAAGAGACAGCATATTGGGCCTGCCAAGCCCCTAGGCCCCAATTTTTAACCGTAGTTTGGGTTGTCCCTTCACTCTTCCCCAGGGCTCTGCTTTGGAGTTCCTCTTTGGTTGGGAAACCTGAGGTAACAAACCTGAAAGGAGACCTCCCATCCCACAGACTGACGAAAAACAATTGGGACCGGCCAAATCCACAGAGAGGAAGATTCGTCCATGGCCCATAAGGCTTCCCCACATTCCTCGGCCATCTTTGAAAAAAAAATATAGAGACAAAAGCCTGAGCAAGAGCCTCAGACTCGCTCTTTCTTCATATCCTGAAGAGTTCTTCTCATGGTGTGTAGATTGGGCCTGCCATACCTACATCCCCACACCAAAGCTGAGTTTGTGTTTTCAGACATCTGTCCTCAAAGTCCTGGGCCACACACACTACAGGCTGGAGCCCCGGGAGCCACACATTAGAAATGTGCCTACCCAATACATGGGAATTCTGCCCATTCCATTGTCCAAATTCGTACAAATTAGGAGAACCCTCCAAAGACCCCGAGGCCATCCCAATAGTGTAGGTCTCCCGGGTCAAACAAGGGCGGTCTTTCACCAGCTGGGCATCTACCTCCACTCATACCATAGATGGATGTCCCCAGAGAATAGATTGAACCAGACAGGACCCTAGGCCATTATCGAATCCATTGCTTTGGTTTACAGGCATGTCTCCTCAAAAGCCTGGATTCCAATTACAGCATAGGGAAATTCCTGAGGCATCCATCAGAACAAATCTGGTCTCCACAGGATACTTGTGCATGGGAGCTATATCAAAAGTTTAGGAGAATACCTCAGGGTCCCGGTGCCACCGCCCAATTCTAAGGCCCCCATGGACACAAACACACATTAGGCCCCATCCTCGGGAAAGTCCATTTCAACTCAGCCACCCCGGTTGCTTCCGCAGAGCCATCACATCTCAACTGTCTTGTTGCTAGGAGACAATTGGAATGTGAGGCGGGCTTCCCTGGCATCCATCCTCGAACAATGCTCTGGAGTCATTCCATAGGGGATGTCCTGGTGCTGCCCAACAGGTGTCAATGGTCCCGCAGATGGAATCCTTGAAGGGGGCATCCCACAACTCCCAACGTGGGAAAACCTCCATGGCCTTGAGACTTTGCTCCCTTCATGAAGGGGCAGTCATGCACAGACTCCAACCTGAGCCAACGTCTGATCCTCACCGTGACTTCAGATCCTTGAGATATTGGTTCACATATGCAGGGGGTAACTGCCGTGCCCATGGCCTGAAGCCCAAGTCTAGCTTGTGTTCTCAAACTTCTGTCCTCACACTCCTAGCCCAGAAGCCCTCAAGTTGGCAATTCCGGATCCCACAATGCAGCACTCTGCCTGACCTCTAGAAAAAATATCTTGCATAATGAGCTTGCCAGTCAACACAAATGAGGATAAACCTACACGGCACTCGACTGTACCCAAATTATATATTCTAACCTGGGGACTAATCCACTGTCTGACACAACCTGAGCCGGAACCTCCTGAACAACAGCCAGGAAGCTGACCACACACTGAGCACCTCAGACCCGCCATGGCCTTAGGTCATCATCTCTTCCCAACTGCGGTTTTCAGGCTTCCGAACCTAACCTTATCTCCAACCACTGCCAGGGTTGAAATGATGCAGAAATCAGAACTCCTTCCCCATGGCAAGAGACCTTGTGTTGGCATGTTGTACAAAGTTCAGTGTAGTTGAAACCAGTGTGGCCCATGAGGCTCTGCCCATGCGCGCAGGCCATATTGATCACAAAAACACATTGTGACCCTCAGCCAGAGCCCAGTCCTCAAGTAAGGCCTCTCAGTGGCTGGATGAAGAGACAGCATATTGGGCCTGCCATGCCCCTAGGCCCCAATTTTAACCATAGGTGGGGTTGTCCCTTCACTCTTCCCCAGGGCTCTGCTTTGGAATTCATCTTTGGTTTGGACACATGAGGTAACAAACCTGAAAGGAGAACTCCCATCCCACAGATTGACGAAAAACAATTGGGACCAGGCCAAATCCACAGAGAGGAAGATTCGTCCATTGCCCATGAGGACTCACCACATTCCACGGCCATCGTTGATACAACATCCAGAGAAAAAAGCCTGAGCAAGAGCCTCAGACACGCTCATTCTTTATATCCAGAGATTTCTTCTCATGGTTTGTAGATTGGGCCTGCCATACCTACGTCACCAAACTAAGCTGAGTTTGTGTTTTCAGACTTCTGTCGTCAAAGTTCTGGGCCACACACACTACAGGCTGGGGCCCTAGGAGCCACACATTAGGACTGTACCTACACATGCATGGGAATTATGCCCATTCCATTGTCCAAAATCGTACAAATTACGAGAACCCTCCAAAGTACCCGAGGCCATCCCAATAGTGTAGGTCTCCCGGGACAAACAAGGGCGGTCTGACACCAGCTGAGCATCTACCTCCACTCATACCATAGATGGATGTCCTCAGAGAAGAAGATGGAACCAGACAGGACACTAGGCCATAATGGGATCCATTGATTTGGTTTACAGGCATGTCTCCTCAAAATCCTGGATTCCAATACCATGATAGGGGGGTTTCCTGAGCATCCATCAGAACAAATCTCGTCTCCACAAGGAAACTTGTGCATGGGAGCTACGTCAAAAGCTTAGGAGAATACTTTAGGGGCCCGGTGCCACTGCCGCATTCCAAGGCCCCCATGGACACAAACACACATTAGGCCCCATCCTCAGAAAAGTCCATTTCAACTCAGCCACCCCGGTTGCTCCTGCATAGCCACCAATCTCAAGTGTCTTTAGCTAGGAGACAATTGGAATGCAAGGCGGGCTTCCCTTGCATCCATCATAGAACGGTGCTCTGGAGTCTTTCCATATGGGATGTCCTGGAGCTGCGCAACAGTTCTCAATTGTCCCGCAGAAGGAATCCTTGAAGGGGGCATCCCACAATTCCCAACGTGGGAAAACCTCCATAGCCTTGAGACTCCGCTCCGTTCATGAAGGGCAGTCATTTACAGAAACTCCAACCTGAGCCATCGTCTATCCTCGCCGTGACTTCATTTGCTTGAGATATTGGTTCAGATCTGCAGGGAATACCTGCCATGCCCTCGGCCTGAAGCCCAAGTCTAGCTTGTTTTCTCAGACTTCTGTCCTCACACTCCTGGCCCAGAAGCCCTCAAGTTTGGCAATTCCGGACTCACAATGCAGCATTCTTCCTGCCCTCTAGAAAAGATATATTGCCTAATGAGCTGCACAGGCACCTCAAAGGAGGATAAACGTACACGTCACTCAACTGTACCCTAATTAAATGGTCTAACTTGGGCACTAATGCACTGTCTGACACAACCTAAGCCCGAACCGCCTGACCAACACCCAGGCACCTGACCCCACACTGAGTACGTCAGACCCGCCATGGCCTTAGGTCGTCATCCCTTCCCAACTGTGGTTTTCAGGCTTCAGAACCTAGACCTTATAGCCAACGACCGCCCAGGTTTGAAAATGATGCAGAAATCAAAACTCCTGCCCCATGGCTAGAAAACTTGGAATTGGCATGTTGTCCAAAGTTCAGTGTAGTTGAAACCACTGTGTCCCATGTGGCCCCGCCCATGCTCGTGGGCCACATTGGTCAGAAACACACATTGTGACCCTCAGCCTGAGCCCAGTTTTCAAGGAAGGCCTCAGTGGCTGGATGAAGAGACAGCATAGTGGGCCTGCCAGCCCCTAAGCCCCAATTTTTAAACATAGTTTGGGTTGTCCCTTCACTCTTCCCTTAGGGCTCTGCTTTGGAATTCCTCTTTAGTTGGGACACCTGAGGTAACAAACCTGAAAGGAGACCTCCCATACCACAGATTGACGAAAAACTATTGGGACCGGGACAAATCCACAGAGAGGAAGATTCGTCCATGGCCCATGTGGCCTCCCCACAATCCACGGCCATCGTTGATACAAAATATAGAGACAAAAGCCTGAGCAAGCGCCTCAGACTCACTCTTTCTTCATATCCTGAAGAGTTCTTCTCATGGTTTGTAGATTGCGCCTGCCATACCTACGTACCCACACCTAAGCTGAGTTTGTGTTTTCAGACTTCTGTCCTCAAAGTCCTGGGCCACACACCCTCCAGGCTGGGGCTCCTGGAGCCACACATTAGGAATGTGCCTACCCAATCCATGGGAATTCTGCCCATTCCATTGTCCAAAATCTTAAAAATTACGAGAACCCTCCAAAGTCCCCGAGGCCATCTCAATAGTGTAGGTCTCCCGGGTCAAAAAAGGGCGGACTTACACCAGCTGAGCATCTACCTCCACTCATACCATAGATGGATGTCCCCAGAGAATAGATTGAACCAGACAGGACCCTAGGCCATAATCGGATCCATTGTTTTGGTTGACAGGCATGTCTCCTCAAAAGTCTGGATTCCATTTCCAGCATAGGGGGTTCCTGAGGCACCCATCAGAACAAATCTGGTCTCCACAAGGAAACTTGTTCATGGGAGCTATGTCAAAAGCTTAGGAGAATACTTCAGGGTCCCGGTGCCACCGCCCCAATCTAAGGCCCCCATGGACACAAACACACATTAGGCCCCATCCTCAGGAAAGTCCATTTCACCTCAGCCACCCCGGTAGCTTCCGCAGAGCCATCACATCTCAACTGTCTTGTTGCTAGGAGACAATTGGAATGCGAGGCGGGCTTCCCTGGCATCCATCCTCTAACGGTGCTCTGGAGTCATTCCATATGGGATGTCCTGGAGCTGCCTAACATTTGTCAATTGTCCAGCATAAGGAATCCTTTAAGGGGGCATCCTTGAACTCCCAACGTGGGAAAACCTCCATAGCCTTGAGACTCCGCTACGTTCATGAAGGGCAGTCATTCACAGAAACTCCAACCTGAGCCAAAGTCTGATCCTCGCCTTGACTTCAGATGCTTGAGATATTGGTTCAGATCTGCAAGGGGTACCTGTCGTGCCCTCGGCCTGAAGCCAAAGTCTAGCTTGTGTTCTCAGACTTCTGTCCTCACACTCCTGGCCCTGAAGCCATCAAGATTGGAAATTCCGGACCCTCATTGCAGCACTCTGCCTGCACTCTAGAACGAATTTATTGCCTAATGAATTGCCCAGGCACCTCAAATGAGGATAAACCTACACGACACTCGACTGTACCCAAATTATATTGTCTAACCTGGGCACTAATGAACTGTTGACACAACCTGAGCCAAACCTCCTGACCAACACCCAGGCAGTTGACCGCACACTGAGCGCATACGAACTGCCAAGGCCTTAGGTCGTCATCTCTTCCCAACTGCGGTTTTCAGGATTCAGTCCCTAGACCTTATCTCCAACCACTGTCCAGGTTTGAAAATGATGCAGAAATCAGAACTCCTTCCCCATGGCAATAACCTTGTGATTGGCCTGTTGTCCAAAGTTCAGTGTAGTTGAAACCAGTGTGGCCCATGAAGCCCTGCCCATGCGCGCGGGCCACAGTGGTCACAAACACACATTGTGACCCTCAGCCTGAGCCCAGTCCTCAAGTAAGGCCTCTCAGTGGCTGGATGAAGAGACAGCATATTGGGCCTGCCATGCCCCTAGGCCCCCATTTTTAACCATAGTTTGGGTTGTCCCTTCACTCTTCCCCAGGGCTGTGCTTTGGAATTCCTCTTTGGTTGGGACACCTGAGGTAACAAACCTGAAAGGAGACCTCCCATCCCACAGATTGACGAAAAACTATTGGGACCGGGCCAAATCCACAGAGAGGAAGATTCGTCCATGGCCCATGAGGCCTCCCCACATTACACGGCCATCATTGATACAAAATCCAGAGACAAAAGCCTGAGCAAAGGTCTCAGACTCGCTCATTCTTTATATCCAGAAGAGTTCTTCTCATGGTTTGTAGATTGGGCCTGCCATACCTACGTCACCAAACCTAAGCTGAGTTTGTGTTTTCAGACTTCTGTCCTCAAATTTCTGGGCCACACACACTTTACGCTGGGGCCCCTGGAGCCACACATTAGGACTTTACCTACCCCATGCATGAGAATTCTTCCCATTCCATTGTCCAAAATCATACAAATTAGAGAACCCTCCAAAGTACCTGAGGCCATCCCAATAGTGTAGGTCTCCCGGGACAAAAAAAAGCGGTCTGACACCAGCTGATGATCTACCTCCACTCATACCATAGATGGATGTCCCCAGAGAAGAAGATGGAACCAGACAGGACACTAGGCCATAATCGGATCCATTGATTTGGTTTACAGGCATATCTCCTCAAAAGCCTGGATTCCAATACCATGATAGGGGGGTTTCCTGAGCACCCATCAGAACAAATCTCGTCTCCACAAGGAATCTTGTGCATGGGAGCTATGTCAAAAGCTTAGGAGAATACTTTAGGGACCCGGTGCCACTGCCTCATTCCAAGGCCCCCATGGACACAAACACACATTAGGCCCCATCCTCAGAAAAGTCCATTTCAACTCAGCCACCCCGGTTGCTCCTGCATAGCCACCAATCTCAAGTGTCTTTTGCTAGGAGACAATTGGAATGCAAGGCTGGCTTCCCTTGCATCCATCCTAGAATGGTGCTCTGGAGTCTTTCCATATGGGATGTCCTGGAGCTGCGCAACAGTTCTCAATTGTCCTGCAGAAGGAATCCTTGAAGGGGGCATCCCACAATTCCCAAAGTGAAAAAACCTCCATAGCCAAGAGACTCCGCTCCGTTCATGAAGGGCAGTCATTCACAGAAACTCCAACCTGAGCCATCGTCTGATCCTCGCCATGACTTCATTTGCTTGAGATATTGGTTCAGATCTGCAGGGAATACCTGCCGTGCCCTCGGCCTGAAGCCCAAGTCTAGCTTGTGTTATCAGACTTCTGTCCTCACACTCCTGGCCCAGAAGCCCTCAAGTTTGGCAATTCCGGACTCACAATGCAGCATTCTGCCTGCCCTCTAGAAAAAATATATTGCCTAATGAGCTGCACAGGCACCTCGAAGGAGGATAAACGTACACGACACTCGACTGTACCCTAATTAAATAGTCTAACCTGGGCACTAATGCACTGTCTGACACAAACTGAGCCCGAACTTCCTGACCAACACCCAGGCACCTGACCGCAACTGAGTACGTCAGACCCGCCATGGCCTTAGGTCGTCATCCCTTCCCAACTGCGGTTTTCATGCTTCAGAACCTAGACCTTATCTCCAACCACCGCCCATGTTTGAAAATGATGCAGAAATCAGAACTCCTGCCCCATGGCTAGAAAACTTGTGATTGGCATGTTGTCCAAAGTTCAGTATAGTTGAAACCACTGTGTCCCATGTGGCCCCGCCCATGCTCGTGAACCACATTGGTCAGAAACACACATTGTGACCCTCTGCCTGAGCCCAGTTTTCAAGTAAGGCCTCTCGGTGGCTGGATGAAGAGACAGCATATTGGGCCTGCCATGCCCCTAGGCCCCCATTTTTAACCATAGTTTGGGTTGTCCCTTCACTCTTCCCCAGGGCTCTGCTTTGGAATTCCTCTTTGGTTGGGACACCTGAGGTAACAAACCTGAAAGGAGACCTCCCATACCACAGATTGACGAAAAACTATTGGGATCGGGCCAAATCCACAGGGAGGAAGATTCGTCCATGTCCCATGAGGCCTCCCCACATTCCACGGCCATCGTTGATACAAAATATAGAGACAAAAGCCTGAGCAAGCGCCTCAGACTCACTCTTTCTTCATATCCTGAAGAGTTCTTCTCATGGTTTGTAGATTGGGCCTGCCATACCTACGTACCCACACCTAAGATGAGTTTGTGTTTTCAGACTTCTGTCCTCAAAGTCCTGGGCCACACACGCTCCAGGCTGGGACCCCTGGAGCCACACATTAGGAATGTGCCTACCCAATCCATGGGAATTCTGCCCATTCCATTGTCCAAAATCTTACAAATTAGGAGAACCCTCCAAAGTCCCCGAGGCCATCTCAATAGTGTAGGTCTCTCGGGTCAAAAAAGGGCGGACTGACACCAGCTGAACATCTACCTCCACTCATACCATAGATGGATGTCCCCAGAGAATAGATTGAACCAGACAGGACCCTAGGCCATAATCGGATCCATTGCTTTGGTTTACAGGCATGTCTCCTCAAAAGTCTGGATTCCAATACCAGCATAGGTTTCCTGAGCCACCCATCAGAACAAATCTGGTCTCCACAAGGAAACTTGTTCATGGGAGCTATGTCAAAAGCTTATGAGAATACTTCAGGGTCCCGTTGCCACCGCCCCAACTAAGGCCCCCATGGACACAAACACACATTAGGCCCCATCCTCAGGAAAGTCCGTTACACCTCAGCTACCCCGGTTGCTTCCGCAGAGCCATCACATCTCAACTGTCTTGTTGCTAGGAGAAAATTGGAATGCGAGGCGGGCTTCCCTGGCATCCATCCTCTAACGGTGCTCTGGAGTCATTCCATATGGGATGTCCTGGAGCTGCCCAACAGGTCTCAATTGTCCCGCAGAAGGAATCCTTCAAGGGGGCATCCCACAACTCCCAACGTGGGAAAACCTCCATGGCTTTGAGATTTTGCTCCCTTCATGAAGGGGCAGTGATGCACAGAAACTCCAACCTGAGCCAACGTCTGATCCTCGCTGTGAATTTAGTTGCTTGAGATATTGGTTCAGATATGCATGGGGTAACTGCCCTGCCCTTGGCCTGAAGCCCAAGTCTAGCTTGTGTCCTCAGACTTCTGTCCTCACACTCCTGGCCCAGATGCCCTCAAATTCGGCAATTCCGGACCCACAATGCAGCACTCTGCCTGCCCTCTAGAAAAAATATCTTTCCTAATGAGATGCCCAGGCAACTCAAATGAGGATAAACCTACACCGCACTTGACAGTACCCAAATTATATAGTCTAACCTCGGAAGAAATGCACTGTCTGACACAACCTGAGCCCGAACCTCATGACCAACACCCAGGCAGCTGACAGTACACTGAGCGCATCAGACCCGCCATGGCCTTAGGTCGTCTCTTCCCAACTGCGGTTTTCAGGCTTCAGAACCTAGACCTTATCTCCAACGACTTCTTAGGGTTGAAAATGATAAAGAAATCAGAATTCCTTCCCCATGGCTAGAAACGTTGTGATTGGCATGTTTCCAATGTTCAGTGTAGTTGAAACCAGTGTGGCCCATGAGGCCCTGCCCATGCCCGCGGGCCACATTGGTCACAAACACATATTGTGACCCTCAGCCTGAGCCCAGTCCTCAAGTAAGGCCTCTCAGTGGCTGGATGAAGGGACAGCATATTGGGCCTGCCATGCCCCTAGGCCCCCATTTTAACCATAGTTTGGGTTGTCCCTTCACTCTTCCCCAGGGCTCTGCTTTGGAATTCCTCTTTGGTTGGGATACCTTAGGTAACAAACCTGAAAGGAGACCTCCCATACCAGAGATTGAAGAAAAACTATTGGGACCGGGCCAAATCCACAGAGAGGATGATTCGTCCATGGCCCATGAGGCCTCCCCACATTCCACGGCCATCGTTGATACAAAATATAGAGACAAAAGCCTGAGCAAGCGCCTCAGACTCGCTCTTTCTTCATATCCTGAAGAGTTCTTCTCATGGTGTATACATTGGGCCTGCCATACCTACGTACCCACACCTAAGCTGAGTTTGTGTTTTCAGACTTGTGTCCTCAAAGTCCTGGGCCACACACGCTCCAGGCTGGGGCCCCTGGAGCCACACATTAGGAATGTGCCTACCCAATCCATGGGAATTCTGCCCATTCCATTGTCCAAAACCTTACAACTTAGGAGAACCCTCCAAATTCCCCGAGGCCATCTCAATAGTGTAGTTTCCCAGGTCAAAATAGGGCGGACTGACGCCAGCTGAGCATCTACCTCCACTCATACCATAGATGGATGACCCCAGAGAATAGATTGAACCAGACAGGACCCTAGGCCATAATCGGATCCATTGCTTTGGTTAACAGGCATGTCTCCTCAAAAGTCTGGATTCCATTTCCAGCATAGGGGGTTTCCTGAGGCACCCATCAGAACAAATCTGGTCTCCACAAGGAAACTTGTTCATGGGAGCTATGTCAAAAGCTTAGGAGAATACTTCAGGGTCCCGGTGTCACCGCCACAATCTAAGGCCCCCATGGACACAAACACACATTAGGCCCCATCCTCAGGAAAGTCCATTTCACCTCAGCCACACCGGTTGCTTCCGCAGAGCCATCACATCTCAACTGTCTTGTTGCTAGGAGACAATTGGAATGCGAGGCGGGCTTCCCTGGCATCCATCCTCTAACGGTGTTCTGGAGTCATTCCATATGGGATGTCCTGGAGCTGCCCAACAGGTCTCAATTGTCCCGCACAAGGTATCCTTGAAGGGGGGATCCCACAACACCCAACGTGGGAAAACCTCCATGGCCTTGAGACTCCGCTACGTTCATGAAGGGCATCATTCACAGAAACTCCAACCTGAGCCAACGTCTGATCCTCGCCGTGACTTCAGATGCTTGAGATATTGGTTCAGATCTGCAAGGGGTAGCTGCCGTGCCCTCGGCCTGAAGCCAAAGTCTAGCTTGTGTTCTCAGACTTCTGTCCTCACACTCCTGGCCCTGAAGCCGTCAAGATTGGAAATTCCGGACCCACATTGTAGCACTCTGCCTGCACTCTAGAAAGAATATATTGCCTATTGTCCTTCCCAGGCACCTCAAATGATGATAAACCTACATGACACTCGACTGTACCCAAATTATATAGTCTATCCTGGGCACTAATGCACTGTTGACACAACCTGAGCCAGAACCTCCTGACCAACACCCAGGCAGTTGACCGCACACTGAGCGCATACGAACTGCCAAGGCCTTAGGTCGTCTTCTCTTCCCAACTGTGGTTTTCAGGCTTCAGTCCCTAGACCTTATCTCCAACCACTGTCCAGGTTTGAAAAAGATGCAGAAATCAGAACTCCTTCCCCATGGCAAGAAACCTTGTGATTAGCCTGTTGTCCAAAGTTCAGTGTAGTTGAAACCAGTGTGGGCCATGAGGCCCTGCCCATGCGCGCGGGCCACAGTGGTCACAAACACACATTGTGACCCTCAGCCTGAGCCCAGTCCTCAAGTAAGGCCTCTCAGTGGCTGGATGAAGAGACAGCATATTGGGCCTGCCATGCCCCTAGGCCCCCATTTTTAACCATAGTTTGGGTTGTCCCTTCACTCTTCCCCAGGGCTCTGCTTTGGAATTCCTCTTTGGTTGGGACACCTGAGGTAACAAACCTGAAAGGAGACCTCCCATCCCCCAGTTTTACGAAAAACTATTGGCACCGGGCCAAATCCACAGAGAGGAAGATTCGTCCATGGCCCATGAGGCCTCCCCACATTACACGGCCATCATTGATACAAAATCCAGAGACAAAAGCCTGAGCAAAGGCCTCAGACTCGCTCATTCTTTATATCCAGAAGAGTTCTTCTCATGGTTTGTAGATTGGGCCTGCCATACCTACGTCACCAAACCTAAGCTGAGTTTGTGTTTTCAGACTTCTGTCCTCAAATTTCTGGGCCACACACAATTTAGGCTGGGGCCCCTGGAGCCACACATTAGGACTGTACCTACCCCATGCATGGGAATTCTGCCCATTCCATTGTCCAAAATCGTACAAATTACGAGAACCCTCCAAATTACCCGAGGCCATCCCAATAGTGTAGGACTCCCGGGACTAACAAGGGCGGTCTGACACTAGCTGATCATCTACCTCCACTCATACCATAGATGGATGTCCCCCAGGAAGAAGATGGAACCAGACAGGACACTAGGCCATAATCGGATCCATTGATTTGGTTTACAGGCAGGTCTCCTCAAAAGCCTGGATTCCAATACCATCATAGGGGGGTTTCCTGAGCACCGATCAGAACAAATCTCGTCTCCACAAGGAATCTTGTGCATGGGAGCTATGTCAAAAGCTTAGGAGAATACTTTAGGGGACGGGTGCCACTCCCCCATTCCAAGGCCCCCATGGACACAAACACACATTAGGCCCCATCCTCAGGAAAGTCCATTTCAACTCAGCCACCCCGGTTGCTCCTGCATAGCCACCAATCTCAAGTGTCTTTTTCTAAGAGACAATTGGAATGCAAGGCAGGCTTCCCTTGCATCCATCCTAGAATGGTGCTCTGAAGTCTTTCCATATGGGATGTCCTGGAGCTGCGCAACAGTTCTCAATTGTCCTGCAGAAGGAATCCTTGAAGGGGGCATCCCACAATTCCCAAAGTGATAAAACCTCCATAGCTAAGAGACTCTGCTCCGTTCATGAAGGGCAGTCATTCTTAGAAACTCCAACCTGAGCCATCGTCTGATCCTCGCCATGACTTCATTTGCTTGAGATATTGGTTCAGATCTGCAGGGAATACCTGCCGTGCCCTCGGCCTGAAGCCCAAGTCTAGCTTGTGTTATCAGACTTCTGTCCTCACACTCCTGGCCCAGAGGCCGTCAAGTTTGGCAATTCCGGACTCACAATGCAGCATTCTGCCTGCCCTCTAGAAAAAAAATATTGCCTAATGAGCTGCACAGGCACCTCGACGGAGGATAAACGTACACGAAACTCGACTGTACCCTAATTAAATAGTCTAACCTGGGCACTAATGCACTGTCTGACACAACCTGAGCCCGGACCTCCTGACCAACACCCAGAAAGCTGACCGCACCCTGAGCACATAAGACCCGCCTTGGCCTTAGGTCATCATCTCTTCCCTACCTCAGTTTTCAGGATTCAGATCCGAGACCTTATCTCCAATCACTGCCCAGGCGTGAGTGTAATGCAGAAATCAGAACTCCTCCTTACCCATGGCAAGAAACCTTGTGGTTGGCACGTTGTCCAACGTTCAGTGTAGGAGAAACCAGCATTCACCCTGAGGCCTCGCCCATTCTTGAGAGCGACGAGGGCATAAACACGTATTGTGACCCTCAGCATGAGTCCTGTCCTCTCGTAAGTCCTCTTAGTGGCTGGACCATTAGATGCCATAATGGTCTTGACATGTCCCTAGGCCCCAATTTTTAACCAGATTTCTGATTGTCCAGTCGCCCCTCCCCAGGGCTCTACTCTGGAATCCCTCATTTGGTGGGACGCCTGAGGTTAAAAAAGAAAACAACAACAACAAACAAACGGATTTCTTCCATTACACAGAATCACCTCAAACTCTTTGGACGGGGCCAAACCACCAGAGAGTAAGACTCGTCCATTTCCCATGAAGTCACCCAGAAATTTCACGACCATGAGTGACACGATATCCAGAGAGAAAAACTTGAGCAAGAGCCTCACACTCGCCCTTTTTTCAAATCCTCAAAAGTTCTCCTCATGGTTTGTAGATCAGTCCTGCCATACCTATGACCCAAAACATAAGCCGAGCTTGTGTTTTCAGACAACTGTCCAAACAGCACTGGCCTACACAACCTACTGGCTCAGGGCCCTTGAGCCAAATTGAGGACTGTACTTGCCCTCTCCAAGGGAATTGTGTGTGCCCATTCCAATGGCCACAACCCTTCTAATAGGATAAACCTCCAAAGTCACTGATCCATCTCAATAGTGGTGGCTTCCCAGGACCAAAAGGGGCAATCTGAGCCCATCTGAGCACCTACCTGCACTCAGACCCAAAGACAGATGTCCCCAGAGGTAAAAAGGAAAGAACAGGCCCCTAGGCACTAATCAGATCCATTGCTTTGGTTTCCAGGCATCTCTCCTCAGACGCCTGGATTTCAAAACCAGCAATGGCTTTTTCTTGACTCACCCATCAGAAAACATCTCATCTACACATGGGAAACTTGCACGTTGGAGCTGTGTCAAAGCCTCTGTTTAGGAGAGCCCTTCAGGGCCCCAGTGCCACCGCTTCTTTCCAAGGTTTCCATACACACAAAAGCACATTAGGACCCGTCCCCAGGAGAGTCCATTTCAACTCAGCCTCCTGGGTTGCTCCCCCAGATCCAGCAGATCTAACCTGTCTTGTTGCTAGGAGACAATTGGAATGCGAGGTGGGCTACTCAGCCATCCATCCTTAGAACCCTGCTCATAATCATTGGCCTGGAGCCAAACAACAGGTCTCAATTTTCCTGCAGAAGGCACTTTGCAGTTTGGAGCTTCTCACAAATCCCATAGTGGGAAAACCCCCATGGCCTCGTGATGCTCCCCCTTCATGAAGGGGCCATCATGGACAGAAACTCCAACCTGAGCGATCGTCTGATCCTCGCCCTGACTTCAGATGCACGAGATCTCGATTCCGGTCTTTAGACTGTGCCTGCCATGGCCTCACCCAGAAACCTAAGCCTAGCTTCTGTTCTCAGACTTCTGTCCTCAGAATACTGGCCCACAAGCCCTCCAGTTTGGCAATCCAGAACTACAATGCAGCACTGTGCCTGCCCTCCAGAAGAAAAGCATTGCCCTCTGGGGCTACACAGTAACCCCAAGTGAGGATCAACCTGCACCTACCTTGGCTGTACCCCAAATTCATAGGCTGACCAGGGCACTAATGCCCTTTCTGACACAGCCTGAGCCTGGACCTCCTGGCCCCACCCAGACAGCTTCCCGCACACTGCGAACATCGAGCCGCCATGGCCTTAGGGCGTCATCTCTTCCCAACCTCAGTTTTCAGGCTTCAGAATCTAGACCTTATCTCCAATCACTGCCCAGGGTTGAACGTGATGCAGAAATCAGAACTCCTTCCCCATGGGAAGAAACCTTGCGGTTGGCATGTTGTCCAACCTTCAGTGTAGTTGAAGCCAGTGTGGCCCATGAGGCCTCGCCCATGCTCTTGGGCCACATTGGTCACAAACACACATTGTGACCCTCAGCCTGAGACCAGTCCCCAAGGAAGGCCACTCAGTGGCAGGATGAATAGATAGTATAATGGGCTTGCCATGCCCCTAGGCCCCAATTTTGAACCATAGTTCGGGTTGTCCCTTTACTCTTCCCCACGGATTTGCTTTGGAATTCCTCTTTTGGTGGGACACCTGAGGTAACAAAACTGAAAGGAGTCCCCCCATCCCACAGATTGACGAAAAACAATTGGGAATCGTGGGAAATCCTCAGAGAGGAAGATTCGTCCATGACCCATGAGGCATCCCCGACATTCCACGGCCATCGCTGATACAAATTCCAGAGACAAATGCCTGAGCAATCGCCTCAGATTCGCTCTATATTCAAATCTTCATGAGTTGTTCTCATTGTTTGTAGATTGGGCCTGCCATACCGACGTTCCCAAACAAAGCTATGTTTGTGTATCAGAATAACAAATCAGACTCTTCCTTCCACATGGCTGTAATGCTTGTTCTTCGCATGGAGTCACACCTTCACGTGGGAGAAACCTTCATGTCCCCTGATGCCACGCCAAAAATGAGTGCTGCTTGGGCACAAATTCACACTGTGACCCTAAGCATGAGCCCCACGTCAAAGAAAGTCCTGTCAGGTTCTGGACGAAGATCGTGCATATAGTCCTGGCCATGCCCAAAGGCACGCAGGACTAACTTGATGGTGTGTATTCCAGTTGAAGGAACCAACTGCTGTGCTCTAGAGTCCCTCTCCTGGGGGGTCCCATGTGGCAGATATCAGTACTCTTCTCTTCCCACAGAAGGAACCCAAACATTGGGAGATTGGACAAAACGTTTCCCTGTGGGACTCTCCATAAAACCCAGATGAGGATCAACCTGCTCGGGCCTCGATGGTACCCGAACTGGATAGGCTGCTCTGGGCACTCATGCTCTGTCTGACACAGCCTGAAGGCAGACGTCCAGACAGACAAGGAGACAGCTGGCCGCACACCCAGCACTTCGGACACGCCATGGTCTTATAGCCGTCAACTCTTCCTAACCTTGGTTTTCAGATATCTGAACCTAGACATTATATCAATTCTCCACACAGCTGGGTATCGCAAGCACAAAACAGAACTCCTCCTTCCCCATGGCTCTCAAGCTTGCTCTTGGCATGGAGTCACACCTTCAGGGTGGGAGAAACCTTCATGGCCCCTGGTGCCACGCCCAAACTGAGTGCTGCTTGGGCACAAATTCACACTGTGACCCTCAGAATGAGCCCCATGTCAAAGAAAGGCCTGTCAGGGCCTGGACCAAGAGGCCGCATATGGGGCTTGCCAAGCCCCTATGCACCCAATCCTCACCAGGGTTTGAGTTTTCCAGTCTCCCCGCCCGTACCTGGGGCTCTGTTTTGGAATCCCTTTCTTGGAGAGACCCATGAGCCAGACAACACAACACCACCCTTCTCACAAAATGACCCCAAACTCTTGGGAGCTGGGACAAATTCCCAGAGAAGGATACTCCTCCACAGTCCCTGAGGCCACCGCTCCAATCGACGGCTATCCAGGACACAACATCCAGAGACAAAGGCCTGAAGGAACGCCTCCCACTCGCCCTTGTTTCAGAGGCCCAGGAGCTCCCTCTCGGGCTGTACATCCGGCCTGCCATACCCTAGGCGCCACTCATAAGCTGAGTTTGTGTTTTCAGACTTCTGTGCCCATAACCTGGACCGACACAACCTCCAGGCTAGGGCCTCTGCTGCCACAGCGAAAGATTGTGCCTGCCCTCTCCTTGGAAAGTGTGCCCAATCCATTGAACACAACCCTACAGGTTAGGGAAAAGCTCCAAGACCCCTGAGGCCATCAATAATGTAGGCCACCCTGGACTAAGAGGGGCTCTCTGACACCAGCGGAGCAACTATCTCCACTTAGACTCTCAGACAATGTCCCCAGAGACAGAAGGTTGAAATGGACAGGCCCCCAGGCCCTAATCTGAACCTTAGCTTTTGTAACATGTGTCCATCGTCAGAGGACTGTTTTCATAGAACAGCACACGGGGCTTTTCTGAGGCACCAAACCAAACCTCTCTCGTCTCCACATGGGGAGCTTTCTTACTGGGGATGTATCAAAACCTTCAGGTAGGAGAGTTCCGCAGGGCCACTGAACAACCAGCACATTCCAAGGTCTCCATGGACCCAAACGAACATTATGACGCATCCTCAGGAGAGGCCAATTCAACACAGTTCCCTGGGTCGCGTGCCCCAGAGGCAGCAGATCAAACATATCTTGTCGCTAATGGCCAATGGGAATGCGAGGCATGCTGTATAGGGATCCATCCTTCGAACCCTGCTCTCCAGTCCTTCCGTATGGTATGTCCTGGAGCCATCCAACAGGACTCGAATGTCCCGCAGAAGGAAACCTTGTGGTTTGGGGTAACCTCCAAACTCAGCATGGGAAAACTTCCTGGGCCTCATGAGGCCCCCACTTCATGAAGGTGCCCTCATGGACACATACTCCAGCCTCAGCCAACTTCTGATCCTCAGCCTGACTTCAGATGCAGGAGATTTTGATTCAGCCTCTGCAGAGTGGCCCTGATCTGCACTTGGCTCCAATCCTCACCCTAGCTTGTGTTTTCAGACTTCCGTCCTCACACTCCTGGCCCACAAACCCTCCCTACCTGGAATTCTGGAGCCACAATGAAGCACTCTGCCTTCCTCCCAGGAGAAAAACATTGTCTATGGTGCTGCCCCGAAACCCCAAATGAGGATCAAACTGCTTGCCCCTCGCAACACCCCAATTGCATAGGCTACCTTAAACACTGATGACTGTCGCAAATAGCCTGAGCCCAGACCTTCCAACAGACACCGACACAGCTGGCTGCACACCCAGCACATTGGAACCGCCACTGCCTTAGGCCCCATCCATTCCTAACCTGGGTTTTCAGTCATCGGAACCTAGACATTATCTCCCATCCCTGCACAGGGGGGAACCTGATGCACAAGTCAGAACCCCTCCTTCCCCATGGCAAGAAACCTTGCTGCTGGCAGTGAGTCAAATCTTCAGTGTAGAAGAAAACGGCATGGCCCATGAGGCCACGACCAAGCGTAGTGCCGCCTTGGGCACAAACACACATTGTGACCCTCAGCGTGAGTACCTTATTCAAGTAACGCCTCTCAGTGACTGGACCAAGAGCCCGCATATGTGGCTTGCCATGCCCTTAGGCAACCTGGACTAACTAGATGGTGTGTATTCCAGTTGAGGGAACCCACTGCTGTGCTCTAGAGTCCCTCTCCTGGGGGGTCCCCTGTGGAAGAAAACAGTACTCTTCCCTTCCCACAGAATGAACCCAAACACTTGGGAGCTTGGACAATCCCCCGAGAGGAAGGCTCTTCCTCGGTCCCTGAGGCAACCCCTACCCTACCCGGACACTGTGAACACAACATCCAGAGACAAAAGACTGAGCGACTGCCTCCCACTTGCCCTCCTTTGATTTCCAGATGATCTCCCCTCACGGACTGGAGATCAGGCCTGCCATTACATTGGCCAATAGCTGAGCCAAGTTTGCTTTTTCAGACATCTGTCCCCACAGCCCTGGCAAAGACAGCCTCTAGGCTGGGTCCTCTGGAGCCATATCAAGGACCTTGCCTGCTCTCTCCTGGGAAACTGTGTCCATTCCTTTGGCCACACACCTCCACATTATGAGATTCCTCAAGGCCCCCGAGGACATCCCACTACTGGGAGCCTCCCTGGACACACAGGGGCATTCGGACACAAGCTGAGCAGCTACCTCCACGAGGCATGCACACAGATGTCAACAGAGATAAGAGGTTGAGCTGGACAGGCCCTTAGGCCGTAATCTCAACTCTTGCTTTGGTTTCCAGGTGTCACTCCTCAGAGGCTTTGGTTCGAAGAACAGGATAGGGGCTTTCCTGAGGCACTGAACAGAACTCCTCTCGTCTCCACATGGGAAGCTTCATTGTTGGAACCGTGTCAAACACCTCAGGTTGGAGAATCCTGCAGGGTCCCTGAGCCACCTCCACATTCCAAGGTCTCCCAGGCCACGAAGACACAGTAGGACTCATCTTCAGGAGAGTCCATTTCAACTCTACCCTCTGGGTAGCTCACCCAGGTGCCCGCAGATTGAGCCTGCCTTGTCCTGACTAAAGAGTCGGAATATGAGGTGGCGTTCCTAGGCATCCATGCTTAGACACCTGCTCTCGAGTCTTTCCTTATGGGGCCTCCGGGAATCATCCAATAAGACTCGACTGTCGTGCAGAAGGAAACCTTGAGGTTTGGAGTAGTTCACAAATCCCATCGTAGTCAAAACCTCCCTGGCCTCATGAAGCCCGCATACCCTTCAGGAAGTGGCCATGCTGGACAAAAACTCTAGCCTGAGGCACGTATCATAGTTGACATGAACTCAGTGCAGGAGATCTCGATTCAGCCTCTGCAGAGTGGGCCTACCGTGCCCTCGGTCCCAAACCTCATGCTAGCTTGTGTTTTCAGACTTCCTTCCTCACACTCCTGGCAAACAAGCCCTCCGGACTAGGAACTCCAGAACCACAACCCAGCCCAGTGTCTGCCCAACGGAAGAAAAACGTTTCCCTGTGGGGCTCTCCAGAAAACCCAGATGAGGATCAACCTGCTCGGGCCTCGACGGTACCCGAACTGGATAGGCTGCTCTGGGCACTCATGCTCTGTCTGACACAGCCTGAAGCCAGACGTCCAGACAGACAAGGAGACAGCTGGCCGCACACCCAGCACTTCGGACACGCCATGGTCTTATGCCGTCAACTCTTCCTAACCTTGGTTTTCAGATATCTGAACCTAGACATTATATCAATTCTCCACACAGCTGGGTATCGCAAGCACAAAACAGAACTCCTCCTTCCCCATGGCTCTCAAGCTTGCTCTTGGCATGGAGTCACACCTTCAGGGTGGGAGAAACCTTCATGGCCCCTGGTGCCACGCCCAAACTTGAGTGCTGCTTGGGCACAATTCACACTGTGACCCTCAGAATGAGCCCCATGTCAAAGAAAGGCCTGTCAGGGCCTGGCCCAAGAGCCCGCATATAGGGCTTGCCAAGACCCTATGCACCCAATCCTCACCTGTGTTTGAGTTTTTCAGTCGCCCCACCCGTACCAGGGGCTCTGTTTTGGAATCCATTTCTTGGAGAGACCCATGACCCAGACAACACGACTCCACCCTTCCCACAAAATGACCCCAAACCCTTGGGAGCTTGGATAAAACCCCAGAGAGGGATACGCGTCCACAGTCCCTGAGGCCACCCCTCCAATCCACGGCTATCCCGGACACAATAACCAGAGACAAAAGCCTGAAGGAACGCCTCCCACTCGCCCTTGTTTCAGAGGCCCAGGAGCTCCCTCTCGGGCTGTACATCCGGCCTGCCATACCCTAGGCGCCACTCATAAGCTGAGTTTGTGTTTTCAGACTTCGGTGCCCACAGCCTGGACCCACACATCCTCCTGGCTAGGGCCTCTGCAGCCACAGCGAAAGATTGTGCCTACCCTCTCCAAGGAAATTATGCCCAATCCATTGACCACAACCCTACAGGTTAGGGAAAAGCTCCAAGGCCCCTGAGGCCATCAATAGTGTAGGCCACCCTGGACTAAGAGGGGCTCTCTGACACCAGCGGAGCAACTAACTCCACTTAGACTCTTAGACATTTTCACCAGAGACAGAAGGTTGAAATGGAGAGGCCCCCAGGCCCTAATCTGAACCTTAGCTTTGGTTTCCATGTGTCCGTCCTCAGAGGACTGTTTTCAAAAAGCAGCACACGGGGCTTTTCTGAGGCACCAAACCAAACCTCTCTCGTCTCCACATGGGGAACTTTCTTACTGGGGATGTATCAAACCCTTCAGGTAGGAGAGTTCCGCAGGGCCACTGAACAGCCAGCACATTCCAAGGTCTCCATGGACCCAAACGCACATTATGACGCATCCTCAGGAGAGGCCATTTCAACTCAGCCTCCTGGGTCGCGTGCCCCAGAGGCAGCAGAACAAACAAATCTTGTCGCTAATGGCCAATGGGAATGCGAGGCATGCTGTACAGGGATCCATCCTTCGAACCCTGCTCTCCAGTCCTTCCGTATGGTATGTCCTGGAGCCATGCAACAGGACTCGAATGTCCCGCAGAAGGAAACCTTGTGGTTTAGGGCAACCTCCAAACTCAGCGTGGGAAATCTTCCTTGGCCTCATGAGGCCCCCGCTTCATGAAGGTGCCATCATGGACACATACTCCAGCCTCAGCCAACGTCTGATTCTCAGCCTGACTTCAGATGCAGGAAATTTTGATTCAGCCTCTGCAGAGTGGGCCTGCTCTGCCTTTGGCTCCAATCCTCACCCTAGCTTGTGTTTTCAGACTTCCGTCCTCACACTTCTGGCCCACAAACCCTCCCTCCTGGGAATTCTGGGGACACAATGAAGCACTCTTCCTGCCTCCCAGGAGAAAAACTTTGTCTATGGTGCTGCCCAGAAACCCCAAATGAGGATCAAACTGCTTGGCCCTCGGCAAAACCCCAATTGCATAGGCTACCTTAAACACTGATGGTCTGTCGCAAATAGCCTGAGCACAGACCTTCCAACAGACACCGACACAGCTGGCTGCCTACCCAGCACATTGGAACCGCCACTGCCTTAGGCCCCCATCCATTCCCAACCTGGGTTTTCAGTCATAGGAACCTAGACCTTATCACCAATCCCTGCACAGGGGGGAACCTGATGCACAAGAAAGAACCCCTCCTTTCCCATGGCAAGAAACCTTGCAGCTCGCAGTGAGTCAAACCTTCAGTGTAGGAGAAAACGGCATGGCCCATGAGGCCACGCCCATGCGTAGGGCCGCCTTGGGCACAAACACACATTGTGACCCTCAGCGTGAGTACCTTATTCAAGTAACGCCTCTCAGTGACTGGACCAAGAGCCCGCATATGTGGCTTGCCATGCCCATAGGCACCCAGGACTAACTAGATGGTGTGTATTCCAGTTGAGGGAACCCACTGCTGTGCTCTAGAGTCCCTCTCCTGGGGCGTCCCCTGTGGAAGAAAACAGTACTCTTCCCTTCCCACAAAATGAACCCAAACACTTGGGAGCTTGGACAATCCCCCGAGAGGAAGGCTCTTCCTCGGCCCCTGAGGCAACCCCTACCCTGACCGGACACTGTGAACGCAACACCCAGAGACAAAAGACTGAGCGACTGCCTCCCACTTGCCCTCCTTAGATTTCCAGATGATCTTTCTTCACAAAGTGGAGATCAGGCCTGCCATTACATTGGCCACTAGCTGAGCCATGTTTGCTTTTTCAGACATCTGTCCCCACAGCCCTGGCAAAGACAGCCTCTAGGCTGGGTCCTCTGGAGCCATATCAAGGACCTTGCCTGCTCTCTCCTGGGAAACTGTGTCCATTCCTTTGGCCACACACCTCCAGAATATGAGAAACCTCAAGGCCCCTGAGGACATCCCACTACTGGGAGCCTCCCTGGACACACAGGGGCATTCGGACACAAGCTGAGCAGCTACCTCCACGAAGGCATGCACACAGATGTCAACAGAGATTGAAGGTTGAGCCGGACAGGCCCTTAGGACGTAATCTCAACTCCTGCTTTGGTCCAGATGTCACTCCTCAGAGGCTTTGGTTCGAAGAACAGGATATGGGGCTTTCCTGAGGCACTGAAGAACACTCCTCTCGTCTCCACATGGGAAGCTTCCTTGTTGGAGCTTGTCAAACAGCTCAGTTTGGAGAACACTGCAGAGTCCCTGAGCCATCTCCACATTCCAAGGTCTCCCAGGCCACGAAGCCACAGTAGGACTCATCTTCAGGAGAGTCCATTTCAACTCTCCCCTCTGGGTAGCTCACCCAGGTGCCCGCAGATTGAGCCTGCCTTGTCCTGACTAAAGAGTGGGAATATGAGGTGGCGTTCCCAGGCATCGAAGCTTAGACACCTGCTCTCGAGTCGTCCCGTATGGGGCCTCCTGGAACCATCCAATAGGACTCGACTGTCGTATAGAAGGAAAACTTGAGGTTTGGAGTAGTTCACAAATCCCATCGTAGGCAAACCTCCCTGACCTCACGAAGCCCCCACACCCTTCAGGAAGAGGCCATGCTGGACAAAACTCTAGCTTGAGGCACGTCTCATAGTTGACATGAACTCAGTGCAGGAGATCTCGATTCAGCCTCTGCAGAGTGGCCCTGCCGTGCCCTCGGTCCCAAACCTCATGCTAGCTTGTGTTTTCAGACTTCCTTCCTCACACTCCTGGCAAACAAGCCCTCCGGACTAGGAACTCCAGTACCACAACCCAGCCCAGTGTCTGCCCAACGGAAGAAAAACGTTTCCCTGTGGGGCTCTCCAGAAAACCCAGATGAGGATCAACCTGCTCGGGCCTCGACGGTACCCGAACTGGATAGGCTGCTCTGGGCACTCATGCTCTGTCTGACACAGCCTGAAGCCAGACGTCCAGAGAGAAAAGGAGACAGCTGGCCGCACACCCAGCACTTCGGACACGCCATGGTCTTATGCCTTCAACTCTTCTTAACCTTCGTTTTCAGATATCTGAACCTATACATTATATCAATTCTCCACACAGCTGGGTATCGCAAGCACAAAACAGAACTCCTCCTTCCCCATGGCTGTCAAGCTTGCTCTTGGCATGGAGTCACACCTTCAAAGTGGGAGAAACCTTCATGGCCCCTGGTGCCACGCCCAAACTTGAGTGCTGCTTGGGCACAATTAACACTGTGACCCTCAGAATAAGCCCAATGTCAAAGAAAGGCCTGTCAGGGCATGGACTAAGAGCCCGCATATGGGGCTTGCCAAGCCCCTATGCACCCAATCCTCACCAGGGTTTGAGTTTTCCAGTCGCCCCGCCCGTACCGGGGCTCTGCTCTGGAATCCCTTTCTTGGAGAGACACATGAGCCAGACAACACGACTCCACCCTTCCCACAAAATGACCCCAAACCCTTGGGAGCTGGGACAAAACCCCAGAGAGGGATACGCGTCCACAGTCCCTGAGGCCACCCCTCCAATCCACGGCTATCCTGGACACAACATCCAGAGACAAAAGCCTGAAGGAACGCCTCCCACTAGCCCTTGATTCAGAGGCCCAGCAGCTCCCTCTAGGGCTGTACACCGGCCTGCCATGCCCTAGGCGCCACTCATAGTTGAGTTTGTGATTTCAGACTTCGGTGCCCACAGCCTGGACCCACACAACCTCCAGGCTAGGGCCTCTGCAGCCACAGCGGAAGATTGTGCCTACCCTCTCCAAGGAAAGTATGCCCAATCCATTGACCACAACCCTACAGGTTAGGGAAAAGCTCCAAGGCCCCTGAGGCCATCAATAGTGTAGGCCACCCTGGACTAAGAGGGGCTCTCTGACACCAGCGGAGCAACTAACTCCACTTAGACTCTCAGACATTTTCCCCAGAGACAGAAGGTTGAAATGGACAGGCCCACAGGCCCTAATCTGACCTTAGCTTTGGTTTCCATGTGTCCGTCCTCAGAGGACTGTTTTCATAAAGCAGCACACGGGCATTTTCTGAGGCACCAAACCAAACCTCTCTCGTCTCCACATGGGGAGCTTTCTTACTGGGGATGTATCAAACCCTTCAGGTAGGAGAGTTCCGCAGGGCCACTGAACAGCCAGCACATTCCAAGGTCTCCATGGACCCAAACGCACATTATGACGCATCCTCAGGAGAGGCCATTTCAACACAGCCTCCTGGGTCGCGTGCCCCAGAGGCAGCAGATCAAACATATCTTGTCGCTAATGGCCAATGGGAATGCGAGGCATGCTGTACAGGGATCCATCCTTCGAACCCTGCTCTCCAGTCCTTCCGTATGGTATGTCCTGGAGCCATGCAACAGGACTCGAATGTCCCGCAGAAGGAAACCTTGTGGTTTAGGGCAACCTCCAAACTCAGTGTGGGAAAACTTCCTTGGCCTCATGAGGCCCCCGCTTCATGAAGGTGCCATCATGGACACATACTCCAGCCTCAGCCAACGTCTGATCCTCAGCCTGACTTCAGATCCAGGAAATTTTGATTCAGCCTCTGCAGAGTGGGCCTGCTCTGCCCTTGGCTCCAATCCTCACCCTAGCTTGTGTTTTCAGACTTCCGTCCTCACACTTCTGGCCCACAAACCCTCCCTCCTGGGAATTCTGGGGACACAATGAAGCACTCTGCCTGCCGCCCAGGAGAAAAACTTTGTCTATGGAGCAGCCCAGAAACGCCAAATGAGGATCAAACTGCTTGGCCCTCGGGAACACCCCAATTGCATAGGCTACCTTAAACACTGATGCTCTGTCGCAAATAGCCTGAGCCCAGACCTTCCAACAGACACCGACACAGCTGGCTGCACACCCAGCACATTGGACCCGCCACTGCCTTAGGCCACCATCCATTCCCAACCTGTGTTTTCAGTCATAGGAACCTAGAACTTATCACCAATCCCTGCACAGGGGGGAACCTGATGCACAACTCAGAACCCCTCCTTCCCCAAGGCAAGAAACCTTGCAGCTGGCAGTGAGTCAAACCTTCAGTGTAGGAGAAAACGGCATGGCCCATGAGGCCACGCCCATGCGTAGGGCCGCCTTGGGCACAAACACACATTGTGACCCTCAGCGTGAGTACCTTATTCAAGTAACGCCTCTCAGTGACTGGACCAAGAGCCCGCATATGTGGCTTGCCATGCCCATAGGCACCCAGGACTAACTAGATGGTGTGTATTCCAGTTGAGGGAACCCACTGCTGTGCTCTAGAGTGCCTCTCCTGGGGCGTCCCCTGTGGAAGAAAACAGTACTCTTCCCTTCCCACAAAATGAACCCAAACACTTGGGAGCTTGGACAATCCCCCGAGAGGAAGGCTCTTCCTCGGCCCCTGAGGCAACCCCTACCCTGACCGGACACTGTGAATGCAACACCGAGAGACAAAAGACTGAGCGACTGCCTCCCACTTGCCCTCCTTTGATTTCCAGATGATCTTCCCTCACAAACTGGAGATCAGGCCTGCCATTACATTGGCCACTAGCTGAGCCAAGTTTGCTTTTTCAGACATCTGTCCCCACAGCCCTGGCAAAGACAGCCTCTAGGCTGGGTCCTCTGGAGCCATACCACTGGACCGTGCCTGCTCTCTCCTGGGAAACTGTGTCCATTCCTTTGGCCACACACCTCCAGAATATGAGAAACCTCAAGGCCCCTGAGGACATCCCACTACTGGGAGCCTCCCTGGACACACAGGGGCATTCGGACACAAGCTGAGCAGCTACCTCCACGAAGGCATGCACACAGATGTCAACAGAGATTGAAGGTTGAGCCGGACAGGCCCTTAGGACGTAATCTCAACTCTTGCTTTGGTCCAGGTGTCACTCCTCAGAGGCTTTGGTTCGAGAACAGGATATGGGGCTTTCCTGAGGCACTGAACAGAACTCCTCTCATCTCCACATGGGAAGCTTCCTTGTTGGAGCTTTGTCAAACACCTCAGTTTGGAGAACCCTGCAGAATCCCTGAGCCACCTCCACATTCCAAGGTCTCCCAGGCCACCAAGCCACAGTAGGACTCATCTTCAGGAGAGTCCATTTCAACTCTCCCCTCTGGGTAGCTCACCCAGGTGCCCGCAGATTGAGCCTGCCTTGTCCTGACTAAAGAGTGGGAATATGAGGTGGCGTTCCCAGGCATCCAAGCTTAGACACCTGCTCTCGAGTCGTCCCGTATGGGGCCTCCTGGAACCATCCAATAGGACTCGACTGTCGTGCAGAAGGAAAACTTGAGGTTTGGAGTAGTTCACAAATCCCATCGTAGGCAAACATCCCTGACCTCATGAAGCCCCCACACCCTTCAGGAAGAGGCCATGCTGGACAAAACTCTAGCTTCAGGCACGTCTCATAGTTGACATGAACTCAGTGCAGGAGATATCGATTCAGCCTCTGCAGAGTGGGCCTACCGTGCCCTCGGTCCCAAAACTTTTGCTAGCTTGTGTTTTCAGACTTCTTCCTCACACTCCTAGCAAACAAGCCCTCCGGACTAGGAACTCCAGAACCAAAACCCAGCCCAGTGTCTGCCCAACGGAAGAAAAACGTTTCCCTGTGGGGCTCTCCAGAAAACCCAGATGAGGATCAACCTGCTCGGGCCTCGACGGTACCCGAACTGGATAGGCTGCTCTGGGCACTCATGCTCTGTCTGACACAGCCTGAAGCCAGACGTCCAGACAGACAAGGAGACAGCTGGCCGCACACCCAGCACTTCGGACACGCCATGGTCTTATAGCCGTCAACTCTTCCTAACCTTGGTTTTCAGATATCTGAACCTAGACATTATATCAATTCTCCACACAGCTGGGTATCGCAAGCACAAAACAGAACTCCTCCTTCCCCATGGCTGTCAAGCTTACTCTTGGCATGGAGTCACACCTTCAAAGTGGGAGAAACCTTCATGGCCCCTGGTGCCACGCCCAAACTTGAGTGCTGCTTGGGCACAATTAACACTGTGACCCTCAGAATGAGCCCCATGTCAAAGAAACGCCTGTCAGGGCATGGACCAAGAGCCCGCATATGGGGCTTGCCAAGCCCCTATGCACCCAATCCTCACCAGGGTTTGAGTTTTCCAGTCGCCCCGCCCGTTCCGGGGCTCTGCTCTGGAATCCCTTTCTTGGAGAGACCAATGAGGCAGACAACACGACTCCACCCTTCCTACAAAATGACCCCAAAACCTTGGGAGCTGGGACAAAACCCCAGAGAGGGATACGCGTCCACAGTCCCTGAGGCCACCCCTCCAATCCACGGCTATCCTGGACACAACATCCAGAGACAAAAGCCTGAAGGAACGCCTCCCACTAGCCCTTGATTCAGAGGCCCAGGAGCTCCCTCTTGGGCTGTACACCGGCCTGCCATACCCTAGGCGCCACTCATAAGCTGAGTTTGTGATTTCAGACTTCGGTGCCCACAGCCTGGACCCACACAACCTCCAGGCTAGGGCCTCTGCAGCCACAGCGAAAGATTGTGCCTACCCTCTCCAAGGAAAGTATGCCCAATCCATTGACCACAACCCTACAGGTTAGGGAAAAGCTCCAAGGCCCCTGAGGCCATCAATAGTGTAGGCCACCCTGGACTAAGAGGGGCTCTCTGACACCAGCGGAGCAACTAACTCCACTTAGACTCTCAGACATTTTCCCCAGAGACAGAAGGTTGAAATGGACAGGCCCACAGGCCCTAATCTGACCTTAGCTTTGGTTTCCATGTGTCCGTCCTCAGAGGACTGTTTTCATAAAGCAGCACACGGGGATTTTCTGAGGCACCAAACCAAACCTCTCTCGTCTCCACATGGGGAGCTTTCTTACTGGGGATGTATCAAACCCTTCAGGTAGGAGAGTTCCGCAGGGCCACTGAACAGCCAGCACATTCCAAGGTCTCCATGGACCCAAACGCACATTATGACGCATCCTCAGGAGAGGCCATTTCAACTCAGCCTCCTGGGTCGCGTGCCCCAGAGGCAGCAGATCAAACATATCTTGTCGCTAATGGCCAATGGGAATGCGAGGCATGCTGTACAGGGATCCATCCTTCGAACCCTGCTCTCCAGTCCTTCCGTATGGTATGTCCTGGAGCCATGCAACAGGACTCGAATGTCCCGCAGAAGGAAACCTTGTGGTTTAGGGCAACCTCCAAACTCAGCGTGGGAAAACTTCCTTGGCCTCATGAGGCCCCCGCTTCATGAAGGTGCCATCATGGACACATACTCCAGCCTCAGCCAACGTCTGATCCTCAGCCTGACTTCAGATCCAGGAAATTTTGATTCAGCCTCTGCAGAGTGGGCCTGCTCTGCCCTTGGCTCCAATCCTCACCCTAGCTTCTGTTTTCAGACTTCCGTCCTCACACTTCTGGCCCACAAACCCTCCCTCCTGGGAATTCTGGGGACACAATGAAGCACTCTGCCTGCCTCCCAGGAGAAAAACTTTGTCTATGGTGCTGCCCAGAAACCCCAAATGAGGATCAAACTGCTTGGCCCTCGGCAAAACCCCAATTGCATAGGCTACCTTAAACACTGATGCTCTGTCGCAAATAGCCTGAGCCCAGACCTTCCAACAGACACCGACACAGCTGGCTGCACACCCAGCACATTGGAACCGCCACTGCCTTAGGCCACCATCCATTCCCAACCTGTGTTTTCAGTCTTAGGAACCTAGACCTTATCACCAATCCCTGCACAGGGGGGAACCTGATGCACAAGTCAGAACCCCTCCTTCCCCATGGCAAGAAACATTGCAGCTGGCAGTGAGTCAAACCTTCAGTGTAGGAGAAAACGGCATGGCCCATGAGGCCACGCCCATGCGTAGGGCCGCCTTGGGCACAAACACACATTGTGACCCTCAGCGTGAGTACCTTATTCAAGTAACGCCTCTCAGTGACTGGACCAAGAGCCCGCATATGTGGCTTGCCATGCCCATAGGCACCCAGGACTAACTAGATGGTGTGTATTCCAGTTGAGGGAACCCACTGCTGTGCTCTAGAGTCCCTCTCCTGGGGCGTCCCCTGTGGAAGAAAACAGTACTCTTCCCTTCCCACAAAATGAACCCAAACACTTGGGAGCTTGGACAATCCCCCGAGAGGAAGGCTCTTCCTCGGCCCCTGAGGCAACCCCTACCCTGACCGGACACTGTGAACGCAACACCCAGAGACAAAAGACTGAGCGACTGCCTCCCACTTGCCCTCCTTTGATTTCCAGATGATCTTCCCTCACAAACTGGAGATCAGGCCTGCCATTACATTGGCCACTAGCTGAGCCAAGTTTGCTTTTTCAGACATCTGTCCCCACAGCCCTGGCAAAGACAGCCTCTAGGCTGGGTCCTCTGGAGCCATACCACTGGACCGTGCCTGCTCTCTCCTGGGAAACTGTGTCCATTCCTTTGGCCACACACCTCCAGAATATGAGAAACCTCAAGGCCCCTGAGGACATCCCACTACTGGGAGCCTCCCTGGACACACAGGGGCATTCAGACACAAGCTGAGCAGCTACCTCCACGAAGGCATGCACACAGATGTCAACAGAGATTGAAGGTTGAGCCGGACAGGCCCTTAGGACGTAATCTCAACTCTTGCTTTGGTCCAGGTGTCACTCCTCAGAGGCTTTGGTTCGAAGAACAGGATATGGGGCTTTCCTGAGGCACTGAACAGAACTCCTCTCATCTCCACATGGGAAGCTTCCTTGTTGGAGCTTTGTCAAACACCTCAGTTTGGAGAACCCTGCAGAGTCCCTGAGCCACCTCCACATTCCAAGGTCTCCCAGGCCACGAAGCCACAGTAGGACTCATCTTCAGGAGAGTCCATTTCAACTCTCCCCTCTGGGTAGCTCACCCAGGTGCCCGCAGATTGAGCCTGCCTTGTCCTGACTAAAGAGTGGGAATATGAGGTGGCGTTCCCAGGCATCCCAGCTTAGACACCTGCTCTCGAGTCGTCCCGTATGGGGCCTCCTGGAACCATCCAATAGGACTCGACTGTCGTGCAGAAGGAAAACTTGAGGTTTGGAGTAGTTCACAAATCCCATCGTAGGCAAACATCCCTGACCTCATGAAGCCCCCACACCCTTCAGGAAGAGGCCATGCTGGACAAAACTCTAGCTTGAGGCACGTCTCATAGTTGACATGAACTCAGTGCAGGAGATCTCGATTCAGCCTCTGCAGAGTGGGCCTACCGTGCCCTCGGTCCCAAACCTCTTGCTAGCTTGTGTTTTCAGACTTCCTTCCTCACACTCCTGGCAAACAAGCCCTCCGGACTAGGAACTCCAGAACCACAACCCAGCCCAGTGTCTGCCCAACGGAAGAAAAACGTTTCCCTGTGGGGCTCTCCAGAAAACCCAGATGAGGATCAACCTGCTCGGGCCTCGACGGTACCCGAACTGGATAGGCTGCTCTGGGCACTCATGCTCTGTCTGACACAGCCTGAAGCCAGACGTCCAGACAGACAAGGAGACAGCTGGCCGCACACCCAGTACTTCGGACACGCCATGGTCTTATAGCCGTCAACTCTTCCTAACCTTGGTTTTCAGATATCTGAACCTAGACATTATATCAATTCTCCACACAGCTGGGTATCGCAAGCACAAAACAGAACTCCTCCTTCCCCATGGCTGTCAAGCTTGCTCTTGGCATGGAGTCACACCTTCAGGGTGGGAGAAACCTTCATGGCCCCTGGTGCCACGCCCAAACTTGAGTGCTGCTTGGGCACAATTCACACTGTGACCCTCAGAATGAGCCCCATGTCAAAGAAAGGCCTGTCAGGGCCTGGCCCAAGAGCCCGCATATGGGGCTTGCCAAGCCCCTATGCACCCAATCCTCACCAGGGTTTGAGTTTTCCAGTCTCCCTGCCCGTACCTGGGGCTCTGTTTTGGAATCCCTTTCTTGGAGAGACCCATGACCAAGACAACACGACACCACCCTTCACACAAAATGACCCCAAACTCTTGGGAGCTGGGACAAATCCCAAGAGACGGATACTCGTCCACAGTCCCTGAGGCTACCCCTCCAATCCACGGCTATCCTGGACACAACATCCAGAGACAAAAGCCTGAAGGAACGCCTCCCACTCGCCCTTGTTTCAGAGGCCCAGGAGCTCCCTCTAGGTCTGTACATCCGGCCTGCCATTCCCTAGGCACCACTCATAAGCTGAGTTTGTGTTTTCAGACTTCTGTGCCCATAGCCTGGACCCACACAACCTCCAGGCTAGGGCCTCTGCAGCCACAGCGAAAGATTGTGCCTGCCCTCTCCAAGGAAAGTGTGCCCAATCCATTGACCACAACCCTACAGGTCAGGGAAAAGCTCCAAGGCCCCTGAGGCCATCAATAGTGTAGGCCACCCTGGACTAAGAGGGGCTCTCTGACACCAGCGGAGCAACTATCTCCCCTTAGACTCTCAGACAGTGTCCCCAGAGAAAGAAGGTTGAAATGGACAGGCCCCCAGGCCCTAATCTGTACCTTAGCTTTGGTTAACATGTGTCCATCCTCAGAGGACTGTTTTCATAAAGCAGCACACGGGGCTTTTCTGAGGCACCAAACCAAAACTCTCTCGTCTCCACATGGGGAGCTTTCTTACTGGGGATGTATCAAACCCTTCAGGTAGGAGAGTTCCTCAGGGCCACTGAACAACCAGCAGATTCGAAGGTCTCCATGGACCCAAACGCACATTATGACGCATCCTCAGGAGAGGCCATTTCAACTCAGCCTCCTGGGTCGCGTGCCCCAGAGGCAGCAGATCAAACATATCTTGTCGCTAATGGCCAATGGGAATGCGAGGCATGCTGTACAGGGATCCATCCTTCGAACCCTGCTCTCCAGTCCTTCCGTATGGTATGTCCTGGAGCCATGCAACAGGACTCGAATATCCCGCAGAAGGAAACCTTGTGGTTTGGGGCAACCTCTAAACTCAGCGTAGGAAAACTTCCTTGGCCTCATGAGTCCCCCGCTTCATGAAGGTCCCTCATGGACACATACTCCAGCCTCAGCCAACGTCTGATCCTCAGCCTGACTTCAGATCCAGGAGATTTTGATTCAGCCTCTGCAGAGTGGGCCTGCTCTGCCCTTGGCTCCAATCCTCACCCTAGCTTGTGTTTTCAGACTTCCGTCCTCACACTCCTGGCCCACAAACCCTCCCTCCTGGGAATTCTGCGGACACAATGAAGCACTCTGCCTGCCTCCCAGGAGAAAAACATTGTCTATGGTGCTGCCCAGAAACCCCAAATGAGGATCAAACTGCTTGGCCCTCGCAACACCCCAGTTACATAGGCTACCTTAACCACTGATGCTCTGTCGCAAATAGCCTGAGCCCAGACCTTCCAACAGACACCGACACAGCTGGCTGCACACCCAGCACATTGGAACCGCCACTGCCTTAGGCCACCATCCATTCCCAACCTGGGTTTTGAGTCATCGGAACCTAGACCTTATCTCCAATCCCTGCACAGGGGGGAACCTGATGCACAAGTCAGAACCCCTCCTTCCCCATGGCAAGAAACCTTGCTCCTGGCAGTGAGTCAAACCTTCAGTGTAGGAGAAAACGGCATGGCCCATGAGGCCACGCCTAAGCGTGAGGGCCGACTTGGGCACAAACACACATTGTGACCCTCAGCGTGAGTACCTTATTCAAGTAACGCCTCTCAGTGACTGGACCAAGAGCCCGCATATGTGGCTTGCCATGCCCTTAGGCACCCAGGACTAACTAGATGGTGTGTATTCCAGTTGAGGGAACCCACTGCTGTGCTCTAGAGTCCCTCTCCTGGGGCGTCCCCTGTGGAAGAAAACAGTACTCTTCCCTTCCAACAGAATGAACCCAAACACTTGGGAGCTTGGACAATCCCCCGAGAGGAAGGCTCTTCCTCGGCCTCTGAGGCAACCCCTACCCCGACCAGACACTGTGAACGCAACACCCAGACACAAAACCCTGAGTGACTGCCTCCCACTTGCCCTGCTTTGATTTCCAGAGGATCTCCCCTCACAGACTGGAGATCAGGCCTGCCATTACATTGGCCACTAGCTGAGCCAAGTTTGCTTTTTCAGACATCTGTCCCCACAGCCCTGGCAAAGACAGCCTCTAGGCTGGGACCTCTAGAGCCATACCACAGGACCGTGCCTACTCTCTCCTGGGAAACTGTGTCCATTCCTTTGGCCACACACCTCCACATTATGAGAATCCTCAAGGCCCCCGAGGACATCCCACTACTGGGAGCCTCCCTGGACACACAGGGGCATTCGGACACAAGCTGAGCAGCTACCTCCACGAGGCATGCACACATTGTCAACAGAGATAGGAGGTTGAGCTGGACAGGCCCCTAGGCCGTAATCTCAACTCTTGCTTTGGTTTCCAGGTGTCACTCCTCAGAGGCTTTGGTTTGAAGAACAGGATATGGGGCTTTCCTGAGGCACTGAACAGAACTCCTCTCATCTCCACATGGGAAGCTTCCTTGTTGGAGCTTTGTCAAACACCTCAGTTTGGAGAACCCTGCAGAGTCCCTGAGCCACCTCCACATTCCAAGGTCTCCCAGGCCACCAAGCCACAGTAGGACTCATCTTCAGGAGAGTCCATTTCAACTCTCCCCTCTGGGTAGCTCACCCAGGTGCCCGCAGATTGAGCCTGCCTTGTCCTGACTAAAGAGTGGGAATATGAGGTGGCGTTCCCAGGCATCCAAGCTTAGACACCTGCTCTCGAGTCGTCCCGTATGGGGCCTCCTGGAACCATCCAATAGGACTCGACTGTCGTGCAGAAGGAAAACATGAGGTTTGGAGTAGTTCACAAATCCCATCGTAGGCAAACATCCCTGACCTCATGAAGCCCCCACACCCTTCAGGAAGAGGCCATGCTGGACAAAACTCTAGCTTGAGGCACGTCTCATAGTTGACATGACCTCAGTGCAGGAGATCTCGATTCAGCCTCTGCAGAGTGGGCCTACCGTGCCCTCGGTCCCAAACCTCATGCTAGCTTGTGTTTTCAGAATTCCTTCCTCACACTCCTGGCAAACAAGCCCTCCGGACTAGGAACTCCAGAACCACAACCCAGCCCAGTGTCTGCCCAACGGAAGAAAAACGTTTCCCTGTGGGGCTCTCCAGAAAACCCAGATGAGGATCAACCTGCTCGGGCCTCGACGGTACCCGAACTGGATAAGCTGCACTGGGCACTCATGCTCTGTCTGACACAGCCTGAAGCCAGACGTCCAGACAGACAAGGAGACAGCTGGCCGCACACCCAGCACTTCGGACACGCCATGGTCTTATAGCCGTCAAATCTTCCTAACCTTGGTTTTCAGATATCTGAACCTAGACATTATATCAATTCTCCACACAGCTGGGTATCGCAAGCACAAAACAGAACTCCTCCTTCCCCATGGCTGTCAAGCTTGCTCTTGGCATGGAGTCACACCTTCAGGGTGGGAGAAACCTTCATGGCCCCTGGTGCCACGCCCAAACTTGAGTGCTGCTTGGGCACAATTCACACTGTGACCCTCAGAATGAGCCCCATGTCAAAGAAAGGCCTGTCAGGGCCTGGCCCAAGAGCCCGCATATAGGGCTTGCCAAGCCCCTATGCACCCAATCCTCACCCGTGTTTGAGTTTTCCAGTCGCCCCACCCGTACCTGGGGCTCTGTTTTGGAATCCCTTTCTTGGAGAGACCCATGAGGCAGACAACACAACTCCACCCTTCCCACAAAATGACCCCAAACCCTTGGGACCTGGGACAAAACCCCAGAGAGGGATACGCGTCCACAGTCCCTGAGGCCACCCCTCCAATCCACGGCTATCCTGGACACAACATCCAGAGACAAAAGCCTGAAGGAACGCCTCCCACTAGCCCTTGATTCAGAGGCCCAGGAGCTCCCTCTTGGGCTGTACACCGGCCTGCCATACCCTAGGCGCCACTCATAAGCTGAGTTTGTGATTTCAGACTTCGGTGCCCACAGCCTGGACCCACACAACCTCCAGGCTAGGGCCTCTGCAGCCACAGCGAAAGATTGTGCCTACCCTCTCCAAGGAAAGTACGCCCAATCCATTGACCACAACCCTACAGGTTAGGGAAAAGCTCCAAGGCCCCTGAGGCCATCAATAGTGTAGGCCACCCTGGACTAAGAGGGGCTCTCTGACACCAGCGGAGCAACTAACTCCACTTAGACTCTCAGACATTTTCCCCAGAGACAGAAGGTTGAAATGGACAGGCCCACAGGCCCTAATCTGAACCTTAGCTTTGGTTTCCATGTGTCCGTCCTCAGAGGACTGTTTTCATAAAGCAGCACACGGGGCTTTTCTGAGGCACCAAACCAAACCTCTCTCGTCTCCACATGGGGAGCTTTCTTACTGGGGATGTATCAAACCCTTCAGGTAGGAGAGTTCCGCAGGGCCACTGAACAGCCAGCACATTCCAAGGTCTCCATGGACCCAAACGCACATTATGACGCATCCTCAGGAGAGGCCATTTCAACTCAGCCTCCTGGGTCGCGTGCCCCAGAGGCAGCAGATCAAACAAATCTTGTCGCTAATGGCCAATGGGAATGCGAGGCATGCTGTACAGGGATCCATCCTTCGAACCCTGCTCTCCAGTCCTTCCGTATGGTATGTCCTGGAGCCATGCAACAGGACTCGAATGTCCCGCAGAAGGAAACCTTGTGGTTTAGGGCAACCTCCAAACTCAGCGTGGGAAAACTTCCTTGGCCTCATGAGGCCCCCGCTTCATGAAGGTGCCATCATGGACACATACTCCAGCCTCAGCCAACGTCTGATCCTCAGCCTGACTTCAGATCCAGGAAATTTTGATTCAGCCTCTGCAGAGTGGGCCTGCTCTGCCTTTGGCTCCAATCCTCACCCTAGCTTGTGTTTTCAGACTTCCGTCCTCACACTTCTGGCCCACAAACCCTCCCTCCTGGGAATTCTGGGGACACAATGAAGCACTCTGCCTGCCTCCCAGGAGAAAAACTTTGTCTATGGTGCTGCCCAGAAACCCCAAATGAGGATCAAACTGCTTGGCCCTCGGCAAAACCCCAATTGCATAGGCTACCTTAAACACTGATGCTCTGTCGCAAATAGCCTGAGCCCAGACCTTCCAACAGACACCGACACAGCTGGCTGCACACCCAGCACATTGGACCCGCCACTGCCTTAGGCCACCATCCATTCCCAACCTGTGTTTTCAGTCATAGGAACCTAGACCTTATCACCAATCCCTGTACAGGGGGGAACCTGATGCACAAGTCAGAACCCCTCCTTCCCCATGGCAAGAAACCTTGCAGCTGGCAGTGAGTCAAACCTTCAGTGTAGGAGAAAACGGCATGGCCCATGAGGCCACGCCCATGCGTAGGGCCGCCTTGGGCACAAACACACATTGTGACCCTCAGCGTGAGTACCTTATTCAAGTAACGCCTCTCAGTGACTGGACCAAGAGCCCGCATATGTGGCTTGCCATGCCCATAGGCACCCAGGACTAACTAGATGGTGTGTATTCCAGTTGAGGGAACCCACTGCTGTGCTCTAGAGTCCCTCTCCTGGGGCGTCCCCTGTGGAAGAAAACAGTACTCTTCCCTTCCCACAAAATGAACCCAAACACTTGGGAGCTTGGACAATCCCCCGAGAGGAAGGCTCTTCCTCGGCCCCTGAGGCAACCCCTACCCTGACCGGACACTGTGAACGCAACACCCAGAGACAAAAGACTGAGCGACTGCCTCCCACTTGCCCTCCTTTGATTTCCAGATGATCTTCCCTCACAAACTGGGATCAGGCCTGCCATTACATTGGCCACTAGCTGAGCCAAGTTTGCTTTTTCAGACATCTGTCCCCACAGCCCTGGCAAAGACAGCCTCTAGGCTGGGTCCTCTGGAGCCATACCACTGGACCGTGCCTGCTCTCTCCTGGGAAACTGTGTCCATTCCTTTGGCCACACACCTCCAGAATATGAGAAACCTCAAGGCCCCTGAGGACATCCCACTACTGGGAGCCTCCCTGGACACACAGGGGCATTCGGACACAAGCTGAGCAGCTACCTCCACGAAGGCATGCACACAGATGTCAACAGAGATTGAAGGTTGAGCCGGACAGGCCCTTAGGACGTAATCTCAACTCTTGCTTTGGTCCAGGTGTCACTCCTCAGAGGCTTTGGTTCGAAGAACAGGATATGGGGCTTTCCTGAGGCAGTGAACAGAACTCCTCTCATCTCCACATGGGAAGCTACCTTTTTGGAGCTTTGTCAAACACCTCAGTTTGGAGAACCCTGCAGAGTCCCTGAGCCACCTCCACATTCCAAGGTCTCCCAGGCCACCAAGCCACAGTAGGACTCATCTTCAGGAGAGTCCATTTCAACTCTCCCCTCTGGGTAGCTCACCCAGGTGCCCGCAGATTGAGCCTGCCTTGTCCTGACTAAAGAGTGGGAATATGAGGTGGCGTTCCCAGGCATCCAAGCTTAGACACCTGCTCTCGAGTCGTCCCGTATGGGGCCTCCTGGAACCATCCAATAGGACTCGACTGTCGTGCAGAAGGAAAACTTGAGGTTTGGAGTAGTTCACAAATCCCATCGTAGGCAAACATCCCTGACCTCATGAACCCCCCACACTCTTCAGGAAGAGGCCATGCTGGACAAAACTCTAGCTTGAGGCACGTCTCATAGTTGACATGAACTCAGTGCGGGAGATCTCGATTCAGCCTCTGCAGAGTGGGCCTACCGTGCCCTCGGTCCCAAACCTCATGCTAGCTTGTGTTTTCAGACTTCCTTCCTCACACTTCTGGCAAACAAGCCCTCCGGACTAGGAACTCCAGAACCACAACCCAGCCCAGTGTCTGCCCAACGGAAGAAAAACGTTTCCCTGTGGGGCTCTCCAGAAAACCCAGATGAGGATCAACCTGCTCGGGCCTCGACGGTACCCGAACTGGATAGGCTGCTCTGGGCACTCATGCTCTGTCTGACACAGCCTGAAGCCAGACGTCCAGACAGACAAGGAGACAGCTGGCCGCACACCCAGCCCTTCGGACACGCCATGGTCTTATGGCCGTCAACTCTTCCTAACCTTGGTTTTCAGATATCTGAACCTAGACATTATATCAATTCTCCACACAGCTGGGTATCGCAAGCACAAAACAGAACTCCTCCTTCCCCATGGCTGTCAAGCTTGCTCTTGGCATGGAGTCACACCTTCAGGGTGGGAGAAACCTTCATGGCCCCTGGTGCCACGCCCAAACTTGAGTGCTGCTTGGGCACAATTCACACTGTGACCCTCAGAATGAGCCCCATGTCAAAGAAAGGCCTGTCAGGGCCTGGCCCAAGAGCCCGCATATAGGGCTTGTCAAGCCCCTATGCACCCAATCCTCACCCGTGTTTGAGTTTTCCAGTCGCCCCGCCCGTACCTGGGGCTCTGTATTGGAATCCCTTTCTTGGAGAGACCCATGAGGCAGACAACACGACTCCACCCTTCCCACAAAATGACCCCAAACCCTTGGGAGCTGGGACAAAACCCCAGAGAGGGATACGCGTCCACAGTCCCTGAGGCCACCCCTCCAATCCACGGCTATCCTGGACACAACATCCAGAGACAAAAGCCTGAAGGAAGGCCTCCCACTAGCCCTTGATTCAGAGGCCCAGGAGCTCCCTCTTGGGCTGTACACCGGCCTGCCATACCCTAGGCGCCACTCATAAGCTGAGTTTGTGATTTCAGACTTCGGTGCCCACAGCCTGGACCCACACAACCTCCAGGCTAGGGCCTCTGCAGCCACAGCGAAAGATTGTGCCTACCCTCTCCAAGGAAAGTATGCCCAATCCATTGACCACAACCCTACAGGTTAGGGAAAAGCTCCAAGGCCCCTGAGGCCATCAATAGTGTAGGCCACCCTGGACTAAGAGGGGCTCTCTGACACCAGCGGAGCAACTAACTCCACTTAGACTCTCAGACATTTTCCCCAGAGACAGAAGGTTGAAATGGACAGGCCCCCAGGCCCTAATCTGAACCTTAGCTTTGGTTTCCATGTGTCCGTCCTCAGAGGATTGTTTTCATAAAGCAGCACACGGGGCTTTTCTGAGGCACCAAACCAAACCTCTCTCGTCTCCACATGGGGAGCTTTCTTACTGGGGATGTATCAAACCCTTCAGGTAGGAGAGTTCCGCAGGGCCACTGAACAGCCAGCACATTCCAAGGTCTCCATGGACCCAAACACACATTATGACGCATCCTCAGGAGAGGCCATTTCAACTCAGCCTCCTGGGTCGCGTGCCCCAGAGGCAGCAGATCAAACAAATCTTGTCGCTAATGGCCAATGGGAATGCGAGGCATGCTGTACAGGGATCCATCCTTCGAACCCTGCTCTCCAGTCCTTCCGTATGGTATGTCCTGGAGCCATGCAACAGGACTCGAATGTCCCGCAGAAGGAAACCTTGTGGTTTAGGGCAACCTCCAAACTCAGCGTGGGAAAACTTCCTTGGCCTCATGAGGCCCCCGCTTCATGAAGGTGCCATCATGGACACATACTCCAGCCTCAGCCAACGTCTGATCCTCAGCCTGACTTCAGATCCAGGAAATTTTGATTCAGCCTCTGCAGAGTGGGCCTGCTCTGCCTTTGGCTCCAATCCTCACCCTAGCTTGTGTTTTCAGACTTCCGTCCTCACACTTCTGGCCCACAAACCCTCCCTCCTGGGAATTCTGGGGACACAATGAAGCACTCTGCCTGCCTCCCAGGAGAAAAACTTTGTCTATGGTGCTGCCCAGAAACCCCAAATGAGGATCAAACTGCTTGGCCCTCGGCAAAACCCCAATTGCATAGGCTACCTTAAACACTGATGCTCTGTCGCAAATAGCCTGAGCCCAGACCTTCCAACAGACACCGACACAGCTGGCTGCACACCCAGCACATTGGACCCGCCACTGCCTTAGGCCACCATCCATTCCCAACCTGTGTTTTCAGTCATAGGAACCTAGACCTTATCTCCAATCCCTGCACAGGGGGGAACCTGATGCACAACTCAGAACCCCTCCTTCCCCATGGCAAGAAACCTTGCAGCTGGCAGTGAGTCAAACCTTCAGTGTAGGAGAAAACGGCATGGCCCATGAGGCCACGCCCATGCGTAGGGCCGCCTTGGGCACAAACACACATTGTGACCCTCAGCGTGAGTACCTTATTCAAGTAACGCCTCTCAGTGACTGGACCAAGAGCCCGCATATGTGGCTTGCCATGCCCATATCACCCAGGACTAACTAGATGGTGTGTATTCCAGTTGAGGGAACCCACTGCTGTGCTCTAGAGTCCCTCTCCTGGGGCGTCCCCTGTGGAAGAAAACAGTACTCTTCCCTTCCCACAAAATGAAACCAAACACTTGGGAGCTTGGACAATCCCCCGAGAGGAAGGCTCTTCCTCGGCCCCTGAGGCAACCCCTACCCTGACCGGACACTGTGAACGCAACACCCAGAGACAAAAGACTGAGCGACTGCCTCCCACTTGCCCTCCTTTGATTTCCAGATGATCTTCCCTCACAAACTGGAGATCAGGCCTGCCATTACATTGGCCACTAGCTGAGCCAAGTTTGCTTTTTCAGACATCTGTCCCCACAGCCCTGGCAAAGACAGCCTCTAGGCTGGGTCCTCTGGAGCCATACCACTGGACCGTGCCTGCTCTCTCCTGGGAAACTGTGTCCATTCCTTTGGCCACACACCTCCAGAATATGAGAAACCTCAAGGCCCCTGAGGACATCCCACTACTGGGAGCCTCCCTGGACACACAGGGGCATTCGGACACAAGCTGAGCAGCTACCTCCACGAAGGCATGCACACAGATGTCAACAGAGATTGAAGGTTGAGCCGGACAGGCCCTTAGGACGTAATCTCAACTCTTGCTTTGGTCCAGATGTCACTCCTCAGAGGCTTTGGTTCGAAGAACAGGATATGGGGCTTTCCTGAGGCACTGAACAGAACTCCTCTCATCTCCACATGGGAAGCTTCCTTGTTGGAGCTTTGTCAAACACCTCAGTTTGGAGAACCCTGCAGAGTCCCTGAGCCACCTCCACATTCCAAGGTCTCCCAGGCCACCAAGCCACAGTAGGACTCATCTTCAGGAGAGTCCATTTCAACCCTCCCCTCTGGGTAGCTCACCCAGGTGCCCGCAGATTGAGCCTGCCTTGTCCTGACTAAAGAGTGGGAATATGAGGTGGCGTTCCCAGGCATCCAAGCTTAGACACCTGCTCTCGAATCGTCCCGTATGGGGCCTCCTGGAACCATCCAATAGGACTCGACTGTCGTGCAGAAGGAAAACTTGAGGTTTGGAGTAGTTCACAAATCCCATCGTAGGCAAACATCCCTGACCTCATGAAGCCCCCACACCCTTCAGGAAGAGGCCATGCTGGACAAAACCCTAGCTTGAGGCACGTCTAATAGTTGACATGACCTCAGTGCAGGAGATCTCGATTCAGCCTCTGCAGAGTGGGCCTACCGTGCCCTCGGTCCCAAACCTCTTGCTAGCTTGTGTTTTCAGACTTCCTTCCTCACACTCCTAGCAAACAAGCCCTCCGGACTAGGAACTCCAGAACCACAACCCAGCCCAGTGTCTGCCCAACGGAAGAAAAACGTTTCCCTGTGGGGCTCTCCAGAAAACCCAGATGAGGATCAACCTGCTCGGGCCTCGACGGTACCCGAACTGGATAGGCTGCTCTGGGCACTCATGCTCTGTCTGACACAGCCTGAAGCCAGACGTCCAGACAGACAAGGAGACAGCTGGCCGCACACCCAGCCCTTCGGACACGCCATGGTCTTATGGCCGTCAACTCTTCCTAACCTTGGTTTTCAGATATCTGAACCTAGACATTATATCAATTCTCCACACAGCTGGGTATCGCAAGCACAAAACAGAACTCCTCCTTCCCCATGGCTGTCAAGCTTGCTCTTGGCATGGAGTCACACCTTCAGGGTGGGAGAAACCTTCATGGCCCCTGGTGCCACGCCCAAACTTGAGTGCTGCTTGGGCACAATTCACACTGTGACCCTCAGAATGAGCCCCATGTCAAAGAAAGGCCTGTCAGGGCCTGGCCCAAGAGCCCGCATATAGGGCTTGTCAAGCCCCTATGCACCCAATCCTCACCCGTGTTTGAGTTTTCCAGTCGCCCCGCCCGTACCTGGGGCTCTGTTTTGGAATCCCTTTCTTGGAGAGACCCATGAGGCAGACAACACGACTCCACCCTTCCCACAAAATGACCCCAAACCCTTGGGAGCTGGGACAAAACCCCAGAGAGGGATACGCGTCCACAGTCCCTGAGGCCACCCCTCCAATCCACGGCAATCCTGGACACAACATCCAGAGACAAAAGCCTGAATGAAGGCCTCCCACTAGCCCTTGATTCAGAGGCCCAGGAGCTCCCTCTTGGGCTGTACACCGGCCTGCCATACCCTAGGCGCCACTCATAAGCTGAGTTTGTGATTTCAGACTTCGGTGCCCACAGCCTGGACCCACACAACCTCCAGGCTAGGGCCTCTGCAGCCACAGCGGAAGATTGTGCCTACCCTCTCCAAGGAAAGTATGCCCAATCCATTGACCACAACCCTACAGGTTAGGGAAAAGCTCCAAGGCCCCTGAGGCCATCAATAGTGTAGGCCACCCTGGACTAAGAGGGGCTCTCTGACACCAGCGGAGCAACTAACTCCACTTAGACTCTCAGACATTTTCCCCAGAGACAGAAGGTTGAAATGGACAGGCCCCCAGGCCCTAATCTGAACCTTAGCTTTGGTTTCCATGTGTCCGTCCTCAGAGGACTGTTTTCATAAAGCAGCACACGGGGCTTTTCTGAGGCACCAAACCAAACCTCTCTCGTCTCCACATGGGGAGCTTTCTTACTGGGGATGTATCAAACCCTTCAGGTAGGAGAGTTCCGCAGGGCCACTGAACAGCCAGCACATTCCAAGGTCTCCATGGACCCAAACGCACATTATGACGCATCCTCAGGAGAGGCCATTTCAACTCAGCCTCCTGGGTCGCGTGCCCCAGAGGCAGCAGATCAAACAAATCTTGTCGCTAATGGCCAATGGGAATGCGAGGCATGCTGTACAGGGATCCATCCTTCGAACCCTGCTCTCCAGTCCTTCCGTATGGTATGTCCTGGAGCCATGCAACAGGACTCGAATGTCCCGCAGAAGGAAACCTTGTGGTTTAGGGCAACCTCCAAACTCAGCGTGGGAAAACTTCCTTGGCCTCATGAGGCCCCCGCTTCATGAAGGTGCCATCATGGACACATACTCCAGCCTCAGCCAACGTCTGATCCTCAGCCTGACTTCAGATCCAGGAAATTTTGATTCAGCCTCTGCAGAGTGGGCCTGCTCTGCCTTTGGCTCCAATCCTCACCCTAGCTTGTGTTTTCAGACTTCCGTCCTCACACTTCTGGCCCACAAACCCTCCCTCCTGGGAATTCTGGGGACACAATGAAGCACTCTGCCTGCCTCCCAGGAGAAAAACTTTGTCTATGGTGCTGCCCAGAAACCCCAAATGAGGATCAAACTGCTTGGCCCTCGGCAAAACCCCAATTGCATAGGCTACCTTAAACACTGATGCTCTGTCGCAAATAGCCTGAGCCCAGACCTTCCAACAGACACCGACACAGCTGGCTGCACACCCAGCACATTGGACCCGCCACTGCCTTAGGCCACCATCCATTCCCAACCTGTGTTTTCAGTCATAGGAACCTAGACCTTATCTCCAATCCCTGCACAGGGGGGAACCTGATGCACAACTCAGAACCCCTCCTTCCCCATGGCAAGAAACCTTGCAGCTGGCAGTGAGTCAAACCTTCAGTGTAGGAGAAAACGGCATGGCCCATGAGGCCACGCCCATGCGTAGGGCCGCCTTGGGCACAAACACACATTGTGACCCTCAGCGTGAGTACCTTATTCAAGTAACGCCTCTCAGTGACTGGACCAAGAGCCCGCATATGTGGCTTGCCATGCCCATAGGCACCCAGGACTAACTAGATGGTGTGTATTCCAGTTGAGGGAACCCACTGCTGTGCTCTAGAGTCCCTCTCCTGGGGCGTCCCCTGTGGAAGAAAACAGTACTCTTCCCTTTCCACAAAATGAACCCAAACACTTGGGAGCTTGGACAATCCCCCGAGAGGAAGGCTCTTCCTCGGCCCCTGAGGCAACCCCTACCCTGACCGGACACTGTGAACGCAACACCCAGAGACAAAAGACTGAGCGACTGCCTCCCACTTGCCCTCCTTTGATTTCCAGATGATCTTCCCTCACAAACTGGAGATCAGGCCTGCCATTACATTGGCCACTAGCTGAGCCAAGTTTGCTTTTTCAGACATCTGTCCCCACAGCCCTGGCAAAGACAGCCTCTAGGCTGGGTCCTCTGGAGCCATACCACTGGACCGTGCCTGCTCTCTCCTGGGAAACTGTGCCCATTCCTTTGGCCACACACCTCCAGAATATGAGAAACCTCAAGGCCCCTGAGGACATCCCACTACTGGGAGCCTCCCTGGACACACAGGGGCATTCGGACACAAGCTGAGCAGCTACCTCCACGAAGGCATGCACACAGATGTCAACAGAGATTGAAGGTTGAGCCGGACAGGCCCTTAGGACGTAATCTCAACTCTTGCTTTGGTCCAGGTGTCACTCCTCAGAGGCTTTGGTTCGAAGAACAGGATATGGGGCTTTCCTGAGGCACTGAACAGAACTCCTCTCATCTCCACATGGGAAGCTTCCTTGTTGGAGCTTTGTCAAACACCTCAGTTTGGAGAACCCTGCAGAGTCCCTGAGCCACCTCCACATTCCAAGGTCTCCCAGGCCACCAAGCCACAGTAGGACTCATCTTCAGGAGAGTCCATTTCAACCCTCCCCTCTGGGTAGCTCACCCAGGTGCCCGCAGATTGAGCCTGCCTTGTCCTGACTAAAGAGTGGGAATATGAGGTGGCGTTCCCAGGCATCCAAGCTTAGACACCTGCTCTCGAGTCGTCCCGTATGGGGCCTCCTGGAACCATCCAATAGGACTCGACTGTCGTGCAGAAGGAAAACTTGAGGTTTGGAGTAGTTCACAAATCCCATCGTAGGCAAACATCCCTGACCTCATGAAGCCCCCACACCCTTCAGGAAGAGGCCATGCTGGACAAAACCCTAGCTTGAGGCACGTCTCATAGTTGACATGACCTCAGTGCAGGAGATCTCGATTCAGCCTCTGCAGAGTGGGCCTACCGTGCCCTCGGTCCCAAACCTCTTGCTAGCTTGTGTTTTCAGACTTCCTTCCTCACACTCCTAGCAAACAAGCCCTCCGGACTAGGAACTCCAGAACCACAACCCAGCCCAGTGTCTGCCCAACGGAAGAAAAACGTTTCCCTGTGGGGCTCTCCAGAAAACCCAGATGAGGATCAACCTGCTCGGGCCTCGACGGTACCCGAACTGGATAGGCTGCTCTGGGCACTCATGCTCTGTCTGACACAGCCTGAAGCCAGACGTCCAGACAGACAAGGAGACAGCTGGCCGCACACCCAGCCCTTCGGACACGCCATGGTCTTATGGCCGTCAACTCTTCCTAACTTTGGTTTTCAGATATCTGAACCTAGACATTATATCAATTCTCCACACAGCTGGGTATCGCAAGCACAAAACAGAACTCCTCCTTCCCCATGGCTGTCAAGCTTGCTCTTGGCATGGAGTCACACCTTCAGGGTGGGAGAAACCTTCATGGCCCCTGGTGCCACGCCCAAACTTGAGTGCTGCTTGGGCACAATTCACACTGTGACCCTCAGAATGAGCCCCATGTCAAAGAAAGGCCTGTCAGGGCCTGGCCCAAGAGCCCGCATATAGGGCTTGTCAAGCCCCTATGCACCCAATCCTCACCCGTTTTTGAGTTTTCCAGTCGCCCCACCCGTACCTGGGGCTCTGTTTTGGAATCCCTTTCTTGGAGAGACCCATGAGGCAGACAACACGACTCCACCCTTCCCACAAAATGACCCCAAACCCTTGGGAGCTGGGACAAAACCCCAGAGAGGGATACGCGTCCACAGTCCCTGAGGCCACCCCTCCAATCCACGGCTATCCTGGACACAACATCCAGAGACAAAAGCCTGAGGGAAGGCCTCCCACTAGCCCTTGATTCAGAGGCCCAGGAGCTCCCTCTTGGGCTGTACACCGGCCTGCCATACCCTAGGCGCCACTCATAAGCTGAGTTTGTGATTTCAGACTTCGGTGCCCACAGCCTGGACCCACACAACCTCCAGGCTAGGGCCTCTGCAGCCACAGCGAAAGATTGTACCTACCCTCTCCAAGGAAAGTATGCCCAATCCATTGACCACAACCCTACAGGTTAGGGAAAAGCTCCAAGGCCCCTGAGGCCATCAATAGTGTAGGCCACCCTGGACTAAGAGGGGCTCTCTGACACCAGCGGAGCAACTAACTCCACTTAGACTCTCAGACATTTTCCCCAGAGACAGAAGGTTGAAATGGACAGGCCCACAGGCCCTAATCTGAACCTTAGCTTTGGTTTCCATGTGTCCGTCCTCAGAGGACTGTTTTCATAAAGCAGCACACGGGGCTTTTCTGAGGCACCAAACCAAACCTCTCTCGTCTCCACATGGGGAGCTTTCTTACTGGGGATGTATCAAACCCTTCAGGTAGGAGAGTTCCGCAGGGCCACTGAACAGCCAGCACATTCCAAGGTCTCCATGGACCCAAACGCACATTATGACGCATCCTCAGGAGAGGCCATTTCAACACAGCCTCCTGGGTCGCGTGCCCCAGAGGCAGCAGATCAAACATATCTTGTCGCTAATGGCCAATGGGAATGCGAGGCATGCTGTACAGGGATCCATCCTTCGAACCCTGCTCTCCAGTCCTTCCGTATGGTATGTCCTGGAGCCATGCAACAGGACTCGAATGTCCCGCAGAAGGAAACCTTGTGGTTTAGGGCAACCTCCAAACTCAGCGTGGGAAAACTTCCTTGGCCTCATGAGGCCCCCGCTTCATGAAGGTGCCATCATGGACACATACTCCAGCCTCAGCCAACGTCTGATCCTCAGCCTGACTCAGATCCAGGAAATTTTGATTCAGCCTCTGCAGAGTGGGCCTGCTCTGCCTTTGGCTCCAATCCTCACCCTAGCTTGTGTTTTCAGACTTCCGTCCTCACACTTCTGGCCCACAAACCCTCCCTCCTGGGAATTCTGGGGACACAATGAAGCACTCTGCCTGCCTCCCAGGAGAAAAACTTTGTCTATGGTGCTGCCCAGAAACCCCAAATGAGGATCAAACTGCTTGGCCCTCGGCAAAACCCCAATTGCATAGGCTACCTTAAACACTGATGCTCTGTCGCAAATAGCCTGAGCCCAGACCTTCCAACAGACACCGACACAGCTGGCTGCACACCCAGCACATTGGACCCGCCACTGCCTTAGGCCACCATCCATTCCCAACCTGTGTTTTCAGTCATAGGAACCTAGACCTTATCTCCAATCCCTGCACAGGGGGGAACCTGATGCACAACTCAGAACCCCTCCTTCCCCATGGCAAGAAACCTTGCAGCTGGCAGTGAGTCAAACCTTCAGTGTAGGAGAAAACGGCATGGCCCATGAGGCCACGCCCATGCGTAGGGCCGCCTTGGGCACAAACACACATTGTGACCCTCAGCGTGAGTACCTTATTCAAGTAACGCCTCTCAGTGACTGGACCAAGAGCCCGCATATGTGGCTTGCCATGCCCATAGGCACCCAGGACTAACTAGATGGTGTGTATTCCAGTTGAGGGAACCCACTGCTGTGCTCTAGAGTCCCTCTCCTGGGGCGTCCCCTGTGGAAGAAAACAGTACTCTTCCCTTCCCACAAAATGAACCCAAACACTTGGGAGCTTGGACAATCCCCCGAGAGGAAGGCTCTTCCTCGGCCCCTGAGGCAACCCCTACCCTGACCGGACACTGTGAACGCAACACCCAGAGACAAAAGACTGAGCGACTGCCTCCCACTTGCCCTCCTTTGATTTCCAGATGATCTTCCCTCACAAACTGGAGATCAGGCCTGCCATTACATTGGCCACTAGCTGAGCCAAGTTTGCTTTTTCAGACATCTGTCCCCACAGCCCTGGCAAAGACAGCCTCTAGGCTGGGTCCTCTGGAGCCATACCACTGGACCGTGCCTGCTCTCTCCTGGGAAACTGTGTCCATTCCTTTGGCCACACACCTCCAGAATATGAGAAACCTCAAGGCCCCTGAGGACATCCCACTACTGGGAGCCTCCCTGGACACACAGGGGCATTCGGACACAAGCTGAGCAGCTACCTCCACGAAGGCATGCACACAGATGTCAACAGAGATTGAAGGTTGAGCCGGACAGGCCCTTAGGACGTAATCTCAACTCTTGCTTTGGTCCAGGTGTCACTCCTCAGAGGCTTTGGTTCGAAGAACAGGATATGGGGCTTTCCTGAGGCACTGAACAGAACTCCTCTCATCTCCACATGGGAAGCTTCCTTGTTGGAGCTTTGTCAAACACCTCAGTTTGGAGAACCCTGCAGAGTCCCTGAGCCACCTCCACATTCCAAGGTCTCCCAGGCCACCAAGCCACAGTAGGACTCATCTTCAGGAGAGTCCATTTCAACTCTCCCCTCTGGGTAGCTCACCCAGGTGCCCGCAGATTGAGCCTGCCTTGTCCTGACTAAAGAGTGGGAATATGAGGTGGCATTCCCAGGCATCCAAGCTTAGACACCTGCTCTCGAGTCGTCCCGTATGGGGCCTCCTGGAACCATCCAATAGGACTCGACTGTCATGCAGAAGGAAAACTTGAGGTTTGGAGTAGTTCACAAATCCCATCGTAGGCAAACATCCCTGACCTCATGAAGCCCCCACACCCTTCAGGAAGAGGCCATGCTGGACAAAACTCTAGCTTGAGGCACGTCTCATAGTTGACATGAACTCAGTGCAGGAGATCTCGATTCAGCCTCTGCAGAGTGGGCCTACCGTGCCCTCGGTCCCAAACCTCATGCTAGCTTGTGTTTTCAGACTTCCTTCCTCACACTCCTGGTAAACAAGCCCTCCGGACTAGGAACTCCAGAACCACAACCCAGCCCAGTGTCTGCCCAACGGAAGAAAAACGTTTCCCTGTGGGGCTCTCCAGAAAACCCAGATGAGGATCAACCTGCTCGGGCCTCGACGGTACCCGAACTGGATAGGCTGCTCTGGGCACTCATGCTCTGTCTGACACAGCCTGAAGCCAGACGTCCAGACAGACAAGGAGACAGCTGGCCGCACACCCAGCACTTCGGACACGCCATGGTCTTATAGCCGTCAACTCTTCCTAACCTTGGTTTTCAGATATCTGAACCTAGACATTATATCAATTCTCCACACAGCTGGGTATCGCAAGCACAAAACAGAACTCCTCCTTCCCCATGGCTGTCAAGCTTGCTCTTGGCATGGAGTCACACCTTCAGCATGGAAGAAACCTTCATGGCCCCTAGTGCCACGCCCAAACTTGAGTGCTGCTTGGGCACAATTCACACTGTGACCCTCAGAATGAGCCCCATGTCAAAGAAAGGCCTTTCAGGGCCTGACCAAGAGCCCACATATGGGGCTTGCCAAGCCCCTTTGCACCCAATCCTCACCAGTGTTTGAGTTTTTCTATCGCCCCGCCCGTACCTGGGGCTCTGCTCTGGAATCCCTTTCTTGGAGAGATACATGAGCCAGACAACACAACTCCACCCCTCCCACAAAATGACCCCAAAGCCTTGGGAGCTGGGACAAATCCCCAGAGAGGGATACGCGTCCACAGTCCCTGAGGCCACCCCTCCAATCCACGGCTATCCCGGACACAACATCCAGAGACAAAAGCCTGAAGGAACGCCTCCCACTCGCCCTTGTTTCAGAGGCCCAGGAGCTCCCTTTCAGGCTGTACATCCGGCCTGCCATACCCTAGGCGCCAATCTTAAGCTGAGTTTGTGTTCTCAGACTTCTGTGCCCACAGCCTGGACCCACACAACCTCCAGGCTAGGGCCTCTGGAGCCACAGCGAAAGATTGTGCCTGCCCTCTCCAAGGAAAGTGTGCCCAATCCATTGACCACAACCCTACAGGTTAGGGAAAAGCTCCAAGGCCCCTGAGGCCATCAATAGTGTAGGCCACCCTGGACTAAGAGTGGCTCTCTGACACCAGCAGAGCAACTATCTCCACTTGGACTCTCAGCCAGTGTCCCCAGAGACAGAAGGTTGAAATGGACAGCCCTCAGGCCCTAATCTGAACCTTAGCTTTGGTTTCCATGTGTCCGTCCTCAGAGGACTGTTTTCGTAGACCAGCACACGGGGCTTTTCTGAGGCACCAAACCAAACCTCTCTCGTCTCCACATGGGGACCTTTCTTACTGGGGATGTATCAAACCCTTCTGGTAGGAGAGTTCCGCAGGGCCACTGAACCACCAGCACAATCAAGGTCTACAAAAGCCTGAGCATCTGCCTCCCACTTGCCCTCCTTTGATATCCAGAGGATCTCCCCTCATGGTCTGCTGATCAGGCCTGCCATTATTTTGGCCACTACATGAGCCAAATTCGTTTTTTCAGACATCTCTCCTCACAGCCCTGGCAAACACAGTTTCTAGGCTGTGTCCTCTGGAGCCATACCACTGGACCGTGCCTGCTCTCTCCCGGGAAACTTTGTCCATTCCTTCGGCCACACACCTCCAGAATATGAGAAACCTAAAGGCCCCCGTGGACATCCCACTACTGTAAGCCTCCATGGACACACAGGGTCTTTTTGACAAGCTGAGAATATACCTCCACGATGGCATGCACACAGATGTCCACAGAGACAGAAGGTTGAGCCGGACAGGCCCTTAGGCCCTAATCTCAACTCTTGCTTTGGATTCCAGGTGTCACTCCTCAGAGGCTTTGGTTCGAAGAACAGGATAAGGGGCTTTCCTGAGGCACTGAACAGAACACCTCTCGTCTCCACATGGGAAGCTTCCTTGTTGGAGCCGTGTCACGCACCTCAGGTTGGAGAATCCTGCAGAGTCCCAGAACCACCTCCACATTCCAAGGTCTCCCAGGCCACCAACCCACAGTAGGACTCATCTTCAGGAGAGTCCATTTCCATTCACCCCTCTGGGTAGCTCACCCAAGAGCCCGCAGATTGAGCCTGCCTTGTCCTGACTAAAGGGTGGGAATATGAGGTGGCGTTCCCAGGCATCCATGCTTAGACACCTGCTCTCGAGTCTTTCTGTATGGGGCCTCCTGGAACCATCCAATAGGATTCGACTGTCGTGCAGAAGGAAAAGTTGAGGTTTGGAGTAGTTCACAAATCCCATCGTAGGGAAACCTCCCTGGCCTCATGAAGCCCCCACTCCCTTCAGGAAGAGTCCGTCATGGACAAAAACTCTAGCCTGAGGCACGTCTCATAGTTGATATGACCTCAATTGCAGGAGATCTCGATTCAGCCTCTGCAGAATGGGCCTGCCGTGCCCTCGGTCCCAAACCTCTTGCTAGCTTGTGTTTTCAGACTTCCCTCCTCACACTCCTAGCAAACAAGCCCTCCGGACTAGGAACTCCAGAACCACAACCCAGCCCAGTGTCTGCCCAACGGAAGAAAAACGTTTCCCTGTGGGGCTCTCCAGAAACCCCAGATGAGGTTCAATCTGCTCGGGCCTCGACGTTACCCGAACTAGATAGACGGCTCAGGGCACTAATGCTCTGTCTGACTCACCCTGATTTCAGACGTCCAGACAGACAAGGAGACAGCTGGCTGCACACCCAGCACTTCGGACACGCCATGGTCTTATGCCGTCAACTCTTCCTAACCTTGGTTTTCAGATATCTGAACCTAGACATTATATCAATTCCCCACACAGTTGGGTATCTGAAGCACAAATCAGACCTCCTCCTTCCCCATGGCTGTAAAGGTTGTGCTTCGCATGGAGTCCACCTTCAGGGTAGGAGAAACCTTCATGGCCCCTGATGCCACGCCCAAACTTCAGTTCCGCCTTGGGCACAAATTCACACTGTGACCCTCAGCATGAGCCCAATGTCAAAGAAAGGCCTGTCAGGATGTGGACCAAGAGCCCGCATATGGGGCTTGCCAAGCCCCTATGCACCCAATCCTCACCAGTGTTTGTGTTTTCCAGTCGCCCCGCCCGTACCTGGGGCTCTGCTCTGGAATCCCTTTCTTGGAGAGACCCATGAGCCAGACAACACGACTCCACCCTTCCCACAAAATGACCCCAAACTCTCGGGAGCTGGGACAAATTCACAGAGAGCGAGACTCATCCATGGGCCCTGAGGCCACCCGTACAATCCACGGCTATACTGGACACAACATCCAGAGACAAATCCTGTAGGAAAGCCCCCCACTCACCCGTCTTTCAGAAGAAAAGGATCTTCCTCTTGTCTGTACATCCGGCCTGCCACACCCTCGGCGCCACTCATAAGCTGAGTTTGTGTTTTCAGACTTCTCTGCCCACAGCCTGGACCCACACAACCTCCCGGCTAGGGCATCTGGATCCACATCGGAAGATTGTTCCTGCCCTCTCCAAGGAAAGTGTGCTCAATCCATTGTTCAAAACCGTACAGGTTAGGGAAAAGCTCCAAGGCCCCTGAGGCCATCCTGATAGTGTAGGCCGCCCTAGACTAAGAGGGGCACTCTGACAGCAGCGGAGCAACTATCTCCACTTAGACTCACAGACAGTGTCCCCAGAGAGAGAAGATTGAAATGGACAGGCCCCTGGGCCCTAATCTGAAGCTTAGCTTTGGTTTCCATGTGTCCGTCCTCAGATGACTGGTTTCGTATCAGCATATTAGGTTTTTCTAAGGCACCAAACGAAACCTCTCTCGTCTCCACATGGGGAGCTTTCTTCCTGGAGCTGTATCAAACCCTTCACATAGGAGAGTTCTGCAGGGCCACTGAACAACCAGCACATCCAAGGTCTCCATGGACCCAAACGCACATTATGACGCATCCTCAGGAGAGGCCATTTCAACCCAGCCCTTTGGGTAACGTGCCCCAGAGCCAGCAGTTCAAACATATCTTGTCGCTAATGGCCAATGGGAATGCGACGCATGCTGTACAGGGATCCATCCTTGGAACCCTGCTCTCCAGTCTTTCCATATGTTATGTCGTGGAGCCATCCAACAGGACTTGATTGTCCCGCAGAAGGAAACCTTGTGGTTTGGGGCAACCTCCAAACTCAGCGTGGAAAACTTCCTTGGCATCATGAGGCCCGCACTTCATGAAGGTGCCATTATGGACACAAACTCCAGCCTCAGCCAACGTCTGATCCTCAGCCAGACTTCAGATGCAGGGGAATTCAATTCAGCCTCTCCAGAGTAGGCCTGCTCTGCCCTTGGCTCCAATCCTCACCCTAGCTTGTGTTTTCAGACTTCTGTCCTCACACTCTTGGCCCACAAACCCTCCCTACTGGGAATTCTGGGGCCACAATGAAGCACTCTGCTTGCCTCCCAGGAGAAAAACATTGTCTATGGTGCATTGTCTATGATCCCCAAATGAGGATCAAACTGCTTGGCCCTCAGCAATACCCCATTTGCATAGGCTATCTTAAACACTGACGTTCTGTCGCACATAGCCTGTGCCCAGACCTTACAACAGACACCGACTCAGCTGGATGCAAACCCAGTACATTGTAGCCACCACTGCCTTAGGCCCCCATCCATTCCCAACCTGGGTTTTCAGTCATCGGAACCTAGACCTTATCTCCAATCTCTGCACAGGGGGGAACCAGATGCTCAAGTCAGAATCCCTCCTTCCCCATGACAAGAAACCTTGCTGCTGGCAGTGAGTCAAACCTTCAGTGTAGGAGAAAATGGCATGGCCCCTGAGGCCACGCCCATGCGTGAGGGCCACCTTGGGCACAGAAACACATTGTGACCCTCAGGGTGAGTACCTTATTCAAGTAACGCCTCTCAGTGACTGGACCAAGAGCCCGCATATGTGGCTTTCCACGCCCATAGGCACCCAGGCCTAACTAGGTGGTGTGTATTCCAGTTGAGGGAACACACTGCTGTGCTCTAGAATCTCTCTACTGGGGTATCACCTTTGGCAGAAAACAGTACTCTTCCCTTCCACCAGAATGAACCCAAACACTAGGGAGTTTGGACAATCCTCAGAGAGGAAGGCTCCTCCTCGGCCCCTGAAGCAACCCCAACCCTGAACGGCCATTGTGAACACAACACCCTGAGCCAAAAGCCTGAGCATCTGCCTCCCACTTGCCCTCCTTTGATATCCAGAGGATCTCCCTTCATGGACTGGAGATCAGGCCTGCCATTACTTTGGCCCCTACATGAGCCAAATTTGTTTTTTCAGACATCTGTCCTCACAACCCTGGAAAACACAGTTTCTAGGCTGGGTCCTCTGGAGCCATACCACAGGACTGTGCCTGCTCTCTCCCGGGAAACTTTGTCCATTCCTTTGGCCACACACCTCCAGAATATGAGAAACCTAAAGGCCCCCGTGGACATCCCACTACTGTAAGCCTCCATGGACACACAGGGTCTTTTTGACAAGCTGAGAATATACCTCCACGATGGCATGCACACAGATGTCCACAGAGACAGAAGGTTGAGCCGGACAGGCCCTTAGGCCCTAATCTCAACTCTTGCTTTGGATTCCAGGTGTCACTCCTCAGAGGCTTTGGTTCGAAGAACAGGATAAGGGGCTTTCCTGAGGCACTGAACAGAACACCTCTCGTCTCCACATGGGAAGCTTCCTTGTTGGAGCCGTGTCACGCACCTCAGGTTGGAGAATCCTGCAGAGTCCCAGAACCACCTCCACATTCCAAGGTCTCCCAGGCCACCAACCCACAGTAGGACTCATCTTCAGGAGAGTCCATTTCCATTCACCCCTCTGGGTAGCTCACCCAAGAGCCCGCAGATTGAGCCTGCCTTGCCCTGACTAAAGGGTGGGAATATGAGGTGGCGTTCCCAGGCATCCATGCTTAGACACCTGCTCTCGAGTCCTTCCATATGGGGCCTCCTGGAACCATCCAATAGGACTCGTCTGTCGTGCAGAAGGAAACGTTGAGGTTTGGAGTAGTTCACAAATCCCATCGTAGGGAAACCTCCCTGTCCTCATGAAGCCCCCACTCCCTTCAGGAAGAGTCCGTCATGGACAAAAACTCTAGCCTGAGGCACGTCTCATAGTTGATATGACCTCAATTGCAGGAGATCTCGATTCAGCCTCTGCATAGTGGGCCTGCCGTGCCCTCGGTCCCAAACCTCACGCTAGCTTGTGTTTTCAGACTTCCTTCCTCACACTCCTGGCAAACAAGCCCTCCAGAATAGGAAATCCAGAACCACAACCCAGCCCAGTGCCTGCCCACCAGAAGAAAAACTTTTCCCTGTGGGGCTCTCCAGAAACCCCAGATGAGGGTCAATCTGCTCGGGCCTCGACGTTACCCGAACTGGATAGGCGGCTCTGGGCACTAAAGCTCTGTCTGACTCAGCCTGATGCCAGACGTCCAGACAGACAAGTAGACAGCTGGCCGCACACCCAGCACTTCGGACACGCCATGGTCTTATGCCGTTATCTCTTCCTAACCTTGGTTTTCAGATATCTGAACCTAGACATTATATCAATTCCCCACACAGTTGGGTATCTGAATCACAAATCAGACCTCCTCCATCCCCATGGCTGTAAAGGTTGTGCTTCGCATGGAGTCCACCTTCAGGGTAGGAGAAACCTTCATGGCCCCTGATGCCACGCCCAAACTTCAGTTCCGCCTTGGGCACAAATTCACACTGTGACCCTCAGCATGAGCCCAATGTCAAAGAAAGGCCTGTCAGGATGTGGACCAATAGCCCGCATATGGGGCTTGCCAAGCCCCTATGCACCCAATCCTCACCAGTGTTTGTGTTTTCCAGTCGCCCCGCCCATACCTGGGGCTGCTCTGGAATTCCTTTCTTGTAGAGAGAAATGAGCCAGACAACAGGACTCCACCCTTCCCACAAAATGACCCCAAACTCTCGGGAGCTGGGACAAATTCACAGAGAGCGAGACTCATCCATGGGCCCTGAGGCCACCCGTACAATCCACGGCTATACTGGACACAACATCCAGAGACAAATCCTGTAGGAAAGCCCCCCACTCACCCGTCTTTCAGAAGAAAAGGATCTTCCTCTTGGTCTGTACATCCGGCCTGCCACACCCTCGGCGCCACTCATAAGCTGAGTTTGTGTTTTCAGACTTCTCTGCCCACAGCCTGGACCCACACAACCTCCCGGCTAGGGCATCTGGATCCACATCGGAAGATTGTTCCTGCCCTCTCCAAGGAAAGTGTGCTCAATCCATTGTTCAAAACCCTACAGGTTAGGGAAAAGCTCCAAGGCCCCTGAGGTCATCCCGATAGTGTAGGCCGCCCTGTACTAAGAGGGGCACTCTGACAGCAGCGGAGCAACTATCTCCACTTAGACTCACAGACAGTGTCCCCAGAGAGAGAAGATTGAAATGGACAGGCCCCTGGGCCCATATCTGAAGCTTAGCTTTGGTTTCCATGTGTCCGTCCTCAGATGACTGGTTTCATATCAGCATATTAGGTTTTTCTAAGGCACCAAACGAAACCTCTCTCGTCTCCACATGGGGAGCTTTCTTACTGGAGCTGTATCAAACCCTTCACATAGGAGAGTTCTGCAGGGCCACTGAACAACCAGCACATCCAAGGTCTCCATGGACCCAAACGCACATTATGACGCATCCTCAGGAGAGGCCATTTCAACCCAGCCCTTTGGGTAACATGCCCCAGAGCCAGCAGTTCAAACATATCTTCTCGCTAATGGCCAATGGGAATGTGAGGCATGCTGTTCAGGGATCCATCCTTGGAACCCTGCTCTCCAGTCTTTCTGTATGTTATGTCGTGGAGCCATCCATCAGGACTTGACTGTCCCGCAGAAGGAAACCTTGTGGTTTGGGGCAACCTCCAAACTCAGCGTGGAAACCTTCCTTGGCATCATGAGGCCCGCACTTCATGAAGGTGCCATTATGGACACAAACTCCAGCCTCAGCCAACTTCTGATCCTCAGCCAGACTTCTGATGCAGGGGATTTCGATTCAGCCTCTCCAGAGTAGGCCTGCTCTGCCCTTGGCTCCAATCCTCACCCTAGCTTGTGTTTCCAGACTTCTGTCCTCACACTCCTGGCCCACAAACCCTCCCTACTGGGAATTCTGGGGCCACAATGAATCACTCTGCTTGCCTCCCAGGAGAAAAACATTGTCTATGGTGCTGCCCAGAAAACCCAAATGAGGATCAAACTGCTTGGCCCTCAGCAATACACCATTTGCATAGGCTATCTTAAACACTGACGTTCTGTCTCACATGGCCTGAGCACATACCTTCCAACAAACACTGACACAGCTGGCTGCACACCCAGTACATTGGTAGCCACCACTGTCTTGGCCACCATCAATTCCCAACCTGGGTTGTCAGTCATTGGAACCTAGACCTTATCTCCAATCCCTGCACAGGGGCGAACCAGAAGCTTAAGTCAGAAACCCTCCTTCCCCATGGCAAGAAACCTTACTGCTGGCAGTGAGTCTAACCTTCATTGTAGGATAAACGGCATGTCCCATGAGGCCACGGCCATGCGTGAGGGCCTTCTTGGGCACAAACACACATTGTGACCCTCAGCGTGAGTACCTTATTCAAGTAACGCCTCTCAGTGACTGGACCAAGAGCCCGCATATGTGGCATTCCTTGCCCATAGGCACCCAGCCCTACTAGATGGCGGGTATTCCAGTTGAGGGAACCCACTTCTGTGCTCTAGAATTCCTATACTGAGGGGTCACCTGTGGCAGAATACAGTACTCTTCCCTTCCCACAGAATGAATCCAAGCACCTTGTAACTTGGACAATCCCCCGAGAGGAAGGCTCTTCCTGGTCCCCTGAAGCAACCCCTACCTGAACAGCCATTTTGAACGCAACATCAAGATAACAAAAGCCTAAGCGACTGCCTTCCACTTGCCCTCCTTTGATATCAAGAGTATCTCCCCTCGTGGACTAGAGATTAGGCTTGCCATTACCTTGGCCCCTACCTGAGCCAAGTTTGTTTTTTCAGACATCTGTCCCCACAGCCCTGGCAAACACAGCTTCTAAGCTGGGTCCTTGGAGCCATACCACAGGACCGTGCCTGCTCTCTCCTGGAAACTGTTTCCATTCCTTTGGCCACACACCTAAAGAATAAGAGAAACTTCAAGGCCCCCGAGGACATCCCACTACTGTAAGCCTCCCTGGACACACAGGGGCATTCTGATGCAAGCTGTGCAGCTACATCCACGAAGGCATGCACACAGATGTCCACAGAGATAGAAGGTTGAGCCGGACAGGCCCTTAGGCCCTAATCTCAACTCTTGCTTTGGATTCCAGGTGTCACTCCTCAGAGGCTTTGGTTCGAGGAACAGCATATGGGGATTTTCTGAGGCACTGAACAGAACACCTCTCTTCTCCACATGGAAAGCTTCTTTGTTGGAGCCGTGTCAAACACCTCAGGTTGGAAAATCCTGCAGAGACCCTTAGCCACCTCCACATTCCTAGGTCATCCAGCCACCTACCAACCTGCCGGGCCTCATGAAGCCCCCCACATCCTTCAGGGAGAGGCCATCATGGACAAACACTCTAGCTTGAAGCACGTCTCATAGTAGACATGACCGCAATGCAGGAGATCTTGATTCAGCCTCTGCAGAGTGGCCTGCCGTGCCCTCGGTCCCAAACCTCACGCTAGCTTGTGTTTTCAGACTTCCTTCCTCACACTCCAGGCTAACAATCCCTCCAGAGTAGGAATTGCAGAACCACAAGCCAGCCCAGTGACTGCCCACCGGTAGAAAACGTTTCCTTGTGGGGCTCTCCATAAAACCCAGATGAGGATCAACCTGCTCTTGCCTCGACGGCACTCAGATTTGATAGGCTGCTCTGGGCACTAATGCTCTGCCTTTCACAGCCTGATGCCAGACGTCCAGACAGGCAAGGAGACAGCTGGCTACACACCTAGCACTTCTGACACGCCATGGTCTTATGCCGTAATCTCTTCCTAACCTTGGTTTTCAGATATCTAAACCCAGATATTATATCAATTCCCCACACAGTTGGGCATCTGAAGCACAAATCAGAACTCCTTCTTCCCCATGGCTGTAAGGCTTGCTCTTGGCATGGAGTCACACCTTCAGGGTGGGAGAAACCTTCATTTCCCCTGAAACCACGCCCAATCTTGAGTGCTGCCTTGGGCACAAATTCACTCTGTGACCCTCAGCATGAGCCCAATATCAAAGAAAGGCCTGTCAGGGCCTTGACCAAGAGCCCGCATATGGGGAGTGCCAAGCCCTTATACACCCAATCCTCACCAGTGTTTGAGTTTTCCAGTCTCCCCCCCGTACCTGGGGCTCTGCTCTGGAATCACTTTCTTGGAGAGACACATTAGCTAGACAACAGGACTCCATCCTTCCCACAAAATGACCCCAAACTCCTGTTAGCTGGGACAAATCCCCAGAGAGAGATACTCGTCCACAGTCCCTGAGGCCACCCCCTACAATCCACGGCTATCCTGGATGCATCCAGAGACAAAAGCCTGAAGGAATCTCGCCCTTGATTCACAAGCCAAGGTGCTCACTCTCTATCTGTACATCTGGCCTGCCATACCCTCGGCGCCACTCATAAGCTGAGTTTGTGTTTTCAGACTTCTGTGCCCACAGCCTGGACCCACACCCCCTCCAGGCTAGGGCATCTGCAGCCACAGCGAAAGATTGTGCCTGCCCTCTCCAAGGAAAGTGTGCCCAATCCATTGACCACAACCCTACAGGTTAGGGAAAAGCTCCAAGGCCCCTGAGGCCATCCTGATAGTGTAGGCTGCCCTGGACTAAAAGGGGCACTCTGACACCAGCTGAGCCATTATCACCACTTAGACTCTCAGACAGTGTCCCCAGAGACAGAAGATTGAAATGGACAGGCCCTTAGGCCCTAATCTGAACCTTAGCTTTAGTTTTCATGTGTCCGTCCTCAGAGGACTGGTTTCGTATACCAGCATATTAGGTTTTCTGAGGCTCCAAACCAAACATTTCTCGTCTCCACATGGAGTGCTTTCTTACTGGGAATGTATCAAACCCTTCTGGTCGGAGAATTCCGCAGGGCCACAGTACAACCATCACATTCCAAGGTCTCCATGGACAGAAACCCACATTATGACGCATCCTCAGGAGAGGCCATTTCAACTCAGCACGCTGGTTAGCTTGCCCCAGAGCCAGCAGATCAAACATATCTTGTCGTTAATGGCCAATGGGAATGCGAGGCATGCTGTTCAGGGATCCATCCTTTGAACCCTCCTCTCCAGTCCTTCCATATGGTATGTACTGGAGCCATCCAACAGGACTCGACTGTCTCGCAGAAGGAAACCTTGTGGTTTGTGGCAACCTCCAAACTCAGCGTGGGAAAACTTCGTTGACCTCATGAGCCACCTGCTTCATGAAGGTGCCATCTAGGGCACAATCCAACCTCAGCCAACGTCTGATCCTCAGCCTGACTTCAGATGCATGAGATTTCCTTTCAGCCTTTGCAGAGTGGGCCTGCTCCCAACCTCACCCTATCTTTTGTTTTCAGACTCTACCCTAGCACTCCTGGCCCAAAAGCCCTCATGATTGGGAATTCTGGTTCCAGAACGAAGCACTCGGCCTGCCCCCCAAAGAAAAACATTGTCTATGGCATTGCTCAGAAACCCCAAATGAAAATCAACCTGCTCAGCCCTCGGCAACACCCCAATTGCATAGGCTCCCCTAAACACTATGCTCTGTCTTACATAGCCTGAGCCCAGACCTTGTGAGAGACATTAAGACAGTTGGCTTCACACCCAGCACATCGAACCTGCCATGGGTTAGGCCATTTCATCCCTTCCCATTGACCTGGGTGTCTTCCTGGAGGTATATTCTGAGGCTGTGTCAGACTATGCATTTTTTCTGGAGCTTCCTATGGAATTGGGGTGGTATTAGGGGCCTTGCAATTTTCTCTTAATCTGGTGGGTTGGGAAACTGAGACAGGCTGACATTCCTTGGGAGATCTGGCCCAGTGCTGTTGTGTGTTCCTGGAGGCCCCATCCTGGAGGGCATATGGGTCAGGACTCTGGGTTCAAAGTCTTCAGACACAAACTCGGGTAAGAGTTAAGCTCGAGGTGATGGCAGACCCAATCTGCAGACCCTGAGCGAAGCATCTCCAGATATGAAATTCGGACGGCTGTGAGGCAGGAGCACAGTCTTTTCTGTCTGACTTGTTTGTCTATGATGGCCACGAAATGGAGGGGTGGCCTCATGGGTCCATGTGAGATTCTACCTCTCTGGGAATTCTGCTCGGCACCCAAGAGTTTGGTGTATTTCCGGGGGATGGGAGGAGCGCAGTTTTCTGAGTCAGGGATCCCGTCCAAACAGCCATTCCAGAGATGGGTCCTGGGTTCTGGAGCCTGGATCACCGCAACAAGGCTTAGGATTTGGGCCTAGGGTCCTGCTCTATGTTTTCCTGGTACAGCTCCCGAGTGTTCTTGTTGGAAATGGGTCTCATTCTGAGGGTCACAATGCCTGTTTTTGCCCAGATGCCCATGCTGAGTGTGTGTGACCTCATGGACTATGCACTTGGCTCCCACTCTGAGGGTTGGACTGCCATCTCAACATTCAGTTTTCCTGCCATGGGGAAGGAGGTGTACTTTTTTATGCTTCAGTTTCCCCCATGGGCAGGAATTTGAGCTAAGTTCTGGGACAGGTGCCTGAATACCCAGTTCGCTTTGAGATGAGGTCCTCGGGCCAAGGCAGGACCCACCTGCAGAAAATGAGGCCTGCTTTCTGGGTGGCTGTCAGGAGCTCGGGCTCGAGCTGTGTCAGACAGAACATTCGTGGAGAGTTCAGCCTATGATATTGGGGTGCTTTTGAGAGCTGTGCAACTGGATCCTCATGGGGGATTTTTGCACAGACCCTTTCTTCACTTCTTCTATCTGGTGAGCAGGCAGATGGCTGCATTACGGCTCCAGAATATCCAAGTTGGAGGGTTTGCAGGCGAGGAGTGTGAGGACAGAAGTATGAAAACATAAGCTACGGTTACGCTCAGTGCCGAGCACATGTCTATTCCAATGTACAGCAGTTGTTTCGAGATCTCCAGCACCTGGGCGAGGGGCAGATGTCTGCTCACGCTGGAGTTTGTATCCATGATGGCCAACAAATGGTGGGGAGGCCTCAAGAATTCTTGGAGGTTTTTCCAAGCTGGAGCTTGTGAGCTGCTCCAAACATCAAGGTGTCCTACTAAGGGACAGCAGAAGTCTTCTTACAGGGCTCCAGGGTCCCCCATATGGAAGATTCGATAGAAATGCTCTCTGGATGGAGGCCTGGGAAGCCAATCTCGTGTTACCATTGCAGCTGAGGAACAGGGTAAGCTTGAACCAATGACACTGATTCCAAGTTCCAAGTGATTTGCGTTGATGGAAGTTCTCAGTCTAACAGGTCCCAATGCTGCTTGGTGTCCAGGAAGACCTTAGAATGTGGTGGTGGCTCTCTGACCATTGAGGATTCTCTATCCTTAGGATTAGACCCAGTACCCAGGAGACAGGTTTCCTTCTTGGGACAGGAGGTGTGCTCTTGTATGGCTCACGGACCACAGGTTGAACCATATGCTTGAATTTCCAGAACAGACCTCTAGGGAGAGAGACCTCAAAACATAAGCTAGGGTTATGATGAGGTTTTAGGGCCATGGAAGTTTCAATCTTCGGACTAAGTGCCATTGGCCTGCATGTCATCCTGGAGGTAGGTGCTGAAGCTGTGTCAGGCTGTGCACTTTTTCCAGAGTGGCCTATGAAATTGGGGTGCAGTCAGGGGCCTTGCAGTTTTCTCCTAATCTGGACATTTTGGGAAACTGAGATGGGCAGGGTTTCCTCAGGAGAGCAGGGCCAGTGATGTCATGTGTTTCTAGAGGCCCCACCCTGGAGGTCATGTGTGTCAGGACTTTGGGACCAAAGACTTTAGACACAACCTCGGATAAGAGATAGGAGTGAGGTGATGGCAGTCCGAATCTGAAGACCCTGAGGGAAGCTCCTCGGGATTTGAAATTCAGGTGGCTGGGAGGGAGGAGCACAGGCTTTTCTGTCTGGATTGTGTGTCTAGGATGGCCACTAAATGGAGGGGTGACCTCATGTGTCCATGGGATATTCTTCCACTCTGGTGATTCTGCTTGGCACCCAAGAGTTTGATTTCTTTCTGGGGAAGAGGAAAAGACTGTATTCCATCTCTGGGATCCTGTCCAAACAGGGATTCCAGAGATGGGTTCTGGGTCCAGACACTGGGAAAACTTAACCAAAGCTTCGAATTGGGTTCCTGGTCCAGATCCCAAGGGGGATCTTTGGAAAGGGGTCTCATTCTGAGGGTCACAATGCCTGTTTGTGCCCAGCTGCCCATCCTGTGTAGGCGTGGTCTCATGGACCATGCACCTGGTTCCCACTCAGGGTTGTACAGCCATCTCAACATTCAGTTTTCTGGCCATGGGGAAGGAGGAGCACTCTTTTGTGCTTCCGAGTCCCCTATGGGCAGGAATTTGAGCTAAGTCTGGGACAGGTACCTGAATATCCAGGTTGCTTCAAGATGATGGCCTCAGGCCAAGGTTGGACCCACCTGGAGGATATGGGGCCCACTATCTGGGTTGCTGACAGGAGGTCGGGGATCAGGCGATGTCAGACAGACAATTTATGCAGAGGTCGGTCTATTATATTGGGGTGCCATTGAGGGCCGTGCAGGAGGATCCTCATGTGGGTTTCTGCGAAGAACCATAGGGCATTTCTTCTTTCTGGTGGGCAGGCAGAAAGCTGCACTGTGGCTTCAGAATTCCCAATATGGAGGGCTTGTAGGCGAGGAGTGTGAAGACAGAAGTCTGAAAACACAAGCCACGGATAAGCTCAGTGCTGACCACAGGACCATTCCATTGTGCAGTGGTTGTTTCGAGATTTCCAGCACCTGAGTATGGGCGAGGGTCAGATGTCTGCTCACGCTGGGTTTGCATCCATGATGGTCAACGAATTGTGGGGTGGCCTCAAGAATTCTTGGAGATTTTCCCAAGCAGGACCTTGTGAGCTTCTCCAAACAGCAAGGTGTCCTACTGTGGGACAGGGGAAGTCCGCTTACAAGGCTCCAGGGTCCCCCATATAGAAAGATTCGACAGCAGAGGTCTCTGAATGGGGGCCTGGGAAGTCTTCCTTGCATGACCATTGCAGCTGAGGAACATTGCAGGCTTGATCTGCTGGTTTTTGTTCAAATTTCCAAGTGATCTAAGTTGACGGATGTTCTCAGTCTAATGAGTCACAATGCTGCTTGGTGTCCAGGGAGACCTTAGAATGTGGTGGTGAGGGTGCCTGGGTGGCTCAATGGGCTAAGCCGCTGCCTTCGGCTCAGGTCATGATCTCAGGGTCCTGGGATTGAGTCCGGCATCAGGCTCTCTGCTCAGCAGGGAGCCTGCTTCTTCCTCTCTCTCTCTCTGCCTTCCTCTATGCCTACTTGCGATCTCTCTCTGTCAAATAAATAAATAAAATCTATATATAAAAAAAAAGAATGTGGTTGTGGGTCTGTGGCCATGCAGGATTCTCCTACCTGAGGGTTAGACCCAGTTCCCAGGAGCCAGGTTCCCTTCTCGGGACAGGAGGGGTTCTCTTGTATGGCTCAGGGACCACATGTCGGATCATATGTTGGATTTCAAGACCAGGCCTCTGGGCACAGAGGCCTGAATATCTAGGCTAGGGTTCTTATGAGGTTGTAGGGGCATGTCATCCTCAACCTTCGGACTTAGGGACTTTGACCTGTGAGTCTTCCTGGAGGTAGATGCTCAGGCTGTGTCAGACTGTGCATTTTTTCCAGAGTGGCCTATGAAATTGGGGTGGGCTCAGGGGCCTTGCAGGCTTTTCCTAATCTGGAGGATTTGTGCAACTGAGACGGCAGAATTTCATCCAGAGATCAGGCCCAGTGATGTAGTGTGGTTCTGTCAGCCCCATCCTGCAGGGAATGTGGTTAAGGGCTCTGGGACCAAAGTCTTCAGACACAAAATTGTGTATCAATTAGGAGGGAGGTGATGGCAGCCCCGATCTGCAGACGCTGAGGGCAGCTCCTCAGGATTTGAAATTCGTGTGGCTGGGAGGCAGGAGCAAAGGCTTTTCTGTCTGGATTGTGTCTAGGATGGCCTTGGAATGGTGGGGTGTCCTCATGTGTCCATGGAATATTCTACCTCTCTGGGGATTCTGCCCAGCACCCAAGAGTTTGGTGTCTAACTGGGAAGGAGAGAGTGTGGTTTACTGTTTCAGGGTTCCTGTCAACACAGGGATTCCAGAGATGGGTTATAGGTCCCTGTGCCTGGATAGCCCTACAAAGGCTTAGTATTTGGGCCTAGAGGCTTGACTGCCTGGCTCTGTGGGGCTTTGGTTCAGCTCCCATGGGGACTTGTTGAAAATGGGTCTCAGGGTAAGGGTCACAATGCCTGTTTGTGCCCAGATGCCCATCCTGAGTGGGCATTGGCTCTTGTTCCATGCACCTGGATCCCAATATGAGGGTTGGACCACCATATCAACATTTAATTTTCCTTCTATGAGGAAGGAGGAGTACTCTTTTGTGCTTCAGATTCCCCCATGCACAGTAATTTGAGCTATGTTCTGGGACTGGTACGTGAATAACCAGGTTGGTTTGAGATGAAGGACTCAGGTCAAGGCAGGTCACACCTTCCAGATATGGATCCCGCTATCTAGGTGGCTACCAGGAGGTCGGGGCTCGAGCTGTGTCAGACAGAGCATTAGTTCACAAGGTGGCCTATGATATTGTGGTGCTATAGAGGGCTGTGCTGGTGGAACCTTATATGGAGTTTCACGCAGACCCATAGGGCACCTCTTTTCTGGTGGGCAGGCAGAAGGCTGCATTGTGGCTCCCAAATTCCCAATATGGGGGACTTGAAGGCGAGGAGTGTGAGAACAGAAGGCAGAAAAAACACAATCTATGCTTAATCTCAGTGCCGAGAACATGGCCGTTCCAATGTGCAGTGGTTTTTTCGAGATCTCCAGCATCTGAGTACAGGCGAGGGTCAGATGTCTGCTCATGATAGAGTTTGTATCTATCGTGGCCAACAAATGAAATATCCAGCACCTGAGTAAAGGTGGATTTCAGATGTTTACGCACACTGGAGTTTTTGTCTCTGATGACTGAGAAATGGAGGAGTGGCATCAAGAGGCTGATGCATGTGAGATGCTCCAAACAGCAAGGTTGTTTTTTCTACTGGACAGTTAGAGTCTGGTATGTTTTCTGCAGGGCCCCCCATGTGAAAAGTATGGGTAGCAGAGCCCTTCCACATGGATGCCTGGAAAGCACACCTCCATTGACCAATGCAGCTGAGGAACATGCAGGTTCTTTACGGTGCTTCTGGGGCGAAGCACCAAGGTCTTGAGTTGACATGGAATCTCTTGAAGATGGGTTACAATGCTGGTTTTTTTTTTTACCAGGTAGATCTTAGAATGTGTTGGTGGCTAAGGTGCCTGCAGGATTCTCCTACCCTGAGGGTTTAACACAGGTCGAAGAGCACGGTTACCTTCTGGGGACAGGAGATGTAGTGTTTTGTGGCTCAGGGACACATGCCGTATCATAAGTTCCTATTCAAGAACAGGCCTCTGAAGACAGATGCCCGACAACCTAATCTAGGGTTCCAATGAGTCCCAGGGGCATGAGAGGTTCAATCTTCAGACTTAGGACAGTTGACTTGGGTGTCTGCCAGGATGTAGGTGATCAGGGAGTTTCAGACTGCACACTTATGTCCAGAGTAACCTCCAATATTGGGGTGGCCACAGGGGCCTTGAATGTTTCAACCAACTCTGGAGGGTTTGGTTTACTGACATGCACAATTTTCATGGAGATGGCAAGCACAGTCCTGTGGTGTGGCTCCAGAGACTCCACCCTGGAGGGCATGTGAGCCATGGTTCTGGGAGGGAAGTCTGCAAACACAAACTCGGGTTAGGTTTAGTGGCTAGGTTATTGCAGGGCAATGTGTAGACCTGCAAGGCTACTCGTCAGGAACAGTAACTGGAATGACCCGAAGGCGGAAGCACAGGCTTTTATATCTGGATTGTGTGTCTAGGGTGACCTCAGAATGCAGCTGTGGCCTCATGGGTCCATGGGAGATTTTTCCTCTAAGGATACTGGCGGCTCCCAATATTTTGATGACTTTTTGGGATGGGAAGACTGCTATTTTCGATCTTAGGTGTGCCCCAAAACAGGGATTCCAGAGATGGGCTCTGGGTCTAGGCGCCTGGAAAATCCCACCAAGGGTTGGGATTTGGGCTTATGGGCAGACCAGGCCTGCAATGCAGGATCTTGGTGGTGCAACTAGGAGGGCTTGTTTGGAAGCATGCTCAGGCTGAGCATTACAATGCCTGTTTGTGCCCAGGGCGGCCCTCAAGAGTGGGCGTGGTCCCATTGTCCATTTTCTGACTCCCACACTGAGGGATGGACACACATTCCAATGGCCAGGTTTCCAGCCATGGGGAAGGAGGAAATATCTATTGTGCTTCATGTTCCCCCATAGGCAGGGATTACAGCAAAGGTCTGGGGACAGATGCCTGAATACCAAGGATGCATAGAGATGACAGATTTGGGCCATGGCCGTTCTCACATGCTGGATATGGGCCCCGCTCTCTGGGTGGCTGACACGAGGTCTGGGCTCAGGCTGTGTCAGACACAGCACTAGTGGCCAGAGAAGTCTATATATTGGGGTTCTCTCCAGGGCCGAGTAAATTGATCCTCATGTAGGGTTTCTGGCCAGACTCACGAAGCACTTCTTTCTGTGGGGCAGGCAGAATGCTGCCTTATGGATCCAGAATTCCCTATCAAGAGGGTTTGGGGACAAATAGGGTGAGAATGCAATTGTAAACACCAGCTATGCTTAAATTGAGTGCCAAGCAGAAGTCAGTTTCAATGTGCAGCAGCTTATATGAGATATCCAGCACCTGAGTAAGGGCAGATGTCAGATATTTGCTCACACTGGAGTTTGTGTCTAGGATGACGACTAATGGAGGGGTGGCTTCAGGAGGCAATGGAGGATTACCCACGCTTAGGATTGTGAGATGCTCCAAACAACAAGGTTTCCTTCTAATGGACAGGAGGAGTCTGTTTTTTTTTTCCTCCAGGGTCCCTCAAGTGGAAGTTTGCGTAGCAGAGCCCTCCTGCATGGATGACTGGAAAGCACACGTCCAATGACCATTGCAGCTGAGGAACATGACAGGTTCGTTTTGGTGGTTCTGGTGCCAAGTACCAAGGCCTTGAGTTGACTTGGAATCTCTTACAGATGTGTCCCAAAACTGGTTTGTTACAAGGGAGGTCTTAGAATGTATTGGTGGCTAAGGGCCACGCTGAGGGTTTGGCAGAGGTCGATGTGCACAGTTTCCATATTGGGAGAGGAGATGTTCTGTTTTGTGGCTCAGGGTACATATGTTGTATCCTGACTTGGTATTCAAGAACAGGCCTCTGAGGATTGATGCTTGCAACCTAATCTAGGGATCCAATGATGTCCTTGGTGCCCATCAGGTTCAATTTTCTGACTAAGGACCATTGATATGGTTGTCTGACTGGATGTAGGTGATCAGGGTGTTTCAGACTGTGCATTTGCATCCAGAGCCACTTCCAATATTGGGGTGGGCTCAGGGGCCTTGCAGGTTTCTCCTAACTTGGAGGCTTTGGGGAACTGTGATGGGCACAGTTTCCTTGGGGATGGCAGGCCCAGTCCTGTGGTAAGGCTTCAGAGACCACCTCCTTGAGGATATGAGAGCCATGGTTTTGGGAGGGAAGTCTGCAAACACAAATTTGGGTCAGGGATAGTGGCAAGGTGATCGCAGGTCCAATGCATAGACCTAGAAGGCATCACGTCAGGAACTGTAATTAGGGTGACTGAAAGCTGGTAGCACAGGCTTTTCTATCTGGATTGTGTGTCCAGGATGGGCTCTGAATGTAGACGTGGTCTCATGGTTCAATGGGAGACTTTTCCTCTCTAAGGATCCTGGTGGCTCTCCATAGATTGGTGGTTTTTCAGAGAAGAAAAGAGTGCTCTTTTCCATCTTAGGGGTGCCCCAAAACAGGGAAGAATGCTGTTTTCCAACTTAGGCTTATGCCAAAACAGGGATTCCAGAGACGGGCTCTGGGTCTGGGTGCCCGGATATCCCACCAAGTGTTAGGATTTGGGCCTAGGGGCATTCCAGGCCTGCAATGCAGGATCCAAATGGTGTAACAGAGAGGGCTTGTTTGAAAGCATGCTCAGGCTGAGGGTCATCATGCCTCTTTGTGCCCAGGGGGGCCCTCAGGAGAGGGCGTAGTCTCATTGGCCATATAGCTGGATCCCACTTTGAGGGTTGGACACCCATTGCAACAGCCAGGCTTCCTGCAATGGAAAGAGGAGTTCTCTATTGTGCTTCAGGTTCCCCCATTGGCAGGGTTACAGGAAAGGTCTGTGGAAAGTTGCCTTAATACCAATGATGTGTACAGATGACAGACTAAGAATTCCCAGGTAACAAAACAGCATTGTTACCCATGTTCATGACATTCCATGTAAAAATAAGCCCTTAGTACTTCGCCCCAGAGCCACCAGAATGAACTTGCCATGTTCCTAAGCTGCAATGGTCAGTGGAGGTGTTGTTTCCAGGCAACCATACGGGGGTGCTCTGCTACACAAACTTTGCAATTGGCGGGGACCCTGGAGACAAAAAAACAGAATGCCCCTGTCCGGTAGAAGGAAACCTTCTGTTTGGAGCATCTCACAAGCCCCAGCGTGGGAAATCCTCCATTTCCTCTTGAAGCCACCACTCCATTTGTCAGTCATCATAGACACAAACTCCAGCATGAGCAAACATCTGACATCCGCCCTTACTCAGGTGCTGGATTTCAATTCAATCGCGGCACACTGGAACTGCCTTTAGTTTGACTGAATTAAGCCATAGCTTGGGTTTACAATTCCGTCCTCAGCCTACTGGTCCACAAGCCCTATTGTGAGGGAATTCTGGAGCTACAACACAATATTCTGCCTTCCCCATAGAAAGAAAAAGGGCCTGGAGAGTCTGCCCAGAAACTCCATATGATGGTCAATCTTCTCGGTGCTAGACGGAACCCTGATTCATAGGCTGCCCTGGGCACTAGTGCTGTGTCTGACATAGCCGGAGCCAGGACCTAGTGTCAGCCACTGAGAGATCAGGGCCCATATCCAGCATGTGAGACCAGCTATGGCCCAAGTCTGTCTTCTCTTCTATTCTTGGTATTCAGGCATCTGTACCCACACCTTTGCTGAAATCCTTGCCATTGGGGGAACCTGAAGCACAATAGAGAACTCCTCCTTCCCCATGGAAGGTATTCTGACAGTTGGGATAGTTGCTCAACCCTCAAAGTGGAAGGCAGCCTCATGGCCAAGGAGACCATGTGCACTCATGATGGCTTCCCCGGGCACAAGCAGGCATTGTGACCTCAGCCTGAGCAAGCTTTCAACCAAACACTCTCAATTGCATCTCTGGGACCCCGAATTGCAGGCCTAGTACACACCTAGGCCCAAATCCTAACCCTGGTGGGATTTTACAGGGGCCCAGACACAGAGCCGATCTCTGCAATCCCTATTTTGGGGGACCCTTAAGATGGAAAACAGCACTCTTCCCTTCCCCGAGATAGTCACCAAACTCTTGGTAGCCACCAGGATCCTTGAGTGGAAAAATCTGCCATAGACCCATGAGAACACACCTGCATTCCGAGGCCATCCTGGACATACAATCCAGATACATATCATGTGCTATCACCTTTGAGTCATCGGATTTACAGTTCCTGACGAGCTGCCTTCCAGGTCTATGCATTGGGCCTGCAATCACCTTGCCATTAACCTAAACTGAGTTTGTGTTTGCAGACTTCCCTCCTAAAACCATGGCTCACATGACCTCCAGGTTCTGGCATCTGAAGCCACACCACAAGACTGTGCCTGAGATCCTCAAGGAAACTGTGCCCATCACTTTTGCCCGATACCTTTAGATTAGGAGAAACCTGCAAGGCCCCTGAGCGCAGCCAAATAATGGAGGCCGCTCTGGGCACAAATGCACAGTCTGAGACACCCTGATCACCTCCATACAGGCAGACACCCAAGTCAATGGTCCTGAGTCAGAAGATTGAACCTGACATGCCCCGAGGACTTCATTGGCACACTAGATTAGGTTTACAGGTATCTGTCATCAGAGGCCTGCTCTGGAATATCAACTTATAATAAAATATATAGTCCCTGAGCCACAGAACAGAATATGTCCTCCCCAAAAAGGAAGCCATGCTCCTGGAATTGTGTCATACCCTAAGGGTATTTGGATCCTGAATGACCCCTTAGCAACCAGCACATTCTATGATATTCCTGGTAACAAACCATCATTGTGCCCCATCTTCATGAGACTCCATGTCAACTCAAGGTCTCGATATATTGCCCCAGAGCCACCAGAATGCACCTGCCATGTTCCTCAGCTGCAATGGTCAATGGAGGGGTGACTTCCAGGCATCCCTGTGGGGTTCTCTGCTACAAAACTTTCCACATGGAGAAACCAGAGAAAACAAACCAGACTTCTCCTGTCCGGTAGAAAGAAACTTTGCTATTTGGAGCATCTCACAAGCCCCAGCATGGGAAATCCTCCATGGCCTCTTGACGCCACCCTTCCATTTGTGGGTAATCACAGACACAAACTCCAGTGTGAGCAAACATCTGACATCCACCCTTACTCAGGTGCTGGATATTTGAAACGGCAGCTGCACACTGGAACTGCCTTTTGCTTTTCACTGAACTTAACCATAGCTTTGTATTACTATTCTATCCTCACCATACTGCTCCGCAATATCTCTTGATAGGGAATTCTGGAGCCACAACGCAGTATTCTGCCTTCCACATAGAAAGAAGAAGGACCTGTTGAGTCTGCTCAGAAACTGCACATGAAGATCAATCTACTCAGACCACGAGGCAACCCTGATTAATAGATTTCCCTGACCACTAGTGCTGTGTCTGACAGAGTCTAAGCCCCGACCTCGTGTCAGCCACCCAGAGGTGAGGGCCCATATTTAGCATGAGAGATCGGCCATGGCCCTGGGCCATCATCTGTACCCATCCTTGGTATCCAGTCATCTGTCCCCCAAACTTTGCTGGAATTCCTGCCAATGGCGAACCTGAAACACAATAGAGTACACCTCCTTCCCCATGGCAGGAATATTGGCTGTTGGGATGGTTGTCCAACCCTCAGCGTGGGAGCCAGCTGCATGGCCAAGGAGACCATGCCCACTCCTGAGGGCCGACATGGGCACAGGCAGGCATGGTGATCCTCAGCCTGAGCATGTTTTCAAACAAACACTCTCAGTTGCTCCTCCAGTACCAGCATTGCAGGCCTGGTATGCCCCTAGGCCCAAATCCTAACCCTTGGTGGGATTTTCCAGGTGCCCAGACCCAGAGTCCTTCTCAGAATCCCTGTTTGGGGCACCCTTAAGATGGAAAACAGCACTCTTCCCTTCCCTGAGAAAGGCACCAAACTATTGGGAGCCGCCAGGATCCTTAGAGAGAAAAAATCTCCCATGGACCCATGAAAACAAACCTGCATTCCGAGGCCATCCTGTCCACACAATCCAGAGAGAAAAGTCTTTGCTACCGCCTTCGAGTCATCCTATTTACATTTCCTGACGAGCTGCCCTCCATGTCTATGCATTGGGCCTGTGATCATCTCGACACTAACCCTAACCCCAGTTTGTGTTTGCCGACTTCTCTCCCAAAACCATGGCTTACATGCCCACCAAGATGTGGTCCCTCAAGCCACATCACAGGAAAGTTCCTGCCATCCCCAAGAAAACTGTGCCCATCAGGTTGTCCAAACCCTCCAGATTAGGAGAAACCTGCCAGGCCCCTGAACCCACTCCAATATTGGAGGTTGCTCTGGATGCAAACGTGCAGTCTGAAACACCCTGAGCACCTCCATCGAGGCAGAAAGCCAAGTCAATGGTTCTGAGTCAGATGATTGAACCTGACATGCCCCTAGGACTTCACTGGAACCCTAGATTGGGTCTTCAGACATCTGTTCTCAGAGTCCTGTTCTGGAATACCAAGTTATGATACAACATGTGGTCCCTGATTCCCACAACAGAACATCTCCTGTCTCCAGAAGGAAACTGTGCTCTTGGATCTATGTCCAACTTTCAGGGTAGATGGATCCTGCATGACCCATTAGCCCCAGCACCTTCTATGATCTCCCTGGTAACAAACCAGCATTGTGACCCAACTTCCTGAGACTTGATGCCAACTCAAGGTGTTGGTACTTTGCCCAAGAGCCATGAAACGAATCTGCCATGTTCCTCAGGTACAAAGGTCAATGGACGTGTGCTTTCTAGGCATCCAAGAGGTAGTTCTCTGCTACACAAAAATTCCATATAGGGAACCCTAGAGCAAACAAATAAGACTGCTCCTGTCAGGTTGAAGGAAACCTTGGTTGTTTGGAGCATCTCACAAGCCCCAGCCTGGGAAGTCCTCCACATTCTCTTGATGCCAACCCTCCATTTGTTAGTCATCATAGACACAAATTCCAGCATGAGCAAACATCTGACATCTGATCTTACTCAGGTGCTGGATATTCGAATCAGTCGCGCACACTGGAAATACCTTTCACTTGACACTGTATTCTTGCATAGTTTGGGTTTACAATTCCATCCTCACCCTACTGGACTGCAAGTCCTCTTGAGAGGGAATTAGGGAGACAAAACGCAACATTGTGCCTTCCCCATAGAAAGAAGAAGGGCCTGGTGAGTCTGCCCAGAAACTCCCCATGAAGATCCATCTACTTGGCCCTCGAGGGAACCCCGATTTATACTTTGCGCTGGCCACTAGCGCTGTGTCTGAGAGAGCCTGAGCCCCAACCTCGTGTCAGCCACCCAGAGTGTGGGGCCCTTATCCAGCATGTGGGACTGGCCATGGCCCAGTCATCTCTACCCATCCTTGGTATTCCGGCAACTATCCCAGACCTTTGCTGGAATCCCTACCAGTGGGGGAACCTGAAGCACAATTGAGAACTCCTCCTTCCCCATGGCAGGAAGCCTGGCTGTTGCTATGGGTGCCCAACCCTCAGAATTAGAACCAGGTGCATGGCCAATGAGACAACGCCCAAGCATAAGGGCCGCCTGGGCCAAAGCAGGCATTGTGTCCCTCAACCTTAGCATGCATTCAAACAAATGCTCTCAGTTGTTTCTGCAGGGTCCCGCATTGCAGGCCTGGTATGCCCTTAGGACCAAATCCTAACACTTCGTGGGATTTTCCATGCCAACATAACCAGAGCCCGTCTCTGGAATCTCTGTTTTGAAGCACCCCTATGATGGAAAACAGCAATCTTCCCTCCCCTGAGAAAACTATTAGGAGCTGCCAGGATGCGTAGAGAGGAAAAATCTCCCAGGGCTCCATAAGACCACACCTTCATTCCGAGGCCATCCTGGACACACAATCCAGATACAAGAGACTGTGCTACCACCTTCGAATCACCTGGTTTACAGTTCCAGACGAGCTGCCCTACAGACCTATGCATTGGGCCTGTGATCACCTCGCCATTAACCCTACCCCAAGTTTGTGTTTGCAGACTTCTTTCCCAAAACCATGGCTCACATGCCCTCTATGATGGGTCTCTGTAGCCACACCACAGGAAAGATCCTGCTATCCCCAATGAAACTGTGTCCATCACAGTTGCCCAAACCCTCCAGATTAGGAGAGACCTGCAAGTCCCCTGAGCCCAGTCCAATATTGGAGGCCACTCTGGACACAAATGCACAGTGTGCAACACCCTGATCACCTCCATCCAGGAAGACACCGAAGTCAATGGTCCTGAGTCATAAGATTGGTCCCTGAACCCCACAATAGAATATCTCCTGTCCCCAGATGGAATTCGTGCTCTTCAACTTGTGTCAAGGGTCGGGGTATATGAATTATGCACAGCCCCTTAGCCCCCAGCACATTCTAAGATCTCTCTGGTAACAAACAAACAGCATTGTGATCCATCTTCATGAGATTCCATGTCACTTCAAGTCCTTGGTAATTCGCCCCAGAGCCACCAGAATGAACCTGCCATGTTCCTCACCTGATATGGTCAGTGGAGGTGTGCTTTCCAGGCATCCATGTGGGAGTGCTCTTCTACTTATTCTTTCCACATGTGGGACCCTGGAGCAAACAAACCAGACTGCCACTGACCAGTAGAAGGGAACCCTCTGTTTGGAGCATCTCAGAAGCACCAGCAGGAGAAATCCTCCATGGCCCTTGACACAACCCCTCCATTTGTCAGTCATCATAGACAAAAACTCCAGCATGAGAAAACATCTGAAATCTGCCGTTATTTAGATTCTGCATTTTCTTTTCCACCACTGCACACTGGAACTGCGTTTCGCTTGACACTGAATTTAACAAAAGCTTGGGTTTAGAATTCCATCCTCAGCCTCCTGGTCTGCAAGCCCTCTAGAGAGGGAGTTTGGAGCCACAAGGCAACATTCTGCATTCCCACTAGAAAGAAATAGGGCCTGGTGAATCTTTCCAGAAACTCCACATGAGGATCAATCTACTTGGCACTCGATGGAACCTTGATTTATAGGCTGTCCTGGGCACTAGTACTAGTACTAGTACTAGTACTAGTACTAGTACTGTGTCTGACAGAGCCTTAGCCAAGACCTAGTTTTAGGCACCCAGAGATATGAGCCCATATCCAGCATGTGAGATTGGCCAGGGCCCAAGTCCATCATCTCTACCCATCCTTGGTATTCGGGCACCTGTCCCCAGACCTTTTATGTAATCCCTACCAATGGGGTAACCTAAAGTACAATAGAGAACTTCTCCTTCCCCATGGTAGGAATCCTGGCTGTTGATATGGGTGTCCAAACCTCAAAGTGGGAGCCAGCTGCATGGCCAAGGAGACAATGCCCACTCATGAGGGCTGCCCTGGGCACAAGTAGCCATTGTAACCCTCAGCTTGATCAAGCCTTCAAAAAAATGCTCTTTGTTGCACCACCAGGATCCTGCATTGCAGGCCTGATATGCCCTTAAGCCCAAATCCTAACACATCGTGGGATGTTCCATGTGCACATACCCAGAGCCCGTCACTGGAATCCCTGTTTTGAGGCACCCCTAAGATGGAAAACAGCACTCTTCACTTCCCTGAGAAAGCCACCAAACTAATGGGAACCCCCAGGATCCTTGAGAAGAAGAATCTCCCATGGTCCCATGAGTCCACACCTGTATTCCGAGGCCAGCGTGGATATGCTATCCAGATACAAGAGACTGTGCTACTGGCTTCGAGTCACCTGATTTACAGTTCCTGACGTGCTGCCCTCCAGATCTTTGGATTGGGACTGTGAACACCTCTCCATTAACCTTATCCCGAGTTTGTGTTTGCAGATCTCTCTCTAAAAACCATAGCTCACATGTCCTCCAGGATGGGGCCCCTAGAGTCACACCACAAGACTGTGCTTGCCATCCCCAAGGAAACTGGGCCCATCACAGTTGCCCAAACCCTCCTGATTAGGAGAAACCTGGAAGGCTCCGGAGCACATCCCAATATTGGAGGCTGCTCTGGATGCAAATGCACAGTCTGAAACACCCTGATCACCTCCATCCAGGCAGACACCCAAATCAATGGTCCTGAGTCAGATAATTGAACCTGACATGGCCCTAGGACCTCATTGGAAGAGGGATTAACTTTTCAGGCACCTGTCCTCAGAGGCCTCTTCTGGAATACAAACTTATGATACAAATTATGGCCCCTGAGCCCCAGGGTGGGAAATCCTCCATGGCCTCTTGACGCCACCTCTCCATTTGTTGGTCATCATAGACACAAACTCTAGCCTGAGCAAACATCTGACATCCGCCCATATTCAGACGCTGATATTGGAATCAGCTGCTGCACACTGGAACTGCCTTTCGCTTTGCAATGAATTTAAGCCTAGCTTCAGACTACAATTTCATCCTCACCCTACTGGTCTGCCATATCTCTTGATAGGGAATTCTGGAGCCACAACGCAACATTCTGCCTTCTTCATAGATAGAAGGACCTGGTGAGTCTGCCCATAAACTGCACATGAAGATCAATATACTCAGCCCAGGAGGGAACCCCTATTTATAGTTTGCCCTAGCCACTAGTGCTGTGTCTGACAGAGCCTGAGCCCCTACCTCGTGTCAGCAACCCAGAGGGTGGGGCCCACATTAACCATGTGAGACCGGCCATGGCCCAGGGCTGTCATTAGTACCCATCCTTGGTATTCAGGCATCTGTCCCCTAGATCTTAACTGGAATCCCTACCAATGGGGGGACCTGAAGCACAATAGAGAATTCATCCTTCGCCATGGCAGGAATCCTGGCTTTTGGATGGGTGTCCAACCCTAGGAATGGGAACTGGCTGCATGGCTGAGTAGACATCGCCCAATCCTGATGGCCTCCGGGGCACAAGCAGGCATTGGGACCCTCAGCTTGACCATACTTTTAAACAAACGCTCTCAGTTGCACCTCCAGGATCCCGCATTGCAGGCCTGGTATGGCCCTAGGCCTAAATATTAACCCTTGGTGGGATTTTCCAAGCCCTTAGACCCAGAGCTCATCTCTGGAATGCCTGTTTTGGGGCACGCCTAAGCTGGAAAACAGTACTCATCCCTTCCCGGAGAAATCCAACAAATTATTGAGAACCGCCAGGATCCTTGAGAGGAGAAATCTCCCATGGACCCTTGAGACAACACCTGCAATAAAGGCCATTCTGGAAATTAAATCCAGATACAATTACCTGTGCTACCACCTTTGAGTTACGTGATTTACAGTTCCAGACTTGCTGCCCTCCTTGTCTATGGATTGGGACTACGATCACCTTGCCACTAACCCTAACCTAAGTTTGTGTTTGCAGACTTCTCTCTCAAAATCATGGCACACATGTCCTCCAGATGGGGTCTCTGGAGTCACACCACAGGACAGTTCCTGCAATCCCCAAGGAAACTGCCCATCACAGTTGTCCAAAAACCCCATATAAGGAGAAACCTGCAAGGAACCTGAGCCAACCCTAGTATTGGATGCCACTCTGGACACAAATGCACAGTCTGAAACACCCTCATCACCTGCATCCAGTCAGACACCAGAGTCAATGATCCTGAGTCAGAAGATTGAATGACATTCCCCTAGGGCCTCATTCAAACCCTTTATTAGGTTTTCAGGCTTCTGTCCTCAGAGACCTGTTCTGGATTACCAATTTATGATACAACATATGGCCGCTGAGCCCCACAACAGAATATCTCCTGCCCCCAGAAGCAATCCGGGCTTTTGGGCCTGTGTCAAATCCTCAGGCTAGATGAATCCTGCATGGCCCATTAACCACCAGCACATTCTAAGATCTCCATGGTAACAAACCAACATTTTGACCCATCTTCATGAGGTTCCATGTCCAATCCAGTCTTTATTTCTTCGCCTCAAAGCCACCAGATGCCATGTTCCTTCGCTGTCATGGTCAATGAAGGTGTGCTTTCCAGTCACCCATGTGGGAGATCTATGTTATCCGATCTTTCGACATGGGGAACCATGGAGGAAACAAATCAGACTGCCCCTGTCTGGTAGAAGGAAACCTTAATGTTTGGAGCATCTCAAAAACACCAGATTGGGAAATCCTCCATGGCCTCTTGACGCCACCCCTCCATTTTTGTGTCATCATAGACACAAACTCCAGCATGAGCAAATATCTGACATCCACCCTCACTCAAGTGCTGAATATTGGATTCAAACATTGCACACTGGAAATTCCTTTCGCTTGATACAGAATGTAACCATAGCTTAGGTTTACAATTCCATCCTCAGTCTCCTGGTCCACAAGCCCTCTTGATAGTGAATTCTAGAGCCCCAAAGCAGCATTCTGCCTTCCCCTTACAAACAAGAAGGGCCTGGTGAGTCTGCACAGAAACCATACATGAGGATCAATCTGCTCGGCACTCGAGGGAACCCCAATTTATAGGCTGCCCTGGGCACTAGTGCTGTGTCTGACAGAGCCTGAGCCAAGACCTAGTGTCAGCCACCCAGTGATCGGGGCCCATATCCACGATTTGATACTGGCCATGGCCCATGTCCATCATCTTTACCCATCCTTGGTATTCAGGCCTCTGTCCCCAGACCTTTGCTGGAATCCCCGCTAATGGGGGAACCTGAAGCACTATAGAGAACTCCTCTTTCTCCATGGCAGGATTCTGGCTGTTGGGATGGGTGTCCAACCCTCAAAGTGGGAGCCAGCTGCATGGCCAATGTGACCACGCCCACTCATGAGGGCCACCTGGGCATAAGCAGGTATTGTGACCCTCAGCCTGAGAATGATTTCAAACAAGCCCTCTCAGTTGCACCTCCAGGATCCTGCATGCAGGCCTGGTAAGCCACTAGGCCCAAATCCTAACACTTGGTGGGATTTTCCAGGGGACCAAACCCAGAGTCCGTCTCTGGAATCCATATTTTAGGGCACCCCTAACATGAAAAACAGCACTCTTCCCTTCCCCGAAAAAGCCACCAACTATTGGGAGCCACCAGGATCCTTAGAGAGGAAAAATCTCCCATGGACCCATGAGGCCACAACTGCATTCTGAGGCCATCCTGCACATAATACAGAGAAAAAAGCCTGTCATTCTGCCTTTGAGTCACCCGATTAACAGTTCCTGAAGAGCTGCCATCCATGTCTATGCATTGGGCCTGTGATAACCTTGCCACTAACCCTAACCCAAGTTTGTGTTTTCAGACTTCCCTCCCAAAACCATGGCTCACATGCCCTCCAGTTTGTGATAACTGGAGCCACACCACGGGATTGTATCTGTCTTCCCAAAGGAAACTGTGATTGTCACTATTAAACAAACCCTCTAGATTAGGAGAAACCTGCAAGGCCCCTAAGCCCAGCCCCATATTGGAGGCCACTCTGGACGCAAATGCACAGTCTGACACACCATATCACCTACATCCAGGCTGATATCCAAGTCAATGGTCCTCAGACAGAAGATTGAACCTGATATGCTCCTAGGATTCACTGGAACACTAGAATAGGTTTTCAGGTATCTGTACTCAGAAGGCAGTTCTGAATATCAATGTATGATACAATATGGTCACTGAGCCACACAAAAGAACATCTCCTGTCCTTAGAAGAAAGCTGTGCTCTGGACCTGTGTCAAACACTCTGGGTAGATGAATCCTTCAAGGCCCCCTGGCAACCAGCACATTCTATGATCTCCCTGACAACATACCAGCATTGTGACCCATCTTCATGAGACTCCATGACAACTCCAGCCCTTGGTACTTCGGCCCAGAGCCACCAGAATGAAACTGCCATGTTCCTCTGCTGCCATGGTCAATGTAGGTGTACTTTCCAGGCATCCAGCGGGAGTGCTCTGATACCAACTTTCCACATGGGGAACCCTGGAGGAAACAAACCAGACTTCCCTGTACGGTAAAAGGAATCTTTGCTGTATGGAGTATCTCAAGCCTGAGGGTGGGTAATCCTCCATGGCCTCTTGAGGCCACCCATCCATTTGTTGGTCATCATAGACACTAACTCCAGCGTGAGCAATCAACTGACATCTGCACTTACTCAAGTGCTGGATATTTGAATCAGCTGCTACACACTGGAATTTCCTTATGCTTGGCACTGAATTTAAAAGTAGCTTGGCGGGACGCCTGGGTGGCTCAGTTGGTTAAACAGCTGCCTTCGGCTCAGGTCATGATCCCAGCATCCTGGGATCGAGTCCCACATCAGGCTCCTTGCTCCGCAGGGAGCCTACTTCTCCGTCTGACTCTGCCATACACTCTGTCTGCCTGTGCTTGCTCTCGCTCGCTCTCTGACAAATAAATAAAATCTTAAAAAAAAAAAAAGTAGCTTGGGTTTGCAATTCCATCCTCACCCTGGTGTTCAGTAAGCTCTCTTGATAGGGAATTCTGAAGCCACAACACAGCATTCTGCCTTCCCCATAGCAAGAAAAAACAGCCTGGAGAGACTGCCCAGAAACCCTACATGAGGATAAATCTACTCGACCCTCGAGTGAACCCCATTTATAGGTTCACCTGGCCACTAGCGCTGAGTCTGACAGAACCTCGTCTCTGACCTCGTGTCAGGACCCAGAGACTGGGCTCCAACTCCAGAATGTGAGACCAGCCATGTCCCAGGGCTGTCATCTCTACCCATTCTTGATTCAGGCATCTGTCCCCAGACATTTGCTGAAATCCCTGCCAATGGGGGAACCAGAAGCACAATAGGGAAATCCTCCTTCCCCATGGCAGGAATGATGGCTCTTGGGATGGGTTTCCAGACCTCAGAGTGGTAGCCAGCTGAATGGCCAATGATAACCCGCCCACTCATGAGGGCTGCCCTGGACACAAGCAGGCATTGTGACCCCCAACATGAGCATGCTTTCAAACAAACACTCTCAGTTGCATTCCAGAATCCAAATTTGCAGGCCTGATATGCCCCTAAGCACAAATCCTAACACCTGGTGGGATTTTTCAGGGGCCCAGAAACACAGCCTGTCTGTGGAATCCCTGTTTTGGGACACCCCTAAGATGGAAAATAGCACTCTCCCCTTCGCCAAGAAAGCCACCATAGTATAGGGAGCCGCTAGGATCCTTGAGAGGAAAAATCTCCCATGGATCCATGAGACCACACCTGCATTCCGAGGCCATCCTGGACACAAAAGCCAGATACACAAGCCTGTGCTACCACCTTCAAGGCAACTAATTTATAGTTCCAGACGAGCTGCCCTCCAGGTCTATGCATTGGGCCTGCGATCACCTCACCGCTAACCTTAACCCGAGTTTGTGCTTACAGACTTCTATCCCGAAACCATGGCTCATATTTCCTCCAGGATGGGGTCTCTGGAGCCACACCAAAGGACTGTGCCTGCCATCCCCAAGGAAAATGTGTCCGTCACATTTGCCTAAAACTTCCAGATAAGGAGAAACCTGCAAGGCCCCTGAGCCCACCCCAATACTGGAGGCCCCTCTGGACACAAATGTGCAGTCTGAAATACGCTGATCACCTGAATCCAGGCAGATACCCAAGTCAGTGTTTCTCAGTCAGAAGATTGAATCTGACATGTGCCTATGACCTCATTGTAACCCCTGATTAGGTTTTCAGGCATCTGTAATCAGAGACCTGTTCTGGAGTACCAACTTAAGATACAACATATGGTCCCTGATCCCCACAACAGAACATCTCCTTTGTCTAGATGGAAGCCGTGCTCTTTGAACTGTGTCAAACCCTCAGGGTAGATGAATCCTACTTGGCCCGTAGCCACCAGCAGATTCTAAGATCTCACTGGTAACAAGCCAGCATTGTGAGCCATCTTCACGAGATTCCATGTCAACTACAGGCCTTGGTACTTCACTCCAGAGCCTTCAGAAAGAACCTGCCATGTTCCTCAGCTGCAATATTCAGTGGAAGTGTGCTTTCCAGGCATCCCTGTGGGAGTGCTCTGCTACCCAAACTTTCCACATGGGGGACTCTCGAGCAAACAAATCTGACTGCCCTGTCCTGTAGAAGGAAACCTGGCTGTTTGGAGCATCTCACAAGCTCAAGTGTGGGAAATCCTCTATGACCTCTTTTCAACTCCCCTCCATTTGTCGGTCATTATAGACACAAACTCCAGCTTGAGCAAACATCTGACGTCTGCGCTTACTCAGGTGCTGGATATTCGAATCAGCTGCTGCACACTGGAAATGCCATTCGCTTGTCACTGAATTTATTCATAGCTTGGGTTTACAATTCCATCCTCACCCTACTGGTCCACAAGCCCTCATGATAGGGAATTCTGCAGCCACAACACAGCATTCTGCCTTTCCAATAGAAAGAAGAAGGGCCTGGTGAGTCTGCCCAGAAACTCCACATTATGATCAATCTACTTGTCCCTTGAGGGAACCCTGAATTATAGACAGCCCTGGCCCCTAGTGTTGTGTTGGACAGAGCCTAAGCCCCGACCTCGTGTCAGCCACCTAGAAGGCGGGGCCCATATCCTGCATGTTAGACTGGCCACGGAACAGAGCCGTCATTTTTACCCATTCTTGGTATTCAGGCATGTGTCCCCAGACCTTTCCTGGAATCCCTACCAATGAGGGAACCTGAATCACAATAGAGAAATCCTCATTCCCCATGGCAGGATTCCTGTAAGTTCGGAAGGGTGTCCAACACTCAGAGTGTTAGCCTACTGAATGGCCATTGAGACCACCCCCATTCCTGAGGGCCACCCTATGCAAAAGCTGGCATAGTGACCCTCAGCCTGAGCATGCTTTCAAACAAACGCTCTCAGTTGTATCTCCAGGACTTGCATTTGAGGCCTGGTAAGCCCCTATGCCCAAATCATAACCCTTGGTGGGTATTTCCAGGTGCCCAGAGCCAGAGAACTTCTCTGCAATCCCTGTTATGGGACACCCTTAATATGGAAAACAGAACTCTTTCCTCTCTGAGAAAGCCACCACATTATAAGGAGCCGCCAGGATACTTGAGAGGAAATATCACCCATGGACACCTGAGACCACACCTGCATTCTTAGTCCATCGTGGATACACAATCCAGATAAAAAAGCCTGTGCTACCTCCTTTGAGGCATGTGATTTACATTTCACACGGAGCTTCCCTCCAGGAGTATGCATTGGGCCTACAATCACTTCGCCACTAAACCTAACCCGCGTTTGTGTTTGCAGACTTCCCTCCCAAAACCATGGCTCTCATGCCCTCCAGCATGGGGTCTCTGGAGCCACACCACAGGACTGTGCCCACCATTGCCAAGGAAACTGTGCCCGTCAAATTGCCCTATCTTTCCAGATTAGGAGAAACCTGCAAGGCCCCTGAGCCCACCCCAATACTGGTTGCCACTCTGTACACAAATGTACAGTCTGGAACACCCTGACCACCTACATCTAGGCAGACATTGAAGTCAATGATACTGAGTCAGAGGATTGAACCTGACATTCCGTTAGGATTTTATTGGAACCCTAGATTAAATTTTCAGGCATCTATCCTCAGAGTCCTGTTCTGCAATACCAAATTATGATACATTTGGTCCGTTAGCCCCACATCAGAACATCTCTGGTCCAAGAAGGAAAACGTGCCCTTTGACCAGTGTCAAACCCTCAGGGTAGATGAATCCTACATGGTCCCTTAGCCACCAGCACACTGTAAGGTCTCCATGGTAACAAACCTGCATTATGACCCATCTTCATGAAACTTCATGTCAACTCCAGGCCTTGGTAATTCGCCCAAGAGCCACAAGAACGAATTGGCCATGTTTATCAGCTGCAATTTTAATGGAGGTGTGCTTTTCAGGCATCCATGTGGGAGTGCTCTGCTACCCAAACTTTCCACATGGGGGACCCTGGAGCAAATAAACCAGACTCCCCCTGTCTGGTAGAAGGAAACTTTGCTGTTTGAAGCATCTCACAAGCCCCAGCATGTGAAATCCTCCATGGCCTCTTGACGCCACCCCTCCATTCGTCGGTCATCATAGACATAAACTCCAGCATGAGGAAATGTCTGACTTTCACCTTTACTCAGGTGCTGGATATCTGGAATCAGACACTGCACAATGGAACTGCCTTTCGCTTGGCACTGAATTGAACCTTAGCTTGAGTTTACAATTCCATCCTCACCCTACTGGTCCCCAAGCCCGCTTGATAGGGAATTCTGGGGCCACAACGCAGCTTTTTGCCTTCCCCTTAGAAAGAAGAAGGGCATGGTGATTCTGCCCAGAAACTCTGCATGAGGATCAATCTGCTCAGCCCTTGAGGGATCCCTGATCCATACTCAGCCCTGACCACTAGTTCTGTTTCTGACAGAGCCTGAGTGCTCAATTTATGTCAGCTATTCAGAGAGTCAGGCATGTGAGACAGGCCATGTCTCAGGTCCCTCATCTCTACCCATTCTTGGTATTCAGGCATCTGTCCCCAGACATTTGCTAGAATACCTGCTAATGGGGGAACCTGAGGCACAATAGAGAATTCTTCCTTTTCCATGGCAGGAATCCTGGTAGTTGGGATGGGTGTCCTACATTAAAGTGGTAGCCAGCTGCATGGCCAAGGAGACAACTCCCACTCATAAGGGCTGCCCTAATCACATCAGGCATTGTGACACTCAGACTAGCATGCTTTCAAACAAACGCTCTCAGTTGTACCTCCAAGTCACACATTGTAGGCCTGGTACTCCCCTAGGCCCAAATCCTAATCCTGGTGGGATTTTCCAAGCACCCAGACTCACAGCCCTTCTCTGGAATCCCTTTTTGGGGAACATCTAAGATTGAAAACAGCACTCTTCCATTCAAACGAGAAAGCCACCATATTATTGGGAGCTTCCAGGATCCGTAGAGAGGAAAATACTCTCATGGAAACATTAGAACACACCTGCATTCCAAGGCTATCATGGACACACAATCCAGATACAAAAGCCAGTGCTAGTGCCTTCGAGGTACGTGATTTACAGTTCCTGACGATCTGCCCTCCAGGTCTATGCATTGGGCCTACGATCACCTCGCAACTCAACCTAATCTGAGTTTGTGATTGCAGACTTCTCTCCCAAAACCATGGCTTACATGCCCTCCACGATGGAGTCTCTGGAGCCACACCACAGGACTGTGCCTGCCACCCCCAAGGAAACCGTGCCCACAAATTTGCCTAAACCTTCAAGATTAGGAGAAACCTGCAAGGCCCCAAAGCCCACCCCAATATTGGAGGCCATTCTGTACACAAAGGCACAGTCAGAAACACCCTGATTGCCTACATATAGGCAGACACCGAAGTCAATGGTCCTGAGTCTGATGATTGAACCTGAAATTCCCCCTTGGACTTCATTGGAACCCTAGATGAAGTTTTTAGGCATCTGTCCTCAGAGGCCTGTTCTGGAATACCAACTTATGATACAACATTTGGTCCGTGAGCCCCACAACAGAACATCTCCGATACCCAGAAAGAAACCGTGTTCTTCGACCGGTGTCAAACCATCAGGATAGACGAATCATACATGGCCCCTTAGCCACCAGCACATAGTAAGATTTCCGTGGTAACAAAACTGCATTGTGACCCAACTTCATTAGAATTCAGGCCTTGGTACTTTGCCCTAGAGCAACCAGAAAGAACCTGCCATGTTCCTTAGGTGCAATGGTCAATGTAGGTGTGCTTTCCAGTATCCACGTGCGAGTACTATGCTACCCAAACTTTTCACATGGGGGAACCTGGTGTAAACAAACCAGACCTCCCCTGTCCAGTAAAAGGAAACCTTATGTTTGGATCAACTCACAGGCCTCAGCGTGTAAACTGCTCCATGGCCTCTTGATGCCACCACTCCATTGGTCGGTCATCATAGACACAAACTCCAGTCTAAGCAAACATCTGACATGCACCCTTATCCCGGTGCTGGATGTCTTGAATAAACCACTGCACATTGGAACTGCCTTCCACTTGGCACTGAATTGAACCATAGCTTGTGTTTACAATTCCATCCTCACCTGACTGGTCCCTAAGCCCTCTTGATAGTGAAATCTGGGGCCACAACGCAGCATTCTGCCTTCCCCATCGAATGAAGAAATGCCTGGTGAGTCTGCCCTGAAAACCCACATGAGGATCAATCAGGTCTGCCCTCGAGTCAACACCGATTTATAGGCTGCCATGGCCACTAGTGCCGTGTCTGACAGAGCCTGAGCCCGACTGAGTTTCAGCCACTAGAGAGCAGGCCCCATATCTAGCATTTGGGATTGCCATGGCCCAAGTATGTCATCTCTACCCATCCTTGATATTCAGGCACCTGTCCCCAGACCTTGGCAGGGATCCCTGCCAATTAGGGAACTTGAAGCACAATAGAGAACTGTTCTTTCCCCATGGCAATAAACCTGGCTTTTGGGATGGGTGTTCAACCCTTAAAGGGGGAGCCAGTTACAACATCAATGACACCACACACACTCCTGAGGACTACCCTTGGCACAAACAGGCATTGTGACCCTCACCCTGAGCATGCTTTCAAAAAATCCCTCTCAGATTCACCACAATGATCCCTCATTTCAGGCCTGGTATGCCTGTAGGTTCAAATCATAAAACTTGGTGGGATTTTCGAGTTGCCCAGACCCAGAGACCATCTCTGGAATTTTTGTTTTGGTGCACCCTTCAGATGGAAAACAGGCCTCATCCCTTCCCCAAAAATGTCACCAAATTATGAGGAGCCACCAGGATCCATAGAGAGGCAATGTCTCCCATGGACCCATGAGAACACACCTGCATTCTGAGGCCATCCTGGACACACAATCCGGAGAGAAAAGCCTGTGCTACTGCCTTCCATTCACCCTAATTACAGTTCCAGATGAGCTGCTCTCAAGGTCTATGCATTGGGCCTGTGATCACCTCGCCACTCACCCTAATTCGAATTTGTGTTTGCAGACTTATCTACCAAAAGCATGGCACACATGCCCTCCAGGATGGGGTCTATGTATCCACACTGCAGGACTGTCCCTGCCATCCACAAGGAAACTGTTTCCATCACAGTTGCCCAAACTGTATAGATTAGGAGAAACCTACAAGGCTTCTGGGCCTACCCCAATTTCGGCGGCCGCTCTGAACACAAATGCACAGTCTGAAATACCTTGATCCCCTACATCCAGGAACACAGCCAAGTCAATGGTCCTGAGTCAGAATAATGAACCTAACATGCCCCTAGGACGTCATTGGAACCATTGATTCGGTTTTCAGACATGTGTCCTCAGAGGCCTGTTCTAGAATGCGAACTTATGATACAACATGTGGTGCATGGGCCACACAACAGAACATCTCCTGTGCCCAGAAGGAAACCGTGCCCTACAATCTGTGCATAATCCCAGAGTAGTAGATTCCTGCACAACTACTAAGCCACCAGCACATTCTAAGATCTACCTGGTAACAAACCAGCTGTGTGGCCCATCTGCAAGAGATTCCATGTCAAATCAAGGACTTGGTACTTTGCTACAGAGACACCAGAATAAAGCTGCCATGTTCTTCAGTTGCAATGGTCAATGAAGTTGAACATTCCAGGCATCCATGCGGTAGAGCTCTGCTACCCAAACTTTCCACATGGGGGACCCTGGAGCAAATAAACCACACTCCACCTGTCCAGTAGAACGAAACCTTGCTATTTGGAGCAGCTCATGAGTCTCAACGTGAAAATCCCTCCATGGCTTCTTGACGCCACCCCTCCATTTGTCAGTCATCATAGACACAAACTCCAGTGTGAGCAAATATCCGACGTCCTCCCTTACTAAGGTGCTGGATATCTCGAAAAAGCTGCTGGACACAGGAACTGCCTTCTGCTTGGCAGTGAATTGAACTGTAGCTTGTGTTTACAATTCCTTCTGAAAGACCCGCGGATCCCCTTACCCAAGAATCCAACACTGCCACTGGATGCAATCAGCAAGAGGTTCTTTATTGTTACGCAGGCGCCTGCGGGTGGTCAGCGCGCACCTGCGGGTGGTCAGCAGCTCCTGCTAGCTGAGCACACCCGGCTGGGGTGCTGCCGGGTTTTTATAGACAGGTACAAACAAGTTTTGGGTGGGGCGCAACTGGTTGGTGGACAGTTAGAACTTTTGAAAAAGGCATACGTGGAGTTTGCTGATTGGCTTTGGGGACCGGCTCGCACGGAAGAGAGAGGCAGGAAGGGGGAACAAGCTGATTGGTTCTGAGGGCCCACGCGCGGGAGGAGAGAGGCAGGGAGGGGGAACAAGAAGGGGGAAGGTAGGAATGCCATCATGGCGTCTTCTATTATTTCTATAAGCCAAGCAGTTACAGAAGGGCAAAAGAGCAATTAATCACGCAATTAATAACCTAATCTATGCCTAAAAGCCAGCGGTTCACAGAAAAGCAAACAAGCGGTTAGTTATCCTATCTAACTTCTAGGGGAGGGGTCTTTCATTCACCCCTTTTTCTTTATCATGGATAGAATCTTATATCCATTCGTCTTGTTCCTGCTCTAAGTGGGGTGCAAGGCTCCAGCTTCTGTTTTCTCCTCAGCCAGCCTCCTGCTCCTTCATTTCCCCCTGAACAATCTTGACCCTGAAATCTTTAAGGGGGTTGAAGGTGGAAGGTCTCATATTCTATAACTTCTTCATGCTGAATAGGGGCGTAGAGCTGTCCCTACCTGCTCGGGTCAATATTGATCAGGGAAGGAACGTATAAGGGAGTTACAAAGGTGGAGGCAGCTGAATCCAGTGCTGACAGTGAAGAGGCGTCCTTGCGCGCGACAAGGATCGTCTGTCGTGGCGAAGTCCTTGTAGCAATGGAGTCTCGGCACCAAGTAGAGAAACATGGAACAAAGCAACATATTAGGATTAATAAGGCGATAAGAATGAGAAGCCCGAAAGGGAGATTCGGCCATAGTCCTCCTTCAAATTAGGAACTTAACCATTTACTGAGAGAGAAGGATCTTGTAGGGCCTTAATCTGGGTGTTCATATCCTTTATTATTCCTGTGACATTTTTGTGATAGTCTGGGATGTATACGCAACATTCTGTCTCGATAATTGCGCATGTGCTATCCTGGGCTGCTGTCAGGACATCCAAGGCCATCCTATTTTGTAGGACCGCCTTGCATATCTGTGACACTTCAGTATTAAGCTGGGAGATGCTATTTAGTGAATCATTGAGTGCCTTTGTAGTATATTTATTAAGGGCTTCTACACGCCACATGACATCCTCTAGTCCCACAGATGGAACAAAGATGGGTGCTAAGTGATCACACCATTTAAAAACAAATTGTGTCCATCTTTGTTTCAAGTTGGGGAGATTAGCTGGAGTTGTGATGGTTTTAGTAATGCGCCCATGAATCCAGGCAAATCCTAAAGTACAGCGACCTATCCACCCTGGAGGAAGCCAGGGCCACAGGTTGGTTCCACATATCCAGTGGGTTCCGTTTGGAGCTGGCCATCTGATGCCAGGTCACCTTGCCCAATCAGTAGCAAACCGGTCAGTAGCCTGGAGTACTATTACTTGGGAACACATTTCTAGTGAGCCATCCTAGACATCATGTGTTATTTGCCCAAGTACCACTCGTATGATTCTTGTTCCCAGCATAAAAATGCCTTCTGACTGAGCTGTCCAATCATGGGTGTAAGACACAGATGTGTATCCCAGATTTGATATATGCCATCCTTAGTATAGCGATGAGGAGGGTTTTGGAACTTAGGCCCATATTGGATTGGGGATTTATGGCTTGATAGCAATCCCCTTTCCTTCCAAATAGCTCCATGGGCATGTAGTACCAGGAAAGCATATTTGGAGTCAGTATAAATGTTAATTCTTAGGCTTTGGCAATTGCAAAGTGCTAGTGAGCACTATGGCACACCTAGCTTTTCTTATTTTTTTCTATGAAAACTACTGTCATCAGAAAACCAACTGTCATTCATATTTTTAATAGGGGCATCTTAAATCTGGCCAGATAGAGTAAGCAAGATCAATAACTTTTAAACATTTTTGCTCTATAGAGAAAGAAGTACAGTGGTCAGGTTCAGGCATACAGGTAACTAGGTTTAAAGTCTGACAAGTTTTAAGTATTAATTCTGGCATATCTATAAGTATAGTCCAATATTTAATAAGTCGGCCTCCATCATCCATTGGTGGCCTTTGGCTTCTAAGACAAATCTGGACCTGATGTGAAGTCATTACAGTCAAGGACTGTTTTCTAGTGAGCTTTGAGGCTCTTTTTATGAGGAGGGCTGTTCTATGCTTAGCTAAAGCATCTGTTTGCAATTGCACCTCAACAGAGGTGGCCTCTAGGATAAATATGACTAAGGGATGAAACCAATAAGACGACCTTTGAGTGGTCCAGCCTTAACAATATCCTGATTACAGAGGATCACTGGCAAGTGAGAAAACTTGTTAAAAGATAAGGGGAGTCCCTCATGGAGCATTCAATCCATTCATAAAGAAAGTGGGGTCACCCATTATTTCCACAAGTCCATAGTTAATCCTATGGAGTGCGGTATGCTGGCTTTTAGACAATTTCATTATTCCAGTTATTTCATCATGTGCCGTGGGGTCTGCTAATATCCCCACAAAACAGTAAGATTGACTAAAGAAGCGATTGTACAACTTCTCTGAAGTTTATCTCAAATTGTTTAGCTTAGGTAAACATTTAAAGACAATCAAATCTAGAATTTAACATTCATAAAGGTGTGTTACTAAAACAATTTTTCTCTCTAAAATAACCCTCATTTCCAGAGATAGCCAAATCAGGACTAATTCACTTGTGAAACAAGTCCAGTTTTAACAAACTTGGCCTAATTATTTACATAAGCTCAGCAAGAACAGTGACTGTGATCAATAGATCTTTTAGAATCTGCTTTGCTGGAACTTTGTATAAGGAATCTCTAGGTTGAACTTTTAGTAGCCTCTCCAGGCCAGAAGCCAAGCCCTGTACTTACCATGAGGCATGCCTGCAATGCCTTGGGCGAATTTCTCTTCCCGAGACTGCACCTACCAAGGAGTGACATTCTTTACTCACCTGGTGGGGCTGTTGGGAACTCTGTAAGCAAGGTATCAGGCCAACAGTCCCAAGGGGCTTTATGGCTCCAGGTTTCATAAAGTCAACCTTAGTTCCTTAAAGCTGTCTGGTCATTTCTGAGTCTTTTCAAATATGACATCCCAGTCAAAGCCTTGGTAAAATAACCAGTTTCCAATTCTTTCCTGTTACAAGGAGAACAGATTCTTATTGAACTTATGCAAATGACTGATTGCCATGGAAGAAAGAATACTTACTAAGACCTTTTGGTTTCAGAAGGTTCAGATAGAGAGAAAATTTGAATGCCTTGAGCACTTTTACAAATGAACACTTTTACATCTCTATAAGTTACAGATAACTAGGAGGGAGTATCCCTAGTCTGTAAGAGCAAACAGTAGAGAGAACCAGCAATGTTTAAAGACAAAACATTAAGGGACACAACACTATAATCTTTTAGTCCCATGTTACTAAATCTGGTGAATGCGGCTTTAGTCAGTTCTGGAAATTCTTACCCATTTCAGTTTTAGGATTTTCAAGCATATCAAATATCTGTAAAAGTCCTTTATAGGAATCTCCTTGAAGATAAAACTCATTTTACCAGAGAATTAAAACAATTATAAATGACAAAAACTCAGAATGGATATGGTTAGAGCTAAAGAGACATGGGAGTTTACAATTTTGCTGCAAGGAAATCAGGTTATTTCTGTGATACATAACATTTCCATAATTACAGTATCAAGCGATGATCTCTCAAAACGTTAAAACTTTAGGAAGTGCGTAGAATCTCTAGAATAGTTATAGCATTTTCCCAAATGTAACCCAAGGTTTATCATTGGTTCAGTAGTACTTCATGAGCAACTTCACATACCAAGGAAAAGCCTGAGTTAAATAGATTTACAATTTAAATCTTGTCAACATTTGCTAAAATCTTAGAAAGTTCTAAAGCACATGCCTAAATATAATTAGGGATGTTAAACACCTGATAAAACTGAACATAGAAACTCGTTTTTCTGGGCAGGCAAAGAAAAAAACCATTTACATTTTCTTAACAGCATATCAATTGATCTAAGAAAACATTGTCCTTTTGAACAGAGAATTTCAGTCTTGTACCAATGTACCTTTAAAACCCATTCATTTCAATCTTAATCCATTCTTGACCATAGCTAAAATTCCTTTTCTGAAGATTTCCCTTCATAAACCTTCTACAACTTTCCTTTGCATTCAGGTTTTGTCCCAAGCCACTTCCTTCTAAACAACCATCTCATTTAGGACAAAATTATCTTTCTTTACCTTCAACAAAATGTATTCCCATTCCTTAAATCTTTCCTACATATCTCCTATTTTCCTACATACAGAGTTTCCTTTTATTTCCATCAGTCTTAGTTACACTAAGCAGAACTTTGTATTCTTAGAAACACCTTTAGTTATTAACCAATTGTCAACTGTTACAACAGAATTCTTCAGGTGGCAAATTTATGAATCAGTTAAGTGGAAAACAAGTTTACCAGCAGATTTAAATACTCTTAGTTTCTTTGCAGTAAGAAGTCAAAAGCACAAACCTACATCCAGTAATTTATGACTTAGTATTTTATCCTGTTTGGTTAAGACCTAGATGTCCACAATTTAATTCCATTTGTCATCCAAGCAAAACTTTAAAACTTTCAGGTTACCAAAGACTTTGAAAGCTACTTCAGCAATTACCCATTAGAACTTTGAGATAGACAATTAACCATCAGTTTAGTCATTTCTCTGCTAACAAATTTTAACAAGTAACACAAGCTTATTTGACCTTCAGTAAATTTTGAAGTTTCACATTTACTGCTGATAACTTAAAAGACAGGTCTTAATTAAACCAACAAACTTAACTTAGTTCCAGTAGTGATTTATGTTCCACCTGGACCCTCTCCACTTTAAATGTTTACCTGAGACATGCGTGGGAAGATCTGGAGTGGGGAGTGTTAGGTCCAGGGGTGCTCTTCTTGCTCCTTTACAGTGGAGAGAGAAGGAGCCGTGGTGCATGATCTAGAGGCCAGTCATGCAGGCTGCACATACGTTGGTACAGAAACACGTAAGGGGGAAACAGTAGAAACAAAGTGCTACCAGGAGGCAGAGAAAAGATTACCAGTTTTAGAGCTCATAAGCCCCAACAGAGGAGCAGAGGCCATGCTTTCCCACCAGCAAGGGGGGAGGGGTTAGGCAGTCCAAGTCAGGCCAGAGAACACAAGGAAACTTCCCAGAAACAAAGAGAGTTTCGGCAGCTGCTTGGGAATATTCCTTATAGTCTCTGTCTCGAGTTAGACCAACCCCAGTTGGCTCCAGTAATAGCCATTTACATGGGAAGTGAGTGAGGGAGAAGCCCCCCACATCTATTAGGAGAAACAGAAAGAAATAAAGCCAGAGTCCCCTTAAACAGAATGTAACCTTCATGACCAGTACAAGGAACATATATCCACATTTAAAGACATAACATGGAGACATGCATGAAGACATACATTGTTGGCCTCCATTCGGAGTCAAAGAAAACACCAAGGACAATAAGCAAGACACACAAAACAATTAACAAGAAGGACGCTGCGCGATTTCGGTACAAAACCGAAAATACAAATTCAACCGGCCCAGGGGAACCACGAGGTCTCCCTTTGGCGGACAGAACCAGCCTAGGGGAACCAAAAGGCTCCTCTGCGGCGGACAGAACCAGCCCAGGGGAACCAAAAGGCTCCTCTGCGGCGGACAGAACCAGCCCAGGGGAACCAAAAGGCTCCTCTGCGGCGGACAGAACCAGCCCAGGGGAACCAAGAGGCTCCTCTGCGGCGGACAGAACCAGCCCAGGGGAACCAAGAGGCTCCTCTGTGGCGGACAGAACCAGCCCAGGGGAACCAAGAGGCTCCTCTGTGGCGGACAGATCCCTGGGGCGTCCCCCAGGGTGGCAGGGGAGAAGTCCGAGTTCGTCAACTCCTTCTCAAGCTGCCTACAGAATACAGAGCAACAACGCGCGCTGTTGTACAGTCCTATTCTGCTACCCGCAGAACAGGCAGAACAGAGGCCTCACAAGACGAGAGACAAACAAGAGCACGAGACAGGAGACAAAAACACATAGTTATTAAAATTTAAATGCTGGCCAGCTTACCTCCCAGTGGGAGTCGGTTGGATCCTTGGGCAGGAGTCCGATGATCTCGGTGGAACCTCCAAATGAAAGACCCCTCCCCTAGAAGATAGATAGGATAACTAACCGCTTGTTTGCTTTTCTGTGAACCGCTGGCTTTTAGGCATAGATTAGGTTATTAATTGCGTGATTAATTGCTCTTTTGCCCTTCTGTAACTGCTTGGCTTATAGAAATAATAGAAGACGCCATGATGGCATTCCTACCTTCCCCCTTCTTGTTCCCCCTCCCTGCCTCTCTCCTCCCGCGCGTGGGCCCTCAGAACCAATCAGCTTGTTCCCCCTTCCCGCCTCTCTCTTCCGCGCGAGCGGGTCCCCAAAGCCAATCAGCAAACTCCACGTATGCCTTTTTCAAAAGTTCTAACTGTCCACCAACCAGTTGCGCCCCACCCAAAACTTGTTTGTACCTGTCTATAAAAACCCGGCAGCACCCCAGCCGGGTGTGCTCAGCTAGCAGGAGCTGCTGACCACCCGCAGGTGCGCGCTGACCACCCGCAGGCGCCTGCGTAACAATAAAGAACCTCTTGCTGATTGCATCCAGTGGCAGTGTTGGATTCTTGGGTAAGGGGATCCGCGGGTCTTTCACTTCCTCACCCGACTGGTCCCCAAGCCTTCTTGATAGCGAATTATGGAGACACAACACAGCATTCTGCCTTCCCGATAGAAACAAGTGTCTGGTGAGTCTGGCCAGAAACCCCACATGAGGATCAATCTGCTCGGCCCTATATCGGAGGGACCCTGATTTATAGGTTGCCCTGGCCACTAGTGCTGTGTCTGACAGAGCCTGAGCCCAGACCTAGTGTCAGTCAGCAGAGTTTGAACCCCACATCTAGCATTTGGGAATGCCATGGCTCAAGTATTTCATCTCTACCCATCCTTGGTATTCAGGCACCTGTCCCCAGACCTTTGCTGGAATCCCTGATAATGGGGCATCCTGAAGCACAATAGAGAACTCCTCCTTCTTCATATCAGGAAACTTGGCTGTTAGGATGGGTGTTCAACCCTGAAAGGGGGAGTCATTTACAAGTCCAGTGAGACCACACAAACTCCTCAGGGATGCCCTGGAGGCAAACAGGCCTTGTGACCCTCAGCCTGAGCATGCTTTCAAACAATCCTTCTCTGTTGCACCACCATGAACCCGCATTGCAGGCCTAATATGCCCCTAAGCCCAAATCCTAGCACTTGTTGTGATGTCCCAGATGCCATGAACCAGAGCCCGTCTCTGGAATCCCTGTTTTGGGGCACCCATAAGGTGGAAAACATCACTCTCCCCTTCCCCGAAAAAGCCACCAAACTATGGAGAGCCACCAGGATCCATAGAGAGGAAAAGACTCCCATGGACCCATGAGACCACACCTGCATTCCAAGGCCATCCTGGACACACAATCCAGAGAGAAAAGCCTGTGCTACTGCCTTCCAGTCTCCTAATTATAGTTCATGACGAGCTTCCCTCCAGGTCTACGCATTGGGCCTGTGATCACCTCGCCACTCACCCTAATTTGTATTTGTGTTTGCAGACTTCTCTCCCAAAACCATGGCTCACATGCCCACCAGAATGTGATCTCTGGAGCCACACCACAGAACTCTGGCTGCCAACCCCAAGGACACTGTGTATATCAGATTTGCCCAAACCTTCCAGATTAGGAGAAACCTGTGTGGCCCCTGAGCCCACACCAATATTGCCGGCCACTCGGGATGGAAATGCACAGTCTGAAACACCCTTATCACCTACATCCAGGGAAATAGCCAAGTCAATGATCGTGAGATAGACGATTGAACCTAAAATGCCCCTAGGCTCTCAATGGAACCCCATTAGGTTTTCAGGCATCTGTCCTGAGGGGCCTGTTCTGAAATACCAATCTATGACACATCATGTGGTCTCTGAGCCACACGACAGAACATCCCCTGTCCCCAGAAGAATACCATGCTCTTCGACCTGTGCCAAACGCTCAGGGTAGGAGAATCCTGCATGGCACCTTAGCAACAAGCACATTCTAAGTTCTCCCTGGTAACAAACAAGCATTGTGGCCCATCTGCAAGAGATCCCATGTCAACTCAAGGCCTTGGCACTTTGTCCCAGAGCCACCAGAACGAATCTGCCATGTTCCTCAGCTGCAATTGTCAATGGAGGTGTGCTTTCCTGGCATCCATGCCGGAGAGCTCTTCTTCACAATCTTTCCACATGGGGAAACCTAGAGTAAACAAACCAGACTTCACCTACTCAGTACAAAGAAATGTTACTTTTTGCAGCAGTTCACAGGCCTCAGCATGTGAACTCCTCCATGGCCTCTTTATACCACCCCTCCACTTGTCGGTCATCATAGACAAAAACTCTAGTGTGAGCAAGCATCTGACATCCACCCTTATTCCAGTGCTGGATGTCTCGAGTAAACTGCTACAAATTGGAACTGCCTTCTGCTTGGCACTGAATTGAACCATAGCTTTTGTTTACAATTCCACCCAAAACTGACTGGTCCCCAAGCCCTCGTGATTGGGAAATCTGGAGCCACAACACAGCATTCTGCCTTCCCTATTGAATGAACAAATGCCTGGGAATCTTCCCAAGGAACTCCACATGAGGATCAATCTGCTCCGCCCTTGAATCTACTCTGATATAAAGGCTGCCATGGCCACTAGCGCTATGTCTGACAGAGCCTGAGCCCCGACCGAGTTTTAGGCCTCATATCTAGCATTTGGGATTGCTATGGCCCAAGTATGTCATCTCCACCCATCCTTGGTATTCAGGCACCTATCTCGAGACCTTGCTGGAAACCCTGCCAATGGGGCAACCTGAAGCACAGAGGAACCTGACGGAAGAGAACTCATCCTTCCTCATGGCAGGACATTTGGCTGTTGGGTTGGGTGTCCAACTCTCTAAGCGGGAGCCAGATATATGACCAATGAGACCACTCCCACTCCTTAGGGCCGCCATGGGAGCAAACAGGCATTGTGAGACTCAGCCTGAGCAAGCTTTTAAACAATCCCTCTCAGTTGCACCATCATGAACCCGCATTGCAGGCCTCATACACCCCTAGGTGCAAATCCTAACCCTTGGTGGGAAGTCCCAGATGCCCAGAAAAAGAGCCTGTATCTGGAATCCCTGTTTTGGGGCACCCATAAGATGGAAAACAACACTCTTCCCTTCCCCAAAAAAACCACCAAACTATGAGCTGCACAGATCCATAGAGAGGAAATTTTCCCATGGACCCATGAGACTATACCTGCATTCCGAGGCCATCCTGGACACACAATATAGAGAGAAAAGCCTGTGCTACTGCCTTCCAGTCACCCTAATTACAACTCCTGACAAGCTGCACTCCAGGTATACTCATTGGGCCTGTGATCACTTTTCCACTAACCATAACCCACATTTGTGTTTGCAGACTTCTCTCCCAAAACAATGGCTCATATGCCCTCCAGGACAGGGTCTCTGGATCCACAACACACGACTGGGCCTGCCATCCCCAAGGAAACTGTGCCCGTCAAACTGCCCAAACCTTCCAGTTTAGGAGAAACACGCAAGAGCCCTGAGCCCAACCCAATATTGTCGGCAGCACTGGACACAAATGCCAGTCTGAAATGCCCTGATCACCTACATCCAAGCAGACAGCCATTTCAATGTTCCTGGGTCAGAAGATTGTACCTGACATGCTCCTAGGACGTCATTGGAACACTAGATTAGGTTTTCAGGCATCTGTCCTCAGGGTCCTGTTCTGAAATACCAACTTAGGATACAGCATGTGGTCCCTGAGCCACACAATAGAATATCTCCTGTCCCCAGTAGGAAACCATGCCCTTCGACCTGTGTCAAAACATCAGGATTGGAGAATCCTGCACAGCACCTTAGACACCAGCACAAACTCTAGTTTGTGCGTTGACCCATACCACAAGCTTTCCATCTGCTGGACAGTCGAGTCCTGTTGAATGGCTCCAGGATGTCCCATACGGAAAGACTGGAGAGCAGGATTCGAAGGATGGATGCCTGTACAGCATACCTCACATTCCCATTGGCTCTTTGTGACAAGACATGTTTGAACTACTGGCTCTGGGGCGAGCTAACCAGGGGGCTAAATTGCAATGGACTCTCCTGCAGATGGGTCATAATGTGGGTTTGTGTGCATGGAGACCTTGGAATATGTTGGCAGCTCAGGGCCCATGAAGTATTCGCCTAACCGAAGGGTGTAATATTGCTCCAATTAAAAAGAGATCCCTATGTGGAGATGAGACAGGTTCTCTTTAGTGCCTCAGAAAAGCCCCAGATACTGGTCTTCAAACCAGTTCTCTGAGTAGAGACACCTGGAAACCAAAGCTAGGGTTCAGATTAGAGCCTAGATGTTTGTCCGTTTCAATCTTCTGTCTCTGGGGACACTGTCTGAGTATCTAAGTGGAGATAGTTGCTCAGCTGGTGTCAGAGTGCCCCTCTTAGTCCATGGCCGAGGCATGGCCTTGGAGACCTTATTGGATTCTCCTAATCTCTAGGGTTGTGGCCAATGGATTGGGTACAGTTTTCTTGGAGAGGACTGGCACAGTCCTTCAGTGTGTCTCCATAGGCCCTAGCCTGGAGGGTGTGTGGGTCCGGGCTGTGGGCACAGAAGTCTGAAAACACAAACTCGGCTTGGGTGCGGAGCCGAGAGCATGGCAGGATGGACCCACAGACCGTGAGAGGAGATCCTCAGCTTATGAAAGAAGGGCAAATGGGAGGCAGTCACGCAAGTTTTTGTCTTTGGATGTTTTGTCTCCCATAGCCGTGGAATGTAGGGGTGACCTCAGGGGCTATGGAAGAGTCTCCCTCTCTGAGGAGTTGGTCCAGCTCTTAAGATTTTGGGGACATTTTGTGGGAAGGGTGGAGTCCTGCTGTCTGGCTCAGGTGTTCTTCCAGGAGAGGGACTCCAGATCACAGTCCTGGGTTCGAGCGAATGGAATACTCGAGCTCTTGTGAAGATTGGGATCATAGGGGCTTGGCAAGCCCCATATGCGGGCTCTTGGTCCAGGCCCTGAGAGACCTTACTTCGACACGGGGCCCATGCTGATGGTCCCAATGCGAGTTTGTACCCAAGGAGGCACTCAAGTTTAGGCTTGGCCTCAGGGGCCATGAAGGTTTCTCCTACACTAAAGGTATGACTTCATGCCAACAGCAAGCTTTCCAGCCATGGGGAAGGAGAAGATCTGATTTGTGCTTCAGTTACCCACGTTTGCCAGGATTTGATATAATATCTAGGGTCAGATGTCTGAAAACCCAGGTTGGTAAGAGATGACGGCATAAGGCCATGGCCTGTCTGATGTGCTTAGTGTGCAGCCAGCTGTTTCCTTGTCTGTCGGGACGTCAGGCTGTGTCAGACAGAGCATTACTGACCAGGGTAGCCTTTCCAGTTAGGGTGCGGTCGAGGCCAGAGCAGGTTGGTTCTCATTTGTGGTTTCTGGAGAGCCCCATAGGGCAACGTTTTTCTTCTGGTGGGCAGGCAGAAAATTGTGTTGTGGTTCTGGAATTCCCAGTCTGGAGGGCTTGTTTGCCAGGAGTGTGAAGAGGGAAGTCTGAAAACACAAGCTAGCGTTAGGTTTGGGACCGAGGGCATGGCAGGCCCACTCTGCAGAGACTGAATCAAGATCTCCTGCATCTGAGGTCAGGGCGAGTATCAGACATTGCCTCAGGTTGGAGTTTGTGTCCATTATGGCCCCTTCCTGAAGGGGGTGGGGGCGTCATGAGGCCAGGGAGGTTTCCCAACGCTGGGTGTTATGAACTGCCCCAAACATCAAGGTTTCCTCTGTAGGACAGTCGAGTACTATGAGATGGTTTTAGGATGACCCCTACAGAAAGACTCGAGAGAAGGGGTCTAAGCATGAATGTCTGCAAATGCCACCTCACATTCCCACTGGCTGCTTGGGGCAAGGCAGGCTCAATCTGCAGGCTCTTGGGCGGGTTTCTCAGAGGGCTGAGTTGAAATGGACTCTCCTGAGGATGAGTCATACTGTGGGTTGGTGGCCATGGAGACCTTGGAATGTGGCGGTGGCTCAGGGACTCTGCAGGTTTCTCCAAACCGAAGGGTTTGACACAGCTCCAACAATGAAGCTTCCCATGTGGAGACGATAGTTGTTCTGTTTGGTGTCTCAGGAAAGCCCCAGATGCTGGTCTTCAAACCCAGGCCTCTGAGGAGTGACACCTGGAAACCAAAGCAAGAGTTCAGATTAGGGCCCAGGGGCCTGTCTGGTTCAATCTACTGTCTCTGCCGACATCTGTCTGTGTTTCTGCATGGAGGTAGTTGCTCAGCTTGTGTCAGGATGCCTTTGTCCAGAGAGGCTTATAGTAGTGGGATGTCCTCGGGGGCCTTGAGGCTTCTCCTCTTCTGTGGTGTTATGGGCAATGGAATGGGCATAGTCTCCTAGGAGAGAGCAGGACAGTCCTGTGGTGTGGCTCCAGAGGCCCCAGCCTGGCGGCTGTGTGGACCAGGGCTGTGGGGACAGACATCCAAAAACACAAACTCGGCTGAGGTTTGGGGCTGAGGTTATGGCAGGAGTGATCTACAGTCCGTGAGGGGAGCTCATTGTGATTAGAAAGTAGGGCGAGTGAGAGGCGGTCGTTCAGGCTTATGTCACTGGATGTTGTATTCATGATGGTCATTTAATGTAATCATGGTCTCATGGGCCATGGAAGTCTCCCTCTCTGGTGATTTGTCCGGCTCCCAAGAGATTGGGGTCATTTTGTGGGAAGGGAGGAGTCCTGTTTTCTGCCTCATGTGTCCCCACAATAGAGGGATTCTAGAGCAGAGCACTGGGTACATACAACTGGAATACCCACCCTCTGGTTAGGCCTGGGGTCCTATGGGCATGGCAAGCCCATATGCAGATTCTTGGTCCAGCCACTGAGAGATGTTACTTGAATAGTGGACTCATGCTGAGGGTCACAATGTGTGTTTGTGCCCAAGGTGGTCCTCAATATTGGGCGGGACCTCATTGAGCTTGCAGGTTTCTCCTACAGTGAACCTTGGACATGCCAACCTCAGGGTTTCTTGCCATGGGGAAGGAGGAGTTTTGATTTCTGCATCACGTTCACCTCTGGGCACTAATTGGAGATAAGGTCTAGGTTCTGAAGCCTGAAAACCGAGGTTTGGAAGAGATGACGACCTAAGGCCATGGCGGGTCCGATGTGTTCAGTTTGGGGCCAGCTTTCTAGGTGTCGTTCAGGAGGTCTGCACTCAGGCTGTGCCAGACAGGGCATTCGTGCCCAGATACGCTGTATAATTGGGGTACAGTTGAGTGGCATGCAGAAGATAATTATTTGGGGTTTCTCCATAGCCCCATAGGGCAAAGACTTTTTTCTGGAGGGCAGGCAGAGTGCTGCATTCTGGCTCCGGAACTGCCAAACTGGAGGCCTTGGGGCCAGGAATGCAAGGATGTAAGTCTGAGAACAGAAGCTTTGCTTTGGTTTCAGGGCGAGGACATGGCAGGCACACTCTGCAGAGCTGAATCGAGATTTCATGCATCTGAGGTCAGGGCGAGGTTCATATGTTGGCTCAGGTTGGAGTTTCTGTCCATGATGGCCCCTTCATGAAGGGGGGTCATCACACCGCCATTGGTGTTTTCCCATGATGGCAGTAGTGAGATGCTCCAAACCACAAGGATTTTCTGCGGGTCAGTTGAAACCTGTTGGATGGCTCCAGGACATCCCATATGGAACAATTGCAGAGCAGGGTTCTAAGGATGGATGCCTTGGCATCCGGCCTCGCATTCCAATTGTCTCCTAGCGAAACGGCACGTTTGATTGCTGCCTATGATGTAGCAGCCGAGGGGGCTGAGTTGAAATGCATTCTCCTGAGGATCGGTCATAATGTGGGATTGTGTCCATGGAGACCTTGGAATGGGGCAGTGGCACCAGGGCTCTGAAGGATGCTCCTAACCAGAGGTTTTGACACAGCTCCAAGAAGCATTTTTCCCATGGGGAAACAAGATTTGTTCTCATTGGTGCTTCAGTAACCCCCAATATGCTGGTATTGGAAACCAGAACTCTGAGGAGAGATGCCTGGAAACCAAGGCAATGGATCTGATTAGGGCCTGGGGCCTGTCTGGTTTAATCTTCTTCTCTCGGTTCATCTGTCTATGGGATTGAGTGGAGGTAGTACCTCAGCTGGTGTCAGATTGCCCCTAGTTGTCCTGGGCAGTCTACACTATTGGGATGGCCACTTTGACTTTGGAGGTTTCTCCTAATTTGCAAGTTTGTGGCCAATGAAATGGGCAGAATTCCTTTGAGGAGGGAAGGCACAATCCTGAAGTGTGGCTCTAGGGGCTCAAGCATGGAGGGTGTGTGGGTCAGAGCTGTGGGGACAGAAGTCTGAAAACAGAAACTCGTCTTAGGTTTGGGGACATAGGTATGGGAGGCCCGATCTACAGACCTTGAGGAGAACTCTTCAGGATATGAACAAAGAGTGAGTGTGAGGCACTTGCTCAGGCTTTTGACTCTGGATTTTGTGTCACTGATGGCCGTGGAATGTAGGGGCGTCCTCATGGACCATGGGTGAGACTTCCTCTATGGGGATTTGGATGATCCCAATATTTTGGGGTCATTCCGTGGGATGGGAGGAGTCCATTCTGTTTTTTTTTTTTTTTTTTTTTTTTTTTTTTTTTTACCTCAGGTGTGCCACTAAAGAGGGATTCCAGAGCAGAACCCTGGGAAGGGGCGACTGGACAACCCAAACTCTGTATAAGATTGGGGGCCTAAGGGCATGGCAATCCCCATATGGGTTACCTTGGTCCAGCCACTGAGAGGTCTTACTTGAGTACAGTGCTCACACTGAGGGTCACAATGCATGTTTGTGCCCAATGTAGGCATCAAGCATGGGCGGGGACTCATGGGCCATGCTTGATTCTCCTACACTGAACTTTGGACAACATACGAACCACAAGGTTTCTTGCCATGGGGAAGGAGGAATTCTGATTTCTGCATCATGTTCACCCCTGGGCAGTGACTGGAGATAAGATCTAAGTTCTGAATCCAGAAAATCGAGGTTGGGATGAGATGATAACCTAAGGTCATGGAGGGTCCGATGTGCTCAGTGTGCGGTCAGCTTTCTGGGTGTTGTTCAGGAGGTATGGATTCAGGCTGTGTCAGACAGTGCATTAGTGCCCAGGTTAGACTGTATAATTTGGGTACAGTTGAGTTCCATGTAGGTTCATCCTCATTTATTGTGTCAGGGAAGCTCACTGGGGCAACATTTTTCTTCTGGTGGGCAGGCAGAGTGCAGCATTGTGGGTCCAGAATTGCCAAACTTGAGGGCGTCGGGACCAGGAGTGTGAAGACGTAAGTCTGAGATCATAAGCTAGACTTAAGTTTCAGGGCGAGGGCACGGCAGGCACCCTCTGCAGATCCGAATCAAAATCTCATTCATCTGAAGTCTGGACGAGGATCAGACTTAGGCGCAGGTTGGAGTTTCTGTCCATGATGGCCCCTTCATCAAAGGGGTGGAATCTCGAAGCCATGGAGGTTTTCCCACGTTGGGAGTTGTGGGATGCTCCAAACTGCAAGGATTCCTTCTGCGGGAAAATTGAGAACTGTTGGATGGCTCCAGGACATCCCATATGGAATGACTCCAGAGCCAGGTTCTAAGGATGGATGCCTGAGCAGACTGCCTCTTACACCAATTGTCTCCCTGCCACAAGACAGGTACGATCTGATGGCTATGCAGGAGCAATCGTGGGAGCTGAGTTGAAATGGACTCTCCTGAAGATGGGTCTTAATGTGTGTTTGTGTCCATGAGGACGTTGGAATGGGGTGGTGGCCCCAGGGCTCTAAAGGATTCTAACCGGAGATTTTGAAACAACTCGAAAGAGCAAGTTTTCCATGTGGAGACAAGATTTGTTCTAATTGGTGCCTCAGGAAACCCACATATGCTGGTATTAGAACCAGGCCTCTGAGGAGAGATACATAGAAACCACAGCAATGCATCCAATTAGGTCCTAGGAGCCTCTCTGGTTCAATCTTCTTCTCTGTCAACATCTGTCTATTTTATGAAATGGAGGTAGTTGCTCAGCTGGTGTCAGACCGCTCCTGTTTGTCCGGGCGGCCTACACTATAGGGATGGCCTCGGGGACTTTGGAGGTTTCTCCTAAATTGTATGATTATGGGCAATGGAATGGGCAGAATTCCTGTGGAGTGGGCAGGCACATACCTGATGTGTGGCTCCAAGGGCCCAGCCTTGAGGGTGTGTGGGCAAGGACTGTGGGGACAGATGTCTGAAAACACAAACTCAGCTTAGGTTTGGGGACGTAGGTATGGCAGGTCCGATTTACAGACTATGAGGAGAACTTTTTGGGATATGAATAAAGGGTGAAAGTGTGACACTTGTCAGGCTTTTGCCCCTGGATTTTGTGTCAATGATGGCCGTGGAATGTCGAGGAGTCCTCATGGGCCATGGAAGAGTCTTTCTCTCTGTGGATTTGGCCAGATCCCAATTGTTTTGGGTTAATCTGTGGGATTCAGTTTTGTTAACTAAGGTGTCCCACCAAAAGAGGGATTCCAGAGCAGAGCCCTGGACAACAAGAAATCTAACTAAAAATACGGGCCTAGGGGCATGGCAAGCCCAATATGCCTTCTAATGGTCCAGCCACTGAGAGGCCTTCATTGAGGACAGAACTCATGCTGAGGGTCACAATGCGTGTTTATGCCCTCGTGGTACTCAAGCATGGGTGGGGACTCATGGTGCATGCTTGTTTCTCCTACACTGAATGATAGTCAACATGTCAACCACATGAGTTCTTGCCATGGGGAAGTATTAATTCTGATTTCTGCATGTCATTCACCCCTGGGCAGTGATTGGAGATAAGGTCTAGGTTGTGAAGTCTGAAAACCGAGGTTGGGAAGAGATGACGACTTAAGGCCATATCGGGTCCGATATGCTCAGCGTGGAGCCAGCTGTCTGGGTGTTGGTCGGGAGGTCCAAGCTTGGGCTGTGTCAGACAGGGCATTAGTGCCCAGGGTAGATTGTATAATTGGGGTACAACTGAGTGCCGTGCAGGTTGATCTTTATTTGGCATTTCTGGGTAGCCCCAAGGGCAATGTTTTTCTTCTGGAGGACAGGCAGAGTGCTGCATTGTGGCTCCGGAATTTCCAAAGTGGATACCTTGTGGACGGGGAGTGTGAGGACGGAAGTCTGAGAACACATGTTAGGCGTAGGTTCTGGGCGAGGGCACGGCAGGCACCCTCTGCAGATCTGAATCGGGATATCATGAATCTGAAGTCAGGGCGAGGTTCAAACCTAGGCTTAGGTCTGAATTTCTGTCCATTCTGGCCACTTTATGAAGGGGACAGCATCTCCAGTCCATGGAGGTTTACCCACGATGGGAGTTGTGAGATGCTCCAAACAACAAGGATTCCTTCTGATCAACAATTGAGACCTTTTGTATCACTCCAGTACATACCATACAGAATGACACCAGAGCAGGGATCTAAGGATGGATGCATGGGAAGCCCGCCTCACATTGCAGTTGTCTCCTAGCAAATAGACAGGTTTGATATGCTGGCTCTGTCAGAGCAACCAAGGGGGCTGAGTTGAAATGGACTCTCCTGAGGATGGATGCTAATGTGGGTTTGTGTCCATGGAGACCTTGGAATGGGGCGTTGGCGCATGGGCCCTGAAGGATTCTCCTAACCGGAGGTTTTGAGACATCTCCAAAGGACAAGTTTCCCATGTGGAGATGAGATTTGTTCTGATTGGTGCCTCAGGAAACCCCCATATACTGTTATTGGAATATAGGCCTCTAAAGAGAGATAACTGGAAACCAAAGCAATGGCTCCGTTTAGAGCCTAGGGGCCTGTCCGGTTGAATCTTCTTCTCTGTGTACATCCATCTAAGGTATTAGTGGAGTTAGATGCTCAGCTGGTGTCAGATGGCCCTTGTTTGTCCCAGGCGGCCTACACTATTGTGAAGGCCTTGGGGACTTTGGAGGTTTCTCCTAATTTTATGATTATGGACAATGGAATGGGCAGAATTCCCGTGGAGAGGGAAGGCACAGTTTTGATATGTGGCTCCAGGGTCCCCAGCCTGCAGGGTGTGTGCACCAGGACTGTGGAGACAGAAGTCTAAAACACAAACTCAGTTTAGGTTTAGTGACATAGGTATGGCAGGCCCGATCTACAGACCGTGAGGAGAATTCTTCCGGATATGAAGAAAGAGAGATTGTGAGGCACTTGTTCAGGCTCTTGTTTCTGGATTTTGTGTCAACGATGGGCGTGGAATGTCGGGGAGGCCTCATGGGCCATGGACGAGTCTTCCTCTCTGTGGATTTGGCCCGATTCCAATTGTTTTGGGTCAAACTGTGGGATGGGAGGAGTCCTTTCAGTTTTGTTACTTCAGATGTCCCACCAAAAGAGGGATTCCAAAGCCGAGCCTGTGGGAGGGGCGACTGGACAACCAGAAATCTGGTTAAAAATTGGGGCCTAGGGGCATGGCAAGCCCAATATGCTGTCTTTTGGTCCAGCCACTGAGAGGCCTTACTTGAGAACTGGGCTCACGTTGAGGGTCACAATGCATGTTTGTGACCGACTTGGTCCTCAAGCATCTGCAGGGCCTCATGGGCCACACTGGTTTCAACTACACTTTACGTTGGACAACATGCCAACCACAAGTTTTCTTGCCATGGGGAAGGAGTTCTGATTCCTGCATCATGTTCAACCCTAAGTGGTGACTGGAGATAAGGTTTAGGTTCTGAAGCCTGAAAACCGAGGTTGGAAAGAGATGATGACCTAAGGCCATGGCGGGTCCGATGTGCTCAGTGTGTGGCTAGCTGGGTAGGTGCGAGCCAGGAGGTTCAGTCTCAGGCTGTGCCAGAAAGGGCAGTAGTGCACAGGGCAGCCTCATTTGGGGAATCTGGGTAGCCCCAGAGGGCAATGTTTTTCTTCCGGAAAGCAGGCAGAGTGCTGCCTTGTAGTTCTGGAATTGCCAAACTGGAGGGCTTGTGGGCCAGGAATGTGAGGATGGAAGTTGAGAACACAAACTAGACTTATGTTTCTGGGCAAGGGCACGGCAGGCACACTCTGCAGAGCTGAATCAAGATGTCCTGCATCTGCAGTCAGGGCGAGGATCAGACGATCGCTCTGGTTGGAGCTTCTGTCCCTGATGGCCCCTTCATGAAGCGCAGGGGGCGGGTTCATGAGGCCATGGAGGTTTTCCCAATATGGGAGGTGTGAGATGCTCCAAACAGTAAAGATTCTTCTGCGGGACTATTGAGACCTGTTGGTTGGCTCCAGGACTTCCCATACAGCATGATTGTGAGAATGGTTCTAAGTATGGATGGCTGGGAAGCCTACCTCTCATTCCAATCATCTCCTAGCGACAAGACGGGTTAGATCTGCTGGATCAGAGGGAGCAACTGAGGGGGCTGAGTTGAAATGGGCTCTCCTGTGGATGGGTCCTAATGTGGGTGTGTCTCCATGGAGACCTTGGAATGAGGCGCTGGCACCGGGAACCTGAAATGTCCTTCTAACCAGAGGCTTTGAGAGAGCTCCAACATGCAAGTTTCCCATGTGTAGACGAGATTTGTTCTGATGGGTGCCTCGGGAGAAGCCTTCAGCTGGTATTGGAAACCAGGCTTTTGAGGAGACATGCCTGTAAACCAAAGCTATGGATACCATTATGGCCTGGGGTCCTGTCTGGTTCAATCTTCTTCTCTGGGGACATCCATCTATGGTATGAGTGGAGGTAGATGCTCAGCTGGTGTCAGACGGCCCTTTTTTGTCCCGGACAACCTACACCATTGGTATGGCCTCAGGGAATTTGGAGGTTTCTCCTAATTTGTACGGTTTTGGATAATGGAATGGGCAGAATTCCCATGGATTGGTTAGGCACAGTCCTAATGTGTGGTTCCAGGGGCCCAGCCTGGAGGGTGTGTGGCCCAGGACTTTGAGGACAGAACTCAAAAAACACAAACTCAGCTTAGGTTTGGGGATGTAGGTATGGCACGGCCGAAGTACAAATCATGAGAAGAACTCTAAAGGATATGAAGAAAGAGCAAATCTGAGGCGCTTGCTCAGGCTTTTGTCTCTGGATTTTGTATCAGCGATGGCCGTGGAATGTCGGGGAGGCCTCATGGGCCATGGACGAATCTTCCTCTCTGTGGATTTGGCCCTATCCCAATTATTTTTCGTGAATCTGTGGGATGGGAGGACTCCTTTCAGGTTTGTTACCTGAGGTGTCCCACCAAAAGAGGAATTCCAAAGCAGAGCCCTGGGCAAGAGTGAAGGGACAACCCGAACTATGGTTAAAAATTGGGGTCTAGGGGCATGGCAAGCCCAATATGCTGTTTCTTCATGCAGCCACTGAGAGGCCTTGCCTGAGGACCGGGCTCAGGCTGAGGGTCACAATGTGTATTTGTGACCAATGTGGCCCTCAAGCATGGGCTGGGTCTCATGTGCCACACTGGTTTCAACTACACTGAACGTTGGACAACATGCCAACCACGAGGTTTCTTGCCAAGAGAACGAGTTCGGATTTCTGCAACATTTTCAAACCTGGGCAGTGATTGGAGATAAGGTCAAGGTTCTGAAGCCTGAAAACCGAGGTTGGGTAGAGATGACGACCTAAGGCCATGGCGGGTCCGATGTGCTCAGTGTGCGGCCAGCTGTCTGGGTGGGGCCAGGAGTTCCAGGCTCAGGCTGTGTCAGAATGGGCAATTGTGCCCACTTCAGCCTATATATTTGGGGTACAGCCAAATGGCGTGCAGGTTGACCCTCATTTGGGGTTCCTGGGTAGCCCCAGAGGGCAATGTTCTTCTTCCAGGGAGCAGGCAGAGTGCCGCATTGTACTTCTGGATTGCCAAACTGGAGGGCTTGTGGGCCAGTAGTCTGAGGACTGAAGTCTGAGAACACAAGCTAGGCTTAGTTTTTATGGGTGAGGACATGGCAGGCACAATCTACACACCTGAATCGAGATCTCGTGCATCTGAAGTCAGGGTGAGGATCAGACGATCTTCAGGTTGGACTTTCTGTCCCTGATGGCCCCTTCATGAAGGGGGGGGAATCACGAGGCCATGGGGGTTTTCGCACGATGGGAGTTGTGAGAAGCTCCAAACTGCAAAGATTCCTCTGCAGGACAATTGAGACCTGTTAGTTGGCGCCAGGCCAAGGATTCCAAGCATGGTTCTGAGGATGGATGGCTGGGTACCCCACCTCGCATTCCAATTTTCTCCTAGCTACAAGAAAGGTTAGATCTGCTGGATCTGGGGGAGCAACTGAGGAGGCTGAGTTGAAATTGACTCTCCTGTGGATGTGTCCTAATATGTTTTTCTGTCTATGGAGACCTTGGAATGAAGTGGTGGCACTGGGTCCCTGATGGGTTATTCTAAACAGAGACTTTGACACAGCTCCACCGTGCAAGTTTCCCATGTGTAGATGAGATTTGTTCTGATGGGTGAGTCAAGAAACAGCCATATGCTGGTATTAAAATCCAGGCCTCTGAGGAGACATGCCTGGAAATCATAGCAATGGATCCGATTAGTGCCTAGTGGCCTGTTCATTCCTTTTTTCCTCTGGGGACATCAGTCTACGGGTCTGAGTGCAGGTAGGTGCTCTGATGTGCTCAGATTGCTCCTGTTTGTCCTGGGAAGCCACCACTGTTGGGATGGCCTCAGGAACTTTGGAGGTTTATCCTATTAGTAGGATTGTGGCCATTGGAATGGGTACACACAATTCCCTTGGAGAGGGCAAGTAGAGTCCTCAGGTTTGGCTCCAAGGGCCTGAGCCTGTGGGGTGTGTAGGCCAGGGCTGTTTGGACAGTTGTCTGAAAACACAACCTCGGCTTATGTTTCGGGTCATAGGTATGGCAGGACTGATCTACAGACCATGCGGAGTACTCTTCGGGATATGAAAAAAGGGCGAGTGTGAGGCTCTTGCTCAAGTTTATCTCTGGATATCGTGTCACTCATGGTCGTGAAATTTCCGGGTGACTTCATGGGAAATGGACGAGTTTTACTCTTTAGAAGGTTGGCCTTATAAAGAGTTTGGTGTGTTTATGCCCTCGTCGCACTTGAGAATGGGCTGGGCCTCAGGGTGAATGCTGGTTTCTCCTACACTGAACGTTGGAAAACATGCCAACCACAAGGTTTCTTGCCATGGGTAAGGAGGAGTTCTGATTTCTACATACCATCACCCCTGGGCAGTGATTGGAGAAAAGGTCTAGGTTCTGAAGCCTGAAAACTGAGGTATGGAAGAGATGATGTCAGAGGGCCATGGCTGGTCTGTTGTGCTCAGTGTGTGGTCAGCTGTCTGTGTGTTGGTCAGGAGGTCCGGGCTCAGGTGTGTCAGACCGTGCATTAGTGCACAGGTTAGAGTATATAATTTAGGTACAGTCAAGTGGCGTGTAGGTTTATCCTCATATAATGTGCCTGGGCAGCTCATGAGGCAATATTTTTTTTCTTGAGGGCAGGCAGACTGCTGCACAGTGGGTTCGGAATTGCCAAACTTTAGGTCTTCTGGGCCAGGAGTGTGAGGACGGAAGTCTGAGAACACAAGCTAGACTTGGGTTTCAGGTCGAGGGCACGGCAGGTACCTCGGCAGATCTGAACCAACATCTCATGCATCTGAATTCAGGGCGAGGATCAGACATTGGCTCAGGTTGGAGTTTCTGTACATGACGGCCCATTCATGAAGGGAGTGGAATCTCTAGGCCATGGAGGTTTTCCCACGTTGGGAGTTGTGAGATGGCCCTTCAAAGATTACTTCTGCGGGACAATTGAGACCTGTTGGACAGCTCCAGGACATCACATATGGAATGATTCCAGAGCACCATTCGAGGATGGATGCCTGGGAAGCCCGCCTCGCATTCCAATTTTCTTCTAGCAACAAGACAGTATAGATCTGATGGCTCTGCAGGTGTTACCGGGGTGGCTGATTTGAAATGGACTTTCCGGAGGATGGGTCCTAATGTTTGTTTGTGTCCCTGAGGGCCTTGGAATGGGGCGGTGGCACCGGCACCCTGAAGTATTCTCCTAAGCCTTTGACAAAGTTCCCATGCACAAGTTTCCTTGTGGAGACGAGATTTGTTCTGATGGGTGCCTCAGGAGAAGCCCTATGCTGGTATTGGAATCCAGGCTTTTGAGGAGACATGCCTGTAAACCAAAGCTATGGATCCCATTATGTCCTAGGGTCCTGTATGGTTCAATGTTCTTCTCTGGGGACATCCATCTATGGTATGAGTGTAGGTTGATGCTCAGCTGGTGTCAGACGGCCCTTGTTTTTCCGGAACAACCTACACCATTGGGATGGCCTCAGGGAATATGGAGGGTTCTCCTAATTTGAACGGTTTGGGACAATGGCATGGGCAGAATTCCCATGGATTGGGTAGGCACAGTACTAATGTGTGGCTCCAGGGGCTCAGTCTGGAGGGTGTGTGGCCCAGGACTTTGAGGACAGAACTCAAAAAACACAAACTCATCTTAGGTTTGGGAACGTAGGTATGGCAAGCCCGACCTACAAACCAGGAGAAGAACTCCTCAGGATATGTAGAAAGAGCGAGTTTGAGGTGCTTGCTCAGGCTTTTGTCTCTGGATTTTGTATCAGCGATGGCCGAGGAATGTCGGGGAGGCCTCCTGGGCCATGGACGAATCTTCCTCTCTGTGGATCTGGTCCGATCCCAATTCTTTTTCTGTGGGATGGGAGGGCTCCTTTAAGGTTTGTTACCTTAGGTGTCCCACCAAAAGAGGAATTCCAAAGCAGAGCCATGGGCAAGAGTGAAGGAACAACTGGAACTATGGTTAAAAATTGGGGTCTAGGGGCATGGTAAGCCCAATATGCTGTCTCTTCATACAGCCACTGAGAGGCCTTACCGGAGGACCGGGCTCAGGCTGAGGGTCACAATGTGTGTTTGTGACCAATGTGGCCCTCAAGCATGGGCTGGGCCTCATGAGCAACACTGGTTTCAACTACACTGAAAGTTGGACAACATGCAAACCACGAGTTTTCTTGCCAAGGGAACTAGTTCTGATTTCTGCATCATTTTCAAACCTGGGCAGTGATTGGAGATAAGGTCTAGGTTCTGAAGCCTGAAAACCGAGGTTGGGAAGAGATGACGAACTAAGGCCATGGCGGGTCCAATGTGCCTAGTGTGCGGCCAGCTGTCTGGGTGGGGCCAGGAGGTCCAGGCTCAGGCTGTGTCAGAAAAGGCAATGATGCCCAGATCAGCCTATATATTTGGTGTACAGCCAAATGGCGTGCAGGTTGATCTTCATTTGGGGTTTCTAGGTAGCCCCAGAGGGCAATGTTTTTCTTCTGGAGGGCCACAGAGTGCTGCATTGTACTTCTGGATTGCCAAACTGGAGGGCTTGTGGGCCGGTAGTCTGAGGACGGAACTCTGAGAACATAAGCTAGGCTTAGGTTTTATAGGTGAGGACATGGCAGGCACAATCTACAGACCTGAATCGAGATCTCGTGCATCTGAAGTCAGGTTGAGCATCAGACGATGCCTCAGGTTTGACTTTTTGTCCCTGATGGCCGCTGCATAAAGGGGGGGAATCACGAGGCCGTGGGGGTTTTCCCAACATGGGAGTTGTGAGAAGCTCCAAACTGCAAAGATTCTACTGTGGGACAATTGAGACCAGTTGGTTGGCTCCAGGCCAACGATTCCGAGCAGGGTTCTAAGGATGGATGGCTGGGTAGCCCACCTCGCATTCCAATATTCTCCTAGCTACAAGACAGGCTAGATCTGTTGGATCTCGGGGAGCAACCGAGGAGGCTGAGTTTAAATGTACTCTCCTGTGGATGGGTCCTAATATGTTTTTGTATCTATGGAGACTGTGGCATTAAGCGGTGGCACTAGGGCCCTGAAGGCTTCTCCTAAACAGAGGTTTGACACAGCTTTACCATGCAAGTTTCCCATGTGTAGAGGAGATTTGTTCTGATGGGTGAGTCAAGAAACAGCCATATTCTGGTATTGAAATCCAGGCCTCTGAGGAGAGATGCCTGGAAACCAAAGCAATGGATCCGATTAGTGTCTAGGGGCCTGTTGGTTTCTTTTTACCTCGGGCGACATCTATCTACGGGTCTGAGTGCAGGTAGGTGCTCAGATGAACTCAGATTGCCCGTGTTTGTCCTGGGAAGCCAACACTTTGGGATGGCCTCAGGGAATTTAAAGGTTTATACTATTAGTTGCGTTGTCGCCATTGGAGTGGGCTCACACAATTCCCTTGCGAGGGCAAGAACAGTCCTCAGGTTTGGCTTCAGGGGCCTGAGCCTATAGGGTGTGTAGGCCAGGGCTGTTTGGACAGTTGTCTGAAAACACAAACTCGGCTTCTGTTTCGGGTCATAGGTAGGGCAGGACTGATCTACAGACCATGAGGAGAACATTTCGGTATATGAAAAAAGGGCGAGTGTGAGGCTAATGCTCATGTTTTTGTCTCTGCATATCATGTCATTCATGGTCGTGAAATTTCCGGGTGACTTCATGGGAAATGGACGAGTCTTACTCTCTGGGGATTTGGCCCCTTACAAAGAGGTTCTGGTCATTCTGTGGGATGGAAGAAGTCGTTTCTTTTTGTTGTTGTTGTTGCTTTGTTTTGTTTCATTTTTTAAACTCCGTTGTTCCACCAAATGAGGAATACCAGAGTAGAGCTCTGGGGAGGGGTGACTGGACAACCAGATATCTGGTTAAAAATTGGGGCCTAGGGCTATGTCAAGCCCATTATGACATCTAGTGATCCAGGTTCTGAGAGGACTTACTAGAGGACAGGACTCACCCTGAGGGTCACAATGCATATTTATGCCCTCGTCGCACTCAAGAATAGGCGGGCCTCAGGGTGAATGCTAGTTTCTCCTACAATGAACGTTGGACAACATGCCAACCACAAGGTTTCTTGCCATGTGTAAGGAGAAGTTCTGATTTCTGCATCACACTCACCCCTGGGCAGTGATTGGAGATAAGGTCTAGTTTCTGAATCCTGATTACTGAGGTAGGGAAGAGATGATGACCTAAGGCCATGGCGGGTCTGATGTGCTCAGAGTGCGGTCAGCTGTCTGGGTGTTGGTCAGGAAGTCCGGGCTCAGGTTGTGTCAGACAGTGCATTAGTGCCCAGGTTAGACTATATAATTCGGGCAAAGTCGAGTACCGTGTAGTTTTATCTTCATATAAGGTGCCTCGGCAGCTCTTTAGGCAATATTTTTTTTCCAGAAAGCAGGCCATGTGCTGCATTGTGGGACCGGATTTACCAATCATGAGGGCTTTGAGGCCAGGAGAGTGAGGTCGGAATTCTGAGAACAAAAGCTATACTTGGGCTCAGGGCAAGGGCTTGGCAGGTACCCCCTGCAGATCGGAACCAATATCTCATCAATTTCAAGTCAGGGAGAGAATTAGACTTTGGCTTAGGTTGGAGTTTCTGTGCATGATTCCCCTTCATGAAGGGAGAGGAAACTCGAGGCCATGAAGGTTTTCCCACGTTGGGAGTTGTGGGATGCCCCCTTCAAGGATTCCTTTGGTGGGACAATTGAGACATGTTGGGCATCTCCAGCACATCCCATATGGAATGACTCCAGAGCACCGTTCGAGGATGGATGCCTGGGAAGCCCGCCTCGCATTCCAATTGTCTCCTAGCAACAAGACAGTTTAGATCTGATGGCTCTGCGGGAGAAACCGGGGTGGCTGACTTGAAATGGACTTTCCTGAGGATGGGTCCTAATGTGTGTTTGTGTCCATGAGGGCCTTAAAATGGGGCGGTGGCACCGGGACCCTGAAGTATTCTCCTAAGTTTTTGACATAGCTCTATGCACAAGTTTCATTGTGGAGACAAGATTTGTTCTGATAGGTGCCTCAGGAAAACCCCTATGCTGGTATTGGAATACAGGCTTTTGAGGAGACATGCCTGTAAACCAAAGCAATGGATCCGATTATGGCCTAGGGTCCTGTCTGGTTCAATCTTCTTCTCAGGGGACAACCATTTATGGTATGAGTGCAGGTAGATGCTCAGCTGGTATCAAACCGCCCTTGTTTGTCCCGGGCGACCTGCACTATTGGGATGGCCTCAGGGATTTGGAGGGTTCTCCTAATTTTACGGTTTTGGACAATGGAATGGGCAGAATTCCCATGGATTGGGTAGGCACAGTCCTAATGTGTGACTCCAGGGGCCCCAGCCTGGAGGGTGTGTGGCCCAGGACTTTGAAGACAGAAGTCTGAAAACACAAACTAAGCTTAGGTTTGGTGACGTACGTATGGCAGGCCCGATCTATAAACCATGAGAAGAACTCTTCCGGATATGAAGAAAGAGCGAGTCTGAGGCGCTTGCTCAGACTTTTGTCTCTGGATTTTGTATCAGCGATGGCCGTGGAATGTCGGGGAAGCCTCATGGGCCATGGACGAATCTTCCTCTCTGTGGATTTGGCCCGATACCAATTGTTTTTCGTCAATCTGTGGAATGGGAGGACTCCTTTCAGGTTTGTTCCCTCAGGTGTCACGCCAAAAGAGGAATTCCAAAGAAGAGACCTGGGGAAAAGTGAAGGGAGAACCCGAACTATGGGTAAACTTTGGGGCCTAGGGGCATGGCAAGCCCAATATGCTGTCTCTTCATCCAGCCAATGAGAGGCCTTACCTGAGGACTGGGATCAGGCTGAGGGTCACAATGTGTGTTTGTGACCAATGTGGCCCATAAACATGGACGCGGCCTCATGGGCCACACTGGTTTCAACTACACTGAAAGTTGGACAACATGCCAACCACATGGTTTCTTGCTACGGGGAAGGAATTGTAATCTGCATCACATACAAGCCTGGGCAGTGATTGGAGATAAGGTCTTGGTTCTGAAACTTGACAACCGAGGTAGGGAAGAGATGATGACCTAAGAACATGGCGCGTCTGGTGTGCTCAGTGTTCGACCAGCTTCCTGGTTGGGGCCAGGAATTCCAGGCTCAGGCTGTGTCAGAAAAGGCAATAGTGCCCAGGTCAGCCTATATATTTGGGGTACAGTCGAATGGCGTGCAGGTTGATCCTCATTTGGGTTTCTGGGTAGCCCCAGAGGGCAATGTTTTTCTTCCTGAAGGCTTGCAGAGTGCTGCATTATAGTTTGGTTTGCACACTGAAGGCTTGTGGGCCAGTAGTCTGAGGACGGAAATCTGAGAACACAAGCTAGGCTTAGGTTTCCGGGTGAGGACAAGGCAGGAACAATCTACAGACCTAAATCGAGATCTCGTGCTTCTGATGTCAGGGCGAGGATCAGAAGATCGCTCAGGTTGGTGTTTCTGTCCCTGATGGCCCTTCATGAAGGGGCAGGGGGGTCACGAGGCCGTGGGGGTTTTCCTACGATGTTAGTTGTGAGAAGCTCCAAACTGCAAAGATTCTTCTACAGGACAATTGAGACCTGTTGGTTGGCTCCAGGGCAACGATTCCGAGAAGGGTTCTAAGGATGGATGGCTGGGTAGCCCACCTCGCATTCCAATTGTGTCCTAGCAACAAGACAGGTTAGATCTGCTGGATCTGGGAGAGCAACCCAGGAGGCTGAGTTGAAATGGACTCTCCTGTGGATGGGTCCTAATATCTTTTTGTGTCTATGGAGACCTTGGAATGTAGCGGTGGCACTGGGGTCCTGAAGGGTTTTTCCAAACAGAGGCTTTGACACAGCTCCAACGTGCAAGTTTCCCATATGTAGATGAGATATTTTCTGATGGGTAAGTCAAGAAACAGCCATACGCTGGTATTGAAATCCAGGCCTCTGAGGAGAGATGACTGGATAACACAGCAATGGATCCGTTTAGTGCCTAGGGGCCTGTTCGTCCCTTTTTACATCTGGGGACATCAGTCTATGCGTCTGAGTGCAGGTAGGTGCTCAGATGGGCTCAGATGGCCCCTGTTTGTCCTGGGAAGCCACCACTATTGGGATGGCCTCAGGGAGTTTGGAGGTTTATCCTATTAGTAGGGTTGTGGCCATTGGAATGGGCACATACAATTCCTTTGGAGAGGGCAAGTACAGTCCTCAGGTTTGGCTCCAGGGGCCTGAGCCTGTAGGGTGTGTAGGCCAGAGCTGTTTGGACAGTTGTCTGAAAACACAAACACGGCTTATGTTTCGGGTCATAGGTATGGCAGGACTGATCTACAGACCATGAGGAGAACTCTTTAGATTATGAAAAAAGGGCGAGTGTGAGGCTCGTGCTCAAGTTTTTGTCTCTGGATATCGTGTCACTCATGGTCGTGAAATTTCCGGGTGACTTCATGGGAAATGGACGAGTCTTACTCTCTGGGGTTTGGCCCCGTCGCAAGATATTGGGGTCATTCTGTGGGATGGAAGAAGTCAGTTTTGATGTTTTTGTTGATTTGCCTTGTTTTGTTTTTTAACCACAGGAGTCTCACAAAATGAGGTATTCCAGAGTTGGGCCCTGGGGAGGGCCGACTGGACAACCAGAAATCTGGTTAAAAATTGGGGCCTAGGGACATGTCAAGCCCATTATGACATCTAATGGTCGAGCCACTGAGAGGACTTACTAGAGGACAGGACTCATGCTGATGGTCACAATGCGTGTTTATGCCCACTTCGCTACAAGAATGGGCGGGGCCTCATGGTGAATCCTGGTTTCTCCTACACTGAATGTTGGACAACATGCCAACGACAAGATTTCTTGCCATGGGTAAGGAAGAGTTCTGATTTCTGCATCACAGGCACCCCTGGGCAGTGATTGGAGATAAGGTCTAGGTGCTGAAGCCTGAAAACTGAGGTAGGGAAGAGATGATGACCTAAGGCCATGGCGGGTCTGATGTGCTCAGTGTGCGGTCAGCTGTCTGGGTGTTGGTCAGGAGGTCCGTGCTCAGGTTGTGTCAGAAAGTGCATTAGTGCCCAGGTTAGACTATATAATTTGGGTACAGTCGAGTGCCATGTAGATTTATCCTCATATAAGTTGACTGGGCAGCTCATTAGGCAAAATTTGTTTTCTATAGGGCAGGCAGAGTGCTTCATTGTTGGTCCGGAATTTCCAAACTTGAGCGCTTAGTGTCCTGCAGTGTGAGGACGGAAGACTGAGAACACAAGCTAGACTTGGGTTTCTGGGCGAGGACACGGCAGGGACCACTGTAGATCTGAACTAATATCTCATGCATCTGAATTCAGGGCGAGGATCAGACGTTGGCTCAGGTTGGAGTTTATGTGCATGATGGACCCTTCATGAAGGGAGTGGAATCTCGAGGCCATGGAGGTTTTCCCACTTTGGGAGTTGTGGGATTCTCCCTTCAAGGATTCCTTCTGCGGGACAATTGAGAACTGTTGGGCAGCTCCAGGACATTCCATATGGAATGACTCCAGGGCACCGTTCGAGGATGGATGCCTGGGAAGCCCGCCTCGCATTCCAATTGTCTTCTAGCAACAAGACATTTTAGATCTAATGGCTCTGCGGGAGCAACCATGGTGGCTGAATTGAAATGGACTTTCCTGAGGATGGGTCCTAATGTGTGTTTGTGTCCATGAGGGCCTTAAAATGGGGCGGTGGCACCGGGACCCGGAAGTATTCTCCTAAGCTTTTGACATAGCTCGATGCACAAGTTTCCTTGTGGAGACGAGATTTGTTCTGATGGGTGCCTCAGGAAAACCCCTATGCTGGTATTGGAATCCAGGTTTTGAGGAGACATGCCTGTAAACCAAAGAAATGTATCCGATTATGGCCTAGGGTCCTGTCTGGTTCAATCTTCTTCTCAGGGGACATCCATCTATGGTATGAGTGAAGGTAGATGCTCAGCTGGTATCAGACCGCCCTTGTTTGTCCCGGGCGACATGCACTATTGGGATGGCCTCAGGGATTTGGAAGGTTCTCCTAATTTTATGGTTTTTGACAATGAAATGGGCAGAATTCCCAAGGATTGGGTAGGCACAGTCCTAATGTGTGACTCCAGGGGCCCCAGCCTGGAGAGTGTGTGGCCCAGGACTTTGAGGACAGAAATCTGAAAACACAAACTCAACTTAGTTATGGGGACGTAGGTATGGCAGGCCCGATCTATAAACCATGAGAAGAACTCTACAGGATATGAAGAAAGAGCGAGTCTGAGGCACTTGCTCAGGCTTTTGTCTCTGGATTTTGTATCAGCGATGGCCTTGGAATGCCGGTGAAGTCTTATTGGCCATGGACGAATCTTCCTCTCTGTGGATTTGGCCCGATCCCATTTGTTTTTCGTCAATCTGTGGAATGGGAGGAGTCCTTTCAAGTTGGTTACCTCAGGTGTCCCGCCAAAAGAGGAATTCCAAAGAAGAGCCCTGGGGAAAAGTGAAGGGAGAACCCGAACTATGGGTAAAATTTGGGGCCTAGGGGCATGGCAAGCCCAATATGCTGTCTCTTCATCCAGCCACTGAGAGGCCTTACCTGAGGACTGGGATCAGGGTGAGGGTCACAATGTGTGTTTGTGACCAATGTGGCCCGCAAACATCGGCGGGACCTCATGGGCCACACTGGTTTCAACTACACTGAACATTGGACAACATGCCAACCACATGGTTTCCTGCCACGGGGAAGGAGTTGTGATTTCTGCATCACTTTCAAGCCTGGGCAGTGATTGGAGATAAGGTCTAGGTTCTGAAACTTGAGAACCGAGGTTGGGAAGAGATGACGACCTAAGGCCAAAAGGTGTCCAATGTGCTCAGTGAGCGGCCAGCTTTTTGAGTGGGGCCAGGAAATCCAGGCTCAGGCTGTGTCAGAAAGGGCAATAGTGCCCAGGTCAGCCTATATATTTGGGATACAGTCGAATGGCGTGCAGGTTGATCCCCAATTTGGGTTTCTGGGTAGCCCCATGGGGCAATATTTTTCTACCTGAGGGCAGGCAGAGTGCTGCATTATAATTCTGGTATGCAAACTGGAGGCTTGTGGGCCAGTAGTCTGAGGACGGAAATCTGAGAACACAAGCTAGGCTTAGGTTTCTGGGTGAGGACAAAGCAGGAACAATCTACAGACCTGAATCGAGATCTCGTGCTTCTGAAGTCAGGGCGAGGATCAGAAGATCGCTCAGGTTGGTGTTTCTGTCCCTGATGGCCCATTCATGAAGTGGGGGGTCACAAGGCCGTGGGTCTTTTCCCTCGATGTTAGTTGTGAGAAGCTCCAAACTGCTAAGATTCTTCTGCAGGACAATTGAGACCTGTTGGTTGGCTCCAGGCCAACGATTCCGAGCAGGGTTCTAAGGATGGATGGCTGGGAAGCCCACCTCGCATTCCAATTGTGTCCTAGCAACAAGACAGGTTAGATCTGCTGGATCAGGGGGAGCAACCGAGGAAGCTGAGTTGAAATGGACTCTCTGGTGGATGGGTCCTAATGTGTTTTTGTGTCTATGGAGACCTTGGAATGAAGCGGTGGCACTGGGGTCCTGAAGGGTTTTTCCATACAGAGGCTTTGACACAGCTCCAACGTGCAAGTTTCCCATATGTAGATGAGATTTGTTCTGACGGTTGAGTCAAGAAACAGCCATACGCTGGTATTGAAATCCAGGCCTCTGAGGAGAGATGACTGGATAACACAGCAATGGATCCGATTAGTGCCTAGGGGCCTGTTCGTTCCTTTTTACCTCTGGGGACATCAGTCTATGCGTCTGAGTGCAGGTAGGTGCTCAGATGGGCTCAGATTGCCCCTGTTTGTCCTGGGAAGCCACCAATATTGGGATGGCCTCAGGGAGTTTGGAGGTTTATCCTATTAGTAGGGTTGTGGCCATTGGAATGGGCACATACAATTCCCTTGGAGAGGGCAAGTACAGTCCTCAGGTTTGGCTCCAGGGGCCTGAACCTGTAGGGTGTGTAGGCCAGAGCTGTTTGGACAGTTGTCTGAAAACACAAACTCGGCTTATGATTCGGGTCATAGGTATGGCGGGACTGATCTACAGACCATGAGGAGAACTCTTCGTGATATGAGAAAAAAGTGAGTGTGAGGCTCTTGCTCAAGTTTTTGTCTCTGGATATTGTGTCACTCATGGTCTTGAAATTGCCGGTTGACATCATGGGAAAAGGACGAGTCTTACTCTCTGGGGGTTCGGCCCCGTCCAAAGAGTTTGGGGTCATTCTGGGGATGGAAGAAGTCAGTTTTTTTGTTGTTGTTGATTTGTTTCGTTTTGTTTTTCAACCTCAGATGTCCCACCAAATGAGGGATTCCAGAGTAGAGCCCTGGGGAGGGGCGACTGGACAACCAGAAATCTGGTAAAAATTGGGGCCTAGGGACATGTCAAGCCCATGATGACATCTAATGGTCCAGCCACTGAGAGGACTTACTAGAGGACAGGACTCACGCTGAGGTCACAATGCGTGTTTATGCTCTCATCGCACTCAAGAATGGGCGGGACCTCAGTGTGAATGCTGTTTTTTCCTACACTGAACGTTGGACAACATGCCAACCACAAGGTTTCTTGCCATGGGACAGGAAGAGATCTGATTTTTGCATCACAGTCACCCGTGGGCAGTGATTGGAGATAAGGTCTAGGTTCTGAAGACTGAAAACTGAGGTAGGGAAGAGATGATGACCTAAGGCCTTGGCGGTCTGATGTGCTCAGTGTGCGGTCAGCTGTCTGGGTGTTGGTCAGGAGGTCCGGGCTCAGGTTGTGTCAGACAGTGCATTAGTGCCCAGGTTAGACTATATAATTTGGGTACATGCGAGTGCCGTGTAGGTTTATCCTCATTTAAGCTGCCTGGGCAGCTCATTAGGCAATATATTTTTTCTAGAGGGCAGGCAGAGTGCTTCATTGTCGGTCCGGAATTGCCAAACTTGAGAGCTTCAGTGCCAGGATAGTGAGGACGGAAGTCTCAGAACACAAGCTAGACTTCGGATTCAGTGTGTGCGCAAGGCACGTACCCCCTGCAGATCTGAAGCAATATCTTATGCATCTGAAGTCAGGGCGAGGGTCAGACGTTGGCTCAGGTTGGAGTTTCTGTGCATGACGGCCCCTTCATGAAGGGAGCGGAACCACGAGGCCATGGAGGTTTTTCACGTTGGGAGATGTGGGATGCCCCCTTCATGGATTCCTTCTGAGGGACAATTGAGACCTTTTGGACAGCTCCAGGACATCCCATATGGAATGACTCCAGAGCACCGTTCGAGGATGAATGCCTGGGAAGTCCTCCTCGCATTCCAATTGTCTCCTAGCAACAAGACAGATTGATCCAATGGATCTGCCGGAGCAACCGGGGTGGCTGAGTTGAAATGGACTTTCCTGAGGATGGGTCGCCATGTGTGTTTGTGTCTATGAGGGCCTTGGAATGGGTCGGTGGCACCGGGACACTGAAATATTCTCCTACGCTTTTTTCATAGCTACCATGCACATGTTTCTTTGTGGAGAGGAGATTTGTTCTGATGGGTGCCTCAGGAAATCCCCTCTGCTGGTTTTGTAATCCAGGCTTTTTAGGAGACATGCCTGTAAACCAAAGCAATGGATCCAATAATGGCCTCGGGTCCTGTCTGGTTCAATCTTCTTCTCTGTGATGATCCATCCATGGTATGAGTGGAGGTAGATGCTCAGCCGGTATCAACCGCCATTTTTGTCCCAGGCTACTTACACTATTGGGATGGCCTCAGGGACTCTGGAGGGTTCTCCTAATTTGTACGATTTTTGACAATGGAATGGGCAGAATTCCCATGGATTGGGTGGGCGCAGTCCTAATGTGTGGCTCCAGGGGCCCCAGCCTGGAGGGAGTGTGGCACAGGACTTTGAGGACAGATGTCTGAAAACACAAACTCAGCTTAGGTTTGGGGACGTAGGTATGGCACGACCAATCTAAAAACCAGGAGAATAACTCTTCAGGATATGAAGAACGAGGGAGTCTAAGGCGCTTGCTCATACTTTTGTCTTTGGATTTTGTATCAGCAATGACTGTGGAATGTTGGGGAGGACTCATCGGCCTTGGATGAATCTTGCTCTCTGTGGATTTGGGAGAACCCAATTGTTTTTCGTCAATCTGTGGGATGGGAGGACTCCTTTCAGGTTTGTTATCTCAGGTGTCCCACCAAAAGAGGAATTCCAAAGCAGAGCCCTGGGGAAGAGTGAAATGACAACCCGAACTATGGTTAAAAATTGGGGCCTAGAGGCATGGCAAGCCCAATATGCTGTCTATTCATCCAGCCACTGAGAGGCCTTACCTGAGGACTGGGCTCAGGCTGAGGGTCACAATGTGTGTTTGTGACCAATGTGGCCCGCAAGCATGGGCTGGGCCTAATGGGCCACACTGGTTTCAACTACACTGAACGTTGGACAACATGCCAACCACAAGGTTTCTTGCCATTGGGAAAGAGTTCTGATTTCTTCATCATTTTCAAACCAGGGCATTGATTGGAGATCAGGTCTAGGTTCTGAAACCTGGAAACCGAAGTTGAGAAGAGATGACGACCTAAGGCCATGGCGGGTCCAATGTGCTCAGTGTGCGGCCAGCTGTCTGGTTGGGGCCAGGAGGTCCAGGCTCAGGCTGGGTCAGAAGGGCAATAGTGCCCAGGTCAGCCTATGTATTTGTGGTACAGCCGAATGGTGTGCAAGTTGATCCTCATTTGAGGTTTCGGGGTAGCCCCAGAGGGCAATGTTTTTCTTATGGAGGGCAGGCAGAGTGCGGCATTGTAGTTCTGGATTGCCAAACTGGAGGGCTTGTGGACCAGTAGTCTGAGGACGGAAGTCTGAGAACCGAAGGTAGCCCTAGGTTTCTGGGTGAGGATATGGCAGGCACAATCTAGATCTCAATCAAGATCTCGTGTATCTAAAGTCAGGGCAAGGATCAGACGATTGCTCAGGTTGGACTTTCTGTCCCTGATGACCCCTTCTTGAAGGGGGGGGATAGATCAAGAGGCCATGGGAGTTTTCCCACGATGGGAGTTGTGAGAAGCTCCAAACTGCTAAGATTCTTCTGCAGGACAATTGAGACCGGTTGGATGGCTCCAGGCCAACGATTCCGAGCAGGGTTCTAAGGATGGATGGCTGGGTAGCCCACCTCGCATTCCAATTGTCTCCAAGCAACAAGACAGGTTAGATCTGCTGGATGTGTGGGAGCAACCGAGGAGGCGAGTTGAAATGGACTCTCCTGTGGATGTGTCCTAATATGTTTTTGTGTCTATGGAGACCTTGGAATGAAGCGGTGGCACTGGGGCCCTGAAGGGTTCTCCTAAACAGAGGCTTTGACACAGCTCCAACGTGCATGTTTCCCATGTGTAGATGAGATTTGTTCTGATGGGTGAGTCAAGAAACAGCCATATGCTGGTATTGAAATCCAGGCCTCTGAGGAGAGATGCCTGGAAACCAAAGCAATGGATCCGATTAGTTCCTAGGGGCCTGTTCTTTCCTTTTTACCTCTGGGGACATCAGTACGGGTCTGTGTGCAGGTAGGTGCTCAGATGGGCTCAGGTTGCCCCTGTTTGTTCTGGGAAGCGACAACTTTTGTGATGGCCTCAGGGACTTTGGAGATTTATCATATTAGTAGGGTTGTGGCCATTGGAATGGGCACATACAATTCCCTTGGAGAGGGCCAGCACAGTCCTCAGGTTTGGCTCCATGGGCCTGAGCCTGTAGGGTGTGTAGGCCAGAGCTGTTTGGACAGTTGTCTGAAAACACATACTCGGCTTATGTTTTGGGTCATAGGTATGGCAGGACTGAACTACAGACCATGAGGAGAACTCTTCGTGATATGAAAAAAGGGCGAGTGTGAGGCTCTTGCTCAAGTTTTTTCTCTGGATATCGTGTCACTCATGGTCGTGAAATTTCCGGGTTACTCCACGGGAAATGGACAAGTCTTACTCTCTGGGGGTTCGGCCCCGTCCAAAGAGTTTAGGGTGATTCTCGGGATGGAAAAGTCCGTTTTTTTGTTGTTGTTGATTTGTTTCGTTATGTTTTTCAACCTCAGAGGTCCCACCCAATGAGGGATTCCAGAGTAGAACCCTGGGAGGGGCGACTGGACAACCAGAAATCTGGTTAAAAATTGGGGCCTAGGGACATGTCAAGCCCATTATGACATCTAATGGTCCAGCCTCTGAGAGGAATTCCTAGAGGACAGGACTCATGCTGAGGTCACAATGTGTGTTTATGCTCTCGTCGCACTCAAGAATGGGCGAGGCCTCAGTGTGAATGCTGTTTTCTCCTACACTGAACGTTGGACAACATGCCACCCACAAGGTTTCTTGCCATGGGTCAGGAAGCGTTCTGATTTCTGCATCACAGTCACCCCTGGGCAGTGATTGGAGATAAGGTCTAGGTTCTGAAGCCTGAAAACTGAGGTAGGGAAGAGATGATGACCTAAGGCCATGGCGGGTCTGATGTGCTCAGTGTGCGGTCAGCTGTCTGGGTGTTGGTCAGGAGGTCCGGGCTCAGGTTGTGTCAGACAGTCCATGAGTGCCCAGGTTAGACTATATAATATGGGTACATGCGAGTGCCATGTAGGTTTATCCTCATTTAAGCTGCCTGGGAAGCTCATTAGGCAATATATTTTTTCTAGAGGGCAGGCAGAGTGCTTCATTGTTGGTCCGGAATTTCCAAACTTGAGGGCTTCTGGGCCAGGAGATTGACGACGAAAGTCTGAGAACACAAGCTAGACGTCGGATGTGAAGTCAGGGCAAGGATCAGACGTTGGCTCAGGATGGAGTTTCTGTGCATGACGGCCCCTTCATGAACGGAGCAGAATCTCGAGGCCATGGAGGTTTTCCACGTAGGGAGATCTGTAATGCCCCCTTCAAGGATTACTTCTGTGGGAAATTTGAGACGTGTTGGACAGCTCCAGGACATCCCATATGGAAACTCTCCAGAGTAACGTTCAAGGATGGATGCCTGGGAAGTCTGCCTCGCATTCCAATTGTTTCCTAGCAACAAGACAGTTTAGATCTAATGGATCTGCGGGAGCAACCGGGGTGGCTGAGTTGAAATGGACTTTCCTGAGGATTGGTCGCAATGTGTGTTTGTGTCCACGAAGGCCTTGGAATGGGGCGGTGGCACCGGGACCCTGTAGTATTCTCCTAAGCTTTTGACATAGCTCCCATGCACAAGTTTCCTTGTGGAGATGAGATTTGTTCTGATGGGTGCCTCAGGAAATCCCCTCTGCTGGTATTGGAATCCAGGCTTTTGAGGAGACATGCCTGTAAACCAAAGCAATGGATCTGATAATGGCCTCGGGTCCTGTCTGGTTCAATCTTCTTCTCTGGGGACATCCATCTATGATACGAGTGGAAGTAGATGCTCAGCTGGTATACACCGCCCTTTTTTGTCCCGGGCGACCTACACTATTGGGATGGCCTCAGGGACTTTGGAGGGTTCTCCTAATTTGTGCGATTTTTGACAATGGAATGGGCAGAATTCCCATGGATTGGGTGGGCGCTGTCCTAATGTGTGGCTCCAGGGGCCCCAGCCTGGAGGGAGTGTGACCCAGGAATTTGAGGACAGAAGTCTGAAAACACAAACTCAGCTTAGGTTTGTGGACGTAGGTATGGCATGCCCGATCTACAAACCATGAGAAGAACTGTTCAGGATATGAAGAATGAATGAGTCTGAGGCGCTGGCTCAGGCTTTTGTCTCTGGATTTTGTATCAGCGATGGCCGTGGAATGTTCGGGAGGCCTCATGGGCCATGGAGGAATCCTCCTCTCTGTGGATTTGGCGCGGTCCCAATTGTTTTTAGTCAATCTGTGGGATGGGAGGACTCCTTTCAGGTTTGTAACCTCAGCTGTCCCACCAAAAGAGAAATTCCAAAGCAGAGCCCTGGGGAAGAGTGAAGGGACAACCTGAACTAGGGTTAAAAATTGGGGCCTAGGGGCATGGCAAGCCCAATATGCTGTCTCTTCATCCAGCCACTGAGAGGCCTTACCTGAGGACTGGGCTCAGGCTGACGGTCACAATGTGTGTTTGTGACCATTGTGGCCCGCAAGCATGGGCTGGGTCTCATGGGCCACGCTGGTTTCAACTACACTGAACGTTGGACAACATGCCACACTCAAGGTTTCTTGCCATGGGGAAAGAGTACTGAATTCTACATCATTTTCAAACCAAGGCAGTGATTGGAGATCAGGTCTAGGTTCTGAAGCCTGGAAACCGAAGTTGAGAAGAGATGACGACCTAAGGCCATGGCGGGTCTGATGTGCCTAGTGTGCGGCCAGCTGTCTGGGTGGGGCCAGGAGGTCCAGGCTCAGACTGGGTCAGAAAGGGTAATAGTGCCCAGGTCAGCCTATATATTTGGTGTACAGCCGAATAGCGTGCAGGTTGATCCTCATTTAGTGTTTCTGGGTAGCCCCAGAGGGCAATGTTTTTCTTCTGGAGGGCAGGCAGAGTGCAGCATTGTAGTTCTGGATTGCGAAACTGGAGAGCTTGTGTCCAGTATCTGAGGACGGAAGTCTGAAAACCCTAGCTAGGCCTAGGATTCCTGGTGAGGATATGGCAGGCACAGTCTACAGACCTCAATCGAGACCTCTTGCATGTGAAGTCAGGGCAAGGATCAGACGATTGTTTAGGTTGGACTTTCTGTACCTGATGGCCCTTTTTTTAGAGGGGTTGATCACGAGGCCATGGTGCTTTTCCCACGATGGGAGTTGTGAGAAGCTCCAAACTGCAAAGATTCTTCTGCAGGACAATTGAGACCTGTTGGTGGCTCCAGGCCAACGATTCCGAGTAGGGTTCTAAGGATGGATGGCTGGGTAGCCCACCTCGCATTCCAATTGTCTCCAAGCAACAAGACAGGTTAGATCTGCTGGATGTGTGGGAGCAACCGAGGAGGCGAGTTGAAATGGACTCTCCTGTGGATGTGTCCTAATATGTTTTTGTGTCTATGGAGACCATGGAATGAAGCGGTGGCACTGGGGCCCTGAAGGGTTCTCCTAAACAGAGGCTTTGACACAGCTCCAACGTGCATGTTTCCCATGTGTAGATGAGATTTGTTCTGATGGGTGAGTCAAGAAACAGCCATATGCTGGTATTGAAATCCAGGCCTCTGAGGAGAGATGCCTGGAAAACCAAAGCAATGGATCCGATTAGTTCCTAGGGGCCTGTTCGTTCCTTTTTACCTCTGGGGACATCAGTCTACGGTCTGAGTGCTGGTAGGTGCTAAGATGGGCTCAGATTGCCCCTGTTTGTCAAGCGAAGCCACAACTATTCGATGGCCTCAGGGACTTTGGAGGTTTATCCTATTTGTAGGGTTGTGGCCATTGGAATGGGCACATACAATTCCCTTGGAGAGGGCAAGTACCGTCCTCAGGTTTGGCTTCAGGGGCCTGAGCCTGTAGGGTGTGTAGTCCACAGCTGTTTGGACAGTTGTCTGATAACACAAACTCGGCTTATGTTTCGTGTCATAGGTATGGCAGGACTGATCTACAGACCATGAGGAGAACTCTTCGGGATATGAAAAAAGGGCGAGTGTGAGGCTCTTGCTCAAGTTTTTGTCTCTGGATATCGTGTCACTCATGGTCGTGAAATTTCCGGGTGACTCCATGGGAAATGCCGAGTCTTACTCTCTGGGGGTTCGGCCCCGTCCAAAGAGTTTGGGTTCTTTCTGTGGATGGAAGAAGTCAGTGTTTTTATTGTTTTTGATTTGTTTCATTTTGTTTTTCAACCTCAGATGTCCGACCAAATGGGGGATCCCAGAGTAGAGCCCTGGGCTGGGGCGACTGGACAACCAGAAATCTGGTTGAAAATTGGGGCTAGGGACATATCAAGCCCATTATGACATCTAATGGCCGAGCCACTGAGAGGACTTACTAGAGCTCAGGACTCACGCTGAGGTCACAATGCGTGTTTATGCTCTCGTCGCACTCAAGAATGGGTGGGGGGTCAGGGTGAATGCTGTTTTCTCCTAGAGTGAACGTTGGACAACATGCCAACCACAAGGTTTCTTGCCATGGGTCATAATGCCCCTGTTTGTCCAGTGCGGCTTGCGGTAGTGGGATGTCCTTGGGGACCTTGAGGTTTCTACTATTTTGTAGAGTTGTGGCCAATGGAATGGCAGTTTCTTAGAAGAGAGCAGGCACAGTTCTGTGGTGTGGCTCCAGAGACCCCAGCCTGGAGGCTGTGTGGGCTATGGCTGTGCAGACAGACATCCAAAAACCCTAACTCAGCTCAGGTTTGGGGCCGAGGTTACGGCAGGCCTGATCTACAGTCCATGAGGGGAGCTCCTCTGGATATGAAAGAAGGGTGAGAGGGAGGCAGTCGCTCAGGCTTTTGTCTCTGGATGTTTTGTCCACAATGGCCGTTTAATGTAGGAGTTGCCTCATGGGTCGTAGAAGTCTCCCTCTCTGGTAGTTTGTCCAGCCCCCAAGAGTTTGGGGTCATTCTGTGGGAAGGGAAGTGTCCTGTTTTCTGCTTCATGTGTCCCCCCAGTAGAGGGATTCTAGAGCATAGCAGTGGGTACTGACAACTGGAATACTCGCCCTCTGGTTAAGCCTGGGGGCCTATGGATATGACAAGCCGCATATGCAGGATCTTGGCCCAGCCACTGAGAGGCGTTACTTTAATACGGGACTCACGCTGCTGGTCACAATGCATGTCTGTGCCCTAGGCGGCCCTCAAGCACTGGCGTGGCCTTTCGGACAATGCAGGTTTTCCCACATTGAACGTTGGACAACATGCCAACCACAAGGTTTCTGGCCATGGGGAAGGAGGAATTCTAATTTCTGCAACACGTTCACCCCTGGGCAGTGATTGGAGATAAGGTCTAGGTTCTGAAGCCTGAAAACCGAGGTGGGGAAGAGATGACGACCTACAGCCATAGCGGGTCCTATGTGTCCAGGTTGGGGCCAGCTGTCTGGGTGTCGTTTGGGATGTCTTGTCTCAGGCTGTGCCAGACAGGGCATTAGTATACAGGGTGGGCTGTATAATTGCTTTACAATCGAGTGGCATGCATTAGAAAATCATTTGGGGTTTCTTATTAGCAGCATAGGGCAAAGTTTTTCTTCTGGAGGGCAGGCAGAGTGCTGCATTGTGGCTTCGGAATTCCCAAACTGGTGGGGTTGTGGGCCAGGAGAGTGAGGACAGAAGTCTGAGAACACAAGCTAGGCTTAGGTTTCGGGGCAAGTACATGGCAGGCACACTCTGCAGAGCTGAATTGAGATCTCATGAATCTGAAGTCAGGTCGAGGATCAGACTTTGGCTCAGGTTTGAGTTTCTGTCCATGTTGGCCCCTTCAGGAAGGGGGGGCATTATGAGGCCATGGGGGTTTTCCCACTATTGGAGTTGTGAGATGCTCCAAACCGCAAGGATTCCGTCTGTGGGACAATTAAGATTTGTTGGATGGCTCCAGGACGTCTTATAAGGTATGTTTCCAGAACAGGGTTCTAAGTATGGATGCCTGGGCAGCCAGGCTCAAATTCCAATGTCTCCTAGCAACATGAAACGTTTGATCTGCTGGCTTGGGGTAGCAACAGAGGGGGCTGAGTTGAAATGGACTTTCCTGAGGATGGTCTTAATGTTGGTTTGAGTCCATGGAGACCTTGGTATGGGACAGTGGCACCAGGGCCCTGAAGGATTCTCCTAACCTGAGGTTATGACAAAGCTCCAATGAGCAAGTTTTCCATGGGGAGACGATATTTGTTCTTATTGGTGCCTCAGGAAACCACCATATGCTGGTATTGGAAACGAGGCCTCTGAGGAGAGATGCCTGGAAACCAAAGCAATGGATCTGAATAGGGCCTAGGGGCCTGTCCAGTTCAATATTCTTCTCTGGTGACATCTGTTGTCTGAGTGGAGGTAGTTGCTCAGCTGGTTTGAGATCACCCCTGTTTGTCCTGGGCGGCCTACACTATTGGGATGGCCTCGGTGACTTTGGAGGTTTTTCCTAATTTGCAAGGTTGTGGCCAATGGAATGGGAAGGGTTCCCTTGAAAGGGAAGCACAGTCCTGAGGTGTGGCTCCAGGGACCCAAGTGTGGAGCGTGTGTGGTCCAGATCTATTTGGACAAAAGTCTGAAAACACAAACTCCACTTAGGTTGGGGGATGTAGGTATGGCCGGCCCGATCTATAGACCGTGAGGAGAACTCTTCGGGATATGAACAAAGGGCGAATGTGAAGTGCTTGCTCATGCTTCTTTTTTTTTCTGGAAATGTGTCACCAATTGCCATAGAATGTCGGGGTGTCCTCATGAGCCATCGATGAGGCACCCAATCTGGGGATTTGACCCGATCTCAAGAGTTTGGGGTCATTTTGTGGGAAGGTAGGTGGCCTTTCTGTTTTTTTTGTTTTTTTGGTTTTTTATTTCATTTTTTTTTTACCTCAGGTGGACCACCAAAAGAGGGATTCCAGAGCAGAGTCCTGGGGAGGGGCGACTGGACAACCAGACCTCTGCTTAACATTGGGACCTACGAACATGGCAAGCCCCATATGTGGGCTCTTGGTCCAGACACTGAAAGGCCTTCCTTAAGGATAGGTCTCACACTGAGTTTCACAATGTGTTTTTGTGCCCAAGGAGCCCCTCAAGTCAGGGCGTGGCCTAATGTACCATGCTGGTTTCTCCTACACTGAACGTTGCACAATATGGCATCCACAAGTTTTCTGGCCATGGGGAAAAAGGAGTTCTAATTTCTGCAACACTTTCACTCCTGGACTGTGATTGGATTTAAGGTCTAGGTTCTGAAGCCTGAAAACTGAGGTTGGGAAGAGATGAAGACCTAAGGCCATGGTGTGTCTGACGTACTCAGTGTTCGGCCAGATGTTGAGTGTGGGTTGGGAGTTGCAGGCTCAGGCTGTGGCAGACAGGGAATTAGTGCCCAGGCTATACTGTATTTTTGGGGTGCAGTCGAGTTTCGTGCAGGATGGTACTCATTTGTGGTTACTGGGTAGCCCCAGATGGCAACGTTTTTCTTCTGGAGGGAAGACACAGTGCCACATAGTGGCTCCAGAATTCCCAAACTGGATGTCTTGTGGGCCAGGAGTGTGAGGAAAAAATTCTGAGAACACAAGCCAGACTTAGATTTCGGGGTGAGGGGACGGCAGGCGACCTCTGCAGAGATGATTCGAGATCCCGTATACCTGAAGACAGAGCTAGTATCAGACGTTGACTTAGGTCGGAGTTTCTGTCCATGAAGGCCTCTTCATGAAGGGGAGGGTGTCACGAGGACATGGAGGTTTTCCCACGATGGGAATTGTGAGATGCTCCAAACCGCAATGATTCCTTCTGTGGGAAAGTCGAGACCTGTTATATGGCTCCAGGACATCCCATAAGGAAGTTATCCAGAGCAGGGTTCTAAGGATGGATGCCTGGGCAGCCTGCCTCCCATTCCAGGTGTCTCATAGCGCCAAGGCAAGTTCGATCTGCTGGATCTAGGGGAGCAACCGAGGCGGGTGTGTTGAAATGGGTGAGTTGAGGATGGGTCATAATGTGCATTTGTGTCCATGTAGACCTTGGAATGGGGTGCTTGATCCGGGGCCTTGAGAGATGTTCATAACCGGAGGTTTTGATGGGCTCTAAAGAGTACGTTTCCTATGTAGAGAAGAGAATTGTTTTGATGAGTGCCTACGGAATCTCCCATATGCTGTTATTGGAAACCAGGCCTCTGAGGAGAGATGACTGGAAACAAAAGCAATGGATATGATTAGGGCCTAGGTGCCTGTCCGGTTCAATCTCTTTCCTGAGGATACGTGTCTACGGTTCTGAGGGGATGTAGTTGCTCAGCTTGTGTCAGATCGCCCCTGTTTGTCCTGGGCAGCCTATAATATTGGGATGGCCTCGGGACTTTGGAGTTTCTCCTAATCTATAGGGATGTGCCCAAAGGAATGGGCAGAAATCCCCTGGAGAGGGCAGGCACAGTTCTGAGTTTGGCTCTAGGGGCCCAGCCTTGAGGCTGTGTGGGCCAGGCCTGTGGGGACAAAAGTCTGAAAACACAAACTCTGCTTAGGATTGGGGACATAGTTATGGCACGCCCAATCTACAGACCGTGATAACACTTCGGGATATGAAAAAGGGTGAGTTTGAGGTGCTTGCTCAGGTTTTGTCTCTGGATTTGTGTCAATAATGTGGGTGGAATGCTGGCGTGACCTCATGGGTTGTGGACGGCTTTCCTTCTGTGAGGATTTGACCCGAACCCAAGAGTTTGGGTATATTCTGTGGGATGGGAGGAGTCCTTTCTGTTTTTTATTTTATTTTATTTTATTTTATTTTATTTTATTTTATTTTATGTACCTCAAGTGTCCCAATAAAAGAGGGATTCCAGAGCAGAGTCCTTGGAAGGGACAACTGGATATCCCCACCTCTGTTTAAGTTTGGGGGCCTAGGGGCATGGCAAGTCCAATAGGCGGGCTCTTGATTCAGACAATGAGAGGCCTTCCTTGAGGACAGGGCTCATGCTGAGGGTCACAATGCCTATTTGTGCCCAACAAGGCCCTCAAACATGGGAAGTGCCTCATGGGCCACGCTGGATTCTCCTACACTGAACGTTGGAGAATATGCCAACCACAAGGTTTCCAGCCATGGCGAAGGAAGAGTTGTGATTTCTGCATCACGTACTCCCCTGGACAGTATTTGGAGTTTAGGTCTAGGTTCTGAAACCCGAAAACTGAAGTTGGAAGAGATGAAGACCTAAGGACCTGATGGGTCCAATGAGCTCAGTGTGCGGCCAGCTGTTGAGCGTAAGTCTGGAGGTATGGGCTCATGCTGTGTCAGACAAGGCATTAGACAGGGTAGACTGTATATTTGGGGTGCAGTCGAGTGGCGTTCAGTTGATGCTCATTCGGGTTTCTAGGGAGCTCCTTCAGGCAACGTTTTTCTTCTGGAGGGCAGGCAGTGTGCTGCATTATGGCCCCAGTATTGCCAAACTGTAGGGCATTTGGGGAAGGGGTGTGAGGACGGTAGTCTGAGAACACAAGCTAGGCTTAGTTTTGGGGGTGAGTTCACAGAAGGCACACTCTGCAGAGCTGAATCAAGATCTCATGCACCTGAAGTCAGGGCGAATATCAGACGTTTGCTCAGGTTGGAGTTATTGTCCATGATGGCCCCTTTATCAAGAGGAGCGTCTCAAGAGGCCATGTAGATTTTCCCACAATGGGAGTTGTGAGATGCTCCAGACTGCAAAGATTTCTTCTGTGGGACACTTGAGACGTGTTGGATGGCTCTAGGATGTCCCATGTGGAACGACTCCAGAGTAGGGTTCTAAGGATGGATGCCTGGGCAGCCCGCCTCCCATTCTAGTTGTCTCCTAGTAACAAGGCAGGTTTGATCTGCAGGCCCTGGGGGAGAAACCAAGGGGGTTGAGTTGACATGGACTCTCCCGACGATAGATCATAATGTGGGTTCAAGTCCATGGAGACCTTGGAATGGGGCGCTTGATCCGGGGCCCTGAAAGATTCTCCTAAACAGAGGTTTTGATAGAGCTCCAAAGAGTACATTTCCTATGTGGAGACGAGATTTTTCTGATGAGTGCCTCAGTAATCCCCCGTATGCTGGTATTGGAAACCAGACCTCTGAGGAGAGATGACTGGAAACAAAAGCAATGGATCTGATTAGGGCCTAAGTGCCTGTCCAGTTCAACCTTATTCTATGGGGATATCTGTCTCTGGGTCTGAGTGGAGGTAGTTTCCTAACTTGTGAAAGATCATCCCTGTTTGTCCTGGGCAGCCAAGACTATTGGGATGGCCTCGGGGAGTTTGGAGGATTCTCCTAATCTATAGGGTTGTGGCCAATGGAAATGGCAGAATTCCCCTGGAGAGGGAAGCCACAGTTCTGAGGTGTGGCTCCAGGGGCCCCAGCTTGGATGGTGTGTGGGCCAGGACTGTGGGGACAGAAGTTTGAAAACACAAACTCAGCTTAGATTTGGGGATGTATGTATGAAGGTTCGATCTACAGACCGTGAGAATTTTCCGGGCTATGAACAAAGGGCGAGTATGTGGCGCTTGCTCAAGCTTTTGTCTCTGGATTTTGTGTCAACGGTGGCCGTGGAATGTCAGGGTGTCCTCAAGGGCCATGGACAATTCTTTCTCTGGTGATTTGGCCTGATTCCAAGTGGTTGGGATCATTCTGTGGATGGGAAGAGTCCTTTTGGTATTTTTTTTTTTTTTACCTCAGGTGTCCCACCAAAGAGGGATTCCAGAGTAGAGCCCTGAGTAGGGGTGACTAGACATCTCGAACTCTGGTAGAGATTGGGGGACTAAGGGCTTGGCAAGCCCCATATGTGGGCTGTTGTTCCAGTCACTAAGAGGCTTTACATGAGGATAGGGCTCACGCTGAGGGTCACAATGTGTGTTTGTGCAAATTGTGGTCCTCAGGGATAGGTGGGGCCTCATAGTCCATGCTGCCTTCTCCTAAAATGAACATTGGACAACGTGCCAACCACTAGGTTTCTTGCCAAGGCGAAGGAGAAGTTTATATTCTTGCATCACGTTCACTTACGAGCAGTGACTGGAGATAAGGTCTAGGTTCTGAAGGTGAAAACTGAGGTTGGGTAGAGATGATGGCCTAAAGCCATTGTGGGTGTGATATGCTCTGTGTACGGCCAGCTGTCTGGGTGTTGGACTGGAGGTCTGCCCTCAGGCTGTGTCAGACAGGGCTTTAGTGCACAGGCTAGACTGTATAATTGGGGTATGGTCGAGTGGCATGCAGGTTGTTACTCATTTGGCGTTTCCGGTTAGCACTATAGGGCAACATTTTTCTTCTGGAGGGCAGGCAGAGTGCTGCATTGTGTCTCCAGAATTGCCAAACTGGAGGGGTGTGGCCAGGATTGTGAGGAAGGAAGTCTGAAAACACAAGCTAGCACGAGTTTTGGGGCCAAGAGCATGGCAGGCCCACTCTGCAGAGGCTGAATCGAGATCTCTTGCAGGTGAGGTCAGGGCGAGTATCAGATGTTGCCTCAAGCTGGAGTTTGTGTCCATGACGGCCCCTTCCTGAAGGGGGTGGGGGCGTCATGAGGCCAGGGAGGTTTCCCTACGCTGGGAGTTGTGAGCTGCTCCAAACTTCAAAGTTTCCTTCTTCAGGACAGTCGAGTACTATTGGATGGTTCCAGGATGCCCCATACAGAAAGACTCGAGAGCAGGGGCCTAAGCATGGATGCCGAGAAACGCCAACTGACCTTCCCATTGCCTGGTCGAGACAAGGCACGCTCAATCTGGGGGCTCTTGGGTGAGCTACCCAGAAGGCTGAGTTTAAATGGACTCTCCTGAGGATGAGTCATAATGTGGGTTGGTGGCCATGGAGACCTTGGAATGTGGCAGTAGCTAAGGGACTCTGCAGGATTCTCCAACGCGAAGGGCTTGACACAACTCCAACAAGGAAGCTTCCCATGTGGAGATGAGAGGTCTTCTGTCTGGTGCCTCAGGAAATCCCCGTATGCTGGTCTTCGAACCCAGGCCTCTGAGGAGTGATACCTGGACACCAAAGCAAGAGTTCATAATAGGGCCTAGGGGCCTGTCTGGTTCAATCTTCTGTCTCTGCGGATATCTGTCTGTGTGTCTGCATGGAGGTTGTTGTTGCTCAGCTGGTGTCATAATGCCCCTATTTGTCCAGTGCGGCTTGCGGTAGTGAAAAGTCCTTGGGGACCTTGAGGTTTCTACTATTTTGTAGAGTTGTGGCCAATGGAATGGGCAGTTTCTTAGGAGAGAGCAGGCACAGTTCTGTGGTGTGGCTCCAGAGACCCCAGCCTAGAGGCTGTGTGGGCCATGGCTGTGCAGACAGACATCCAAAACCCTAACTCAGCTCAGGTTTGGGGCCAAGGTTACGGCAGGCCTGATCTACAGTCCATGAGGGGAGCTCCTCTGGATATGAAAGAAGGGTCAGAGGGAGGCGTCGCTCAGGCTTTTGTCTCTGGATGTTTTGTCCACAATGGCCGTTTAATGTAGGAGTTGCCTCATGGGTCGTAGAAGTCTCCCTCTCTGGTAGTTTGTCCAGCCCCCAAGAGTTTGGGGTCATTCTGTGGGAAGGGAAGTGTCCTGTTTTCTGCTTCATGTGTCCCCCCAGGAGAGGGATTCTAGAGCACAGCAGTGGGTACTGACAACTGGAATTCTCGCCATCTGGTTAAGCCTGGGGGCCTATGGATATGACAAGCCCCATATGCAGGATCTTGGTCCAGCCACTGAGAGGCGTTACTTTAATACGGGACTCACGCTGCAGGTCACAATGCATGTCTGTGCCCTAGGCGGCCCTCAAGCACTGGCGTGGCCTTTCGGACAATGCAGGTTTTCCCACATTGAACGTTGGACAACATGCCAACCACAAGGTTTCTGGCCATGGGGAAGGAGGAATTCTAATTTCTGCAACACGTTCACCCCTGGGCAGTGATTGGAGATAAGGTCTAGGTTCTGAAGCCTGAAAACCGAGGTGGGGAAGAGATGACGACCTACAGCCATAGCGGGTCCTATGTGTCCAGGTTGGGGCCAGCTGTCTGGGTGTCGTTTGGGATGTCTTGTCTCAGGCTGTGCCAGACAGGGCATTAGTATACAGGGTGGGCTGTATAATTGCTTTACAATCGAGTGGCATGCATTAGAAAATCATTTGGGGTTTCTTATTAGCAGCATAGGGCAAAGTTTTTCTTCTGGAGGGCAGGCAGAGTGCTGCATTGTGGCTTCGGAATTCCCAAACTGGTGGGGTTGTGGGCCAGGAGAGTGAGGACAGAAGTCTGAGAACACAAGCTAGGCTTAGGTTTCGGGGCAAGTACATGGCAGGCACACTCTGCAGAGCTGAATTGAGATCTCATGAATCTGAAGTCAGGTTGAGGATCAGACTTTGGCTCAGGTTTGAGTTTCTGTCCATGTTGGCCCCTTCAGGAAGGGGGGGCATTATGAGGCCATGGGGGTTTTCCCACAATTGGAGTTGTGAGATGCTCCAAACCGCAAGGATTCCGTCTGTGGGACAATTAAGATTTGTTGGATGGCTCCAGGACGTCTTATAAGGTATGTTTCCAGAACAGGGTTCTAAGTATGGATGCCTGGGCAGCCAGGCTCAAATTCCAATGTCTCCTAGCAACATGAAACATTTGATCTGCTGGCTTGTGGTAGCAACAGAGGGGGCTGAGTTGAAATGGACTTTCCTGAGGATGGTCTTAATGTTGGTTTGAGTCCATGGAGACCTTGGTATGGGACAGTGGCACCAGGGCCCTGAAGGATTCTCCTAACCTGAGGTTATGACAAAGCTCCAATGAGCAAGTTTTCCATGGGGAGACGATATTTGTTCTTATTGGTGCCTCAGGAAACCACCATATGCTGGTATTGGAAACGAGGCCTCTGAGGAGAGATGCCTGGAAACCAAAGCAATGGATCTGAATAGTGCCTAGAGGCCTGTCCAGTTCAATATTCTTCTCTGGTGACATCTGTTGTCTGAGTGGAGGTAGTTGCACAGCTGGTTTGAGATCACCCCTGTTTGTCCTGGGCGGCCTACACTATTGGGATGGCCTCGGTGACTTTGGAGGTTTTTCCTAATTTGCAAGGTTGTGGCCAATGGAATGGGAAGGATTCCCTTGAAAGGGAAGCACAGTCCTGAGGTGTGGCTCCAGGGACCCAAGTGTGGAGCGTGTGTGGTCCAGATCTATTTGGACAAAAGTCTGAAAACACAAACTCCACTTAGGTTGGGGGATGTAGGTATGGCCGGCCCGATCTATAGACCGTGAGGAGAACTCTTCGGGATATGAACAAAGGGCGAATGTGAAGTGCTTGCTCATGCTTCTTTTTTTTTCTGGAAATGTGTCACCAATTGCCATAGAATGTCGGGGTGTCCTCATGAGCCATCGATGAGGCACCCAATCTGGGGATTTGACCCGATCTCAAGAGTTTGGGGTCATTTTGTGGGAAGGTAGGTGGCCTTTCTGTTTTTTTTGTTTTTTTGGTTTTTTATTTCATTTTTTTTTTTACCTCAGGTGGACCACCAAAAGAGGGATTCCAGAGCAGAGTCCTGGGGAGGGGCGACTGGACAACCAGACCTCTGCTTAACATTGGGACCTACGAACATGGCAAGCCCCATATGTGGGCTCTTGGTCCAGACACTGAAAGGCCTTCCTTAAGGATAGGTCTCACACTGAGTTTCACAATGTGTTTTTGTGCCCAAGGAGCCCCTCAAGTCAGGGCGTGGCCTAATGTACCATGCTGGTTTCTCCTACACTGAACGTTGCACAATATGGCATCCACAAGTTTTCTGGCCATGGGGAAGAAGGAGTTCTAATTTCTGCAACACTTTCACTCCTGGACTGTGATTGGATTTAAGGTCTAGGTTCTGAAGCCTGAAAACTGAGGTTGGGAAGAGATGAAGACCTAAGGCCATGGTGTGTCTGACGTACTCAGTGTTCGGCCAGATGTTGAGTGTGGGTTGGGAGTTGCAGGCTCAGGCTGTGGCAGACAGGGAATTAGTGCCCAGGCTATACTGTATTTTTGGGGTGCAGTCGAGTTTCGTGCAGGATGGTACTCATTTGTGGTTACTGGGTAGCCCCAGATGGCAACGTTTTTCTTCTGGAGGGAAGACACAGTGCCACATAGTGGCTCCAGAATTCCCAAACTGGATGTCTTGTGGGCCAGGAGTGTGAGGAAAAAATTCTGAGAACACAAGCCAGACTTAGATTTCGGGGTGAGGGGACGGCAGGCGACCTCTGCAGAGATGATTCGAGATCCCGTATACCTGAAGACAGAGCTAGTATCAGACGTTGACTTAGGTCGGAGTTTCTGTCCATGAAGGCCTCTTCATGAAGGGGAGGGTGTCACGAGGACATGGAGGTTTTCCCACGATGGGAATTGTGAGATGCTCCAAACCGCAATGATTCCTTCTGTGGGAAAGTCGAGACCTGTTATATGGCTCCAGGACATCCCATAAGGAAGTTATCCAGAGCAGGGTTCTAAGGATGGATGCCTGGGCAGCCTGCCTCCCATTCCAGGTGTCTCATAGCGCCAAGGCAAGTTCGATCTGCTGGATCTAGGGGAGCAACCGAGGCGGGTGTGTTGAAATGGGTGAGTTGAGGATGGGTCATAATGTGCATTTGTGTCCATGTAGACCTTGGAATGGGGTGCTTGATCCGGGGCCTTGAGAGATGTTCATAACCGGAGGTTTTGATGGGCTCTAAAGAGTACGTTTCCTATGTAGAGAAGAGAATTGTTTTGATGAGTGCCTACGGAATCTCCCATATGCTGTTATTGGAAACCAGGCCTCTGAGGAGAGATGACTGGAAACAAAAGCAATGGATATGATTAGGGCCTAGGTGCCTGTCCGGTTCAATCTCTTTCCTGAGGATACGTGTCTACGGTTCTGAGGGGATGTAGTTGCTCACCTTGTGTCAGATCGCCCCTGTTTGTCCTGGGCAGCCTATAATATTGGGATGGCCTCGGGACTTTGGAGTTTCTCCTAATCTATAGGGATGTGCCCAAAGGAATGGGCAGAAATCCCCTGGAGAGGGCAGGCACAGTTCTGAGTTTGGCTCTAGGGGCCCAGCCTTGAGGCTGTGTGGGCCAGGCCTGTGGGGACAAAAGTCTGAAAACACAAACTCTGCTTAGGATTGGGGACATAGTTATGGCACGCCCAATCTACAGACCGTGATAACACTTCGGGATATGAAAAAGGGTGAGTTTGAGGTGCTTGCTCAGGTTTTGTCTCTGGATTTGTGTCAACAATGTGGGTGGAATGCTGGCGTGACCTCATGGGTTGTGGACGGCTTTCCTTCTGTGAGGATTTGACCCGAACCCAAGAGTTTGGGTATATTCTGTGGGATGGGAGGAGTCCTTTCTGTTTTTATTTTATTTTATTTTATTTTATTTTATTTTATTTTATTTTATTTTATTTTATTTTATTTTATGTACCTCAAGTGTCCCAATAAAAGAGGGATTCCAGAGCAGAGTCCTTGGAAGGGACAACTGGATATCCCCACCTCTGTTTAAGTTTGGGGGCCTAGGGGCATGGCAAGTCCAATAGGCGGGCTCTTGATTCAGACAATGAGAGGCCTTCCTTGAGGACAGGGCTCATGCTGAGGGTCACAATGCCTATTTGTGCCTAACAAGGCCCTCAAACATGGGAAGTGCCTCATGGGCCACGCTGGATTCTCCTACACTGAACGTTGGAGAATATGCCAACCACAAGGTTTCCAGCCATGGCGAAGGAAGAGTTGTGATTTCTGCATCACGTACTCCCCTGGACAGTATTTGGAGTTTAGGTCTAGGTTCTGAAACCCGAAAACTGAAGTTGGAAGAGATGAAGACCTAAGGACCTGATGGGTCCAATGAGCTCAGTGTGCGGCCAGCTGTTGAGCGTAAGTCTGGAGGTATGGGCTCATGCTGTGTCAGACAAGGCATTAGACAGGGTAGACTGTATATTTGGGGTGCAGTCGAGTGGCGTTCAGTTGATGCTCATTCGGGTTTCTAGGGAGCTCCTTCAGGCAACGTTTTTCTTCTGGAGGGCAGGCAGTGTGCTGCATTATGGCCCCAGTATTGCCAAACTGTAGGGCATTTGGGGAAGGGGTGTGAGGACGGTAGTCTGAGAACACAAGCTAGGCTTAGTTTTGGGGGTGAGTTCACAGAAGGCACACTCTGCAGAGCTGAATCAAGATCTCATGCACCTGAAGTCAGGGCGAATATCAGACGTTTGCTCAGGTTGGAGTTATTGTCCATGATGGCCCCTTTATCAAGAGGAGCGTCTCAAGAGGCCATGTAGATTTTCCCACAATGGGAGTTGTGAGATGCTCCAGACTGCAAAGATTTCTTCTGTGGGACACTTGAGACGTGTTGGATGGCTCTAGGATGTCCCATGTGGAACGACTCCAGAGTAGGGTTCTAAGGATGGATGCCTGGGCAGCCCGCCTCCCATTCTAGTTGTCTCCTAGTAACAAGGCAGGTTTGATCTGCAGGCCCTGGGGGAGAAACCAAGGGGGTTGAGTTGACATGGACTCTCCCGACGATAGATCATAATGTGGGTTCAAGTCCATGGAGACCTTGGAATGGGGCGCTTGATCCGGGGCCCTGAAAGATTCTCCTAAACAGAGGTTTTGATAGAGCTCCAAAGAGTACATTTCCTATGTGGAGACGAGATTTTTCTGATGAGTGCCTCAGTAATCCCCCGTATGCTGGTATTGGAAACCAGACCTCTGAGGAGAGATGACTGGAAACAAAAGCAATGGATCTGATTAGGGCCTAAGTGCCTGTCCAGTTCAACCTTATTCTATGGGGATATCTGTCTCTGGGTCTGAGTGGAGGTAGTTTCCTAACTTGTGAAAGATCATCCCTGTTTGTCCTGGGCAGCCAAGACTATTGGGATGGCCTCGGGGAGTTTGGAGGATTCTCCTAATCTATAGGGTTGTGGCCAATGGAAATGGCAGAATTCCCCTGGAGAGGGAAGCCACAGTTCTGAGGTGTGGCTCCAGGGGCCCCAGCTTGGATGGTGTGTGGGCCAGGACTGTGGGGACAGAAGTTTGAAAACACAAACTCAGCTTAGATTTGGGGATGTATGTATGAAGGTTCGATCTACAGACCGTGAGAATTTTCCGGGCTATGAACAAAGGGCGAGTATGTGGCGCTTGCTCAAGCTTTTGTCTCTGGATTTTGTGTCAACGGTGGCCGTGGAATGTCAGGGTGTCCTCAAGGGCCATGGACAATTCTTTCTCTGGTGATTTGGCCTGATTCCAAGTGGTTGGGATCATTCTGTGGATGGGAAGAGTCCTTTTGGTATTTTTTTTTTTTTTTTTACCTCAGGTGTCCCACCAAAGAGGGATTCCAGAGTAGAGCCCTGAGTAGGGGTGACTAGACATCTCGAACTCTGGTAGAGATTGGGGGACTAAGGGCTTGGCAAGCCCCATATGTGGGCTGTTGTTCCAGTCACTAAGAGGCTTTACATGAGGATAGGGCTCACGCTGAGGGTCACAATGTGTGTTTGTGCAAATTGTGGTCCTCAGGGATAGGTGGGGCCTCATAGTCCATGCTGCCTTCTCCTAAAATGAACATTGGACAACGTGCCAACCACTAGGTTTCTTGCCAAGGCGAAGGAGAAGTTTATATTCTTGCATCACGTTCACTTATGAGCAGTGACTGGAGATAAGGTCTAGGTTCTGAAGGTGAAAACTGAGGTTGGGTAGAGATGATGGCCTAAAGCCATTGTGGGTGTGATATGCTCTGTGTACGGCCAGCTGTCTGGGTGTTGGACTGGAGGTCTGCCCTCAGGCTGTGTCAGACAGGGCTTTAGTGCACAGGCTAGACTGTATAATTGGGGTATGGTCGAGTGGCATGCAGGTTGTTACTCATTTGGCGTTTCCGGTTAGCACTATAGGGCAACATTTTTCTTCTGGAGGGCAGGCAGAGTGCTGCATTGTGTCTCCAGAATTGCCAAACTGGAGGGGTGTGGCCAGGATTGTGAGGAAGGAAGTCTGAAAACACAAGCTAGCACGAGTGTGGGGGCCAAGAGCATGGCAGGCCCACTCTGCAGAGGCTGAATCGAGATCTCCTGCAGGTGAGGTCAGGGCGAGTATCAGATGTTGCCTCAAGCTGGAGTTTGTGTCCATGACGGCCCCTTCCTGAAGGGGGTGGGGGCGTCATGAGGCCAGGGAGGTTTCCCTACGCTGGGAGTTGTGAGCTGCTCCAAACTTCAAAGTTTCCTTCTTCAGGACAGTCGAGTACTATTGGATGGTTCCAGGATGCCCCATACAGAAAGACTCGAGAGCAGGGGCCTAAGCATGGATGCCGAGAAACGCCAACTCACCTTCCCATTGCCTGGTCGAGACAAGGCACGCTCAATCTGGGGGCTCTTGGGTGAGCTACCCAGAAGGCTGAGTTTAAATGGACTCTCCTGAGGATGAGTCATAATGTGGGTTGGTGGCCATGGAGACCTTGGAATGTGGCAGTAGCTAAGGGACTCTGCAGGATTCTCCAACGCGAAGGGCTTGACACAACTCCAACAAGGAAGCTTCCCATGTGGAGATGAGAGGTCTTCTGTCTGGTGCCTCAGGAAATCCCCGTATGCTGGTCTTCGAACCCAGGCCTCTGAGGAGTGATACCTGGACACCAAAGCAAGAGTTCATAATAGGGCCTAGGGGCCTGTCTGGTTCAATCTTCTGTCTCTGCGGATATCTGTCTGTGTGTCTGCATGGAGGTTGTTGTTGCTCAGCTGGTGTCATAATGCCCCTATTTGTCCAGTGCGGCTTGCGGTAGTGAAAAGTCCTTGGGGACCTTGAGGTTTCTACTATTTTGTAGAGTTGTGGCCAATGGAATGGGCAGTTTCTTAGGAGAGAGCAGGCACAGTTCTGTGGTGTGGCTCCAGAGACCCCAGCCTAGAGGCTGTGTGGGCCATGGCTGTGCAGACAGACATCCAAAACCCTAACTCAGCTCAGGTTTGGGGCCAAGGTTACGGCAGGCCTGATCTACAGTCCATGAGGGGAGCTCCTCTGGATATGAAAGAAGGGTGAGAGGGAGGCGTCGCTCAGGCTTTTGTCTCTGGATGTTTTGTCCACAATGGCCGTTTAATGTAGGAGTTGCCTCATGGGGCGTAGAAGTCTCCCTCTCTGGTAGTTTGTCCAGCCCCCAAGAGTTTGGGGTCATTCTGTGGGAAGGGAAGTGTCCTGTTTTCTGCTTCATGTGTCCCCCCAGGAGAGGGATTCTAGAGCACAGCAGTGGGTACTGACAACTGGAATTCTCGCCATCTGGTTAAGCCTGGGGGCCTATGGATATGACAAGCCCCATATGCAGGATCTTGGTCCAGCCACTGAGAGGCGTTACTTTAATACGGGACTCACGCTGCAGGTCACAATGCATGTCTGTGCCCTAGGCGGCCCTCAAGCACTGGCGTGGCCTTTCGGACAATGCAGATTTCCCACATTGAACGTTGGACAACATGCCAACCAAAAGGTTTCTGGCATGGGGAAGGAGGAATTCTAATTTCTGCATCACGTTCACCCCTGGGCAGTGATTGGATATAAGGTCTAGGTTCTGAAGCCTGAAAACCGAGGTTGGGAAGAGATGACGACCTACAGCCATAGCGGGTCCTATGTGTCCAGGTTGGGGCCAGCTGTCTGGGTGTCGTTTGGGATGTCTTGTCTCAGGCTGTGCCAGACAGGGCATTAGTATACAGGGTGGGCTGTATAATTGCTTTACAATCGAGTGGCATGCATTAGAAAATCATTTGGGGTTTCTTATTAGCAGCATAGGGCAAAGTTTTTCTTCTGGAGGGCAGACAGAGTGCTGCATTGTGGCTTCGGAATTCCCAAACTGGAGGGCTTGTGGGCCAGGAGAGTGAGGACGGAAGTCTGAGAACACAAGCTAGGCTTAGGTTTCGGGGCAAGGACAGGGCAGGCACACTCTGCAGAGCTGCATTGAGATCTCATGCGTCTGAAGTCAGGTCGAGGATCAGACTTTGGCTCAGGTTTGAGTTTCTGTCCATGTTGGCCCCTTCAGGAAGGGGGGGCATTATGAGGCCATGGGGGTTTTCTCACTATTGGAGTTGTGAGATGCCCCAAACCGCAAGGATTCCTTCTGTGAGACAATTAAGATTTGTTGGATGGCTCCAGGACGTCTTATAAGGTATTTTTCCAGAACAGGGTTCTAAGTATGGATGACTGGGCAGCCAGCCTCACATTCCACTTGTCTCCTAGCAACAAGAAACGTTTGATCTGCTGGCTTGGGGTAGCAACAGAGGGGGCTGAGTTGAAATGGACTTTCCTGAGGATGGTCTTAATGTTGGTTTGAGTCCATGGAGACCTTGGTATGGGGCAGTGGCACCAGGGCCCTGAAGGATTCTCCTAACCTGAGGTTATGACAAAGCTCCAATAAGCAAGTTTTCCATGGGGAGACGAGATTTTTCTTATTGGTGCCTCAGGAAACCACCATATGCTGGTATTGGAAACGAGGCCTCTGAGGAGAGATGCCTGGAAACCAAAGCAATGGATCTGATTAGGGCCTAGGGGCCTGTCCGGTTTAATATTCTTCTCTGGGGACATCTGTTGTCTGAGTGGAGGTAGTTGCTCAGCTGGTTTGAGATCACCCCTGTTTGTTCAGGGCGGCCTACACTATTGGGATGGCCTCGGTGACTTTGGAGGTTTTTCCTAATTTGCAAGGTTGTGGCCATGGAATGGGAAGGATTCCCTTGAAAGGGAAGCACAGTCCTGAGGTGTGGCTCCAGGGACCCAAGTGTGGAGCGTGTGTGGTCCAGGGCTATTTGGACAAACGTCTGAAAACACAAACTCCACTTAGGTTGGGGGATGTAGGTATGGCCGGCCCTATCTATAGACCGTGAGGAGAACTCTTCGGGATATGAACAAAGGGCGAATGTGAGGTGCTTGCTCATGCTTTCTTTTTTTTTTTTTTCTGGAAATGTGTCACCGATTGCCATGGAATGTCAGGGTGTCCTCATGGGCCATCGATGAGGCTTCCTTTCTGGGGATTTGACCCGATCCCAAGAGTTTGGGGTCATTCTGTGGGAAGGGAGGAGGCCTTTCTTTTTTTTTTTTTTTTGTTCATTTTTTTTATTTTTATTTTTTTTTTTACCTCAGGTGGACCACCAAAAGAGGGATTCCAGAGCAGAGTCCTGGGGAGGGGCGACTGGACAACCAGACCTCTGCTTAACATTGGGACCTAAGAACATGGCAAGTCCCATTTGTGGAATCTTGGTCCAGACACTGAGAGGCCTTTCTTGAGTATAGGTCTCACACTGAGTTTCACAATGTGTTTTTGTGCCCAAGGAGCCCCTCAAGTCAGGGCGTGGCCTAATGTGCCATGCTGGTGTCTCCTAGACTGAACGTTGCACAATATGGCAACCACAAGTTTTCTGGCCATGGGGAAGATGGAGTTCTAATTTCTGCAACACTTTCACTCCTGGACTGTGATTGGATTTAAGGTCTAGGTTCTGAAGCCTGAAAACTGAGGTTGGGAAGAGATGAAGACTTAAGGCCATGGTGTGTCTGATGTGCTCAGTGTTCGGCCAGCTGTTGAGTGTGGGTTGGGAGGTGCAGGCTCAGGCTGTTGCAGACAGGGAATTAGTGCCCAGGCTATACTGTATTTTTGGGGTGCAGTCGAGTTTCGTGCAGGATGGTACTCATTTGTGGTTACTGGGTAGCCCCAGAGGGCAACGTTTTTCTTCTGGAGGGAAGACACAGTGCCACATAGTGGCTCCAGAATTCCCAAACTGGAAGGCTTGTGGGCCAGGAGTGTGAGGAAAAAATTCTGAGAACACAAGCCAGACTTAGATTTCGGGGTGAGGGGACGGCAGACACCCACTGCAGAGATGATTCGAGATCCCGTATACCTGAAGACAGAGCTAGGATCAGACGTTGGCTTAGGTCGGAGTTTCTGTCCATGAAGGCCCCTTCATGAAGGGGAGGGTGTCACGAGGACATGGAGGTTTTCCCACGATGAAAATTTTGAGATGCTCCAAACCGCAATGATTCCTTCTGTGGGACAGTCGAGACCTGTTGGATGGCTCCAGGACATCCCATAAGGAAGTTATCCAGAGCAGGGTTCTAAGGATGGATGCCTGGGCAGCCTGCCTCCCATTCCAGGTGTCTCATAGCGCCAAGGCAAGTTCGATCTGCTGGATCTAGGGGAGCAACCGAGGCGGGTGTGTTGAAATGGGTGAGTTGAGGATGGGTCATAATGTGCATTTGTGTCCATGTAGACCTTGGAATGGGGTGCTTGATCCGGGGCCTTGAGGGATGTTCATAACCGGAGGTTTTGATGGGCTCTAAAGAGTGCGTTTCCTATGTAGAGAAGAGAATTGTTTTGATGAGTGCCTAAGGAATCTCCCATATGCTGGGATTGGAAACCAGGCCTCTGAGGAGAGATGACTGGAAACAAAAGCAATGGATATGATTAGGGCCTAGGTGCCTGTCCGGTTCAATCTCTTTCCTGAGGATACGTGTCAACGGATCTGAGGGGATGTAGTTGCTCACCTTGTGTCAGATCGCCCCTGTTTGTCCTGGGCAGCCTATAATATTGGGATGGCCTCGGGACTTTGGAGTTTCTCCTCATCTATAGGGTTGTGGCCAATGGAATGGGCAGAAATCCCCTGGAGAGGGCAGGCAAAGTTCTGAGTTTGGCTCTAGGGTCCCAGCCTTGAGGCTGTGTGGGCCAGGTCTGTGGGGACAAAAGTCTGAAAACACAAACTCCGCTTAGGATTGGGGACATAGTTATGGCACGCCCAATCTACAGACCGTGATAACACTTCGGGATATGAAAAAGGGTGAGTTTGAGGTGCTTGCTCAGGTTTTGTCTCTGGATTTGTGTCAACAATGTGGGTGGAATGCTGGCGTGGCCTCATGGGTTGTGGACGGCTTTCCTTCTGTGAGGATTTGACCCGATCCCAAGAGTTTGTGTACATTCTGTGGGATGGGAGGAGTTCTTTCTGTTTTTTATTTTATTTTATTTTATTTTATTTTATTTTATTTTATTTTATATTTTATTTTATGTACCTCAAGTGTCCCAATAAAAGAGGGATTCCAGAGCAGAGTCCTTGGGAGAGACAACTGGATAACCCCACCGCTGTTTAAGTTTGGGGGCCTAAGGGCATGGCAAGTCCAATATGTGGGCTCTTGATTCAGACACTGAGAGGCCTTCCTTGAGGACAGGGCTCATGCTGAGGGTCACAATGCCTATTTGTGCCAAACAAGGCCCTCAAGCATGGGAAGTGCCTCATGGGCCATGCTGGATTCTCCTACACTGAACGTTGGAGAATATGCCAACCACAAGGTTTCCAGCCATGGCGAAGGAAGAGTTGTGATTTCTGCATCACGTTCACCCCTGGAAGGGATTGGAGTTTAGGTCTAGGTTCTGAAACCCGAAAACTGAGGTTGAGAATAGATGAAGACCTAAGGACCTGATGGGTCCAATGAGCTCAGTGTGCGGCAGGCTGTTGAGCGTAGGTCTGGAGGTGTGGGCTCATGCTGTGTCAGACAAGGCATTAGACAGGGTAGACTGTATATTTGGGGTGCAGTCGAGTGGCGTTCAGTTGATCCTCATTCGGGTTTCTAGGTAGCTCCATAAGGCAACGTTTTTCTTCTGGAGGGCAGGCAGAGTGCTGCATTGTGGCCCCAGTATTGCCAAACTGTAGGGCTTTTGGGCCAGGGGTGTGAGGACGGTAGTCTGAGAACACAAGCTAGGCTTAGTTTTTGGGGTGAGGGCACAGAAGGCACACTCTGCAGAGCTGAATCAAGATCTCATGCACCTGAAGTCAGGGCGAATATAAGACGTTTGCTCAGGTTGGAGTTTCTGTCCATGATGGCCTCTTTATAAAGTGGAGCGTCTCAAGAGGCCATGTAGATTTTCTCACAATGGGAGTTGTGAGATGCTCCAGACTACAAAGATTCCTTCTGTGGGACACTTGAGACGTGTTGGATGGCTCTAGGATGTCCCATGTGGAACGACTCCAGAGTAGGGTTCTAAGGATGGATGCCTGGGCAGCCCGCCTCCCATTCTAGTTGTCTCCGAGCAACAAGGCAGGTTTGATCTGCAGGCCCTGGGGGAGAAACCAAGGGGGTTGAGTTGACATGGACTCTCCCAACGATAGATCATAATGTGGGTTCAAGTCCATGGAGACCTTGGAATGGGGCGCTTGATCCGGGGCCCTGAAAGATTCTCCTAAACAGAGGTTTTGATAGAGCTCCAAAGAGTACATTTCCTATGTGGAGACGAGATTTTTCTGATGAGTGCCTCAGTAATCCCCCGTATGCTGGTATTGGAAACCAGGCCTCTGAGGAGAGATGACTGGAATCAAAAGCAATGGATCTGATTAGGGCCTAAGTGCCTGTCCAGTTCAATCTTATTCTATGGGGATATCTGTCTCTGGGTCTGAGTGGAGGTAGTTTCCTAACTTGTGAAAGATCATCCCTGTTTGTCCTGGGCAGCCAACACTATTGGGATGGCCTCGGGGAGTTTGGAGGATTCTCCTAATCTATATATAGGTTTGTGGCCAATGGAAATGGCAGAATTCCCCTGGAGAGGGAAGCCACAGTCCTGAGGTGTGGCTCCAGGGGCCCCAGCTTGGATGGTGTGTGGGCCAGGACTGTGGGGACAGAAGTCTGAAAACACAAACTCAGCTTAGATTTGGGGATGTATGTATGAAGGTTCGATCTACAGACTGTGAGAATTTTCCGGGCTATGAACAAAGGGCGAGTATGTGGCGCTTGCTCAGGCTTTTGTCTCTGGATTTTGTGTCAACGGTGGCCGTGGAATGTCGGGGTGTCCTCAAGGGCCATGGACAATTATTTCTCTGGTGATTTGGCCTGATCCCAAGGGGTTGGGATCATTCTGTGGATGGGAAGAGTCCTTTCTGTATTTTTTTTTTTTACCTCAGGTGTGCCACCAAAGAGGGATTCCAGAGTAGAGCCCTGAGTAGGGGTGACTAGACATCTCGAACTCTGGTTGAGATTGGGGGACTAAGGGCTTGGCAAGCCCCATATGTGGGCTGTTGTTCCAGTCACTAAGAGGCTTTACATGAGGTTAGGGCTCACGCTGAGGGTCACAATGTGTGTTTGTGCAAATTGTGGTCCTCAGGGATAGGAGGGGCCTCATAGTCCATGCTGCCTTCTCCTACAATGAACATTGGACAACATGCCAACCACTAGGTTTCCTGCCAAGGCGAAGGAGAAGTTCTGATTCTTGCATCACGTTCACTCCTGAACAGTGAGTGGAGATAAGGTCTAGGTTCTGAAGGTGAAAACTGAGGTTGGGTAGAGATGATGGCCTAAAGCCATTGTGGGTGTGATATGCTCTGTGTACGGCCAGCTGTCTGGGTGTTGGACTGGAGGTCTGCCCTCAGGCTGTGTCAGACAGGGCTTTAGTGCACAGGCTAGACTGTATAATTGGGGTATGGTCGAGTGGCATGCAAATTGTTACTCATTTGGCGTTTCTTGTTAGCCCTATAGGGCAACATTTTTCTTCTGGAGGGCAGGCAGAGTGCTGCATTGTGTCTCCAGAATTCCAAACTGGAGGGGTGTGGCCAGGATTGTGAGGAAGGAAGTCTGAAAACACAAGCTAGCACGAGTTTTGGGGCCAAGAGCATGGCAGGCCCACTCTGCAGAGGCTGAATCGAGATCTCCTGCAGGTGAGGTCAGGGCAAGTATCAGATGTTGCCTCAAGCTGGAGTTTGTGTCCATGACGGCCCCTTCCTGAAGGGGGTGGGGGCGTCATGAGGCCAGGGAGGTTTCCCTACGCTGGGAGTTGTGAGCTGCTCCAAACCTCAAAGTTTCCTTCTTCAGGACAGTCGAGTACTATTGGATGGTTCCAGGATGCCCCATACAGAAAGACTCGAGAGCAGGGGCCTAAGCATGGAAGCCTAGAAACGCCAACTCACCTTCCCATTGCCTGGTCGAGACAAGGCACGCTCAATCTGCGGAATTGAGGAATTTTAATTTCTGCATCACGTTCACCCCTGGGCAGTGATTGGAGATAAGGTCTAGGTTCTGAAGCCTGAAAACTGAGGTTGGGAAGAGATGACGACCTACAGCCATAGCGGGTCCTATGTGTCCAGGTTGGGGCCAGCTGTCTGGGTGTCGTTTGGGATGTCTTGTCTCAGGCTGTGCCAGACAGGGCATTAGTATACAGGGTGGGCTGTATAATTGCTTTACAATCGAGTGGCATGCATTAGAAAATCATTTGGGGTTTCTTATTAGCAGCATAGGGCAAAGTTTTTCTTCTGGAGGGCAGACAGAGTGCTGCATTGTGGCTTCGGAATTCCCAAACTGGAGGGCTTGTGGGCCAGGAGAGTGAGGACGGAAGTCTGAGAACACAAGCTAGGCTTAGGTTTCGGGGCAAGGACAGGGCAGGCACACACTGCAGAGCTGAATTGAGATCTCATGCGTCTGAAGTCAGGTCGAGGATCAGACTTTGGCTCAGGTTTGAGTTTCTGTCCATGTTGGCCCCTTCAGGAAGGGGGGGCATTATGAGGCCATGGGGGTTTTCCCACTATTGGAGTTGTGAGATGCTCCAAACCGCAAGGATTCCTTCTGTGGGACAATTAAGATTTGTTGGATGGCTCCAGGATGTCTTATAAGGTATTTTTCCAGAACAGGGTTCTAAGTATGGATGCCTGGGCAGCCAGCCTCACATTCCAATTGTCTCCTAGCAACAAGAAACGTTTGATCTGCTGGCTTGGGGTAGCAACAGAGGGGGCTGAGTTGAAATGGACTTTCCTGAGGATGGTCTTAATGTTGGTTTGAGTCCATGGAGACCTTGGTATGGGGCAGTGGCACCAGGGCCCTGAAGGATTCTCCTAACCAGAGGTTATGACAAAGCTCCAATGAGCAAGTTTTCCATGGGGAGACGAGATTTGTTCTTATTGGTGCCTCAGGAAACCACCATATGCTGGTATTGGAAACGAGGCCTCTGAGGAGATGCCTGGAAACCAAAGCAATGGATCTGATTAGGGCCTAGGGACCTGTCCGGTTCAATATTCTTCTCTGGGGACATCTGTTGTCTGAGTGGAGGTAGTTGCTCAGCTGGTTTGAGATCACTCCTGTTTGTCCTGGGCGGCCTACACTATTGGGATGGCCTCGGTGACTTTGGAGGTTTTTCCTAATTTGCAAGGTTGTGGCCAACGGAATGGGAAGAATTCCCTTGAAAGGGAAGCACAGTCCTGAGGTGTGGCTCCAGGGACCCAAGTGTGGAGCGTGTGTGGTCCAAGGCTATTTGGACAAAAGTCTGAAAACACAAACTCCACTTAGGTTGGGGGATGTAGGTATGGCCGGCCCTATCTATAGACCGTGAGGAGAACTCTTCGGGATATGAACAAAGGGCGAATGTGAGGTGCTTGCTCATGCTTTTCTTTTTTTTTTCTGGAAATGTGTCACCGATTGCCATGGAATGTCTGGGTGTCCTCATGGGCCATCGATGAGGCTCCCTTTCTGGGGATTTGACCCGATCCCAAGAGTTTGGGGTCATTCTGTCAGAAGGGAGGAGGCCTTTCTGTTTTTTTTGTTTATTTTTTTTTGTTTTTTGTTTTTGTTTTTTTTTTTTACCTCAGGTGGACCACCAAAAGAGGAATTCCAGAGCAGAGACGTGGGTGGGGCAACTGGACAACCAGACCTCTGGTTAACATTGGGACCTAAGAACATGGCAAGCCCCATATGTGGGCTCTTGGTCCAGACACTGAGAGGCCTTCCTTGAGGATAGGTCTCACACTGAGTTTCACAATGTGTTTTTGTGCCCAAGGAGCCCCTCAAGTCAGGCCGTGGCCTAATGTACCATGCTGGTTTCTCCTACACTGAACGTTGCACAATATGGCAACCACAAGGTTTCTGGCCATGGGGAAGAAGGAGTTCTAATTTCTGCAACACTTTCACTCCTGGACTGTGATTGGATTTAATGTCTAGGTTCTGAAGCCTGAAAACTGAGGTTGGGAAGAGATGAAGACCTAAGGCCATGGTGTGTCTGACGTGCTCAGTGTTCGGCCAGCTGTTGAGTGTGGGTTGGGAGGTGCAGGCTCAGGCTGTGGCAGACAGGGAATTAATGCCCAGGCTAGACTGTATTTTTGGGGTGCAGTCGAGTTTCGTGCAGGATGGTACTCATTTGTGGTTACTGGGTAGCCCCAAAGGGCAACGTTTTTCTTCTGGAGGGAAGACACAGTGCCACATAGTGGCTCCAGAATTCCCAAACAGGAAGGCTTGTGGGCCAGGAGTGTGAGGAAAAACTTCTGAGAACACAAGCCAGACTTAGATTTCAGGGTGAGGGGACGGCAGGCACCCTCTGCAGAGATGATTCGAGATCCTGTATACCTGAAGACAGAGCTAGGATCAGACGTTGGCTTAGGTCGGAGTTTCTGTCCATGACGGCCCCTTCATGAAGGGGAGGGTGTCACGAGGACATGGAGGTTTTCCCACGATGGGAATTGTGAGTTGCTCCAAACCGCAATGATTCCTTCTGTGGGACAGTCGAGACCTGCTGGATGGCTCCAGGACATCCCATAAGGAAGTTATCCAGAGCAGGGTTCTAAGGATGGATGCCTGGGCAGCCTGCCTCCCATTCCCGGTGTCTCATAGAGCCAAGGCAAGTTCGATCTGCTGGATCTAGGGGAGCAACCGAGGCGGGTGTGTTGAAATGGGCGAGTTGAGGATGGGTCATAATGTGCATTTGTGTCCATGTAGACCTTGGAATGGGGTGCTTGATCCGGGGCCATGAGGGATGTTCATAACCGGAGGTTTTGATGGAGCTCTAAAGAGTATGTTTCCTATGTAGAGAAGAGAATTGTTTTGATGAGTGCCTAAGGAATCTCCCATATGCTGGTATTGGAAACCAGGCCTCTGAGGAGAGATGACTGGAATCAAAAGCAATGGATCTGATTAGGGCCTAAGTGCCTGTCCAGTTCAATCTTATTCTCTGTGTATATCTGTCTCTTCGTCTGAGTGGAGGTAGTTTCCTAACTTGTGAAAGATCATCCCTGTTTGTCCTGGGCAGCCAACACTATTCGGATGGCCTCGGGGAGTTTGGAGGATACTCCTAATCTATAGGGTTGTGGCCAATGGAAATGGCAGAATTCCCCTGGAGAGGGAAGCCACAGTCCTGAGGTGTGGCTCGAGGGGCCCCAGCTTGGATGGTGTGTGGGCCAGGACTGTGGGGACAGAAGTATGAAAACACAAACTCAGCTTAGGTTTGGGGATGTATGTATGAAGGCTCGATCTACAGACCGTGAGAATTTTCCGGGCTATGAACAAACGGCGAGTATGTGGCGCTTGCTCAGGCTTTTGTCTCTGGATTTTGTGTCAACGGTGGCCGTGGAATGTCGGGGTGTCCTCAAGGGCCATGGACAATTCTTTCTCTGGTGATTTGGCCTTATCCCAAGGGGTTGGGATCATTCTGTGGATGGGAAGAGTCCTTTCTGTATTTTTTTTTTTACCTCAGGTGTCCCACCAAAGAGGGATTCCAGAGTAGAGCCCTGAGTAGGGGTGACTAGACATCTCGAACTCTGGTTGAGATTAGGGGACTATGGGCCTGGCAAGCCCCATATGTGGGCTGTTGTTGCAGTCACTAAGAGGCTTTACATGAGGATAGGGCTCACTCTGAGGGTCACAATGTGTGTTTGTGCAAATTGTGGCCCTCAGGGATAGGTGGGGCCTCATAGTCCATGCTGCCTTCTCCTACAATGAACATTGGACAACATGCCAACCACTAGGTTTCTTGCCAAGGCGAAGGAGAAGTTCTGATTCTTGCATCACGTTCACTCCTGAGCAGTGAGTGGAGATAAGGTCTAGGTTCTGAAGGTGAAAACTGAGGTTGGGTAGAGATGATGGCCTAAAGCCATTGTGGGTGTGATATGCTCTGTGTACGGCCAGCTGTCTGGGTGTTGGACTGGAGGTCTGCCCTCAGGCTGTGTCAGACAGGGCTTTAGTGCACAGGCTAGACTGTATAATTGGGGTATGGTCGAGTGGCATGCAGGTTGTTACTCATTTGGCGTTTCTGGTTAGCCCTATAGGGCAACATTTTTCTTCTGGAGGGCAGGCAGAGTGCTGCATTGTGTCTCCAGAATTGCCAAACTGGAGGGGTGTGGCCAGGATTGTGAGGAAGGAAGTCTGAAAACACAAGCTAGCACGAGTTTTGGGGCCAAGAGCATGGCAGGCCCACTCTGCAGAGGCTGAATCGAGATCTCCTGCAGGTGAGGTCAGGGCGAGTATCAGATGTTGCCTCAAGCTGGAGTTTGTGTCCATGACGGCCCCTTCCTGAAGGGGGTGGGGGCGTCATGAGGCCAGGGAGGTTTCCCTACGCTGGGAGTTGTGAGCTGCTCCAAACTTCAAAGTTTCCTTCTTCAGGACAGTCGAGTACTATTGGATGGTTCCAGGATGCCCCATACAGAAAGACTCGAGAGCAGGGGCCTAAGCATGGATGCCGAGAAACGCCAACTCACCTTCCCATTGCCTGGTCGAGACAAGGCACGCTCAATCTGCGGGCTCTTGGGTGAGCTACCCAGAAGGCTGAGTTTAAATGGACTCTCCTGAGGATGAGTCATAATGTGGGTTGGTGGCCATGGAGACCTTGGAATGTGGCAGTAGCTAAGGGACTCTGCAGGATTCTCCAACGCGAAGGGCTTGACACAACTCCAACAAGGAAGCTTCCCATGTGGAGATGAGAGGTCTTCTGTCTGGTGCCTCAGGAAAGCCCCGTATGCTGGTCTTCGAACCCAGGCCTCTGAGGAGTGATACCTGGACACCAAAGCAAGAGTTCATAATAGGGCCTAGGGGCCTGTCTGGTTCAATCTTCTGTCTCTGCGGATATCTTTCTGTGTGTCTGCATGGAGGTAGTAGTTGCTCAGCTTGTGTCATAATGCCCCTATTTGTCCAGTGCGGCTTGCGGTAGTGGGATGTCCTTGGGGACCTTGAGGTTTCTACTATTTTGTGGAGTTGTGGCCAATGGAATGGGCAGTTTCTTAGGAGAGAGCAGGCACAGTTCTGTGGTGTGGCTCCAGAGACCCTAGCCTGGAGGCTGTGTGGGCCATGGCTGTGCAGACAGACATCCAAAAACCCTAACTCAGCTCAGGTTTGGGGCCGAGGTTACGGCAGGCCTGATCTACAGTCCATGAGGTGAGCTCCTCTGGATATGAAAGAAGGGTGAGAGGGAGGCAGTCGCTCAGGCTTTTGTCTCTGGATGTTTTGTCCACAATGGCCGTTTAATGTAGGAGTTGCTTCATGGGTCGTAGAAGTCTCCCTCTCTGGTAGTTTGTCCAGCCCCCAAGAGTTTGGGGTCATTCTGTGGGAAGGGAAGTGTCCTGTTTTCTGCTTCATGTGTCCCCCCAGTAGAGGGATTCTAGAGCATAGCAGTGGGTACTGACAACTGGAATACTCGCCCTCTGGTTAAGCCTGGGGGCCTATGGATATGACAAGCCCCATATGCAGGATCTTGGTCCAGCCACTGAGAGGCGTTACTTTAATACGGGACTCACGCTGCAGGTCACAATGCATGTCTGTGCCCTAGGCGGCCCTCAAGCACTGGCGTGGCCTTTCGGACAATGCAGGTTTTCCCACATTGAACGTTGGACAACATGCCAACCACAAGGTTTCTGGCCATGGGGAAGGAGGAATTCTAATTTCTGCATCACGTTCACCCCTGGGCAGTGATTGGAGATAAGGTCTAGGTTCTGAAGCCTGAAAACTGAGGTTGGGAAGAGATGACGACCTACAGCCATAGCGGGTCCTATGTGTCCAGGTTGGGGCCAGCTGTCTGGGTGTCGTTTGGGATGTCTTGTCTCAGGCTGTGCCAGACAGGGCATTAGTATACAGGGTGGGCTGTATAATTGCTTTACAATCGAGTGGCATGCATTAGAAAATCATTTGGGGTTTCTTATTAGCAGCATAGGGCAAAGTTTTTCTTCTGGAGGGCAGGCAGAGTGCTGCATTGTGGCTTCGGAATTCCCAAACTGGAGGGCTTGTGGGCCAGGAGAGTGAGGACGGAAGTCTGAGAACACAAGCTAGGCTTAGGTTTCGGGGCAAGGACATGGCAGGCACACACTGCAGAGCTGAATTGAGATCTCATGCGTCTGAAGTCAGGTCGAGGATCAGACTTTGGCTCAGGTTTGAGTTTCTATCCATGTTGGCCCCTTCAGGAAGGGGGGGCATTATGAGGCCATGGGAGTTTTCCCACTATTGGAGTTGTGAGATGCTCCAAACCGCAAGGATTCCTTCTGTGGGACAATTAAGATTTGTTGGATGGCTCCAGGATGTCTTATAAGGTATGTTTCCAGAACAGGGTTCTAAGTATGGATGCCTGGGCAGCCAGCCTCTCATTCCAATTGTCTCCTAGCAACAAGAAACGTTTGATCTGCTGGCTTGGGGTAGCAACAGAGGAGGCTGAGTTGAAATGGACTTTCCTGAGGATGGTCTTAATGTTGGTTTGAGTCCATGGAGACCTTGGTATGGGGCAGTGGCACCAGGGCGCTGAAGGATTCTCCTAACCAGAGGTTATGACAAAGCTCCAATGAGCAAGTTTTCCATGGGGAGACGAGATTTGTTCTTATTGGTGCCTCAGGAAACCACCATATGCTGGTATTGGAAACGAGGCCTCTGAGGAGAGATGCCTGGAAACCAAAGCAATGGATATGATTAGTGCCTAGGGACCTGTCCGGTTCAATATTCTTCTCTGGGGACATCTGTTGTCTGAGTGGAAGTAGTTGCTCAGCTGGTTTGAGATCACCCCTGTTTGTCCTGGGCGGCCTACACTATTGGGATGGCCTCGGTGACTTTGGAGGTTTTTCCTAATTTGCAAGGTTGTGGCCAATGGAATGGGAAGAATTCCCTTGAAAGGGAAGCACAGTCCTGAGGTGTGGCTCCAGGGACCCAAGTGTGGAGCGTGTGTGGTCCAGGGCTATTTGGACAAAAGTCTGAAAACACAAACTCCACTTAGGTTGGGGGATGTAGGTATGGCCGGCCCTATCTATAGACCGTGAGGAGAACTCTTCGGGATATGAACAAAGGGCGAATGTGAGGTGCTTGCTCATGCTTTTTTTTTTTTTTTCTGGAAATGTGTCACCGATTGCCATGGAATGTCGGGGTGTCCTCATGGGTCATCGATGAGGCTCCCTTTCTGGGTATTTGACCCGATCCCAAGAGTTTGGGGTCATTCTGTCAGAAGGGAGGAGGACTTTCTGTTTTTTTTGTTTATTTTTTTTTGTTTTTTGTTTTTGTTTTTTTTTTTACCTCAGGTGGACCACCAAAAGAGGAATTCCAGAGCAGAGACGTGGGTGGGGCAACTGGACAACCAGACCTCTGGTTAACATTGGGACCTAAGAACATGGCAAGCCCCATATGTGGGCTCTTGGTCCAGACACTGAGAGGCCTTCCTTGAGGATAGGTCTCACACTGAGTTTCACAATGTGTTTTTGTGCCCAAGGAGCCCCTCAAGTCAGGGCATGGCCTAATGTACCATGCTGGTTTCTCCTACACTGAACGTTGCACAATATGGCAACCACAAGTTTTCTGGCCATGGGGAAGAAGGAGTTCTAATTTCTGCAACACTTTCACTCCTGGACTGTGATTGGATTTAAGGTCTAGGTTCTGAAGCCTGAAAACTGAGGTTGGGAAGAGATGAAGACCTAAGGCCATGGTGTTTCTGATGTGCTCAGTGTTCGGCCAGCTGTTGAGTGTGGGTTGGGAGGTGCAGGCTGAGGCTGTGGCAGACAGGGAATTAATGATGAGGCTAGACTGTATTTTTGGGGTGCAGTCGAATTTCGTGCAGGATGGTACTCATTTGTGGTTACTGGGTAGCCCCAAAGGGCAACGATTTTCTTCTGGAGGGAAGACACAGTGCCACATAGTGGCTCCAGAATTCCCAAACAGGAAGGCTTGTGGGCCAGGAGTGTGAGGAAAAACTTCTGAGAACACAAGCCAGACTTAGATTTCGGGGTGAGGGGACGGCAGGCACCCTCTGCAGAGATGATTCGAGATCCCGTATACCTGAAGACAGAGCTAGGACCAGACGTTGGCTTAGGTCGGAGTTTCTGTCCATGACGGCCCCTTCATGAAGGGGAGGGTGTCACGAGCACATGGAGGTTTTCCCACGATGGGAATTGTGAGATGCTCCAAACCGCAATGATTCCTTCTGTGGGACAGTCGAGACCTGCTGGATGGCTCCAGGACATCCCAAAAGGAAGTTATTCAGAGCAGGGTTCTAAGGATGGATGCCTGGGCAGCCTGCCTCCCATTCCCGGTGTCTCATATAGCCAAGGCAAGTTCGATCTGCTGGATCTAGGGGAGCAACCGAGGCGGGTGTGTTGAAAAGGGCGAGTTGAGGATGGGTCATAATGTGCATTTGTGTCCATGTAGACCTTGGAATGGGGTGCTTGATCCAGGGCCTTGAGGGATGTTCATAACCGGAGGTTTGATGGAGCTCTAAAGAGTATGTTTCCTATGTAGAGAAGAGAATTGTTTTGATGAGTGCCTAAGGAATCTCCCATATGCTGGTATTGGAAACCAGGCCTCTGAGGAGAGATGACTGGAATCAAAAGCAATGGATCTGATTAGGGCCTAAGTGCCTGTCCAGTTCATTCTTATTCTATGGGTATATCTGTCTCTTCGTCTGAATGGAGGTAGTTTCCTAACTTGTGAAAGATCATCCCTGTTTGTCCTGGGCAGCCAACACTATTCGGATGGCCTCGGGTAGTTTGGAGGATACTCCTAATCTATAGGGTTGTGGCCAATGGAAATGGCAGAATTCGCCTGGAGAGGGAAGCCACAGTCCTGAGGTGTGGCTCGCGGGGCCCCAGCTTGGATGGTGTGTGGGCCAGGACTGTGGGGACAGAAGTCTGAAAACACAAACTCAGCTTAGGTTTGGGGATGTATGTATGAAGGCTCGATCTACAGACCGTGAGAATTTTCCGGGCTATGAACAAAGGGCGAGTATGTGGCGCTTGCTCAGGCTTTTGTCTCTGGATTTTGTGTCAACGGTGGCCGTGGAATGTCGGGGTGTCCTCAAGGGCCATGGACAATTCTTTCTCTGGTGATTGGGCCTGATCCCAAGGGGTTGGGATCATTCTGTGGATGGGAAGAGTCCTTTCTTTCTGTATTTTTTTTTTTACCTCAGGTGTCCCACCAAAGAGGGATTCCAGAGTAGAGCCCTGAGTAGGGGTGACTAGACATCTCGAACTCTGGTTGAGATTGGGGGACTAGGGGCCTGGCAAACCCCATATGTGGGCTGTTGTTGCAGTTACTAAGAGGCTTTACATGAGGATAGGGCTCACGCTGAGGGTCACAATGTGTGTTTGTGCAATTTGTGGCCCTCAGGGATAGGTGGGGCCTCATAGTCCATGCTGCCTTCTCCTACAATGAACATTGGACAACATGCCAACCACTAGGTTTCTTGCCAAGGCGAAGGAGAAGTTCTGATTCTTGCATCACGTTCACTCCTGAGCAGTGAGTGGAGATAAGGTCTAGGTTCTGAAGGTGAAAACTGAGGTTGGGTAGAGATGATGGCCTAAAGCCATTGTGGGTGTGATATGCTCTGTGTACGGCCAGCTGTCTGGGTGTTGGACTGGAGGTCTGCCCTCAGGCTGTGTCAGACAGGGCTTTAGTGCACAGGCTAGACTGTATAATTGGGGTATGGTCGAGTGGCATGCAGGTTGTTACTCATTTGGCGTTTCTGGTTAGCCCTATAGGGCAACATTTTTCTTCTGGAGGGCAGGCAGAGTGCTGCATTGTGTCTCCAGAAATGCCAAACTGGAGGGGTGTGGCCAGGATTGTGAGGAAGGAAGTCTGAAAACACAAGCTAGCACGAGTTTTGGGGCCAAGAGCATGGCAGGCCCACGCTGCAGAGGCTGAATCGAGATCTCCTGCAGGTGAGGTCAGGGCGAGTATCAGATGTTGCCTCAAGCTGGAGTTTGTGTCCATGACGGCCCCTTCCTGAAGGGGGTGGGGGCGTCATGAGGCCAGGGAGGTTTCCCTACGCTGGGAGTTGTGAGCTGCTCCAAACTTCAAAGTTTCCTTCTTCAGGACAGTCGAGTACTATTGGATGGTTCCAGGATGCCCCATACAGAAAGACTCGAGAGCAGGGGCCTAAGCATGGATGCCGAGAAACGCCAACTCACCTTCCCATTGCCTGGTCGAGACAAGGCACGCTCAATCTGCGGGCTCTTGGGTGAGCTACCCAGAAGGCTGAGTTTAAATGGACTCTCCTGAGGATGAGTCATAATGTGGGTTGGTGGCCATGGAGACCTTGGAATGTGGCAGTAGCTAAGGGACTCTGCAGGATTCTCCAACGCGAAGGGCTTGACACAACTCCAACAAGGAAGCTTCCCATGTGGAGATGAGAGGTCTTCTGTCTGGTGCCTCAGGAAAGCCCCGTATGCTGGTCTTCGAACCCAGGCCTCTGAGGAGTGATACCTGGACACCAAAGCAAGAGTTCATAATAGGGCCTAGGGGCCTGTCTGGTTCAATCTTCTGTCTCTGCGGATATCTTTCTGTGTGTCTGCATGGAGGTAGTAGTTGCTCAGCTTGTGTCATAATGCCCCTATTTGTCCAGTGCGGCTTGCGGTAGTGGGATGTCCTTGGGGACCTTGAGGTTTCTACTATTTTGTGGAGTTGTGGCCAATGGAATGGGCAGTTTCTTAGGAGAGAGCAGGCACAGTTCTGTGGTGTGGCTCCAGAGACCCTAGCCGGGAGGCTGTGTGGGCCATGGCTGTGCAGACAGACATCCAAAAACCCTAACTCAGCTCAGGTTTGGGGCCGAGGTTACGGCAGGCCTGATCTACAGTCCATGAGGGGAGCTCCTCTGGATATGAAAGAAGGGTGAGAGGGAGGCAGTCGCTCAGGCTTTTGTCTCTGGATGTTTTGTCCACAATGGCCGTTTAATGTAGGAGTTGCCTCATGGGTCGTAGAAGTCTCCCTCTCTGGTAGTTTGTCCAGCCCCCAAGAGTTTGGGGTCATTCTGTGGGAAGGGAAGTGTCCTGTTTTCTGCTTCATGTGTCCCCCCAGTAGAGGGATTCTAGAGCATAGCAGTGGGTACTGACAACTGGAATACTCGCCCTCTGGTTAAGCCTGGGGGCCTATGGATATGACAAGCCCCATATGCAGGATCTTGGTCCAGCCACTGAGAGGCGTTACTTTAATACGGGACTCACGCTGCAGGTCACAATGCATGTCTGTGCCCTAGGCGGCCCTCAAGCACTGGCGTGGCCTTTCGGACAATGCAGGTTTTCCCACATTGAACGTTGGACAACATGCCAACCACAAGGTTTCTGGCCATGGGGAAGGAGGAATTCTAATTTCTGCATCACGTTCACCCCTGGGCAGTGATTGGAGATAAGGTCTAGGTTCTGAAGCCTGAAAACTGAGGTTGGGAAGAGATGACGACCTACAGCCATAGCGGGTCCTATGTGTCCAGGTTGGGGCCAGCTGTCTGGGTGTCGTTTGGGATGTCTTGTCTCAGGCTGTGCCAGACAGGGCATTAGTATACAGGGTGGGCTGTATAATTGCTTTACAATCGAGTGGCATGCATTAGAAAATCATTTGGGGTTTCTTATTAGCAGCATAGGACAAAGTTTTTCTTCTGGAGGGCAGGCAGAGTGCTGCATTGTGGCTTCGGAATTCCCAAACTGGAGGGCTTGTGGGCCAGGAGAGTGAGGACGGAAGTCTGAGAACACAAGCTAGGCTTAGGTTTCGGGGCAAGGACATGGCAGGCACACACTGCAGAGCTGAATTGAGATCTCATGCGTCTGAAGTCAGGTCGAGGATCAGACTTTGGCTCAGGTTTGAGTTTCTGTCCATGTTGGCCCCTTCAGGAATGGGGGGCATTATGTAGCCATGGGAGTTTTCCCACTATTGGAGTTGTGAGATGCTCCAAACCGCAAGGATTCCTTCTGTGGGACAATTAAGATTTGTTGGATGGCTCCAGGATGTCTTATAAGGTATATTTCCAGAACAGGGTTCTAAGTATGGATGCCTGGGCAGCCAGCCTTACATTCCAATTGTCTCCTAGCAACAAGAAACGTTTGATCGGCTGGCTTGGTGTAGCAACAGAGGAGGCTGAGTTGAAATGGACTTTCCTGAGGATGGTCTTAATGTTGGTTTGAGTCCATGGAGACCTTGGTATGGGGCAGTGGCACCAGGGCGCTGAAGGATTCTCCTAACCAGAGGTTATGACAAAGCTCCAATGAGCAAGTTTTCCATGGGGAGACGAGATTTGTTCTTATTGGTGCCTCAGGAAACCACCATATGCTGGTATTGGAAACGAGGCCTCTGAGGAGAGATGCCTGGAAACCAAAGCAATGGATATGATTAGTGCCTAGGGACCTGTCCGGTTCAATATTCATCTCTGGGGACATCTGTTGTCTGAGTGGAAGTAGTTGCTCAGCTGGTTTGAGATCACCCCTGTTTGTCCTGGGCGGCCTACACTATTGGGATGGCCTCGGTGACTTTGGAGGTTTTTCCTAATTTGCAAGGTTGTGGCCAATGGAATGGGAAGAATTCCCTTGAAAGGGAAGCACAGTCCTGAGGTGTGGCTCCAGGGACCCAAGTGTGGAGCGTGTGTGGTCCAGGGCTATTTGGACAAAAGTCTGAAAACACAAACTCCACTTAGGTTGGGGGATGTAGGTATGGCCGGCCCTATCTATAGACCGTGAGGAGAACTCTTCGGGATATGAACAAAGGGCGAATGTGAGGTGCTTGCTCATGCTTTTCTTTTTTTTTTCCTGAAATGTGTCACCAATTGCCATGGAATGTCTGGGTGTCCTCATGGGCCATCGATGAGGCTCCCTTTCTGGTGATTTGACCCGATCCCAAGAGTTTGGGGTCATTCTGTCAGAAGGGAGGAGGCCTTTCTGTTTTTTTTGTTTATTTTTTTTGTTTTTTGTTTTTGTTTTTTTTTTTAACCTCAGAGGGACCACCAAAAGAGGAATTCCAGAGCAGAGACGTGGGTGGGGCAACTGGACAACCAGACCTCTGGTTAACATTGGGACCTAAGAACATGGCAAGCCCCATATGTGGGCTCTTGGTCCAGACACTGAGAGGCCTTCCTTGAGGATAGGTCTCACACTGAGTTTCACAATGTGTTTTTGTGCCCAAGGAGCCCCTCAAGTCAGGCCGTGGCCTAATGTCCCATGCTGGTTTCTCCTACACTGAACGTTGCACAATATGGCAACCACAAGGTTTCTGGCCATGGGGAAGAAGGAGTTCTAATTTCTGCAACACTTTCACTCCTGGACTGTGATTGGATTTAAGGTCTAGGTTCTGAAGCCTGAAAACTGAGGTTGGGAAGAGATGAAGACCTAAGGCCATGGTGTGTCTGACGTGCTCAGTGTTCGGCCAGCTGTTGAGTGTGGGTTGGGAGGTGCAGGCTCAGGCTGTGGCAGACAGGGAATTAATGCCCAGGCTAGACTGTATTTTTGGGGTGCAGTCGAGTTTCGTGCAGGATGGTACTCATTTGTGGTTACTGGGTAGCCCCAAAGGGCAACGTTTTTCTTCTGGAGGGAAGACACAGTGCCACATAGTGGCTCCAGAATTCCCAAACAGGAAGGCTTGTGGGCCAGGAGTGTGAGGAAAAACTTCTGAGAACACAAGCCAGACTTAGATTTCAGGGTGAGGGGACGGCAGGCACCCTCTGCAGAGATGATTCGAGATCCCGTATAATTGAAGACAGAGCTAGGATCAGACGTTGGCTTAGGTCGGAGTTTCTGTCCATGACGGCCCCTTCATGAAGGGGAGGGTGTCACGAGCACATGGAGGTTTTCCCACGATGGGAATTGTGAGATGCTCCAAACCGCAATGATTCCTTCTGTGGGACAGTCGAGACCTGCTGGATGGCTCCAGGACATCCCATAAGGAAGTTATCCAGAGCAGGGTTCTAAGGATGGATGCCTGGGCAGCCTGCCTCCCATTCCCGGTGTCTCATAGAGCCAAGGCAAGTTCGATCTGCTGGATCTAGGGGAGCAACCGAGGCGGGTGTGTTGAAATGGGCGAGTTGAGGATGGGTCATAATGTGCATTTGTGTCCATGTAGACCTTGGAATGGGGTGCTTGATCCGGGGCCTTGAGGGATGTTCATAACCGGAGGTTTGATGGAGCTCTAAAGAGTATGTTTCCTATGTAGAGAAGAGAATTGTTTTGATGAGTGCCTAAGGAATCTCCCATATGCTGGTATTGGAAACCAGGCCTCTGAGGAGAGATGACTGGAATCAAAAGCAATGGATCTGATTAGGGCCTAAGTGCCTGTCCAGTTCAATCTTATTCTATGGGTATATCTGTCTCTTTGTCAGAGTGGAGGTAGTTTCCTAACTTGTGAAAGATCATCCCTGTTTGTCCTGGGCAGCCAACAGTATTCGGATGGCCTCGGGGAGTTTGGAGGATACTCCTAATCTATGGGTTGTGGCCAATGGAAATGGCAGAATTCGCCTGGAGAGGGAAGCCACAGTCCTGAGGTGTGGCTCGCGGGGCCCCAGCTTGGATGGTGTGTGGGCCAGGACTGTGGGGACAGAAGTCTGAAAACACAAACTCAGCTTAGGTTTGGGGATGTATGTATGAAGGCTCGATCTACAGACCGTGAGAATTTTCCGGGCTATGAACAAAGGGCGAGTATGTGGCGCTTGCTCAGGCTTTTGTCTCTGGATTTTGTGTCAACGGTGGCCGTGGAATGTCGGGGTGTCCTCAAGGGCCATGGACAATTCTTTCTCTGGTGATTTGGCCTGATCCCAAGGGGTTGGGATCATTCTGTGGATGGGAAGAGTCCTTTCTGTATTTTTTTTTTTACCTCAGGTGTCCCACCAAAGAGGGATTCCAGAGTAGAGCCCTGAGTAGGGGTGACTAGACATCTCGAACTCTGGTTGAGATTAGGGGACTATGGGCCTGGCAAGCCCCATATGTGGGCTGTTGTTGCAGTCACTAAGAGGCTTTACATGAGGATAGGGCTCACGCTGAGGGTCACAATGTGTGTTTGTGCAAATTGTGGCCCTCAGGGATAGGTGGGGCCTCATAGTCCATGCTGCCTTCTCCTACAATGAACATTGGACAACATGCCAACCACTAGGTTTCTTGCCAAGGCGAAGGAGAAGTTCTGATTCTTGCATCACGTTCACTCCTGAGCAGTGAGTGGAGATAAGGTCTAGGTTCTGAAGGTGAAAACTGAGGTTGGGTAGAGATGATGGCCTAAAGCCATTGTGGGTGTGATATGCTCTGTGTACGGCCAGCTGTCTGGGTGTTGGACTGGAGGTCTGCCCTCAGGCTGTGTCAGACAGGGCTTTAGTGCACAGGCTAGACTGTATAATTGGGGTATGGTCGAGTGGCATGCAGGTTGTTACTCATTTGGCGTTTCTGGTTAGCCCTATAGGGCAACATTTTTCTTCTGGAGGGCAGGCAGAGTGCTGCATTGTGTCTCCAGAATTGCCAAACTGGAGGGGTGTGGCCAGGATTGTGAGGAAGGAAGTCTGAAAACACAAGCTAGCACGAGTTTGGGGGCCAAGAGCATGGCAGGCCCACTCTGCAGAGGCTGAATCGAGATCTCCTGCAGGTGAGGTCAGGGCGAGTATCAGATGTTGCCTCAAGCTGGAGTTTGTGTCCATGACGGCCCCTTCCTGAAGGGGGTGGGGGCGTCATGAGGCCAGGGAGGTTTCCCTACGCTGGGAGTTGTGAGCTGCTCCAAACTTCAAAGTTTCCTTCTTCAGGACAGTCGAGTACTATTGGATGGTTCCAGGATGCCCCATACAGAAAGACTCGAGAGCAGGGGCCTAAGCATGGATGCCGAGAAACGCCAACTCACCTTCCCATTGCCTGGTCGAGACAAGGCACGCTCAATCTGCGGGCTCTTGGGTGAGCTACCCAGAAGGCTGAGTTTAAATGGACTCTCCTGAGGATGAGTCATAATGTGGGTTGGTGGCCATGGAGACCTTGGAATGTGGCAGTAGCTAAGGGACTCTGCAGGATTCTCCAACGCGAAGGGCTTGACACAACTCCAACAAGGAAGCTTCCCATGTGGAGATGAGAGGTCTTCTGTCTGGTGCCTCAGGAAAGCCCCGTATGCTGGTCTTCGAACCCAGGCCTCTGAGGAGTGATACCTGGACACCAAAGCAAGAGTTCATAATAGGGCCTAGGGGCCTGTCTGGTTCAATCTTCTGTCTCTGCGGATATCTTTCTGTGTGTCTGCATGGAGGTAGTAGTTGCTCAGCTTGTGTCATAATGCCCCTATTTGTCCAGTGCGGCTTGCGGTAGTGGGATGTCCTTGGGGACCTTGAGGTTTCTACTATTTTGTGGAGTTGTGGCCAATGGAATGGGCAGTTTCTTAGGAGAGAGCAGGCACAGTTCTGTGGTGTGGCTCCAGAGACCCTAGCCTGGAGGCTGTGTGGGCCATGGCTGTGCAGACAGACATCCAAAAACCCTAACTCAGCTCAGGTTTGGGGCCGAGGTTACGGCAGGCCTGATCTACAGTCCATGAGGGGAGCTCCTCTGGATATGAAAGAAGGGTGAGAGGGAGGCAGTCGCTCAGGCTTTTGTCTCTGGATGTTTTGTCCACAATGGCCGTTTAATGTAGGAGTTGCTTCATGGGTCGTAGAAGTCTCCCTCTCTGGTAGTTTGTCCAGCCCCCAAGAGTTTGGGGTCATTCTGTGGGAAGGGAAGTGTCCTGTTTTCTGCTTCATGTGTCCCCCCAGTAGAGGGATTCTAGAGCATAGCAGTGGGTACTGACAACTGGAATACTCGCCCTCTGGTTAAGCCTGGGGGCCTATGGATATGACAAGCCCCATATGCAGGATCTTGGTCCAGCCACTGAGAGGCGTTACTTTAATACGGGACTCACGCTGCAGGTCACAATGCATGTCTGTGCCCTAGGCGGCCCTCAAGCACTGGCGTGGCCTTTCGGACAATGCAGGTTTTCCCACATTGAACGTTGGACAACATGCCAACCACAAGGTTTCTGGCCATGGGGAAGGAGGAATTCTAATTTCTGCATCACGTTCACCCCTGGGCAGTGATTGGAGATAAGGTCTAGGTTCTGAAGCCTGAAAACTGAGGTTGGGAAGAGATGACGACCTACAGCCATAGCGGGTCCTATGTGTCCAGGTTGGGGCCAGCTGTCTGGGTGTCGTTTGGGATGTCTTGTCTCAGGCTGTGCCAGACAGGGCATTAGTATACAGGGTGGGCTGTATAATTGCTTTACAATCGAGTGGCATGCATTAGAAAATCATTTGGGGTTTCTTATTAGCAGCATAGGGCAAAGTTTTTCTTCTGGAGGGCAGGCAGAGTGCTGCATTGTGGCTTCGGAATTCCCAAACTGGAGGGCTTGTGGGCCAGGAGAGTGAGGACGGAAGTCTGAGAACACAAGCTAGGCTTAGGTTTCGGGGCAAGGACAGGGCAGGCACACACTGCAGAGCTGAATTGAGATCTCATGCGTCTGAAGTCAGGTCGAGGATCAGACTTTGGCTCAGGTTTGAGTTTCTATCCATGTTGGCCCCTTCAGGAAGGGGGGGCATTATGAGGCCATGGGAGTTTTCCCAAAATTGGAGTTGTGAGATGCTCCAAACCGCAAGGATTCCTTCTTTGGGACAATTAAGATTTGTTGGATGGCTCCAGGATGTCTTATAAGGTATTTTTCCAGAACAGGGTTCTAAGTATGGATGCCTGGGCAGCCAGCCTCTCATTCCAATTGTCTCCTAGCAACAAGAAACGTTTGATCTGCTGGCTTGGGGTAGCAACAGAGGAGGCTGAGGTGAAATGGACTTTCCTGAGGATGGTCTTAATGTTGGTTTGAGTCCATGGAGACCTTGGTATGGGGCAGTGGCACCAGGGCGCTGAAGGATTCTCCTAACCAGAGGTTATGACAATGCTCCAATGAGCAAGTTTTCCATGGGGAGACGAGATTTGTTCTTATTGGTGCCTCAGGAAACCACCATATGCTGGTATTGGAAACGAGGCCTCTGAGGAGAGATGCCTGGAAACCAAAGCAATGGATCTGAATAGGGCCTAGAGGCCTGTCCAGTTCAATATTCTTCTCTGGTGACATCTGTTGTCTGAGTGGAGGTAGTTGCTCAGCTGGTTTGAGATCACCCCTGTTTGTCCTGGGCGGCCTACACTATTGGGATGGCCTCGGTGACTTTGTAGGTTTTTCCTAATTTGCAAGGTTGTGGCCAATGGAATGGGAAGGATTCCCTTGAAAGGGAAGCACAGTCCTGAGGTGTGGCTCCAGGGACCCAAGTGTGGAGCGTGTGTGGTCCAGGGCTATTTGGACAAAAGTCTGAAAACACAAACTCCACTTAGGTTGGGGGATGTAGGTATGGCCGGCCCTATCTATAGACCGTGAGGAGAACTCTTCGGGATATGAACAAAGGGCGAATGTGAGGTGCTTGCTCATGCTTTTCTTTTTTTTTTTTCTGGAAATGTGTCACCGATTGCCATGGAATGTCGGGGTGTCCTCATGGGTCATCGATGAGGCTCCCTTTCTGGGGATTTGACCCGATCCCAAGAGTTTGGGGTCATTCTGTCAGAAGGGAGGAGGACTTTCTGTTTTTTTTGTTTATTTTTTTTTGTTTTTTGTTTTTGTTTTTTTTTTTTTACCTCAGGTGGACCACCAAAAGAGGAATTCCAGAGCAGAGACGTGGGTGGGGCAACTGGACAACCAGACCTCTGGTTAACATTGGGACCTAAGAACATGGCAAGCCCCATATGTGGGCTCTTGGTCCAGACACTGAGAGGCCTTCCTTGAGGATAGGTCTCACACTGAGTTTCACAATGTGTTTTTGTGCCCAAGGAGCCCCTCAAGTCAGGGCATGGCCTAATGTACCATGTTGGTTTCTCCTACACTGAACGTAGCACAATATGGCAACCACAAGTTTTCTGGTCATGGGGAAGAAGGAGTTCTAATTTCTGCAACACTTTCACTCCTGGACTGTGATTGGATTTAAGGTCTAGGTTCTGAAGCCTGAAAACTGAGGTTGGGAAGAGATGAAGACCTAAGGCCATGGTGTGTCTGACGTGCTCAGTGTTCGGCCAGCTGTTGAGTGTGGGTTGGGAGGTGCAGGCTCAGGCTGTGGCAGACAGGGAATTAATGCCCAGGCTAGTCTGTATTTTTGGGGTGCAGTCGAGTTTCGTGCAGGATGGTACTCATTTGTGGTTACTGGGTAGCCCCAAAGGGCAACGTTTTTCTTCTGGAGGGAAGACACAGTGCCACATAGTGGCTCCAGAATTCCCAAACAGGAAGGCTTGTGGGCCAGGAGTGTGAGGAAAAACTTCTGAGAACACAAGCCAGACTTAGATTTCAGGGTGAGGGGACGGCAGGCACCCTCTGCAGAGATGATTCGAGATCCTGTATACCTGAAGACAGAGCTAGGATCAGACGTTGGCTTAGGTCGGAGTTTCTGTCCATGACGGCCCCTTCATGAAGGGGAGGGTGTCACGAGCACATGGAGGTTTTCCCACGATGGGAATTGTGAGTTGCTCCAAACCGCAATGATTCCTTCTGTGGGACAGTTGAGACCTGCTGGATGGCTCCAGGACATCCCATAAGGAAGTTATCCAGAGCAGGGTTCTAAGGATGGATGCCTGGGCAGCCTGCCTCCCATTCCCGGTGTCTCATAGAGCCAAGGCAAGTTCGATCTGCTGGATCTAGGGGAGCAACCGAGGCGGGTGTGTTGAAATGGGCGAGTTGAGGATGGGTCATAATGTGCATTTGTGTCCATGTAGACCTTGGAATGGGGTGTTTGATCCGGGGCCTTGAGGGATGTTCATAACCGGAGGTTTTGATGGAGCTCTAAAGAGTATGTTTCCTATGTAGAGAAGAGAATTGTTTTGATGAGTGCCTAAGGAATCTCCCATATGCTGGTATAGGAAACCAGGCCTCTGAGGAGAGATGACTGGAATCAAAAGCAATGGATCTGATTAGGGCCTAAGTGCCTGTCCAGTTCAATCTTATTCTATGTGTATATCTGTCTCTTCGTCTGAGTGGAGGTAGGTTCCTAACTTGTGAAAGATCATCCCTGTTTGTCCTGGGCAGCCAACACTATTCGGATGGCCTCGGGGAGTTTGGAGGATACTCCTAATCTATAGGGTTGTGGCTAATGGAAATGGCAGAATTCCCCTGGAGAGGGAAGCCACAGTCCTGAGGTGTGGCTCGAGGGGCCCCAGCTTGGATGGTGTGTGGGCCAGGACTGTGGGGACAGAAGTCTGAAAACACAAACTCAGCTTAGGTTTGAGGATGTATGTATGAAGGCTCGATCTACAAACCGTGAGAATTTTCCGGGCTATGAACAAAGGGCGAGTATGTGGCGCTTGCTCAGGCTTATGTCTCTGGATTTTGTGTCAACGGTGGCCGTGGAATGTCGGGGTGTCCTCAAGGGCCATGGACAATTCTTTCTCTGGTGATTTGGCCTGATCCCAAGGGGTTGGGATCATTCTGTAGATGGGAAGAGTCCTTTCTGTATTTTTTTTTTACCTCAGGTGTCCCACCAAAGAGGGATTCCAGAGTAGAGCCCTGAGTAGGGGTGACTAGACATCTCGAACTCTGGTTGAGATTAGGGGACTAGGGGCCTGGCAAGCCCCATATGTGGGCTGTTGTTGCAGTCACTAAGAGGCTTTACATGAGGATAGGGCTCACGCTGAGGGTCACAATGTGTGTTTGTGCAAATTGTGGCCCTCAGGGATAGGTGGGGCCTCATAGTCCATGCTGCCTTCTCCTACAATGAACATTGGACAACATGCCAACCACTAGGTTTCTTGCCAAGGCGAAGGAGAAGTTCTGATTCTTGCATCACGTTCACTCCTGAGCAGTGAGTGGAGATAAGGTCTAGGTTCTGAAGGTGAAAACTGAGGTTGGGTAGAGATGATGGCCTAAAGCCATTGTGGGTGTGATATGCTCTGTGTACGGCCAGCTGTCTGGGTGTTGGACTGGAGGTCTGCCCTCAGGCTGTGTCAGACAGGGCTTTAGTGCACAGGCTAGACTGTATAATTGGGGTATGGTCGAGTGGCATGCAGGTTGTTACTCATTTGGCGTTTCTGGTTAGCCCTATAGGGCAACATTTTTCTTCTGGAGGGCAGGCAGAGTGCTGCATTGTGTCTCCAGAATTGCCAAACTGGAGGGGTGTGGCCAGGATTGTGAGGAAGGAAGTCTGAAAACACAAGCTAGCACGAATGTGGGGGCCAAGAGCATGGCAGGCCCACTCTGCAGAGGCTGAATCGAGATCTCCTGCAGGTGAGGTCAGGGCGAGTATCAGATGTTGCCTCAAGCTGGAGTTTGTGTCCATGACGGCCCCTTCCTGAAGGGGGTGGGGGCGTCATGAGGCCAGGGAGGTTTCCCTACGCTGGGAGTTGTGAGCTGCTCCAAACTTCAAAGTTTCCTTCTTCAGGACAGTCGAGTACTATTGGATGGTTCCAGGATGCCCCATACAGAAAGACTCGAGAGCAGGGGCCTAAGCATGGATGCCGAGAAACGCCAACTCACCTTCCCATTGCCTGGTCGAGACAAGGCACGCTCAATCTGCGGGCTCTTGGGTGAGCTACCCAGAAGGCTGAGTTTAAATGGACTCTCCTGAGGATGAGTCATAATGTGGGTTGGTGGCCATGGAGACCTTGGAATGTGGCAGTAGCTAAGGGAATCTGCAGGATTCTCCAACGCGAAGGGCTTGACACAACTCCAACAAGGAAGCTTCCCATGTGGAGATGAGAGGTCTTCTGTCTGGTGCCTCAGGAAAGCCCCGTATGCTGGTCTTCGAACCCAGGCCTCTGAGGAGTGATACCTGGACACCAAACTAAGAGTTCATAATAGGGCCTAGGGGCCTGTCTGGTTCAATCTTCTGTCTCTGCGGATATCTTTCTGTGTGTCTGCATGGAGGTAGTAGTTGCTCAGCTTGTGTCATAATGCCCCTATTTGTCCAGTGCGGCTTGCGGTAGTGGGATGTCCTTGGGGACCTTGAGGTTTCTACTATTTTGTGGAGTTGTGGCCAATGGAATGGGCAGTTTCTTAGGAGAGAGCAGGCACAGTTCTGTGGTGTGGCTCCAGAGACCCTAGCCTGGAGGCTGTGTGGGCCATGGCTGTGCAGACAGACATCCAAAAACCCTAACTCAGCTCAGGTTTGGGGCCGAGGTTACGGCAGGCCTGATCTACAGTCCATGAGGGGAGCTCCTCTGGATATGAAAGAAGGGTGAGAGGGAGGCAGTCGCTCAGGCTTTTGTCTCTGGATGTTTTGTCCACAATGGCCGTTTAATGTAGGAGTTGCTTCATGGGTCGTAGAAGTCTCCCTCTCTGGTAGTTTGTCCAGCCCCCAAGAGTTTGGGGTCATTCTGTGGGAAGGGAAGTGTCCTGTTTTCTCCTTCATGTGTCCCCCCAGTAGAGGGATTCTAGAGCATAGCAGTGGGTACTGACAACTGGAATACTCGCCCTCTGGTTAAGCCTGGGGGCCTATGGATATGACAAGCCCCATATGCAGGATCTTGGTCCAGCCACTGAGAGGCGTTACTTTAATACGGGACTCACGCTGCAGGTCACAATGCATGTCTGTGCCCTAGGCGGCCCTCAAGCACTGGCGTGGCCTTTCGGACAATGCAGGTTTTCCCACATTGAACGTTGGACAACATGCCAACCACAAGGTTTCTGGCCATGGGGAAGGAGGAATTCTAATTTCTGCATCACGTTCACCCCTGGGCAGTGATTGGAGATAAGGTCTAGGTTCTGAAGCCTGAAAACTGAGGTTGGGAAGAGATGACGACCTACAGCCATAGCGGGTCCTATGTGTCCAGGTTGGGGCCAGCTGTCTGGGTGTCGTTTGGGATGTCTTGTCTCAGGCTGTGCCAGACAGGGCATTAGTATACAGGGTGGGCTGTATAATTGCTTTACAATCGAGTGGCATGCATTAGAAAATCATTTGGGGTTTCTTATTAGCAGCATAGGGCAAAGTTTTTCTTCTGGAGGGCAGGCAGAGTGCTGCATTGTGGCTTCGGAATTCCCAAACTGGAGGGCTTGTGGGCCAGGAGAGTGAGGACGGAAGTCTGAGAACACAAGCTAGGCTTAGGTTTCGGGGCAAGGACAGGGCAGGCACACACTGCAGAGCTGAATTGAGATCTCATGCGTCTGAAGTCAGGTCGAGGATCAGACTTTGGCTCAGGTTTGAGTTTCTATCCCTGTTGGCCCCTTCAGGAAGGGGGGGCATTATGAGGCCATGGGAGTTTTCCCAAAATTGGAGTTGTGAGATGCTCCAAACCGCAAGGATTCCTTCTTTGGGACAATTAAGATTTGTTGGATGGCTCCAGGATGTCTTATAAGGTATTTTTCCAGAACAGGGTTCTAAGTATGGATGCCTGGGCAGCCAGCCTCTCATTCCAATTGTCTCCTAGCAACAAGAAACGTTTGATCTGCTGGCTTGGGGTAGCAACAGAGGAGGCTGAGGTGAAATGGACTTTCCTGAGGATGGTCTTAATGTTGGTTTGAGTCCATGGAGACCTTGGTATGGGGCAGTGGCACCAGGGCGCTGAAGGATTCTCCTAACCAGAGGTTATGACAATGCTCCAATGAGCAAGTTTTCCATGGGGAGACGAGATTTGTTCTTATTGGTGCCTCAGGAAACCACCATATGCTGGTATTGGAAACGAGGCCTCTGAGGAGAGATGCCTGGAAACCAAAGCAATGGATCTGAATAGGGCCTAGAGGCCTGTCCAGTTCAATATTCTTCTCTGGTGACATCTGTTGTCTGAGTGGAGGTAGTTGCTCAGCTGGTTTGAGATCACCCCTGTTTGTCCTGGGCGGCCTACACTATTGGGATGGCCTCGGTGACTTTGTAGGTTTTTCCTAATTTGCAAGGTTGTGGCCAATGGAATGGGAAGGATTCCCTTGAAAGGGAAGCACAGTCCTGAGGTGTGGCTCCAGGGACCCAAGTGTGGAGCGTGTGTGGTCCAGGGCTATTTGGACAAAAGTCTGAAAACACAAACTCCACTTAGGTTGGGGGATGTAGGTATGGCCGGCCCTATCTATAGACCGTGAGGAGAACTCTTCGGGATATGAACAAAGGGCGAATGTGAGGTGCTTGCTCATGCTTTTCTTTTTTTTTTTCTGGAAATGTGTCACCGATTGCCATGGAATGTCGGGGTGTCCTCATGGGTCATCGATGAGGCTCCCTTTCTGGGGATTTGACCCGATCCCAAGAGTTTGGGGTCATTCTGTCAGAAGGGAGGAGGACTTTCTGTTTTTTTTGTTTATTTTTTTTTGTTTTTTGTTTTTGTTTTTTTTTTTTTTACCTCAGGTGGACCACCAAAAGAGGAATTCCAGAGCAGAGACGTGGGTGGGGCAACTGGACAACCAGACCTCTGGTTAACATTGGGACCTAAGAACATGGCAAGCCCCATATGTGGGCTCTTGGTCCAGACACTGAGAGGCCTTCCTTGAGGATAGGTCTCACACTGAGTTTCACAATGTGTTTTTGTGCCCAAGGAGCCCCTCAAGTCAGGGCATGGCCTAATGTACCATGCTGGTTTCTCCTACACTGAACGTTGCACAATATGGCAACCACAAGTTTTCTGGTCATGGGGAAGAAGGAGTTCTAATTTCTGCAACACTTTCACTCCTGGACTGTGATTGGATTTAAGGTCTAGGTTCTGAAGCCTGAAAACTGAGGTTGGGAAGAGATGAAGACCTAAGGCCATGGTGTGTCTGACGTGCTCAGTGTTCGGCCAGCTGTTGAGTGTGGGTTGGGAGGTGCAGGCTCAGGCTGTGGCAGACAGGGAATTAATGCCCAGGCTAGTCTGTATTTTTGGGGTGCAGTCGAGTTTCGTGCAGGATGGTACTCATTTGTGGTTACTGGGTAGCCCCAAAGGGCAACGTTTTTCTTCTGGAGGGAAGACACAGTGCCACATAGTGGCTCCAGAATTCCCAAACAGGAAGGCTTGTGGGCCAGGAGTGTGAGGAAAAACTTCTGAGAACACAAGCCAGACTTAGATTTCAGGGTGAGGGGACGGCAGGCACCCTCTGCAGAGATGATTCGAGATCCTGTATACCTGAAGACAGAGCTAGGATCAGACGTTGGCTTAGGTCGGAGTTTCTGTCCATGACGGCCCCTTCATGAAGGGGAGGGTGTCACGAGGACATGGAGGTTTTCCCACGATGGGAATTGTGAGTTGCTCCAAACCGCAATGATTCCTTCTGTGGGACAGTTGAGACCTGCTGGATGGCTCCAGGACATCCCATAAGGAAGTTATCCAGAGCAGGGTTCTAAGGATGGATGCCTGGGCAGCCTGCCTCCCATTCCCGGTGTCTCATAGAGCCAAGGCAAGTTCGATCTGCTGGATCTAGGGGAGCAACCGAGGCGGGTGTGTTGAAATGGGCGAGTTGAGGATGGGTCATAATGTGCATTTGTGTCCATGTAGACCTTTGAAAGGGGTGTTTGATCCGGGGCCTTGAGGGATGTTCATAACCGGAGGTTTTGATGGAGCTCTAAAGAGTATGTTTCCTATGTAGAGAAGAGAATTGTTTTGATGAGTGCCTAAGGAATCTCCCATATGCTGGTATTGGAAACCAGGCCTCTGAGGAGAGATGACTGGAATCAAAAGCAATGGATCTGATTAGGGCCTAAGTGCCTGTCCAGTTCAATCTTATTCTATGTGTATATCTGTCTCTTCGTCTGAGTGGAGGTAGGTTCCTAACTTGTGAAAGATCATCCCTGTTTGTCCTGGGCAGCCAACACTATTCGGATGGCCTCGGGGAGTTTGGAGGATACTCCTAATCTATAGGGTTGTGGCTAATGGAAATGGCAGAATTCCCCTGGAGAGGGAAGCCACAGTCCTGAGGTGTGGCTCGAGGGGCCCCAGCTTGGATGGTGTGTGGGCCAGGACTGTGGGGACAGAAGTCTGAAAACACAAACTCAGCTTAGGTTTGAGGATGTATGTATGAAGGTTCGATCTACAAACCGTGAGAATTTTCCGGGCTATGAACAAAGGGCGAGTATGTGGCGCTTGCTCAGGCTTATGTCTCTGGATTTTGTGTCAACGGTGGCCGTGGAATGTCGGGGTGTCCTCAAGGGCCATGGACAATTCTTTCTCTGGTGATTTGGCCTGATCCCAAGGGGTTGGGATCATTCTGTAGATGGGAAGAGTCCTTTCTGTATTTTTTTTTTACCTCAGGTGTCCCACCAAAGAGGGATTCCAGAGTAGAGCCCTGAGTAGGGGTGACTAGACATCTCGAACTCTGGTTGAGATTAGGGGACTAGGGGCCTGGCAAGCCCCATATGTGGGCTGTTGTTGCAGTCACTAAGAGGCTTTACATGAGGATAGGGCTCACGCTGAGGGTCACAATGTGTGTTTGTGCAAATTGTGGCCCTCAGGGATAGGTGGGGCCTCATAGTCCATGCTGCCTTCTCCTACAATGAACATTGGACAACATGCCAACCACTAGGTTTCTTGCCAAGGCGAAGGAGAAGTTCTGATTCTTGCATCACGTTCACTCCTGAGCAGTGAGTGGAGATAAGGTCTAGGTTCTGAAGGTGAAAACTGAGGTTGGGTAGAGATGATGGCCTAAAGCCATTGTGGGTGTGATATGCTCTGTGTACGGCCAGCTGTCTGGGTGTTGGACTGGAGGTCTGCCCTCAGGCTGTGTCAGACAGGGCTTTAGTGCACAGGCTAGACTGTATAATTGGGGTATGGTCGAGTGGCATGCAGGTTGTTACTCATTTGGCGTTTCTGGTTAGCCCTATAGGGCAACATTTTTCTTCTGGAGGGCAGGCAGAGTGCTGCATTGTGTCTCCAGAATTGCCAAACTGGAGGGGTGTGGCCAGGATTGTGAGGAAGGAAGTCTGAAAACACAAGCTAGCACGAGTGTGGGGGCCAAGAGCATGGCAGGCCCACTCTGCAGAGGCTGAATCGAGATCTCCTGCAGGTGAGGTCAGGGCGAGTATCAGATGTTGCCTCAAGCTGGAGTTTGTGTCCATGACGGCCCCTTCCTGAAGGGGGTGGGGGCGTCATGAGGCCAGGGAGGTTTCCCTACGCTGGGAGTTGTGAGCTGCTCCAAACTTCAAAGTTTCCTTCTTCAGGACAGTCGAGTACTATTGGATGGTTCCAGGATGCCCCATACAGAAAGACTCGAGAGCAGGGGCCTAAGCATGGATGCCGAGAAACGCCAACTCACCTTCCCATTGCCTGGTCGAGACAAGGCACGCTCAATCTGCGGGCTCTTGGGTGAGCTACCCAGAAGGCTGAGTTTAAATGGACTCTCCTGAGGATGAGTCATAATGTGGGTTGGTGGCCATGGAGACCTTGGAATGTGGCAGTAGCTAAGGGAATCTGCAGGATTCTCCAACGCGAAGGGCTTGACACAACTCCAACAAGGAAGCTTCCCATGTGGAGATGAGAGGTCTTCTGTCTGGTGCCTCAGGAAAGCCCCGTATGCTGGTCTTCGAACCCAGGCCTCTGAGGAGTGATACCTGGACACCAAACTAAGAGTTCATAATAGGGCCTAGGGGCCTGTCTGGTTCAATCTTCTGTCTCTGCGGATATCTTTCTGTGTGTCTGCATGGAGGTAGTAGTTGCTCAGCTTGTGTCATAATGCCCCTATTTGTCCAGTGCGGCTTGCGGTAGTGGGATGTCCTTGGGGACCTTGAGGTTTCTACTATTTTGTGGAGTTGTGGCCAATGGAATGGGCAGTTTCTTAGGAGAGAGCAGGCACAGTTCTGTGGTGTGGCTCCAGAGACCCTAGCCTGGAGGCTGTGTGGGCCATGGCTGTGCAGACAGACATCCAAAAACCCTAACTCAGCTCAGGTTTGGGGCCGAGGTTACGGCAGGCCTGATCTACAGTCCATGAGGGGAGCTCCTCTGGATATGAAAGAAGGGTGAGAGGGAGGCAGTCGCTCAGGCTTTTGTCTCTGGATGTTTTGTCCACAATGGCCGTTTAATGTAGGAGTTGCTTCATGGGTCGTAGAAGTCTCCCTCTCTGGTAGTTTGTCCAGCCCCCAAGAGTTTGGGGTCATTCTGTGGGAAGGGAAGTGTCCTGTTTTCTGCTTCATGTGTCCCCCCAGTAGAGGGATTCTAGAGCATAGCAGTGGGTACTGACAACTGGAATACTCGCCCTCTGGTTAAGCCTGGGGGCCTATGGATATGACAAGCCCCATATGCAGGATCTTGGTCCAGCCACTGAGAGGCGTTACTTTAATACGGGACTCACGCTGCAGGTCACAATGCATGTCTGTGCCCTAGGCGGCCCTCAAGCACTGGCGTGGCCTTTCGGACAATGCAGGTTTTCCCACATTGAACGTTGGACAACATGCCAACCACAAGGTTTCTGGCCATGGGGAAGGAGGAATTCTAATTTCTGCATCACGTTCACCCCTGGGCAGTGATTGGAGATAAGGTCTAGGTTCTGAAGCCTGAAAACTGAGGTTGGGAAGAGATGACGACCTACAGCCATAGCGGGTCCTATGTGTCCAGGTTGGGGCCAGCTGTCTGGGTGTCGTTTGGGATGTCTTGTCTCAGGCTGTGCCAGACAGGGCATTAGTATACAGGGTGGGCTGTATAATTGCTTTACAATCGAGTGGCATGCATTAGAAAATCATTTGGGGTTTCTTATTAGCAGCATAGGGCAAAGTTTTTCTTCTGGAGGGCAGACAGAGTGCTGCATTGTGGCTTCGGAATTCCCAAACTGGAGGGCTTGTGGGCCAGGAGAGTGAGGACGGAAGTCTGAGAACACAAGCTAGGCTTATGTTTCGGGGCAAGGACAGGGCAGGCACACACTGCAGAGCTGAATTGAGATCTCATGCGTCTGAAGTCAGGTCGAGGATCAAACTTTGGCTCAGGTTTGAGTTTCTGTCCATGTTGGCCCCTTCAGGAAGGGGGGGCATTATGAGGCCATGGGAGTTTTCCCACTATTGGAGTTGTGAGATGCTCCAAACCGCAAGGATTCCTTCTGTGGGACAATTAAGATTTGTTGGATGGCTCCAGGATGTCTTATAAGGTATTTTTCCAGAACAGGGTTCTAAGTATGGATGCCTGGGCAGCCAGCCTCTCATTCCAATTGTCTCCTAGCAACAAGAAACGTTTGATCTGCTGGCTTGGGGTAGCAACAGAGGAGGCTGAGTTGAAATGGACTTTCCTGAGGATGGTCTTAATGTTGGTTTGAGTCCATGGAGACCTTGGTATGGGGCAGTGGCACCAGGGCGCTGAAGGATTCTCCTAACCAGAGGTTATGACAAAGCTCCAATGAGCAAGTTTTCCATGGGGAGACGAGATTTGTTCTTATTGGTGCCTCAGGAAACCACCATATGCTGGTATTGGAAACGAGGCCTCTGAGGAGAGATGCCTGGAAACCAAAGCAATGGATATGATTAGTGCCTAGGGACCTGTCCGGTTCAATATTCATCTCTGGGGACATCTGTTGTCTGAGTGGAAGTAGTTGCTCAGCTGGTTTGAGATCACCCCTGTTTGTCCTGGGCGGCCTACACTATTGGGATGGCCTCGGTGACTTTGGAGGTTTTTCCTAATTTGCAAGGTTGTGGCCAACGGAATGGGAAGAATTCCCTTGAAAGGGAAGAACAGTCCTGAGGTGTGGCTCCAGGGACCCAAGTGTGGAGCGTGTGTGGTCCAGGGCTATTTGGACAAAAGTCTGAAAACACAAACTCCACTTAGGTTGGGGGATTGTGGTATGGCCGGCCCTATCTATAGACCGTGAGGAGAACTCTTCGGGATATGAACAAAGGGTGAATGTGAGGTGCTTGCTCATGCTTTTCTTTTTTTTTTCTGGAAATGTGTCACCGATTGCCATGGAATGTCGGGGTGTCCTCATGGGCCATCGATGAGGCTCCCTTTCTGGGTATTTGACCCGATCCCAAGAGTTTGGGGTCATTCTGTCAGAAGGGAGGAGGCCTTTCTGTTTTTTTTGTTTATTTTTTTTTGTTTTTTGTTTTTGTTTTTTTTTTTACCTCAGGTGGACCACCAAAAGAGGAATTCCAGAGCAGAGACGTGGGTGGGGCAACTGGACAACCAGACCTCTGGTTAACATTGGGACCTAAGAACATGGCAAGCCCCATATGTGGGCTCTTGGTCCAGACACTGAGAGGCCTTCCTTGAGGATAGGTCTCACACTGAGTTTCACAATGTGTTTTTGTGCCCAAGGAGCCCCTCAAGTCAGGCCGTGGCCTAATGTACCATGCTGGTTTCTCCTACACTGAACGTTGCACAATATGGCAACCACAAGGTTTCTGGCCATGGGGAAGAAGGAGTTCTAATTTCTGCAACACTTTCACTCCTGGACTGTGATTGGATTTAAGGTCTAGGTTCTGAAGCCTGAAAACTGAGGTTGGGAAGAGATGAAGACCTAAGGCCATGGTGTGTCTGACGTGCTCAGTGTTCGGCCAGCTGTTGAGTGTGGGTTGGGAGGTGCAGGCTCAGGCTGTGGCAGACAGGGAATTAATGCCCAGGCTAGACTGTATTTTTGGGGTGCAGTCGAGTTTCGTGCAGGATGGTACTCATTTGTGGTTACTGGGTAGCCCCAAAGGGCAACGTTTTTCTTCAGTGCCACATAGTGGCTCCAGAATTCCCAAACAGGAAGGCTTGTGGGCCAGGAGTGTGAGGAAAAACTTCTGAGAACACAAGCCAGACTTAGATTTCAGGGTGAGGGGACGGCAGGCACCCTCTGCAGAGATGATTCGAGATCCTGTATACCTGAAGACAGAGCTAGGATCAGACGTTGGCTTAGGTCGGAGTTTCTGTCCATGACGGCCCCTTCATGAAGGGGAGGGTGTCACGAGGACATGGAGGTTTTCCCACGATGGGAATTGTGAGTTGCTCCAAACCGCAATGATTCCTTCTGTGGGACAGTCGAGACCTGCTGGATGGCTCCAGGACATCCCATAAGGAAGTTATCCAGAGCAGGGTTCTAAGGATGGATGCCTGGGCAGCCTGCCTCCCATTCCCGGTGTCTCATAGAGCCAAGGCAAGTTCGATCTGCTGGATCTAGGGGAGCAACCGAGGCGGGTGTGTTGAAATGGGCAAGTTGAGGATGGGTCATAATGTGCATTTGTGTCCATGTAGACCTTGGAATGGGGTGCTTGATCCGGGGCCATGAGGGATGTTCATAACCGGAGGTTTTGATGGAGCTCTAAAGAGTATGTTTCCTATGTAGAGAAGAGAATTGTTTTGATGAGTGCCTAAGGAATCTCCCATATGCTGGTATTGGAAACCAGGCCTCTGAGGAGAGATGACTGGAATCAAAAGCAATGGATCTGATTAGGGCCTAAGTGCCTGTCCAGTTCAATCTTATTCTATGTGTATATCTGTCTCTTCGTCTGAGTGGAGGTAGGTTCCTAACTTGTGAAAGATCATCCCTGTTTGTCCTGGGCAGCCAACACTATTCGGATGGCCTCGGGGAGTTTGGAGGATACTCCTAATCTATAGGGTTGTGGCCAATGGAAATGGCAGAATTCCCCTGGAGAGGGAAGCCACAGTCCTGAGGTGTGGCTCGAGGGGCCCCAGCTTGGATGGTGTGTGGGCCAGGACTGTGGGGACAGAAGTATGAAAACACAAACTCAGCTTAGGTTTGGGGATGTATGTATGAAGGCTCGATCTACAGACCATGAGAATTTTCCGGGCTATGAACAAAGGGCGAGTATGTGGCGCTTGCTCAGGCTTTTGTCTCTGGATTTTGTGTCAACGGTGGCCGTGGAATGTCGGGGTGTCCTCAAGGGCCATGGACAATTCTTTCTCTGGTGATTTGGCCTGATCCCAAGGGGTTGGGATCATTCTGTGGATGGGAAGAGTCCTTTCTGTATTTTTTTTTTTAACCTCAGGTGTCCCACCAAAGAGGGATTCCAGAGTAGAGCCCTGAGTAGGGGTGACTAGACATCTCGAACTCTGGTTGAGATTAGGGGACTAGGGGCCTGGCAAGCCCCATATGTGGGCTGTTGTTGCAGTCACTAAGAGGCTTTACATGAGGATAGGGCTCACGCTGAGGGTCACAATGTGTGTTTGTGCAAATTGTGGCCCTCAGGGATAGGTGGGGCCTCATAGTCCATGCTGCCTTCTCCTACAATGAACATTGGACAACATGCCAACCACTAGGTTTCTTGCCAAGGCGAAGGAGAAGTTCTGATTCTTGCATCACGTTCACTCCTGAGCAGTGAGTGGAGATAAGGTCTAGGTTCTGAAGGTGAAAACTGAGGTTGGGTAGAGATGATGGCCTAAAGCCATTGTGGGTGTGATATGCTCTGTGTACGGCCAGCTGTCTGGGTGTTGGACTGGAGGTCTGCCCTCAGGCTGTGTCAGACAGGGCTTTAGTGCACAGGCTAGACTGTATAATTGGGGTATGGTCGAGTGGCATGCAGTTTGTTACTCATTTGGCGTTTCTGGTTAGCCCTATAGGGCAACATTTTTCTTCTGGAGGGCAGGCAGAGTGCTACATTGTGTCTCCAGAATTGCCAAACTGGAGGGGTGTGGCCAGGATTGTGAGGAAGGAAGTCTGAAAACACAAGCTAGCACGAGTTTGGGGGCCAAGAGCATGGCAGGCCCACTCTGCAGAGGCTGAATCGAGATCTCCTGCAGGTGAGGTCAGGGCGAGTATCAGATGTTGCCTCAAGCTGGAGTTTGTGTCCATGACGGCCCCTTCCTGAAGGGGGTGGGGGCGTCATGAGGCCAGGGAGGTTTCCCTACGCTGGGAGTTGTGAGCTGCTCCAAACTTCAAAGTTTCCTTCTTCAGGACAGTCGAGTACTATTGGATGGTTCCAGGATGCCCCATACAGAAAGACTCGAGAGCAGGGGCCTAAGCATGGATGCCGAGAAACGCCAACTCACCTTCCCATTGCCTGGTCGAGACAAGGCACGCTCAATCTGCGGGCTCTTGGGTGAGCTACCCAGAAGGCTGAGTTTAAATGGACTCTCCTGAGGATGAGTCATAATGTGGGTTGGTGGCCATGGAGACCTTGGAATGTGGCAGTAGCTAAGGGACTCTGCAGGATTCTCCAACGCGAAGGGCTTGACACAACTCCAACAAGGAAGCTTCCCATGTGGAGATGAGAGGTCTTCTGTCTGGTGCCTCAGGAAAGCCCCGTATGCTGGTCTTCGAACCCAGGCCTCTGAGGAGTGATACCTGGACACCAAAGCAAGAGTTCATAATAGGGCCTAGGGGCCTGTCTGGTTCAATCTTCTGTCTCTGCGGATATCTTTCTGTGTGTCTGCATGGAGGTAGTAGTTGCTCAGCTTGTGTCATAATGCCCCTATTTGTCCAGTGCGGCTTGCGGTAGTGGGATGTCCTTGGGGACCTTGAGGTTTCTACTATTTTGTGGAGTTGTGGCCAATGGAATGGGCAGTTTCTTAGGAGAGAGCAGGCACAGTTCTGTGGTGTGGATCCAGAGACCCTAGCCTGGAGGCTGTGTGGGCCATGGCTGTGCAGACAGACATCCAAAAACCCTAACTCAGCTCAGGTTTGGGGCCGAGGTTACGGCAGGCCTGATCTACAGTCCATGAGGGGAGCTCCTCTGGATATGAAAGAAGGGTGAGAGGGAGGCAGTCGCTCAGGCTTTTGTCTCTGGATGTTTTGTCCACAATGGCCGTTTAATGTAGGAGTTGCTTCATGGGTCGTAGAAGTCTCCCTCTCTGGTAGTTTGTCCAGCCCCCAAGAGTTTGGGGTCATTCTGTGGGAAGGGAAGTGTCCTGTTTTCTGCTTCATGTGTCCCCCCAGTAGAGGGATTCTAGAGCATAGCAGTGGGTACTGACAACTGGAATACTCGCCCTCTGGTTAAGCCTGGGGGCCTATGGATATGACAAGCCCCATATGCAGGATCTTGGTCCAGCCACTGAGAGGCGTTACTTTAATACGGGACTCACGCTGCAGGTCACAATGCATGTCTGTGCCCTAGGCGGCCCTCAAGCACTGGCGTGGCCTTTCGGACAATGCAGGTTTTCCCACATTGAACGTTGGACAACATGCCAACCACAAGGTTTCTGGCCATGGGGAAGGAGGAATTCTAATTTCTGCATCACGTTCACCCCTGGGCAGTGATTGGAGATAAGGTCTAGGTTCTGAAGCCTGAAAACTGAGGTTGGGAAGAGATGACGACCTACAGCCATAGCGGGTCCTATGTGTCCAGGTTGGGGCCAGCTGTCTGGGTGTCGTTTGGGATGTCTTGTCTCAGGCTGTGCCAGACAGGGCATTAGTATACAGGGTGGGCTGTATAATTGCTTTACAATCGAGTGGCATGCATTAGAAAATCATTTGGGGTTTCTTATTAGCAGCATAGGGCAAAGTTTTTCTTCTGGAGGGCAGGCAGAGTGCTGCATTGTGGCTTCGGAATTCCCAAACTGGAGGGCTTGTGGGCCAGGAGAGTGATGACGGAAGTCTGAGAACACAAGCTAGGCTTAGGTTTCGAGGCAAGGACATGGCAGGCACACACTGCAGAGCTGAATTGAGATCTCATGCGTCTGAAGTCAGGTCGAGGATTAGACTTTGGCTCAGGTTTGAGTTTCTATCCATGTTGGCCCCTTCAGGAAGGGGGGGCATTATGAGGCCATGGGAGTTTTCCCACTATTGGAGTTGTGAGATGCTCCAAACCGCAAGGATTCCTTCTGTGGGACAATTAAGATTTGTTGGATGGCTCCAGGATGTCTTATAAGGTATTTTTCCAGAACAGGGTTCTAAGTATGGATGCCTGGGCAGCCAGCCTCTCATTCCAATTGTCTCCTAGCAACAAGAAACGTTTGATCTGCTGGCTTGGGGTAGCAACAGAGGAGGCTGAGTTGAAATGGACTTTCCTGAGGATGGTCTTAATGTTGGTTTGAGTCCATGGAGACCTTGGTATGGGGCAGTGGCACCAGGACGCTGAAGGATTCTCCTGACCAGAGGTTATGACAAAGCTCCAATGAGCAAGTTTTCCATGGGGAGACGAGATTTGTTCTTATTGGTGCCTCAGGAAACCACCATATGCTGGTATTGGAAACGAGGCCTCTGAGGAGAGATGCCTGGAAACCAAAGCAATGGATATGATTAGTGCCTAGGGACCTGTCCGGTTCAATATTCTTCTCTGGGGACATCTGTTGTCTGAGTGGAAGTAGTTGCTCAGCTGGTTTGAGATCACCCCTGTTTGTCCTGGGCGGCCTACACTATTGGGATGGCCTCGGTGACTTTGGAGGTTTTTCCTAATTTGCAAGGTTGTGGCCAATGGAATGGGAAGAATTCCCTTGAAAGGGAAGCACAGTCCTGAGGTGTGGCTCCAGGGACCCAAGTGTGGAGCGTGTGTGGTCCAGGGCTATTTGGACAAAAGTCTGAAAACACAAACTCCACTTAGGTTGGGGGATGTAGGTATGGCCGGCCCTATCTATAGACCGTGAGGAGAACTCTTCGGGATATGAACAAAGGGCGAATGTGAGGTGCTTGCTCATGCTTTTCTTTTTTTTTTCTGGAAATGTGTCACCGATTGCCATGGAATGTCGGGGTGTCCTCATGGGTCATCGATGAGGCTCCCTTTCTGGGGATTTGACCCGATCCCAAGAGTTTGGGGTCATTCTGTCAGAAGGGAGGAGGACTTTCTGTTTTTTTTGTTTATTTTTTTTTTTGTTTTTTGTTTTTGTTTTTTTTTTTACCTCAGGTGGACCACCAAAAGAGGAATTCCAGAGCAGAGACGTGGGTGGGGCAACTGGACAACTAGACCTCTGGTTAACATTGGGACCTAAGAACATGGCAAGCCCCATATGTGGGCTCTTGGTCCAGACACTGAGAGGCCTTCCTTGAGGATAGGTCTCACACTGAGTTTCACAATGTGTTTTTGTGCCCAAGGAGCCCCTCAAGTCAGGGCATGGCCTAATGTACCATGCTGGTTTCTCCTAAACTGAACGTTGCACAATATGGCAACCACAAGTTTTCTGGCCATGGGGAAGAAGGAGTTCTAATTTCTGCAACACTTTCACTCCTGGACTGTGATTGGATTTAAGGTCTAGGTTCTGAAGCCTGAAAACTGAGGTTGGGAAGAGATGAAGACCTAAGGCCATGGTGTGTCTGACGTGCTCAGTGTTCGGCCAGCTGTTGAGTGTGGGTTGGGAGGTGCAGGCTCAGGCTGTGGCAGACAGGGAATTAATGCCCAGGCTAGACTGTATTTTTGGGGTGCAGTCGAGTTTCGTGCAGGATGGTACTCATTTGTGGTTACTGGGTAGCCCCAAAGGGCAACGTTTTTCTTCTGGAGGGAAGACACAGTGCCACATAGTGGCTCCAGAATTCCCAAACAGGAAGGCTTGTGGGCCAGGAGTGTGAGGAAAAACTTCTGAGAACACAAGCCAGACTTAGATTTCAGGGTGAGGGGACGGCAGGCACCCTCTGCAGAGATGATTCGAGATCCTGTATACCTGAAGACAGAGCTAGGATCAGACGTTGGCTTAGGTCGGAGTTTCTGTCCATGACGGCCCCTTCATGAAGGGGAGGGTGTCACGAGGACATGGAGGTTTTCCCACGATGGGAATTGTGAGTTGCTCCAAACCGCAATGATTCCTTCTGTGGGACAGTCGAGACCTGCTGGATGGCTCCAGGACATCCCATAAGGAAGTTATCCAGAGCAGGGTTCTAAGGATGGATGCCTGGGCAGCCTGCCTCCCATTCCCGGTGTCTCATAGAGCCAAGGCAAGTTCGATCTGCTGGATCTAGGGGAGCAACCGAGGCGGGTGTGTTGAAATGGGCGAGTTGAGGATGGGTCATAATGTGCATTTGTGTCCATGTAGACCTTGGAATGGGGTGTTTGATCCGGGGCCTTGAGGGATGTTCATAACCGGAGGTTTTGATGGAGCTCTAAAGAGTATGTTTCCTATGTAGAGAAGAGAATTGTTTTGATGAGTGCCTAAGGAATCTCCCATATGCTGGTATTGGAAACCAGGCCTCTGAGGAGAGATGACTGGAATCAAAAGCAATGGATCTGATTAGGGCCTAAGTGCCTGTCCAGTTCAATCTTATTCTATGTGTATATCTGTCTCTTCGTCTGAGTGGAGGTAGTTTCCTAACTTGTGAAAGATCATCCCTGTTTGTCCTGGGCAGCCAACACTATTCGGATGGCCTCGGGGAGTTTGGAGGATACTCCTAATCTATAGGGTTGTGGCCAATGGAAATGGCAGAATTCCCCTGGAGAGGGAAGCCACAGTCCTGAGGTGTGGCTCGAGGGGCCCCAGCTTGGATGGTGTGTGGGCCAGGACTGTGGGGACAGAAGTCTGAAAACACAAACTCAGCTTAGGTTTGAGGATGTATGTATGAAGGCTCGATCTACAGACCGTGAGAATTTTCCGGGCTATGAACAAAGGGCGAGTATGTGGCGCTTGCTCAGGCTTTTGTCTCTGGATTTTGTGTCAACGGTGGCCGTGGAATGTCGGGGTGTCCTCAAGGGCCATGGACAATTCTTTCTCTGGTGATTTGGCCTGATCCCAAGGGGTTGGGATCATTCTGTAGATGGGAAGAGTCCTTTCTGTATTTTTTTTTTACCTCAGGTGTCCCACCAAAGAGGGATTCCAGAGTAGAGCCCTGAGTAGGGGTGACTAGACATCTCGAACTCTGGTTGAGATTAGGGGACTATGGGCCTGGCAAGCCCCATATGTGGGCTGTTGTTGCAGTCACTAAGAGGCTTTACATGAGGATAGGGCTCACGCTGAGGGTCACAATGTGTGTTTGTGCAAATTGTGGCCCTCAGGGATAGGTGGGGCCTCATAGTCCATGCTGCCTTCTCCTACAATGAACATTGGACAACATGCCAACCACTAGGTTTCTTGCCAAGGCGAAGGAGAAGTTCTGATTCTTGCATCACGTTCACTCCTGAGCAGTGAGTGGAGATAAGGTCTAGGTTCTGAAGGTGAAAACTGAGGTTGGGTAGAGATGATGGCCTAAAGCCATTGTGGGTGTGATATGCTCTGTGTACGGCCAGCTGTCTGGGTGTTGGACTGGAGGTCTGCCCTCAGGCTGTGTCAGACAGGGCTTTAGTGCACAGGCTAGACTGTATAATTGGGGTATGGTCGAGTGGCATGCAGGTTGTTACTCATTTGGCGTTTCTGGTTAGCCCTATAGGGCAACATTTTTCTTCTGGAGGGCAGGCAGAGTGCTGCATTGTGTCTCCAGAATTGCCAAACTGGAGGGGTGTGGCCAGGATTGTGAGGAAGGAAGTCTGAAAACACAAGCTAGCACGAGTGTGGGGGCCAAGAGCATGGCAGGCCCACTCTGCAGAGGCTGAATCGAGATCTCCTGCAGGTGAGGTCAGGGCGAGTATCAGATGTTGCCTCAAGCTGGAGTTTGTGTCCATGACGGCCCCTTCCTGAAGGGGGTGGGGGCGTCATGAGGCCAGGGAGGTTTCCCTACGCTGGGAGTTGTGAGCTGCTCCAAACTTCAAAGTTTCCTTCTTCAGGACAGTCGAGTACTATTGGATGGTTCCAGGATGCCCCATACAGAAAGACTCGAGAGCAGGGGCCTAAGCATGGATGCCGAGAAACGCCAACTCACCTTCCCATTGCCTGGTCGAGACAAGGCACGCTCAATCTGCGGGCTCTTGGGTGAGCTACCCAGAAGGCTGAGTTTAAATGGACTCTCCTGAGGATGAGTCATAATGTGGGTTGGTGGCCATGGAGACCTTGGAATGTGGCAGTAGCTAAGGGACTCTGCAGGATTCTCCAACGCGAAGGGCTTGACACAACTCCAACAAGGAAGCTTCCCATGTGGAGATGAGAGGTCTTCTGTCTGGTGCCTCAGGAAAGCCCCGTATGCTGGTCTTCGAACCCAGGCCTCTGAGGAGTGATACATGGACACCAAAGCAAGAGTTCATAATAGGGCCTAGGGGCCTGTCTGGTTCAATCTTCTGTCTCTGCGGATATCTTTCTGTGTGTCTGCATGGAGGTAGTAGTTGCTCAGCTTGTGTCATAATGCCCCTATTTGTCCAGTGCGGCTTGCGGTAGTGGGATGTCCTTGGGGACCTTGAGGTTTCTACTATTTTGTGGAGTTGTGGCCAATGGAATGGGCAGTTTCTTAGGAGAGAGCAGGCACAGTTCTGTGGTGTGGCTCCAGAGACCCTAGCCTGGAGGCTGTGTGGGCCATGGCTGTGCAGACAGACATCCAAAAACCCTAACTCAGCTCAGGTTTGGGGCCGAGGTTACGGCAGGCCTGATCTACAGTCCATGAGGGGAGCTCCTCTGGATATGAAAGAAGGGTGAGAGGGAGGCAGTCGCTCAGGCTTTTGTCTCTGGATGTTTTGTCCACAATGGCCGTTTAATGTAGGAGTTGCCTCATGGGTCGTAGAAGTCTCCCTCTCTGGTAGTTTGTCCAGCCCCCAAGAGTTTGGGGTCATTCTGTGGGAAGGGAAGTGTCCTGTTTTCTGCTTCATGTGTCCCCCCAGTAGAGGGATTCTAGAGCATAGCAGTGGGTACTGACAACTGGAATACTCGCCCTCTGGTTAAGCCTGGGGGCCTATGGATATGACAAGCCCCATATGCAGGATCTTGGTCCAGCCACTGAGAGGCGTTACTTTAATACGGGACTCACGCTGCAGGTCACAATGCATGTCTGTGCCCTAGGCGGCCCTCAAGCACTGGCGTGGCCTTTCGGACAATGCAGGTTTTCCCACATTGAACGTTGGACAACATGCCAACCACAAGGTTTCTGGCCATTGGGAAGGAGGAATTCTAATTTATGCATCACGTTCACCCCTGGGCAGTGATTGGAGATAAGGTCTAGGTTCTGAAGCCTGAAAACTGAGGTTGGGAAGAGATGACGACCTACAGCCATAGCGGGTCCTATGTGTCCAGGTTGGGGCCAGCTGTCTGGGTGTCGTTTGGGATGTCTTGTCTCAGGCTGTGCCAGACAGGGCATTAGTATACAGGGTGGGCTGTATAATTGCTTTACAATCGAGTGGCATGCATTAGAAAATCATTTGGGGTTTTTTATTAGCAGCATAGGGCAAAGTTTTTCTTCTGGAGGGCAGGCAGAGTGCTGCATTGTGGCTTCGGAATTCCCAAACTGGAGGGCTTGTGGGCCAGGAGAGTGAGGACGGAAGTCTGAGAACACAAGCTAGGCTTAGGTTTCGGGGCAAGGACATGGCAGGCACAAACTGCAGAGCTGAATTGAGATCTCATGCGTCTGAAGTCAGGTCGAGGATCAGACTTTGGCTCAGTTTTGAGTTTCTGTCCATGTTGGCCCCTTCAGGAAGGGGGTGGCATTATGAGGCCATGGGAGTTTTCCCACTATTGGAGTTGTGAGATGCTCCAAACCGCAAGGATTCCTTCTGTGGGACAATTAAGATTTGTTGGATGGCTCCAGGATGTCTTATAAGGTATTTTTCCAGAACAGGGTTCTAAGTATGGATGCCTGGGCAGCCAGCCTCACATTCCAATTGTCTCCTAGCAACAAGAACCGTTTGATCTGCTGGCTTGGGGTAGCAACAGAGGAGGCTGAGGTGAAATGGACTTTCCTGAGGAATGTCTTAATGTTGGTTTGAGTCCATGGAGACCTTGGTATGGGGCAGTGGCACCAGGGCGCTGAAGGATTCTCCTAACCAGAGGTTATGACAATGCTCCAATGAGCAAGTTTTCCATGGGGAGACGAGATTTGTTCTTATTGGTGCCTCAGGAAACCACCATATGCTGGTATTGGAAACGAGGCCTCTGAGGAGAGATGCCTGGAAACCAAAGCAATGGATATGATTAGTGCCTAGGGACCTGTCCGGTTCAATATTCTTCTCTGGGGACATCTGTTGTCTGAGTGGAAGTAGTTGCTCAGCTGGTTTGAGATCACCCCTGTTTGTCCTGGGCGGCCTACACTATTGGGATGGCCTCGGTGACTTTGGAGGTTTTTCCTAATTTGCAAGGTTGTGGCCAATGGAATGGGAAGAATTCCCTTGAAAGGGAAGCACAGTCCTGAGGTGTGGCTCCAGGGACCCAAGTGTGGAGCGTGTGTGGTCCAGGGCTATTTGGACAAAAGTCTGAAAACACAAACTCCACTTAGGTTGGGGGATGTAGGTATGGCCGGCCCTATCTATAGACCGTGAGGAGAACTCTTCGGGATATGAACAAAGGGCGAATGTGAGGTGCTTGCTCATGCTTTTCTTTTTTTTTTCTGGAAATGTGTCACCGATTGCCATGGAATGACTGGGTGTCCTAATCGGCCACCGATGAGGCTCCCTTTCTGGGGATTTGACCCGATCCCAAGAGTTTGGGGTCATTCTGTCAGAAGGGAGGAGGCCTTTCTGTTTTTTTTTGTTTATTTTTTTTTGTTTTTTGTTTTTGTTTTTTTTTTTTTTACCTCAGGTGGACCACCAAAAGAGGAATTCCAGAGCAGAGACGTGGGTGGGGGCAACTGGACAACCAGACCTCTGGTTAACATTGGGACCTAAGAACATGGCAAGCCCCATATGTGGGCTCTTGGTCCAGACACTGAGAGGCCTTCCTTGAGGATAGGTCTCACACTGAGTTTCACAATGTGTTTTTGTGCCCAAGGAGCCCCTCAAGTCAGGGCATGGCCTAATGTACCATGCTGGTTTCTCCTACACTGAACGTTGCACAATATGGCAACCACAAGTTTTCTGGCCATGGGGAAGAAGGAGTTCTAATTTCTGCAACACTTTCACTCCTGGACTGTGATTGGATTTAAGGACTAGGTTCTGAAGCCTGAAAACTGAGGTTGGGAAGAGATGAAGACCTAAGGCCATGGTGTGTCTGACGTGCTCAGTGTTCGGCCAGCTGTTGAGTGTGGGTTGGGAGGTGCAGGCTCAGGCTGTGGCAGACAGGGAATTAATGCCCAGGCTAGACTGTATTTTTGGGGTGCAGTCGAGTTTCGTGCAGGATGGTACTCATTTGTGGTTACTGGGTAGCCCCAAAGGGCAACGTTTTTCTTCTGGAGGGAAGACACAGTGCCACATAGTGGCTCCAGAATTCCCAAACAGGAAGGCTTGTGGGCCAGGAGTGTGAGGAAAAACTTCTGAGAACACAAGCCAGACTTAGATTTCAGGGTGAGGGGACGGCAGGCACCCTCTGCAGAGATGATTCGAGATCCTGTATACCTGAAGACAGAGCTAGGATCAGACGTTGGCTTAGGTCGGAGTTTCTGTCCATGACGGCCCCTTCATGAAGGGGAGGGTGTCACGAGGACATGGAGGTTTTCCCACGATGGGAATTGTGAGTTGCTCCAAACCGCAATGATTCCTTCTGTGGGACAGTCGAGACCTGCTGGATGGCTCCAGGACATCCCATAAGGAAGTTATCCAGAGCAGGGTTCTAAGGATGGATGCCTGGGCAGCCTGCCTCCCATTCCCGGTGTCTCATAGAGCCAAGGCAAGTTCGATCTGCTGGATCTAGGGGAGCAACCGAGGCGGGTGTGTTGAAATGGGCGAGTTGAGGATGGGTCATAATGTGCATTTGTGTCCATGTAGACCTTGGAATGGGGTGTTTGATCCGGGGCCTTGAGGGATGTTCATAACCGGAGGTTTTGATGGAGCTCTAAAGAGTATGTTTCCTATGTAGAGAAGAGAATTGTTTTGATGAGTGCCTAAGTAATCTCCCATATGATGGTATTGGAAACCAGGCCTCTGAGGAGAGATGACTGGAATCAAAAGCAATGGATCTGATTAGGGCCTAAGTGCCTGTCCAGTTCATTCTTATTCTATGGGTATATCTGTCTCTTCGTCTGAGTGGAGGTAGTTTCCTAACTTGTGAAAGATCATCCCTGTTTGTCCTGGGCAGCCAACACTATTCGGATGGCCTCGGGTAGTTTGGAGGATACTCCTAATCTATAGGTTTGTGGCCAATGGAAATGGCAGAATTCGCCTGGAGAGGGAAGCCACAGTCCTGAGGTGTGGCTCCAGGGGCCCCAGCTTGGATGGTGTGTGGGCCAGGACTGTGGGGACGGAAGTCTGAAAACACAAACTCAGCTTAAGTTTGGGGATGTATTTATGAAGGCTCGATCTACAGACCGTGAGAATTTTACGGGCTATGAACAAAGGGCGAGTATGTGGCGCTTGCTCAGGCTTTTGTCTCTGGATTTTGTGTCAACGGTGGCCGTGGAATGTCGGGGTGTCCTCAAGGGCCATGGACAATTCTTTCTCTGGTGATTGGGCCTGATCCCAAGGGGTTGGGATCATTCTGTGGATGGGAAGAGTCCTTTCTGTATTTTTTTTTTACCTCAGGTGTCCCACCAAAGAGGGATTCCAGAGTAGAGCCCTGAGTAGGGGTGACTAGACATCTCGAACTCTGGTTGAGATTGGGGGACTAGGGGCCTGGCAAGCCCCATATGTGGGCTGTTGTTGCAGTCACTAAGAGGCTTTACATGAGGATAGGGCTCACGCTGAGGGTCACAATGTGTGTTTGTGCAAATTGTGGCCCTCAGGGATAGGTGGGGCCTCATAGTCCATGCTGCCTTCTCCTACAATGAACATTGGACAACATGCCAACCACTAGGTTTCTTGCCAAGGCGAAGGAGAAGTTCTGATTCTTGCATCACGTTCACTCCTGAGCAGTGAGTGGAGATAAGGTCTAGGTTCTGAAGGTGAAAACTGAGGTTGGGTAGAGATGATGGCCTAAAGCCATTGTGGGTGTGATATGCTCTGTGTACGGCCAGCTGTCTGGGTGTTGGACTGGAGGTCTGCCCTCAGGCTGTGTCAGACAGGGCTTTAGTGCACAGGCTAGACTGTATAATTGGGGTATGGTCGAGTGGCATGCAGGTTGTTACTCATTTGGCGTTTCTGGTTAGCCCTATAGGGCAACATTTTTCTTCTGGAGGGCAGGCAGAGTGCTGCATTGTGTCTCCAGGATTGCCAAACTGGAGGGGTGTGGCCAGGATTGTGAGGAAGGAAGTCTGAAAACACAAGCTAGCACGAGTTTTGGGGCCAAGAGCATGGCAGGCCCACTCTGCAGAGGCTGAATCGAGATCTCCTGCAGGTGAGGTCAGGGCGAGTATCAGATGTTGCCTCAAGCTGGAGTTTGTGTCCATGACGGCCCCTTCCTGAAGGGGGTGGGGGCGTCATGAGGCCAGGGAGGTTTCCCTACGCTGGGAGTTGTGAGCTGCTCCAATCTTCAAAGTTTCCTTCTTCAGGACAGTCGAGTACTATTGGATGGTTCCAGGATGCCCCATACAGAAAGACTCGAGAGCAGGGGCCTAAGCATGGATGCCGAGAAACGCCAACTCACCTTCCCATTGCCTGGTCGAGACAAGGCACGCTCAATCTGCGGGCTCTTGGGTGAGCTACCCAGAAGGCTGAGTTTAAATGGACTCTCCTGAGGATGAGTCATAATGTGGGTTGGTGGCCATGAAGACCTTGGAATGTGGCAGTAGGTAAGGGACTCTGCAGGATTCTCCAACGCGAAGGGCTTGACACAACTCCAACAAGGAAGCTTCCCATGTGGAGATGAGAGGTCTTCTGTCTGGTGCCTCAGGAAAGCCCCGTATGCTGGTCTTTGAACCCAGGCCTCTGAGGAGTGATAACTGGACACCAAAGCAAGAGTTCATAATAGGGCCTAGGGGCCTGTCTGGTTCAATCTTCTGTCTCTGCGGATATCTGTCTGTGTGTCTGCATGGAGGTAGTAGTTGACAGCTTGTGTCATAATGCCCCTATTTGTCCAGTGCGGCTTGCGGTAGTGGGATGTCCTTGGGGACCTTGAGGTTTCTACTATTTTGTGGAGTTGTGGCCAATGGAATGGGCAGTTTCTTAGGAGAGAGCAGGCACAGTTCTGTGGTGTGGCTCCAGAGACCCCAGCCTGGAGGATGTTTGGGCCATGGCTGTGCAGACAGACATCCAAAAACCCTAACTCAGCTCAGGTTTGGGGCCGAGGTTACGGCAGGCCTGATCTACAGTCCATGAGGGGAGCTCATCTGGATATGAAAGAAGGGTGAGAGGGAGGCAGTCGCTCAGGCTTTTGTCTCTGGATGTTTTGTCCACAATGGCCGTTTAATGTAGGAGTTGCCTCATGGGTCCTACTCCCTCTCTGGTAGTTTGTCCAGCCCCCAAGAGTTTGGGGTCATTCTGTGGGAAGGGAAGTGTCCTGTTTTCTGCTTCATGTGTCCCCCCAGTAGAGGGATTCTAGAGCATAGCAGTGGGTACTGACAACTGGAATACTCGCCCTCTGGTTAAGCCTGGGGGCCTATGGATATGACAAGCCCCATATGCAGGATCTTGGTCCAGCCACTGAGAGGCGTTACTTTAATACGGGACTCACGCTTCAGGTCACAATGAATGTCTGTGCCCTAGGCGGACCTCAAGCACTGGCGTGGCCTTTCGGACAATGCAGGTTTTCCCACATTGAACGTTGGACAACATGCCAACGAAAGGGTTTCTGGCCATGGGGAAGGAGGAATTCTAATTTCTGCATCACGTTCACCCCTGGGCAGTGATTGGAGATAAGGTCTAGGTTCTGAAGCCTGAAAACTGAGGTTGGGAAGAGATGACGACCTACAGCCATAGCGGGTCCTATGTGTCCAGGTTGGGGCCAGCTGTCTGGGTGTCGTTTGGGATGTCTTGTCTCAGGCTGTGCCAGACAGGGCTTTAGTATACAGGTTGGGCTGTAAAATTGCTTTACAATCGAGTGGCATGCATTAGAAAATCATTTGGGGTTTCTTATTAGCAGCATAGGGCAAAGTTTTTCTTCTGGAGGGCAGGCAGAGTGCTGCATTGTGGCTTCGGAATTCCCAAACTGGAGGGCTTGTGGGCCAGGAGAGTGAGGACGGAAGTCTGAGAACACAACTAGGCTTAGGTTTCGGGGCAAGGACATGGCAGGCACACTCTGCAGAGCTGAATTGAGATCTCATGCGTCTGAAGTCAGGTCGAGGATCAGACTTTGGCTCAGGTTTAAGTTTCTTTCCATGTTGGCCCCTTCATGACGGGGGTACATTATGAGGCCATGGGGCTTTTCCCACTATTGGAGTTGTGAGATGCTCCAAACCGCAAGGATTCCGTCTGTGGGACAATTAAGATTTGTTGGATGGCTCCAGGATGTCTTATAAGGTATTTTTCCAGAACAGGGTTCTAAGTATGGATGCCTGGGCAGCCAGACTCACATTCCAATTGTCTCCTAGCAACAAGAACCGTTTGATCTGCTGGCTTGGGGTAGCAACAGAGGAGGTTGAGTTGAAACGGACTTTCCTTAGGATGGTCTTAATGTTGGTTTGAGTCCATGGAGACCTTGGTATGGGGCAGTGGCACCAGGGCGCTGAAGGATTCTCCTAACCAGAGGTTATGACAATGCTCCAATGAGCAAGTTTTCCATGGGGAGACGAGATTTGTTCTCATTGGTGCCTCAGGAAACCACCATATGCTGGTATTGGAAACGAGGCCTCTGAGGAGAGATGCCTGGAAACCAAAGCAATGGATATGATTAGTGCCTAGGGACCTGTCCGGTTCAATATTCTTCTCTGGGGACATCTGTTGTCTGAGTGGAGGTAGTTGCTCAGCTGGTTTGAGATCACCCCTGTTTGTCCTGGGCGGCCTACACTATTGGGATGGCCTCGGTGACATTGGAGGTTTTTCCTAATTTGCAAGGTTGTGGCCAATGGAATGGGAAGAATTCCCTTGAAAGGGAAGCACAGTCCTGAGGTGTGGCTCCAGGGACCCAAGTGTGGAGCGTGTGTGGTCCAGGGCTATTTGGACAAAAGTCTGAAAACACAAACTCCACTTAGGTTGGGGGATGTAGGTATGGCCGGCCCTATCTATAGACCGTGAGGAGAACTCTTCGGGATATGAACAAAGGGCGAATGTGATGTGCTTGCTCATCCTTTTCTTTTTTTTTTCTGGAAATGTGTCACCGATTGCCATGGAATGTCGGGGTGTCCTCATGGGCCATCGATGAGGCTCCCTTTCTGGGGATTTGACCCGATCCCAAGAGTTTGGGGTCATTCTGTCAGAAGGGAGGAGGCCTTTCTTTTTTTTTTTTGTTTATTTTTTTTTTTTGTTTTTTGTTTTTGTTTTGTTTTTTTAACCTCAGGTGGACCACCAAAAGAGGAATTCCAGAGCAGAGACGTGGGTGGGGGCAACTGGACAACCAGACCTCTGGTTAACATTGGGACCTAAGAACATGGCAAGCCCCATATGTGGGCTCTTGGTCCAGACACTGAGAGGCCTTCCTTGAGGATAGGTCTCACACTGAGTTTCACAATGTGTTTTTGTGCCCAAGGAGCCCCTCAAGTCAGGGCATGGCCTAATGTACCATGCTGGTTTCTCCTACACTGAACGTTGCACAATATGGCAACCACAAGTTTTCTGGCCATGGGGAAGAAGGAGTTCTAATTTCTGCAACACTTTCACTCCTGGACTGTGATTGGATTTAAGGTCTAGGTTCTGAAGCCTGAAAACTGAGGTTGGGAAGAGATGAAGACCTAAGGCCATGGTGTGTCTGACGTGCTCAGTGTTCGGCCAGCTGTTGAGTGTGGGTTGGGAGGTGCAGGCTCAGGCTGTGGCAGACAGGGAATTAATGCCCAGGCTAGACTGTATTTTTGGGGTGCAGTCGAGTTTCGTGCAGGATGGTACTCATTTGTGGTTACTGGGTAGCCCCAAAGGGCTACGTTTTTCTTCTGGAGGGAAGACACAGTGCCACATAGTGGCTCCAGAATTCCCAAACAGGAAGGCTTGTGGGCCAGGAGTGTGAGGAAAAACTTCTGAGAACACAAGCCAGACTTAGATTTCAGGGTGAGGGGACGGCAGGCACCCTCTGCAGAGATGATTCGAGATCCTGTATACCTGAAGACAGAGCTAGGATCAGACGTTGGCTTAGGTCGGAGTTTCTGTCCATGACGGCCCCTTCATGAAGGGGAGGGTGTCACGAGGACATGGAGGTTTTCCCACGATGGGAATTGTGAGTTGCTCCAAACCGCAATGATTCCTTCTGTGGGACAGTCGAGACCTGCTGGATGGCTCCAGGACATCCCATAAGGAAGTTATCCAGAGCAGGGTTCTAAGGATGGATGCCTGGGCAGCCTGCCTCCCATTCCCGGTGTCTCATAGAGCCAAGGCAAGTTCGATCTGCTGGATCTAGGGGAGCAACCGAGGCGGGTGTGTTGAAATGGGCGAGTTGAGGATGGGTCATAATGTGCATTTGTGTCCATGTAGACCTTGGAATGGGGTGTTTGATCCGGGGCCTTGAGGGATGTTCATAACCGGAGGTTTTGATGGAGCTCTAAAGAGTATGTTTCCTATGTAGAGAAGAGAATTGTTTTGATGAGTGCCTAAGGAATCTCCCATATGCTGGTATTGGAAACCAGGCCTCTGAGGAGAGATGACTGGAATCAAAAGCAATGGATCTGATTAGGGCCTAAGTGCCTGTCCAGTTCAATCTTATTCTATGTGTATATCTGTCTCTTCGTCTGAGTGGAGGTAGTTTCCTAACTTGTGAAAGATCATCCCTGTTTGTCCTGGGCAGCCAACACTATTCGGAAGGCCTCGGGGAGTTTGGAGGATACTCCTAATCTATAGGGTTGTGGCCAATGGAAATGGCAGAATTCCCCTGGAGAGGGAAGCCACAGTCCTGAGGTGTGGCTCCAGGGGCCCCAGCTTGGATGGTGTGTGGGCCAGGACTGTGGGGACAGAAGTCTGAAAAAACAAACTCAGCTTAGGTTTGAGGATGTATGTATGAAGGCTCGATCTACAGACCGTGAGAATTTTCCGGGCTATGAACAAAGGGCGAGTATGTGGCGCTTGCTCAGGCTTTTGTCTCTGGATTTTGTGTCAACGGTGGCCGTGGAATGTCGGGGTGTCCTCAAGGGCCATGGACAATTCTTTCTCTGGTGATTTGGCCTGATCCCAAGGGGTTGGGATCATTCTGTGGATGGGAAGAGTCCTTTCTGTATTTTTTTTTTACCTCAGGTGTCCCACCAAAGAGGGATTCCAGAGTAGAGCCCTGAGTAGGGGTGACTAGACATCTCGAACTCTGGTTGAGATTAGGGGACTAGGGGCCTGGCAAGCCCCATATGTGGGCTGTTGTTGCAGTCACTAAGAGGCTTTACATGAGGATAGGGCTCACGCTGAGGGTCACAATGTGTGTTTGTGCAAATTGTGGCCCTCAGGGATAGGTGGGGCCTCATAGTCCATGCTGCCTTCTCCTACAATGAACATTGGACAACATGCCAACCACTAGGTTTCTTGCCAAGGCGAAGGAGAAGTTCTGATTCTTGCATCACGTTCACTCCTGAGCAGTGAGTGGAGATAAGGTCTAGGTTCTGAAGGTGAAAACTGAGGTTGGGTAGAGATGATGGCCTAAAGCCATTGTGGGTGTGATATGCTCTGTGTACGGCCAGCTGTCTGGGTGTTGGACTGGAGGTCTGCCCTCAGGCTGTGTCAGACAGGGCTTTAGTGCACAGGCTAGACTGTATAATTGGGGTATGGTCGAGTGGCATGCAGGTTGTTACTCATTTGGCGTTTCTGGTTAGCCCTATAGGGCAACATTTTTCTTCTGGAGGGCAGGCAGAGTGCTGCATTGTGTCTCCAGAATTGCCAAACTGGAGGGGTGTGGCCAGGATTGTGAGGAAGGAAGTCTGAAAACACAAGCTAGCACGAGTTTTGGGGCCAAGAGCATGGCAGGCCCACTCTGCAGAGGCTGAATCGAGATCTCCTGCAGGTGAGGTCAGGGCGAGTATCAGATGTTGCCTCAAGCTGGAGTTTGTGTCCATGACGGCCCCTTCCTGAAGGGGGTGGGGGCGTCATGAGGCCAGGGAGGTTTCCCTACGCTGGGAGTTGTGAGCTGCTCCAAACTTCAAAGTTTCCTTCTTCAGGACAGTCGAGTACTATTGGATGGTTCCAGGATGCCCCATACAGAAAGACTCGAGAGCAGGGGCCTAAGCATGGATGCCGAGAAACGCCAACTCACCTTCCCATTGCCTGGTCGAGACAAGGCACGCTCAATCTGCGGGCTCTTGGGTGAGCTACCCAGAAGGCTGAGTTTAAATGGACTCTCCTGAGGATGAGTCATAATGTGGGTTGGTGGCCATGGAGACCTTGGAATGTGGCAGTAGCTAAGGGACTCTGCAGGATTCTCCAACGCGAAGGGCTTGACACAACTCCAACAAGGAAGCTTCCCATGTGGAGATGAGAGGTCTTCTGTCTGGTGCCTCAGGAAAGCCCCGTATGCTGGTCTTCGAACCCAGGCCTCTGAGGAGTGATACCTGGACACCAAAGCAAGAGTTCATAATAGGGCCTAGGGGCCTGTCTGGTTCAATCTTCTGTCTCTGCGGATATCTTTCTGTGTGTCTGCATGGAGGTAGTAGTTGCTCAGCTTGTGTCATAATGCCCCTATTTGTCCAGTGCGGCTTGCGGTAGTGGGATGTCCTTGGGGACCTTGAGGTTTCTACTATTTTGTGGAGTTGTGGCCAATGGAATGGGCAGTTTCTTAGGAGAGAGCAGGCACAGTTCTGTGGTGTGGCTCCAGAGACCCTAGCCTGGAGGCTGTGTGGGCCATGGCTGTGCAGACAGACATCCAAAAACCCTAACTCAGCTCAGGTTTGGGGCCGAGGTTACGGCAGGCCTGATCTACAGTCCATGAGGGGAGCTCCTCTGGATATGAAAGAAGGGTGAGAGGGAGGCAGTCGCTCAGGCTTTTGTCTCTGGATGTTTTGTCCACAATGGCCGTTTAATGTAGGAGTTGCCTCATGGGTCGTAGAAGTCTCCCTCTCTGGTAGTTTGTCCAGCCCCCAAGAGTTTGGGGTCATTCTGTGGGAAGGGAAGTGTCCTGTTTTCTGCTTCATGTGTCCCCCCAGTAGAGGGATTCTAGAGCATAGCAGTGGGTACTGACAACTGGAATACTCGCCCTCTGGTTAAGCCTGGGGGCCTATGGATATGACAAGCCCCATATGCAGGATCTTGGTCCAGCCACTGAGAGGCGTTACTTTAATACGGGACTCACGCTGCAGGTCACAATGCATGTCTGTGCCCTAGGCGGCCCTCAAGCACTGGCGTGGCCTTTCGGACAATGCAGGTTTTCCCACATTGAACGTTGGACAACATGCCAACCACAAGGTTTCTGGCCATGGGGAAGGAGGAATTCTAATTTCTGCATCACGTTCACCCCTGGGCAGTGATTGGAGATAAGGTCTAGGTTCTGAAGCCTGAAAACTGAGGTTGGGAAGAGATGACGACCTACAGCCATAGCGGGTCCTATGTGTCCAGGTTGGGGCCAGCTGTCTGGGTGTCGTTTGGGATGTCTCGTCTCAGGCTGTGCCAGACAGGGCATTAGTATACAGGGTGGCCTGTATAATTGCTTTACAATCGAGTGGCATGCATTAGAAAATCATTTGGGGTTTCTTATTAGCAGCATAGGGCAAAGTTTTTCTTCTGGAGGGCAGGCAGAGTGCTGCATTGTGGCTTCGGAATTCCCAAACTGGAGGGCTTGTGGGCCAGGAGAGTGAGGACGGAAGTCTGAGAACACAAGCTAGGCTTAGGTTTCGGGGCAAGGACATGGCAGGCACACACTGCAGAGCTGAATTGAGATCTCATGCATCTGAAGTCAGGTCGAGGATCAGACTTTGGCTCAGGTTTGAGTTTCTATCCATGTTGGCCCCTTCAGGAAGGGGGGGCATTATGAGGCCATGGGAGTTTTCCCACTATTGGAGTTGTGAGATGCTCCAAACCGCAAGGATTCCTTCTTTGGGACAATTAAGATTTGTTGGATGGCTCCAGGATGTCTTATAAGGTATTTTTCCAGAACAGGGTTCTAAGTATGGATGCCTGGGCAGCCAGCCTCACATTCCAATTGTCTCCTAGCAACAAGAACCGTTTGATCTGCTGGCTTGGGGTAGCAACAGAGGAGGCTGAGTTGAAATGGACTTTCCTGAGGATGGTCTTAATGTTGGTTTGAGTCCATGGAGACCTTGGTATGGGGCAGTGGCACCAGGGCGCTGAAGGATTCTCCTAACCAGAGGTTATGACAATGCTCCAATGAGCAAGTTTTCCATGGGGAGACGAGATTTGTTCTTATTGGTGCCTCAGGAAACCACCATATGCTGGTATTGGAAACGAGGCCTCTGAGGAGAGATGCCTGGAAACCAAAGCAATGGATATGATTAGTGCCTAGGGACCTGTCCGGTTCAATATTCTTCTCTGGGGACATCTGTTGTCTGAGTGGAAGTAGTTGCTCAGCTGGTTTGAGATCACCCCTGTTTGTCCTGGGCGGCCTACACTATTGGGATGGCCTCGGTGACTTTGGAGGTTTTTCCTAATTTGCAAGGTTGTGGCCAATGGAATGGGAAGAATTCCCTTGAAAGGGAAGCACAGTCCTGAGGTGTGGCTCCAGGGACCCAAGTGTGGAGCGTGTGTGGTCCAGGGCTATTTGGACAAAAGTCTGAAAACACAAACTCCACTTAGGTTGGGGGATGTAGGTATGGCCGGCCCTATCTAGAGACCGTGAGGAGAACTCTTCGGGATATGAACAAAGGGCGAATGTGAGGTGCTTGCTCATGCTTTTCTTTTTTTTTTCTGGAAATGTGTCACCGATTGCCATGGAATGACTGGGTCTCCTAATCGGCCACGATGAGGCTCCCTTTCTGGGGATTTGACCCGATCCCAAGAGTTTGGGGTCATTCTGTCAGAAGGGAGGAGGCCTTTCTGTTTTTTTTTGTTTATTTTTTTTTGTTTTTTGTTTTTGTTTTTGTTTTTTTACCTCAGGTGGACCACCAAAAGAGGAATTCCAGAGCAGAGACGTGGGTGGGGCAACTGGACAACCAGACCAGACCTCTGGTTAACATTGGGACCTAAGAACATGGCAAGCCCCATATGTGGGCTCTTGGTCCAGACACTGAGAGGCCTTCCTTGAGGATAGGTCTCACACTGAGTTTCACAATGTGTTTTTGTGTCCAAGGAGCCCCTCAAGTCAGGGCGTGGCCTAATGTACCATGCTGGTTTCCCCTACACTGAACGTTGCACAATATGGCAACCACAAGTTTTCTGGCCATGGGGAAGAAGGAGTTCTAATTTCTGCAACACTTTCACTCCTGGACTGTGATTGGATTTAAGGTCTAGGTTCTGAAGCCTGAAAACTGAGGTTGGGAAGAGATGAAGACCTAAGGCCATGGTGTGTCTGACGTGCTCAGTGTTCGGCCAGCTGTTGAGTGTGGGTTGGGAGGTGCAGGCTCAGGCTGTGGCAGACAGGGAATTAATGCCCAGGCTAGACTGTATTTTTGGGGTGCAGTCGAGTTTCGTGCAGGATGGTACTCATTTGTGGTTACTGGGTAGCCCCAAAGGGCAACGTTTTTCTTCTGGAGGGAAGACACAGTGCCACATAGTGGCTCCAGAATTCCCAAACAGGAAGGCTTGTGGGCCAGGAGTGTGAGGAAAAACTTCTGAGAACACAAGCCAGACTTAGATTTCAGGGTGAGGGGACGGCAGGCACCCTCTGCAGAGATGATTCGAGATCCCGTATACCTGAAGACAGAGCTAGGATCAGACGTTGGCTTAGGTCGGAGTTTCTGTCCATGACGGCCCCTTCATGAAGGGGAGGGTGTCACGAGCACATGGAGGTTTTCCCACGATGGGAATTGTGAGATGCTCCAAACCGCAATGATTCCTTCTGTGGGACAGTCGAGACCTGCTGGATGGCTCCAGGACATCCCAAAAGGAAGTTATTCAGAGCAGGGTTCTAAGGATGGATGCCTGGGCAGCCTGCCTCCCATTCCCGGTGTCTCATAGAGCCAAGGCAAGTTCGATCTGCTGGATCTAGGGGAGCAACCGAGGCGGGTGTGTTGAAATGGGCGATTTGAGGATGGGTCATAATGTGCATTTGTGTCCATGTAGACCTTGGAATGGGGTGCTTGATCCGGGGCCTTGAGGGATGTTCATAACCGGAGGTTTTGATGGAGCTCTAAAGAGTATGTTTCCTATGTAGAGAAGAGAATTGTTTTGATGAGTGCCTAAGGAATCTCCCATATGATGGTATTGGAAACCAGGCCTCTGAGAAGAGATGACTGGAATCAAAAGCAATGGATCTGATTAGGGCCTAAGTGCCTGTCCAGTTCATTCTTATTCTATGGGTATATCTGTCTCTTCGTCTGAGTGGAGGTAGTTTCGTAACTTGTGAAAGATCATCCCTGTTTGTCCTGGGCAGCCAACACTATTCGGATGGCCTCGGGTAGTTTGGAGGATACTCCTAATCTATAGGGTTTTGGCCAATGGAAATGGCAGAATTCCCCTGGAGAGGGAAGCCACAGTCCTGAGGTGTGGCTCCAGGGGCCCCAGCTTGGATGGTGTGTGGGCCAGGACTGTGGGGACAGAAGTCTGAAAACACAAACTCAGCTTAGGTTTGGGGATGTATTTAATGAAGGCTCGATCTACAGACCGTGAGAATTTTCCGGGCTATGAACAAAGGGCGAGTATGTGGCGCTTGCTCAGGCTTTTGTCTCTGGATTTTGTGTCAACGGTGGCCGTGGAATGTCAGGGTGTCCTCAAGGGCCATGGACATTTCTTTCTCTGGTGATTGGGCCTGATCCCAAGGGGTTGGGATCATTCTGTGGATGGGAAGAGTCCTTTCTGTATTTTTTTTTACCTCAGGTGTCCCACCAAAGAGGGTTTCCAGAGTAGAGCCCTGAGTAGGGGTGACTAGACATCTCGAACTCTGGTTGAGATTGGGGGACTAGAGGCTTGGCAAGCCCCATATGTGGGCTGTTGTTCCAGTCACTAAGAGGCTTTACATGAGGATAGGGCTCACGCTGAGGGTCACAATGTGTGTTTGTGCAAATTGTGGCCCTCAGGGATAGGTGGGGCCTCATAGTCCATGCTGCTTTCTCCTACAATGAACATTGGACAACATGCCAACCACTAGGTTTCTTGCCAAGGCGAAGGAGAAGTTCTGATTCTTGCATCACGTTCACTCCTGAGCAGTGAGTGGAGATAAGGTCTAGGTTCTGAAGGTGAAAACTGAGGTTGGGTAGAGATGATGGCCTAAAGCCATTGTGGGTGTGATATGCTCTGTGTACGGCCAGCTGTCTGGGTGTTGGACTGGAGGTCTGCCCTCAGGCTGTGTCAGACAGGGCTTTAGTGCACAGGCTAGAGTGTATAATTGGGGTATGGTCGAGTGGCATGCAGGTTGTTACTCATTTGGCGTTTCTGGTTAGCCCTAGAGGGCAACATTTTTTTTCTGGAGGGCAGGCAGAGTGCTGCATTGTGTCTCCAGAATTGCCAAACTGGAGGGGTGTGGCCAGGATTGTGAGGAAGGAAGTCTGAAAGCACAAGCTAGCACGAGTTTTGGGGCCAAGAGCATGGCAGGCCCACTCTGCAGAGGCTGAATCGAGATCTCCTGCAGGTGAGGTCATGGCGAGTATCAGATGTTGCCTCAAGCTGGAGTTTGTGTCCATGACGGCCCCTTCCTGAAGGGTGTGGGGGCGTCATGAGGCCAGGGAGGTTTCCCTACGCTGGGAGTTGTGAGCTGCTCCAAACTTCAAAGTTTCCTTCTTCAGGACAGTCGAGTACTATTGGATGGTTCCAGGATGCCCCATACAGAAAGACTCGAGAGCAGGGGCCTAAGCATGGATGCCGAGAAACGCCAACTCACCTTCCCATTGCCTGGTCGAGACAAGGCACGCTCAATCTTCGGGCTCTTGGGTGAGCTACCCAGAAGGCTGAGTTTAAATGGACTCTCCTGAGGATGAGTCATAATGTGGGTCGGTGGCCATGGAGACCTTGGAATGTGGCAGTAGCTAAGGGACTCTGCAGGATTCTCCAACGCGAAGGGCTTGACACAACTCCAACAAGGAAGCTTCCCATGTGGAGATGAGAGGTCTTCTGTCTGGTGCCTCAGGAAAGCCCCGTATGCTGGTCTTTGAACCCAGGCCTCTGAGGAGTGATACCTGGACACCAAAGCAAGAGTTCATAATAGGGCCTAGGGGCCTGTCTGGTTCAATCTTCTGTCTCTGCGGATATCTTTCTGTGTGTCTGCATGGAGGTAGTAGTTGACAGCTTGTGTCATAATGCCCCTATTTGTCCAGTGCGGCTTGCGGTAGTGGGATGTCCTTGGGGACCTTGAGGTTTCTACTATTTTGTGGAGTTGTGGCCAATGGAATGGGCAGTTTCTTAGGAGAGAGCAGGCACAGTTCTGTGGTGTGGCTCCAGAGACCCCAGCCTGGAGGCTGTGTGGGCCATGGCTGTGCAGACAGACATCCAAAAACCCTAACTCAGCTCAGGTTTGGGGCCGAGGTTACGGCAGGCCTGATCTACAGTCCATGAGGGGAGCTCCTCTGGATATGAAAGAAGGGTGAGAGGGAGGCAGTCGCTCAGGCTTTTGTCTCTGGATGTTTTGTCCACAATGGCCGTTTAATGTAGGAGTTGCCTCATGGGTCGTAGAAGTCTCCCTCTCTGGTAGTTTGTCCAGCCCCCACGAGTTTGGGGTCATTCTGTGGGAAGGGAAGTGTCCTGTTTTCTGCTTCATGTGTCCCCCCAGTAGAGGGATTCTTGAGCATAGCAGTGGGTTCTGACAACTGGAATACTCGCCCTCTGGTTAAGCCTGGGGGCCTATGGATATAACAAGCCCCATATGCAGGATCTTGGTCCAGCCACTGAGAGGCGTTACTTTAATACGGGACTCACGCTTCAGGTCACAATGAATGTCTGTGCCCTAGGCGGACCTCAAGCACTGGCGTGGCCTTTCGGACAATGCAGGTTTTCCCACATTGAACGTTGGACAACATGCCAACGAAAGGGTTTCTGGCCATGGGGAAGGAGGAATTTTAATTTCTGCATCACGTTCACCCCTGGGCAGTGATTGGAGATAAGGTCTAGGTTCTGAAGCCTGAAAACTGAGTTTGGGAAGAGATGACGACCTACAGCCATAGCGGGTCCTATGTGTCCAGGTTGGGGCCAGCTGTCTGGGTGTCGTTTGGGATGTCTTGTCTCAGGCTGTGCCAGACAGGGCATTAGTATACAGGGTGGGCTGTATAATTGCTTAACAATCGAGTGGCATGCATTAGAAAATCATTTGGGGTTTCTTATTAGCAGCATAGGGCAAAGTTTTTCTTCTGGAGGGCAGGCAGAGTGCTGCATTGTGGCTTCGGAATTCCCAAACTGGAGGGCTTGTGGGCCAGGAGAGTGAGGACGGAAGTCTGAGAACACAAGCTAGGCTTAGGTTTCGGGGCAAGGACATGGCAGGCACACTCTGCAGAGCTGAATTGAGATCTCATGCGTCTGAAGTCAGGTCGAGGATCAGACTTTGGCTCAGGTTTAAGTTTCTGTCCATGTTGGCCCCTTCAGGAAGGGGGGACATTTGAGGCCATGGGGCTTTTCCCACTATTGGAGTTGTGAGATGCTCCAAACCGCAAGGATTCCGTCTGTGGGACAATTAAGATTTGTTGGATGGCTCCCGGATGTCTTATAAGGTATTTTTCCAGAACAGGGTTCTAAGTATGGATGCCTGGGCAGCCAGCCTCACATTCCAATTGTCTCCTAGCAACAAGAACCGTTTGATCTGCTGGCTTGGGGTAGCAACAGAGGAGGCTGAGTTGAAATGGACTTTCCTGAGGATGGTCTTAATGTTGGTTTGAGTCCATGGAGACCTTGGTATGGGGCAGTGGCACCAGGGCGCTGAAGGATTCTCCTAACCAGAGGTTATGACAATGCTCCAATGAGCAAGTTTTCCATGGGGAGACGAGATTTGTTCTTATTGGTGCCTCAGGAAACCACCATATGCTGGTATTGGAAACGAGGCCTCTGAGGAGAGATGCCTGGAAACCAAAGCAATGGATATGATTAGTGCCTAGGGACCTGTCCGGTTCAATATTCTTCTCTGGGGACATCTGTTGTCTGAGTGGAGGTAGTTGCTCAGCTGGTTTGAGATCACCCCTGTTTGTCCTGGGCGGCCTACACTATTGGGATGGCCTCGGTGACTTTGGAGGTTTTTCCTAATTTGCAAGGTTGTGGCCAATGGAATGGGAAGAATTCCCTTGAAAGGGAAGCACAGTCCTGAGGTGTGGCTCCAGGGACCCAAATGTGGAGCGTGTGTGGTCCAGGGCTATTTGGACAAAAGTCTGAAAACACAAACTCCACTTAGGTTGGGGGATGTAGGTATGGCCGGCCCTATCTATAGACCGTGAGGAGAACTCTTCGGGATATGAACAAAGGGCGAATGTGAGGTGCTTGCTCATGCTTTTTTTTTTTTTTCTGGAAATGTGTCACCGATTGCCATGGAATGTCGGGGTGTCCTCATGGGCCATCGATGAGGCTCCCTTTCTGGGGATTTGACCCGATCCCAAGAGTTTGGGGTCATTCTGTCAGAAGGGAGGAGGCCTTTCTGTTTTTTTTGTTTATTTTTTTTGTTTTTTGTTTTTGTTTTTTTTTTTAACCTCAGAGGGACCACCAAAAGAGGAATTCCAGAGCAGAGACGTGGGTGGGGCAACTGGACAACCAGACCTCTGGTTAACATTGGGACCTAAGAACATGGCAAGCCCCATATGTGGGCTCTTGGTCCAGACACTGAGAGGCCTTTCTTGAGGATAGGTCTCACACTGAGTTTCACAATGTGTTTTTGTGCCCAAGGAGCCCCTCAAGTCAGGCCGTGGCCTAATGTACCATGCTGGTTTCTCCTACACTGAACGTTGCACAATATGGCAACCACAAGGTTTCTGGCCATGGGGAAGAAGGAGTTCTAATTTTTGCAACACTTTCACTCCTGGACTGTGATTGGATTTAAGGTCTAGGTTCTGAAGCCTGAAAACTGAGGTTGGGAAGAGATGAAGACCTAAGGCCATGGTGTGTCTGACGTGCTCAGTGTTCGGCCAGCTGTTGAGTGTGGGTTGGGAGGTGCAGGCTCAGGCTGTGGCAGACAGGGAATTAATGCCCAGGCTAGACTGTATTTTTGGGGTGCAGTCGAGTTTCATGCAGGATGGTACTCATTTGTGGTTACTGGGTAGCCCCAAAGGGCAACGTTTTTCTTCTGGAGGGAAGACACAGTGCCACATAGTGGCTCCAGAATTCCCAAACAGGAAGGCTTATGGGCCAGGAGTGTGAGGAAAAACTTCTGAGAACACAAGCCAGACTTAGATTTCAGGGTGAGGGGACGGCAGGCACCCTCTGCAGAGATGATTCGAGATCCCGTATACCTGAAGACAGAGCTAGGATCAGACGTTGGCTTAGGTCGGAGTTTCTGTCCATGACGGCCCCTTCATGAAGGGGAGGGTGTCACGAGCACATGGAGGTTTTCCCACGATGGGAATTGTGAGATGCTCCAAACCGCAATGATTCCTTCTGTGGGACAGTCGAGACCTGCTGGATGGCTCCAGGACATCCCATAAGGAAGTTATCCAGAGCAGGGTTCTAAGGATGGATGCCTGGGCAGCCTGCCTTCCATTCCCGGTGTCTCATAGAGCCAAGGCAAGTTCGATCTGCTGGATCTAGGGGAGCAACCGAGGCGGGTGTGTTGAAATGGGCGAGTTGAGGATGGGTCATAATGTGCATTTGTGTCCATGTAGACCTTGGAATGGGGTGCTTGATCCGGGGCCTTGAGGGATGTTCATAACCGGAGGTTTTGATGGAGCTCTAAAGAGTATGTTTCCTATGTAGAGAAGAGAATTGTTTTGATGAGTGCCTAAGGAATCTCCCATATGCTGTTATTGGAAACCAGGCCTCTGAGGAGAGATGACTGGAATCAAAGCAATGGATCTGATTAGGGCCTAAGTGCCTGTCCAGTTCAATCTTATTCTATGGGTATATCTGTCTCTGGGTCTGAGTGGAGGTAGTTTCCTAACTTGTGAAAGATCATCCCTGTTTGTCCTGGGCAGCCAACACTATTCGGATGGCCTCAGGGAGTTTGGAGGATACTCCTAATCTATAGGGTTGTGGCCAATGGAAATGGCAGAATTCCCCTGGAGAGGGAAGCCACAGTCCTGAGGTGTGGCTCCAGGGGCCCCAGCTTGGATGGTGTGTGGGCCAGGACTGTGGGGACAGATGTCTGAAAACACAAACTCAGCTTAGGTTTGGGGATGTATGTATGAAGGCTCGATCTACAGACCATGAGAATTTTCCGGGCTATGAACAAAGGGCGAGTATGTGGCGCTTGCTCAGGCTTTTGTCTCTGGATTTTGTGTCAACGGTGGCCGTGGAATGTCGGGGTGTCCTCAAGGGCCATGGACAATTCTTTCTCTGGTGATTTGGCCTGATCCCAAGGGGTTGGGTTCATTCTGTGGATGGGAAGAGTCCTTTCTGTATTTTTTTTTACCTCAGGTGTCCCACCAAAGAGGGATTCCAGAGTAGAGCCCTGAGTAGGGGTGACTAGACATCTCGAACTCTGGTTGAGATTGGGGGACTAGGGGCTTGGCAAGCCCCATATGTGGGCTGTTGTTGCAGTCACTAAGAGGCTTTACATGAGGATAGGGCTCACACTGAGGGTCACAATGTGTGTTTGTGCAAATTGTGGCCCTCAGGGATAGGTGGGGCCTCATAGTCCATGCTGCCTTCTCCTACAATGAACATTGGACAACATGCCAACCACTAGGTTTCTTGCCAAGGCGAAGGAGAAGTTCTGATCTTGCATCACGTTCACTCCTGAGCAGTGAGTGGAGATAAGGTCTAGGTTCTGAAGGTGAAAACTGAGGTTGGGTAGAGATGATGGCCTAAAGCCATTGTGGGTGTGATATGCTCTGTGTACGGCCAGCTGTCTGGGTGTTGGACTGGAGGTCTTCCCTCAGGCTGTGTCAGACAGGGCTTTAGTGCACAGTCTAGACTGTATAATTGGGGTATGGTCGAGTGGCATGCAGGTTGTTACTCATTTGGCGTTTCTGGTTAGCCCTATAGGGCAACATTTTTCTTCTGGAGGGCAGGCAGAGTGCTGCATTGTGTCTCCAGAATTGCCAAACTGGAGGGGTGTGGCCAGGATTGTGTGGAAGGAAGTCTGAAAACACAAGCTAGCACGAGTTTTGGGGCCAAGAGCATGGCAGGCCCACTCTGCAGAGGCTGAATCGAGATCTCCTGCAGGTGAGGTCAGGGCGAGTATCAGATGTTGCCTCAAGCTGGAGTTTGTGTCCATGACGGCCCCTTCCTGAAGGGGGTGGGGGCGTCATGAGGCCAGGGAGGTTTCCCTACGCTGGGAGTTGTGAGCTGCTCCAAACTTCAAAGTTTCCTTCAAAGTTTCCTTCTTCAGGACAGTCGAGTACTATTGGATGGTTCCAGGATGCCCCATACAGAAAGACTCGAGAGCAGGGGCCTAAGCATGGATGCCGAGAAACGCCAACTCACCTTCCCATTGCCTGGTCGAGACAAGGCACGCTCAATCTTCGGGCTCTTGGGTGAGCTACCCAGAAGGCTGAGTTTAAATGGACTCTCCTGAGGATGAGTCATAATGTGGGTTGGTGGCCAAGGAGACCTTGGAATGTGGCAGTAGCTAAGGGACTCTGCAGGATTCTCCAACGCGAAGGGCTTGACACAACTCCATCAAGGAAGCTTCCCATGTGGAGATGAAAGGTCTTCTGTCTGGTGCCTCAGGAAAGCCCCGTATGCTGGTCTTCGAACCCAGGCCTCTGAGGAGTGATACCTGGACACCAAAGCAAGAGTTCATAATAGGGCCTAGGGGCCTGTCTGGTTCAATCTTCTGTCTCTGCGGATATCTTTCTGTGTGTCTGCATGGAGGTAGTAGTTGCTCAGCTTGTGTCATAATGCCCCTATTTGTCCAGTGCGGCTTGCGGTAGTGGGATGTCCTTGGGGACCTTGAGGTTTCTACTATTTTGTGGAGTTGTGGCCAATGGAATGGACAGTTTCTTAGGAGAGAGCAGGCAGAGTTCTGTGGTGTGGCTCCAGAGACCCCAGCCTGGAGGCTGTGTGGGCCATGGCTGTGCAGACAGACATCCAAAAACCCTAACTCAGCTCAGGTTTGGGGCCGCGGTTACGGCAGGCCTGATCTACAGTCCATGAGGGGAGCTCCTCTGGATATGAAAGAAGGGTGAGAGGGAGGCAGTCGCTCAGGCTTTTGTCTCTGGATGTTTTGTCCACAATGGCCGTTTAATGTAGGAGTTACCTCATGGGTCGTAGAAGTCTCCCTCTCTGGTAGTTTATCCAGCCCCCAAGAGTTTGGGGTCATTCTGTGGGAAGGGAAGTGTCCTGTTTTCTGCTTCATGTGTCCCCCCAGTAAAGGGATTCTAGAGCATAGCAGTGGGTACTGACAACTGGAATACTCGCCCTCTGGTTAAGCCTTGGGGCCTATGGATATGACAAGCCCCATATGCAGGATCTTGGTCCAGCCACTGAGAGGCGTTACTTTAATACGGGACTCACGCTGCAGGTCACAATGCATGTCTGTGCCCTAGGCGGCCCTCAAGCACTGGCGTGGCCTTTCGGACAATGCAGGTTTTCCCACATTGAACGTTGGACAACATGCCAACCACAAGGTTTCTGGCCATGGGGAAGGAGGAATTCTAATTTCTGCATCACGTTCACCCCTGGGCAGTGATTGGAGATAAGGTCTAGGTTCTGAAGCCTGAAAACTGAGGTTGGGAAGAGATGATGTCCTACAGCCATAGCGGGTCCTATGTGTCCAGGTTGGGGCCAGCTGTCTGGGTGTCGTTTGGGATGTCTTGTCTCAGGCTGTGCCAGACAGGGCATTAGTATACAGGGTGGCCTGTATAATTGCTTTACAATCGAGTGGCATGCATTAGAAAATCATTTGGGGTTTCTTATTAGCAGCATAGGGCAAAGTTTTTCTTCTGGAGGGCAGGCAGAGTGCTGCATTGTGGCTTCGGAATTCCCAAACTGGAGGGCTTGTGGGCCAGGAGAGTGAGGACGGAAGTCTGAGAACACAAGCTAGGCTTAGGTTTCGGGGCAAGGACATGGCAGGCACACTCTGCAGAGCTAAATTGAGATCTCATGAGTCTGAAGTCAGGTCGAGGATCAGACTTTGGCTCAGGTTTGAGTTTCTGTCCATGTTGGCCCCTTCAGGAAGGGGGGGCATTATGAAGCCATGGGGGTTTTCCCACTATTGGATTTGTGAGATGCTCCAAACCGCAAGGATTCCTTCTGTGGGACAATTAAGATTTGTTGGATGGCTCCAGGATGTCTTATAAGGTAAGTTTCCAGAACAGGGTTCTAAGTATGGATGCCTGGGCAGCCAGCCTCACATTCCAATTGTCTCCTAGCAACAAGAAACGTTTGGTCTGCTGGCTTGGGGTAGCAACAGAGGAGGCTGAGTTGAAATGGACTTTCCTGAGGATGGTCTTAATGTTGGTTTGAGTCCATGGAGACCTTGGTATGGGGCAGTGGCACCAGGGCCCTGAAGGATTCTCCTAACCAGAGGTTATGACAAAGCTCCAATGAGCAAGTTTTCCATGGGGAGACGAGATTTGTTCTTATTGGTGCCTCAGGAAACCACTATATGCTGGTATTGGAAACGAGGCCTCTGAGGAGAGATGCCTGGAAACCAAAGCAATGGATATGATTAGTGCCTAGGGACCTATCCGGTTCAATATTCTTCTCTGGGGACATCTGTTGTCTGAGTGGAGGTAGTTGCTCAGCTGGTTTGAGATCACCCCTGTTTGTCCTGGGCGGCCTACACTATTGGGATGGCCTCGGTGACTTTGGAGGTTTTTCCTAATTTGCAAGGTTGTGGCCAATGGAATGGGAAGAATTCCCTTGAAAGGGAAGCACAGTCCTGAGGTGTGGCTCCAGGGACCCAAGTGTGGAGCGTGTGTGGTCCAGGGCTATTTGGACAAAAGTCTGAAAACACAAACTCCACTTAGGTTGGGGGATGTAGGTATGGCCGGCCCTATCTATAGACCGTGAGGAGAACTCTTCGGGATATGAACAAAGGGCGAATGTGAGGTGCTTGCTCATGCTTTTTTTTTTTTTTTTTTTTTCTGGAAATGTGTCACCGATTGCCATGGAATGTCGGGGTGTCCTCATGGGCCATCGATGAGGCTCTCTTTCGGGGATTTGACCCGATCCCAAGAGTTTTGGGTCATTCTTCGGAAGGGAGGAGGCCTTTCTGGTTTTTTTTTTTTTTTTTCCTCAGGTGGACCACCAAAAGAGGGATTCCAGAGCAGAGTCCTGGGGAGGGGCGACTGGACAACCAGACCTCTGGTTAACATTGGGACCTAAGAACATGGAAGCCCCATATGTGGGCTCTTGGTCCAGACACTGAGAGGACTTCCTTGAGGATAGGTCTCACGCTGAGTTTCACAATGTGTTTTTGTGTCCAAGGAGCCCCTCAAGTCAGGGCCTGGCCTAATGTACCATGCTGGTTTCTCCTACACTGAACGTTGCACAATATGGCAACCACAAGTTTTCTGGCCATGGGGAAGAAGGAGTTCTAATTTCTGCAACACTTTCACTCCTGGACTGTGATTGGATTTAAGGTCTAGGTTCTGAAGCCTGAAAACTGAGGTTGGGAAGAGATGAAGACCTAAGGCCATGGTGTGTCTGACGTGCTCAGTGTTCGGCCAGTTGTTTTGTGTGGGTTGGGAGGTGCAGGCTCAGGCTGTGGCAGACAGGGATTAGTGCCCAGGCTAGAATCTATCATTGGGGTGCAGTCGAGTTTCGTGCAGGATGGTACTCATTTGTGGTTACTGGGTAGCCCCAAAGGGCAACATTTTTCTTCTGGAGGGAAGACACAGTGCCACATAGTGGCTCCAGAATTCCCAAACAGGAAGGCTTGTGGGCCAGGAGTGTGAGGAAAAACTTCTGAGAACACAAGCCAGACTTAGATTTCAGGGTGAGGGTACGGCAGGCACCCTCTGCAGAGATGATTCGAGATCCCGTATACCTGAAGACAGAGCTAGGATCAGACGTTGGCTTAGGTCGGAGTTTCTGTCCATGACGGCCCCTTCATGAAGGGGAGGGTGTCACGAGCACATGGAGGTTTTCCCACGATGGGAATTGTGAGATGCTCCTAATCGCAATGATTCCTTCTTGGGACAGTCGAGACCTGTTGGATGGCTCCAGGGCATCCCAAAAGGAAGTTATCCAGAGCAGGGTTCTAAGGATGGATGCCTGGGCAGCCTGCCTCCCATTCCCGGTGTCTCATAGAGCCAAGGCAAGTTAGATCTGCTGGATCTAGTGGAGCAACCGAGGCGGGTGTGTTGAAATGGGCGAGTTGAGGATGGGTCATAATGTGCATTTGTGTCCATGTAGACCTTGGAATGGGGTGCTTGATCCGGGGCCTTGAGGGATGTTCATAACCGGAGGTTTTGATGGAGCTCTAAAGAGTATGTTTCCTATGTAGAGAAGAGAATTGTTTTGATGAGTGCCTAAGGAATCTCCCATATGCTGTTATTGGAAACCAGGCCTCTGAGGAGAGATGAGTGGAAACAAAAGCAATGGATATGATTAGGGCCTAGGTGCCTGTCCGGTTCAATATCTTTCCTGGGGATACGTGTCTAGGTTCTGAGGTGAGGTAGTTGCTCGGATTGTGTCAGATCGCCCCTGTTTGTCCTGGGCGGCCTATAATATTGGAATGGCCTCGGGACTTTGGAGTTTCTCCTAATCTATAGGGTTGTGGCCAATGGAATTGGCAGAAATCCCCTGGAGAGGGCAGGCAATGTTCTGAGTTTGGCTCTAGGGGCCCAACCTTGAGGGTGTGTGGGCCAGGCCTGTGGGGACAAAAATCTGAAAACACAAACTCCGCTTAGGATTGGGGACATAGTTATGGCACGCCCAATCTACAGACAGGATATGAAAAAGTGTGAGCTTGAGGTGCTTGCTCAGGTTTGTCTCTGGATTTGTGTCAACAATGTGGGTGGAATGCTGGCGTGGCCTCATGGGTTGTGGATGGCTTTCCTTCTCTGAGGATTTGACCCAATCCCAAGAGTTTGGGTACGTTCTGTGGGATGGGAGGAGTCCTTTCTTTTTTTTATTTTATTTTATTTTTTGTACCTCATGTGTCCCAATAAAAGAGGGATTCCAGAGCAGAGTCCTCGGGAGGGACAACTGGACAACCCCACCTCTTTTTTAGTTTGGTGGCCTAGGGGCATGGCAAGTCCAATAGGTGGGCTCTTGATTCAGACACTGAGAGGCCTTCCTTGAGGACAGGGCTCATGCTGAGGGTCACAATGCATATTTGTGCCACAAGGCCCTCAAGCATGGGAAGTGCCTCATGGGCCACGCTGGATTCTCCTACACTGAACGTTGGAGAATATTCCAACCACAAGGTTTCTGGCCATGGCGAAGGAAGAGTTGTGACTTCTGCATCACGTTCACCCCTGGACAGTGATTGGAGTTTAGGTCTAGGTTCTGAAACCTGAAAACCGAGGTTGGGAAGAGATGAAGACCTAAGGACCTGTTGGGTCCAATGAGCTCAGTGTGCGGCCAGCTGTTGAGCGTAGGTCTGGAGGTGTGGGCTCATGCTTGTCAGACAAGGCATTAGACAGGGTAGACTGTATATTTGGGGTGCAGTCGAGTGGGGTTCAATTGATCCTCATTCGGGTTTCTAGGTAGTTCCATAAGGCAACTTTTTTTTCTCCTGGAGGGCAGGCAGAGTGCTGCATTGTGGCCCCAGTATTGCCAAACTGTAGGGCTTTTGGGCCAGGGGTGTGAGGACGTTAGTCTGAGAACACAAGCTAGGCTTAGTTTTTGGGGTGAGGGCACAGAAGGCACACTCTGCAGAGCTGAATCAAGATCTCATGCACCTGAAGTCAGGGCGAATATCAGACGTTTGCTCAGGTTGGAGTTTCTGTCCATGATGGCCCCTTTATAAAGTGGAGCGTCTCAAGAGGCCATGTAGATTTTCCCACAATGGGAGTTGTGAGATGCTCCAGACTGCAAAGATTCCTTCTGTGGGACACTTGAGACGTGTTGGATGGCTCTAGGATGTCCCATATGGAATGACTCCAGAGTAGGGTTCTAAGGATTGATGCCTAGGCAGCCCACCTCTCATTCTAGTTGTCTCCTAGCAACAAGGCAGGTTTGATCTGCAGGCCCTGAGGGAGAAACCAAGGGGGTTGAGTTGACATGGACTCTCCGGAGGATAGATCATAATGTGGGTTTAAGTCCATGGAGACCTTGGAATGGGGCACTTGATCCGGGGCCCTGAAAGATTCTCCTAAACAGAGGGTTTTATAGAGCTCCAAAGAGTACATTTCCTATGTGGAGACGTGATTTTTCTGATGAGTGCCTCAGTAATCCCCCATATGCTGGTATTGGAAACCAGGCCTCTGAGGAGAGATGCCTGGAATCAAAAGCAATGGACCTGATTAGGTCCTAAGTGCCTGTCCAGTTCAATCTTATTCTATGGGGATATCTGTCTCTGGGTCTGAGTGAAGGTAGTTTCCTAACTTGTGAAAGATCATCCCTGTTTGTCCTGGGCAGCTAAAACTATTGGGATGGCCTCGAGGATTTTGGAGTTTTCTCCTAATCTATAGGGTTGTGGCCAATGGAAATGGCAGAATTCCCCTGGAGAGGGAAGCCACAGTCCTGAGGTGTGGCTCCAGGGGCCCCAGCTTGGATGGTGTGTGGGCCAGGACTGTGGGGACAGAAGTCTGAAAACACAAACTCAGCTTAGGTTTGGGGTTGTATGTATGAAGGCTCGATCTACAGACCGTGAGAATTATCCGGGCTATGAACAAAGGGCGAGTATGTGGCGCTTGCTCAGGCTTTTGTCTCTGGATTTTGTGTCAACGGTGGCCGTGGAATGTCGGGGTGTCCTCAAGGGCCATGGACAATTCTTTCTCTGGTGATTGGGCCTGATCCCAAGGGGTTGGGATCATTCTGTGGATGGGAAGAGTCCTTTCTGTATTTTTTTTTTTTTTACCTCAGGTGTCCCACCAAAGAGGGATTCCAGAGCAGAGCCCTGAGTAGGGGTGACTAGACATCTCGAACTCTGGTTGAGATTGGGTGACTAGGGGCTTGGCAAGCTCCATATATGGGCTGTTGTTCCAGTCACTAAGAGGCTTCACATGAGGATAGGGCTCACGCTGAGGGTCACAATATGTGTTTGTGCAAATTGTGGCCCTCAGGGATAGGTGGGACCTCATAGTCCATGCTGCTTTCTCCTACAATGAACGTTGGACAACATGCCAACCACAAGGATTCTTGCCATGGCGAAGGAGAAGTTCTGATTCTTGCATCACGTTCACTCCTGAGCAGTGAGTGTAGATAAGGTCTAGGTTCTGAAGGTGAAGATTGAGGTTGGGTAGAGATGATGGCCTAAAGCCATTGTGGGTATGATATGCTCAGTGTCCGGCCAGCTGTCCTGGTTTTGGACTGGAGGTCTGCCCTCAGGCTGTGTCAGACAGGGCTTTAGTGCACAGGCTAGACTGTATAGTTGGGGTATGGTCGAGTGGCATGCAGGTTGTTATTCATTTGACGTTTCTGGTTAGTCCTATAGGGCAACATTTTTCTTCTGGAGGCCAGGCAGAGTGCTGCATTGTGTCTCCAGAATTTCCAAACTGGAGGGGTGTGGCCAGGATTGTGAGGACGGAAGTCTGAGAACACAAGTTAGGCTTAGGTTTCTGAGCGAGGGCCCAGCAGGCACAGTCTCAAGTGCTGAATCGAGATCTCATACTTCTGAATTCAGGGCGAGTATCAGACTTTGGCTTAGGATGGAGTTTCTGTCCATGATGGCCCATTTATGAAGCTGTGGGGCATCATGAGGAAATGGAGGTTTTCTCACAGTGGGATTGTGTGATGCTTCAAACCGCAAGGATTCATTCTGCGAGACAGTCAAGACAGGTTGGTTGGATTCAAGACGTCCCATAAAGAAGTTCTCCAGAGCAGGGTTCTAAGGATGGATGCCTGGGCAGCCCGCCTCCCATTCTAACTGTCTCCTAGTGACAAGGAAGGTTTGATATGCTGGCTCTGGGTGAGCAGCCGAGGGGGCTGATTTGAAATGGACTCTCCTGAGAATGGATCATAATGTAAGTTTGTGTCCTTGGAGACCTTGGGATTGGGCCTTGGTGCCAGCGCCCTGAAGGATCCTCCTAACCTGAGGTATTGACACAGCTCCAAAGAGCAAGTTTCCCATGTGGAGATGAGATCTGTTCTGATTGTTTTCTTAGGAAACCCCCATATTCTGATATTGGAAACCAGGCCTCTGAGGAGAGATACCTAGAAACCAAAGCAATGGATCAGAAGTTGGCTCAGGTTGGAGTTTCTGTCTATGATGGCCCCTTTATAAAGGGGAGCATCTCATGAGGCCATGTAGGTTTTCCCACGATAGGAGTTGTGAGATGCTCCAATCTGCAAGGATTCCTTCTGTGGGACAGTCAAGACCTGTTGGAAGGCTCCAGGACATCCCATATGGAACGGCGCCAGAGCAGGATTCCAAGGATGGATGCCTAGAGAGTCTGCTTTGCATTCCAGTTGTCTCCTAGCGACAAGGCAGGTTTGATATTCTGCCTCTGGGGGAGTAATCGACGGGGCTGAGTTGAAATGTACTCTCCTGCCGAATGGTCTTAATGCGGCTATGTGTCCATGGAGACCTTGGAATAGGACGGTTGCTCCGGCTACCTGAAGGTTTCTCCTAACTGGAGGCTTTTACAGAGCTCCAAAGGATAAGTTTCCCATGTGAAGACAAGATTTGTTCTGATTGGTATCTCTGGAATCCCCCATATGCTGGTATTGGAAAACAGGCCTCTGAGGAGAGATGCTTAGAAAAAAAAGCAATGGAACCAATTACATTCTAGGGGCCAGTCCAGTTTAATCTTCTTCTCTTGGGTTATCTGTCTACGGGTGAGTTGACGTCGTTGCTCAGCTTGTGAGAGATCGCCCCTCTTTGTCCTGGGTGGCCTACACTATTGGAATGGCCTCTGGGACTTTGGAGGTTTCTCCTTATCTGTAGGGTTGTGGCCAATGGAATGGGAAGAATTTCCTTGGAGAGGGCAGGCACAGTCCTGAGGTGTGGCTCCAGGGGCCTCAGTCTGGAGGGTGTGTGGGACAGGGATGTCAGGATAGAAGTCTGAAAACACAAACTCGGATTAGGTTTGGGGACGTAGGTATGGCAGGCCCAATCTACAGACTATGAGGAGAATTTTTTGGGCTATGACCTAAGGGTGAGTGTGAACGCTTGCTGAAGCTTATGTCTCTGGATTTTGTGTCAATAGTGGCCGTGGAATGTCGGGCTGGCCTCATGGGCCATGGACGAGTCTTTCTCTCTGGACCCCAATCACTTGGGATGACCCAATCCCAAGTGATTGGGGTCATTCTGTGAGTGGGAGGAGTCCTTTCTGTGTTTATTTACCTCAAATGTCCCACCATAGAGGGATTCCAGAGCAGAGCCCTGAGTAGGGGTGACTAGATGTCTCTACCTCTGGTTAAGATTGGGTGACTTGGGGCATGGCAGGCCCCATATGCGGGCTCATGGTCCAGCCACTGAGAGACTTTACTTGAGGACAGGGCTCAAACTGAGGGTCCCAATGTGTGTTTGAGCCCACCGCAGCTCTTAAGCATAGGCAGGGCCTCAGGGACCCTACACTACCCTCAGGGGCCCTACTACTACCCCTGTAGGCCCTACAGGGGTCCTACACTGAACGTTGGACAAGATGCCAACCACAAGATTCTGGCGAGAGGGAAGGAGGAGTTCTGATTTCTGCATCATGTTCACCCATGGGAAGGTCTAGGATTCCGTAGCCTGAAAACCGAAGTTGGAAAGAGATGGCGACCTAAGGCCATGGTGGTTCAGATGTTCTCAGTGTACTGCAAGCTGTCTGGGTGTCGGTTGGGAATTCAGGCCTCAGATTCTGTCAGACAGGGCATTAGTGCACAGGCTAGACTATATAATTTTTGTACAGTTGAGTGACGTGCAGGTTTATCCTCATTTGAGGTTTGTGGGTAGACCCATAGGGTAATGTTTTTCTTCTAGAGGGCAGGCAGAGTGCAGCACTGTGTCATCGGAAATCCCAAATTAGAGGGCGTGTGGTCCAGGAGAGTGAGGACGGAAGTCGGAGAACACTAGCTACGCTTAGGTTTTGGGGTGAGGGCACAGCAGGTACACTCTGAAGAGCTGAATCAAGATCTCGTGCATCTGAAGTCAAGGCGAAGATCAGCTGTTGGCTCAGGTTGGAGTTTCTTTCCATGATCTGCCTTCATGAAGATTGGGGGCATCATGTGACCTTGGAAGCTTTCCATGATATGAGTTGTTAGGTGGTCCATGCACAAGGACTCCTGTGGGACAGTCGAGACCTGTTGGATGGCTCAAGGATGTCCCATAAGGAATGACGCAAGAGCAGGGTTCTAAGGATGGATGCCTGAAGAGCCCAACTCGCATTTCAATTGTCTCCTAGCGACAAGGCAGGTTCAATCTGCTGGCTCTGGGGTAGCAACCGAGGGGGTTTAGTTGAAATGGACTCTCCTGAGGATGGGTCATAATTTGGGATTGTGTCCATGGAGATATTCAAATGGGGCAGTGGCTCCAGTGACCTGAAGTTTTCTCCTAACTGGAGGTTATGACACAGCTCCATAGAGCAAGATTCCCATGTGGAGACGAGATTTTTTCTGATAGGTAGCTCTGGAAACCCCCTTATGCTGGTATTGGAATCCAGGCCTCTGAGGAGAGATGCCTGAAAACAAAAGCAATGGATCCAATTAGGGCCTAGGTGCCTGTCTTGTTCTATATTCTTTTCTATGGATATCTGTCTAAGGTTCTGATTGGAGGTAGTGGCTCAGCTTGTGCCAGAGGGTCCCTGTATGTCCAGGACATCCTACACTATTGCGATGGCCTCAGAGATTTTGGATGATTCTCCTAATCTGTCAGGTTGTGCCAAATGAATGAGCAGAATTCCCTTGGAGAGGGCAGGCACAGTCCTGAGGTGTGGCTCCATGGGGCCCAGCCTTTAGGGTGTGTGGGTGAGGACAATGGAGACAGAAGTCTGAAAACACAAACTCGGCTTAGGTTTGGGGACATAGGTATGGCAGGCCCGATCTACAGACCTTGAGAATTTTGGGGGCTCTGAACAAAGGGCAAGTGTGTGGCGCTTTTTCAGGTTTTTGTCTCCGGATTTTGTGTCAATGGTGGCCGTGGAATGTCAGGATGGCCTCATCGACCATGGACGAGTATTTCTCTCTGTGGATTTGGCCAAATTCCAAGTGTTTGGGGTCATTCTTTGGATGGTAGGAGTCCTTACTTTTTTTTTTTTCTTTACCTTGTTTTTTTTTTTTTTTTTTTTTTTTTTTTTTTTTTACCTTATGTGTCCCACCAAAGAGGGATTCCAGAAAAGAGCTCTGAATAAGGTTGACTAGACTTCTCAAGCTCTGGCTAGGATTGGGGGAGTAGGGGCATGGCAAGCCCCATATGCAGGCTCTTGGTCCAGCCCCGGAGAGGCTTTACTTGAGGCCAGGGTTCATGCTTAGGGTCCTAATGTGTGTTTGTGCCCATCGCAGCCCTCAAGCATGTCTGAGGCCTCATGGGCCATGCTGGGTTCTCATATACTGAACGTTGGACAACATACCAACCACAGAGTTTCTGGTCATGGGGAAGGTGAAGTTCTGATTTCTGCATCACGTACATCACTTAGTTTTGAGTGGAGATAATGTCTAGGTTCTGAAGCCTGAAGACCAAGGTTGGGAAGAGATGATGACCTAAGGCCAGGCATGTCTGATGTGTTTAGTGTGAGGCCAGGTGTCTGGGTGTCGGTCACAAGGTCTGGGGTCAGGCTGTGTCAGACAGGGCATTAGTGCCCAGGCTAGACTGTATAATTGGGGTACAGTCTAGAGAATTGCAGGTTGATCCTCATTTGATGTTTCTGGGTAGACCCCTAGGGCAAAGTCTCTCTTCTGGAGGGCAGGCAGAGTGCTGCATTTTGTCTCCAGAATTCCCAAAGTGGAAGGCTTGTCGGCCAGGAGTGTGAGGACGGAAGTCTGAGAACGCGAGCTGGCTTAGGTTTTGGGGCGAGGGCAAGGCAGGCACACTCTGCAGAGCTGAATTGAGATCTCATGCATCTGAAGTCAGGGCGAGGATCAGACGGGAGTTTCTGTCCATGATGTCCTCTACCTGAAGGTGGAGGCATCACGAGGCCATGGAGGTTTTCCCACGGTCCGAGTGTGTGATGCTGCAAACCACAAGGATTCCTTCTGCAGGACAGTTGAGACCTGTTGAATGAATCAAGGACACCCCATTAGGAATTTCTCCAGAGCAGAGTTCTAACAACGGATACCTGGGCAACGAACTCGCATTCCAATTGTCTCCTAGTGACAAAGCAGGTTTGATCTGCTGGCACTGGGTGAGCAACCGCCAGGTTTGAGTTGAAATGGACTCTCCTGAGGATGGGTCATAATGTGGGATTGTGTCCATTGAGACATTGGAATGGGGCGGTGGCTCCAGTGACGTGAAATTTTCTCCTAACTGGAGGTTTTGACACAGTTCCATATAGCATGATTCCCATGTGGCATGCGATTTGTTCTGATTGGTAGCTCCAGAAACCCCCATGTGCTGGTATTGGAATCCAGGCCTCTGAGGAGAGATACGTGAAAACAAAAGCAATGGATCCGTTTAGGGCCTAGGTGCCTGTCCTGTTCAATCTTCTTTTCTATGGATATCTAACTACAGGTCTGATTGGAGGTAGTGGCTCAGCTTGTGGCAGATGGTCCCTGTTTGTCCCGAACATCCTACAATATTGGGGTGGCCTCGGGGACTTCAGATGTTTCTCCTAATCTCATTCCAAAGAAATGAGCAGAATTCCCATGGAGAGGGCAGGCACAGTCCTGAGGTGTGGCTCCGTGGGGCCAAGCCTTGAGGGTGTGGGGGCCAGGACAATGGAGACAGAAGTCTGAAAACACAAACTTGGCTTAGGTTTGGGGACATAGGTATGGCAGGCCCGATCTACAGACCGTGAGAATTTTTCAGGCTCTGAACAAAGGGCGAGTGTGTGGCGCTTTTTCAGGCTTTTGTCTCCGGATTTTGTGTCAATGGTGGCGGTGGAATGTCAGGATGGCCTCATCAGCCATGGACGAGTATTTCTCTCTGTGAATTTGGCCCAATTCCAAGTGTTTGCGGTCATTCTTTGGACGGTAGGAGTCCTTTCTCTATTTTTTTTTTAACCTCATGTGTCCCACCAAGGAGGGATTCTAGAGAAGAGATCTGAGTAGGGGTGACTAGACTTCTCAAGCACTGGTTAAGGTTTGGGGAGTAGGGGCATGGTAATCTCCATATGTGGGCTCTTGGTCCAGCCCCGGAGAGGCTTTACTTGAGGCCAGGGTTCATGCTTAGGGTCCTAATGTGTGTTTGTGCCCATCGCAGCCCTCAAGCATGTCTGAGGCCTCATGGGCCATGCTGGTTTCTCCTACACTGCACGTTGGACAACATGCCAACCACAGAGTTTCTGGTCATGGGGAAGGAGGAGTTCTGATTTCTGCATCACGTACACGGCATGGCAGTGAGTAGAGATAAGGTCTAGATTCTGAAGCCTGAAAACCGAGGTTGGTAAGAGATGACGACCTAAGGCCATGGTGGGTCCGATGCACTTAGTGTGCGGCCAGATGTCTGTGTCCATCATGAGGTCTGGGCTCAGGCTGTGTCAGGCAGGGCATTAGTCTCCAGGGTAGACTGTATAATTGGGGTACAGTCGAGTGATGTGAAGGTTGGTCCTCATTTGGGGTTTCTGGTTGGCCCCATAGGGCAAAGATTTTCTTCTGGAGGGCAGGCAGAGTGCTGCATTCTGGCTCCAGAATTGCCAACTTCAGGGCTTGTGGGCCAGGTGTTTTAGGACAGAAGTCTGAGAACACAAGTTCAGCTTTGAATTCGCAGCGGTGACATGGCAGGCACACTCTACAGACCTGAAATGAGATCTCGTGCATCTGAAGTTAGGGCGAGGATCAGATGAGTAGGAGTTTCTGTACATGATGTCCCCTTGAAGGTGGGGGGGGCATTAGGAAACCATGGAAGATTTCCAACTTTGTGAGTGTGTGATGCTCCAAACCACAAGGATTCCGTCCAGCGGGACAGTCACGACCTTTTGGATGGATCAAGGACGTCCCATAAGAAATGCTCCAAAGCACAGTTCTAATGATGGATGCCTGGGCAGTCCAACTTGCATTCCAGTTGTGTCCTAGTGAAAAGGAGGATTCGATCTGCTGTCACTGGGGGAACAACCGAGGGGGCTGAATTGAAATGGACTCTCATGAGGATCAGTCATGATGTGGATTTGTGTCCATGGAGCCCTTGGAATGGGGCAGTGGCTCTGTTGCCCTGAAGAATTCTCCTAACCTGAGGTTTTGATGCAGCTCCAAAGAGCAAGTTTCCCATGTAGAGACGAGATTTGTTCTGAAACCCCCACAACCTGGTATTGGAAACCAAGCATCTGGGGAACAATGCCTGGAATCCAAAGCAATGGATCTGATTAGGGTCTAGGGGCCTGTCCTTTTCAATATTCTCCTCTGAGTGTCTCTGTCTAAGATTCAGAATGGAGGTCACTGCTCAGCTTGTGTCAGATCACCCATGTTTGTTGGGGGAGGCCAACACTATTGGGCTGGTCTTGGGAATTGGAGGTTTCTCCTAATCTGTAAGGTTGTGGCAAATGAAACGGGCAGAGTTCCCTAGGAGAGCACTGGCGCAGTCCTTAGGTGTGACACCACCTTTCTGGGTGTCATCCAGGAGGTCCAGGCTCAGGCTGTGTCAGACAGGGCATTAGTGCCAAGCTTAGACTGTATAATTGGAGTAAAGTTGAGTGGCATGCAGGTTGATCCTCATTTGGCGTTTCTGGGTAGCCCCAGGGGCAACGTTTTTCTTCTGGAGGGAAGGAAGAGTGCTGCATTGTGGCGACGGAATTCTCACACTGGAGGGCTTGTGGGCCAGAATTGTGAGGAAGGAAGTGTGAGAACACAAGCTAGGCTTAGGTTTTGGGTCAAGATCATGGCAGGCACACTCTGTAGAGCTAAATCTAAATCTCATGCATCTGAAGTCAGGGCGAGGATCAGACGTAGGCTCAGGTTGAAGTTTCTGTTCAGGATGGCCCCTTCATGATGGTGGGGGGCATCATGGGGCTATGGAGACTTTCCCACGATTGGCATTGTAAGTTGCTCCAATCGGCAAGGATTCCTTCTACGGGACAGTCGAGACCGGTCAGATTGCTCCAGGACGTCCCATGCGGAACCACGGCAGTACAGGGTTCTAAGGATGGATTCCTGGAGTGCCCGCCTCACATTCCTATTGTCTCCTAGTGACAAGGCAGGTTCGATCTGCTTCTTTTGGGGAGCAATCAAAGGGGATGTGTTGAAATGGACTCGCCTGCGGATGGGTCATAATGTGGGTTTGTGTCCATGGAGACCTTGGAATGGGGTGTTGGTTGCTGGGACCTGAAGGTTTCCCTTAACTGGAGGTTGTGACACAGCTCCAAAATGCATGTTTCCCATGTGGAAATGAGATTTGTTCAGACTGGTACCTCCAGAAGAACACATATGCTGGTATTGAAAACCAGGCCTCTGAGGAGAGATGCCTGGAATCAAAAGCAATGGATCTGATTAGGGCCTAGGTGCCTGTCCGGTTCAATCTTCTTCTCTGGGGTTATCTGTCTATGGGTCTGAGTTGAGGTAGTTGCTCATCTTGGGACAGATCACCCTGTTTGCCCTGAGTGGCCAACACTATTGGGATGGCCTCAGGGACTTTGGAGTGTTCTCCTAATCTTTAGGGTTGTGGCCAATGGAATGGGCAGAATTTGCTTGGAGAAGGCAGGCACAGTCCTGAGGCATGGCTCCATGGGCCCCAGCCTGGAGGGTGTGTGGGCCAGGACAGTGGGGACAGAAATCTGAAAACCCAAACTCAGCTTAGGTTTGGGGACGTAGGTATGACAGGCCTGATCTATAGACCGTGAGGAGAATTTTTCAGGCTATGAACAAAGGGCAAGTGTGAGGCATATCTCCAGGCTTTTGTCTCTGGATTTTGTGTCAATGGTGGCCATGGAATGACGGGATGGCCTCTTTGGCCATGGATGATTCTTTCTCTTTTAAGATTTGGTCAGATCCCAAGTTTTGGGGCTCATTCAGGGGATGGAGGAGACCCTTCGATATTTTTTTCCTCAGGGGTTCCAGAGAAGAGACCTGAATAGGGGTGACTAGACCTCTCAACCTCTCATTAATATTGGGGGACTAGGGATGGCAATGCGGGTTCTTGGTCCAGCCCCTGAGAGGCTTTACTTGAGGACAGGGCTCACACTGAGGGTCCCAATGTGTTTGTGCCCATTGCGGTTCTCAAGCATGGGCTGGGACTCATGGGCTACACTGGATTCTCCTACACTGAACGTTGGAAAACATGCCAACCACAAGGTTTCTTGCCTTGAGGAAGAAGGAGTTTCATTTCTGCATCACGTTCACCCCTGGGTAGTGAGTATATATAAGGTCTAGGTTCTGAAGCCTGAAAACCAAGGTTGGGAAGAGATGATGACCTAAAGCCATGGCGGGTCTGATGTGCTCAGTGTACAGCCAGCTGTCTGGGTGTCGGTTGGGAATTCAGACCTCAGGCTGTGCAAGATAGGGCATTAACGCCCAAGCGAAACTGTATAATTGGGGTAGAGGCAAGTGGCATGCAGGTTGATCCTCATTTGGTGTTTCTGGTTTGCCCCATAGGACAACGTTTTTCTTCTGGAGGGCAGTCAGAGTGCTGCATTGTGTCTCTCCAGAATTCCCTAACTGGAGGGCTGGTGGGCTCGGAGTGTGAGGAAGAAGTCTGAGAACAATAGCTAGGTTTTGCTTCGGGGCGGGGTTTCGGCAGGCACACTCTGCAGAGTTGAATCAAGATTTCGTGCATCTGAAGTCAGGGTGAGGATTAGACGTTGGCTCAGGTTGGAGTTTCTGTCCAAGATGGCTCTTTCATGAAGGGGACGGTGCACCACGAGGCCACAGAGCTTTTCCCATGATGGGAGTTGTGAGGTGCTCCAAAGCGCAAGGATTCCTTCTGCAGGACAGCTGTGACCTGTTGGATGGCTCCAGGACGTCCCATATGGAATTACTTCAGAGTAGTTTTCTACAGATGGATGCCTAGCCAGCCCGCCTCACATTCCAATTGTCTCCTAGTGACAAGATAGGTTCGATCTGCTGGCTCTAGGGGAGCACCCAAGGGCACTGAGTTGAAATAGACTCTCCTGCAGATGGGTCCTAATGTGGGATTGTGTCCATGGAGACCTTGGAATGAGGTGGTGGCACCGGGGCCCTGAAGGATTTTCCTAGCCGGAGGTTTTGACACAGCTTGAAAGAGCACGTTTCCCATGTGGAGAAGACATTTGTTCTGATTGATGCCTCAGGAAACCCCCATATGGTGGTATTGAAAACCAGGCCTCTGAGGTTCTGACATAGCTCCACGAGCAAGTTTCCAATGTGCAGACAAGACTTGCTCTGATGGGGCCTCTGGAATCCCCATAGGATGGTATTGGAAACCAGGCCTCTGAGAAGAGATGCCTGGAAACCAAAGCAATGGATCTGATTAGGGCCTAGGGGCCTGTCCAGTTCAATGTTATTCTCTGGGGAAATCTGTCTCCGAGTCTGTGTGGAGCTAGTTGCTCAGCTAGTATCAGATCACCCCTGTTTGTTCCGAGCGGCCTACAATATTGGGATGGTCCCAGGGACATTGGAGATTTCTCCTGATTTATATGGTTGTGGCCAATGGAATATGAAGAATTCCCTTTGAGAGGGCAGGAACAATCCTGAGGTGTGGTTCCACGGGCCCTAGCCTGGAGGGTGTGTGGGCCAGGGCCGTGGGGACAAAAGTCTAAAAACAGCAACTCAGCTTAGGTTTGAGGATGTAGGTATGGCAGGCCCATCTACAGATCATTAGAACTCTTTGGGATATGAACAAAGGGCGAGAGTGAGGCGCTTGCTCAGGCTTTTGTCTGGATTTTGTGTCAACGATGGTCGTGGAATGTCGGAGTGGCACCAGTCAGAACAAATTAGGACAAAGCTCCAGAGTTCCCCAGGCTATCCTAAGTGTGTAGGCTACCCGGGACAAACAGGGGCTATCTGCCACCAGCTGAGATACTACCTGCACTCAGACCTTGAGACAGATGTCCAAAGAGAAGAAAATTGAACTGGACAGGCCCCTAGGACTTCAGCAGATCCATTGCTTTGGTTTCTAGCCATCTCTCCCCAGAAGCCTGGTTTCCAATAGCAACATATGAGACTTTCCTGAAGCACCCACCAGAACAAATCTCGTCTCCATATGGGAAACTTGCACATGGGAACTGTGTCAAAACCTCTGATTAGTAGAAAACTTCATGACCCTGGTGTCACCGACCCATTCCAAGGTCCCCATGGACACAAACCCACATTATGACCCATGCGCAGGAGAGTCCATTTCAACTCAGCACCCTCGGTTGCTCCACCAGAGACAAGAGATTCAACTTGTCTTATCGCAATGAGACGATTTGAATGCGAGGTGGGAAACCCAGGCATCCCTCTTTAGTACCCTGCTCTTGAGTCGTCCCTATGGGATGTCCTGGAGCCATCCAACAGGTATCAATTGTCCCGCAGAAGGAATCTTTGCTGTTTGGAGCATCTCACAACTCCCAACATGGGAAAACCTCGATGGCTTTGTGATGCCCCCACCCCGCTTCATGAAGGGGCCATCTTGGACAGAATCTCCAAACTGAGCCATCGTCTGATCTTCTCCCTGACTTCAGATGCACGAGATCGCAGAGTTTGCCTGCCTTTCCCTCGCCCTGAAACCTAAGTCTAGCTTGTGTTCTCAGACTTCTGTCCTCACATCCCGGCCCCCAAGCCCTCACGTTTGGCAATTACAGACCCACAATGCAGCAATCTGCCTTCCCTCCAGAAGAAAAATGTTGCCCTATGGAGCTTTCCAGACACCCCAAATGAGGATAAACCTACACGGCACTCGACTGTACCTAAATTGTATAGTCTAACCTGGGCACTAATGCACTGTCTGACACAGCCTGAGCCCGGACGTTCTGACCAACACCCAGACAGCTGACCGCACACTGAGCGCATCCGACCCTCCATGGCCTTAGGTCATCATTTTATCCCAAACTCGGTTTTCAGGCTTCAGAAGCTAGACCTTATCTCCAATCACTGCCCAGGGGTGAACGTGATGCAAAATTCAGAACTCCTCCTTCCCCATGGCCAAAATCTTGTGGATAGCATGTTGTCCAACGTTCAGTGTAGGAGACACCAGCGTGGTCCATGAGTCCCCGCTCATGCTTGAGGGCTACGTTCGGCACAAACATGCATTGTGACCCTCAGTGTGAGCTCAGTGTCCTCAAGTAAGGCCTCTCAGTGGCTGGACCAAGAGCCCGCATATGGGGATTGCCATGCCCCTAGGCCCCCAATCTGAACCAGATTTCGTGTTGTCCAGTCGCCCCTCCCCAGGACTCTGCTCTGGAATCCGTCTTTTAGTGACACACCTGAGGTAAAAAAAACCAGAACGGACTCCTCCCATCATACAGAATGACCCCAAAAATCTTGGGATCGGGCCAATATCCCAGAGAGGGAGACTCGTCCATGGCTCATGAAGCCACCCCGACATTCCACAGCCATTGGTGACACAAAATCCAGAGACAAAAGCCTGAGCAAATGCCTCACACTCGCCCTTTGTTCATATCATGAAGATTTCCCAAGGTCTGTAGATCGGGCCTGCCATAGCTACATCCCCAAACCTAAGCCGAGTTTCTGTTTTCAGACTTCTGTCCCCACAGCTGTGACCCACACACCCTCCAGGCTGGGTACCCTGGAGCCACACTTCAGGACTGTGCCTTCCCTCCCCAAAGGAATTCTGCCCATTTCATTTTCCAAAAACTTGCAAATTAGGAGAGACCTCCAAAGTCACTGAGGCCATCCCAATAGTGTAGCCCAACCGGGAGGAATAGTGGTGATCTGACACACGCTGAGGAACTACTTCCACTCAGACCCGTAGACAAATGTCCCCAGAGAATATTTAACTGGAAACAGATCCATTGCTTTCGTTTCCAGGCATCTCTCCTCAGAGTTCTGATTTCCATATGGGGGTTAACTGAAGCACCAATGAGAACAAATCTCATCTCCACATGGGAAACATGCTCTGCGGAGCTGTGTCAATACCGCCAGTTAGGAGAATCCTTCAGGGCCCCGGTGCAACTGCCCCTTTCCAACGTCTCCATGGACATAAACCCACATTATGACACATCCTCAGGAGATTCCATTTCAACTCAGCCCCTTTGGTTGCTACACCAGAGCCAACAGATCAAACGTATCCTGTTGCTAGGAGACAAATGGAATGTGAGGCGGGCTGCCCAGGCATCCATCCTTAGAACCCTGTTCTGCAATCTTTTCATATGGGACGTCCTGGAGACATCCAACAGGTTTCAATTGACCTGCAGAAAATCCCTGTGGTTTGGAATATCTTACTACTCCCATCACGGGAAAACTCCCATGGTCTCGTTATGACCCCACTTCATGAAGGGGCCATCATGGATAGAATCTCCAAATTGAGCCAACGTCTGATCCTCGTCCTGACTTCAGATGCACGAAATCTTGATTCAGCTCTGCAGAGGGTTCCTGCCGTGCTCTCGCCCCAAAACCTAAACCTAGCTTGTTTTCTCAGACTTCCCTTCTCACAGTCCTGGCCCAAAAGCCCTCCAGTTTGGCAATTCCGGAGCCAGAATCCAGCACTCTGCCTGCCCTCCAGAAGAAAAACTTTACCCAAAGGGGCTAATGAGAAACTGCAAATGATTATCTTCTGCATGCCACTCGACTGTACCCCAATTATACAGCTTATCTGGGTACTAATGCTCTGTCTGACACAGCCTGAGCCCAGACCTCGTGACTGATATCCAGACAGGTGGCCACAAACTGGGCACATCAGACATGGAGTGGCCTTAGGTTGTCATCTCTTCCTAACCTCGGTCTTCAGGTTTCAGAACCTAGATCTTATCTCCAATCACTGCCTAGAGGTGAACGTGATACAGGAATCAGAACTCCTCCTTCCCCATTGCAAGAAACCTTGTGGTTGGCATGTTGTCCAACATTCAATGTAGGAAAAACCTGCATGGTCAATGATGCCCCACCCATGATTGAGGGCCGCTTTGGGCACAAACACGCATTGCGACCCTCAGCATGAGTCCCCTACTCAGTTAATGCCTCTCAGTGGCTGGAACAAGAGCCGCCCTGGACAAACAGGGGCAATCTGACACAAGCTGAGCAACTACCTCTACACAGACACGCAGAGAGATGCCCACGAAGACAGAAGATTGAAATGGACGGGCCCCTAGTCCCTAATCTGAACTCTTGCTTTGATTTCCAGGTGTCATTCCTCAGAGTCCTGGGTTCTAAGACAAGCATATGGGGCTTTCCTGAGGCACCAAACAGAACACTTCTCGTGTCCACACGGGAAGCTTCTTTGTTGGAGCTGTGTCAAACCCTTCAGGTTGGAGAATCCTACAAAGACCCTGAGCCACCACCACATTCCAAGGTCTCCATGGCCTCCAACCCACAATATGGCCCATCCTCAGCAGAGTCCATTTCAACTCAGCCCTCTGGGTAGCTCGCCCAAGAGCCCGCAGATTGAACCTGCCTTATCCCAACCAGTCAATGGGAAGGTGAGGTGGTGTTTCCTGGCATCCATGCTTAGACCCCTGCTCTCGAGTCTTTCTGTGTGGGGCATCCTGGAACCATCCAATAGGACTCGACTGTGTGTAGGAGGAAAACTTGAGGTTTGGAGAAGCTCACAACTCCCAGCATAGGGAAACGACTCTGGCCTCATAATGGCCCCACCCCCTTTAGGAAGAGGCCATAATGGACACAAACTCCAGCCTGAGGCAACTTCTGATACTCTCCCTGACCACAGATGCAGGAGATCTCAATTCAGCCTATGCAAAGTGGGCCTGCGTGCCCTCGGCCCCAGACCTCACGCTAGCTTGTGTTTTCAGAATTCCTTCCTCACACTCCTGTCAAACAAGCCATCCATACTGGGAAATATGGATCCACAACTCAGCCCTCTGCCTGCCCACCAGTAGAAAATCTTTGCCTGATGGGGCTCTCCAGAAACCCCAAATGAAAAATCAACGTGCCTCCACCTCGACTGCACCCAAATTGGATAAGCGGCCCTTGGCACTAATGCTCTGTCTGACACAGCCTGAGGCCAGACATCTGGACAGACAAGGATACATCTGGCCTCACACCCAGCACATCGGACACGCCGTGGCCTTAGGCCATCATCTCTTCCCAACCTAGGTTTTCAGACGTTTGAACCTAGACATTATATCAAATCCCAGCACAGGTGGGTATCTTAAGCACAAATCAGAACTCCACCTTCCCCATGGTTGTAAAGCTTGCTGTTTTCATGGAGTCACACCTTCAGGGTAGGAGAAACCCTCATGTCCCCTGAGGCCAAGCCAAAACTTGAGTTCTCCCTTGGGCACAAACTCACATTGTGACCCTCAGCGTGAGCCCCATGTGGAAGTAAGGCCTCTCGGGGCCTGGACCAAGAGCCCGAATATGGGGCTTGCCAAGCCCCAATGCTCCCAAACTTCACCAGAGTTTGAGTTTTCCAGTTGCCCGATCTGTGATCTGGAGCCCCTCTCTTGGAGAGACACCTGAGCCTGACAACAGGACTCCACCCTTCCCACAAATGACTCCAAAATATTGGGAGCTGGTCCAAATCCTCAGAGAGGGAGACTCTCCCATAGCCCCTGAGGCCACCCCTACATTCCATGGCTACTGGGGACACAACATCCAGAGACAAAACCTTGAGTGACCACCTCCCACTCGCCATTCTTTCATAACCTGAGGAGCTCCCCTCACGCCCTGCAGATCGGGCCTGTCATACTCTCAGTGCCACACGTAGCCGAGTTTGTGTTATCGGACTTTTTTGCCCACAGCCCGGACACAAACACCCTCCAGAATTATAGTGCCTGTCCTCTCCAAGAAAACTGTGCCCAATCCATTGGCCACAACCCTACAGATTAGGACAAACTTCCAAGGCCCCCGAGGCCATGCCAATAGTGCAGGCCGCCCTGGACTAACAGAGGCATTCTGGCACCAGCTGAGCAACTATCTCCACTTAGACCCTCAACAGTGTCCCTAGAGACAGAAGATTGAAACGGACAGGCCCCTAGGCCTTAATCTAAATCCTAGCTTTGGTTTCCAGGTGTCTGTCCTCAGAGGACTGGTTTCGAAGACCAGCATTTGGGCTTTTCTGATTCATTAAACAGAACCTCTCTCATCTCCAAATGGGGAGCTTTCTTATTCGAGCTCCATCAAACCCTTTGGTAAGGCGATTTCTGCAAGGCCCCTGAGCCACCAGCACATTCCATGGTCTCCATGTACACAAACCCACATTACAACCCATCCTCAGAAGAGTTCATTTCAACTCATCCCCTTGGGTAGCCTACCCTAGAGCCAGGAGTTCAAACATGTTTTGTCGCTCATAGCCAATTGGAATGCGAGGTATGGTGTACAGGCATCCATTCTTCGAACTCTGCCCTCCAGTCCTTCCATATAGGACGTCCTGGAACCATCAAACAGGACTATACTGTCTCGCAGATGGAAACCTTGTGGCTTGGAGCAATGCACAAACTCAGCATATGTGCTGGTTTCTAAGGTGCTGTGCAGGATTCTCCATCCCTGAGGGTTTGGAACAGGTCGAAGGGCACAGTTTCCTTCTGGGAACAGGAGATGTTCTGTTGCGGGGCTCAGAGACCACATGTTCACTCCTAAGTTGGTATTCCAGAACAGGACCCTGGGGACAGATACCTGAAAACCTAATCTAGGGTTTCAATGAGGTCCTAGGGGCATGTCAGGTTCGATCTTCTGACTCAGGACCATTGACTTGGATGTCTCCAGTGGATGTAGGTGATAAGGGTCTTTCAGACTGTGAATTTGTGTCCAGCACTGCCAACAATATTGGGGTGGGCTCAGGGGCCTTGCAGGTTTCTCCTAATCTGGAAGGTTTGGGCAACTGTGATGGGCACAGTTACCTTGGGGATTGCAGGCACAATCCTGTGGTGTGTTTTTAGAGACCCTATCCTGGAGAGCATGTGAGCCATGATATTGTGAGAAAGTCTGCAAACACAAATGCGGGTTAGGGTTAGTGGCGAGGTGATCACAGGCGCAATGCGTGGACCTGGAGTGGAGCTCATCAGGAACTGTAATTAGGGTGACTGAAAGGCGGTAACACAGGCTTTTCTCTCTGGATTGTGTCCAGATGAGAGATGGACTCTGAATGCAGATGTTGTCTCTTGGGTCCATGGGAGACGTTACCTCACTTAGGATCTTGTGGCTCTCCATAGTTTTGTGACTTTTTCGGGGAAGGGAGGAGTGCTGTTTTTCGGGGAAGGGAGGAGTGCAGTTTTCCATCTTAGGGGTGCCCCCAAACAGAGATTTCAGAGACGGCCTCTGTGTCTGGGCACCAAGAAATTCTACCAAGGGTTAGGATTCGGGATGAGGGGTGTTCCAGGGCTGCAATGCGGGATCGTGGTGGCACAACTGAGAGGGCTTGTTTGAAAGCATGCTCAGGCTGAGGGCCACAATGCCTGCTTGTGCCAAAGGCGGACCTCATGAGTGGGCGTGGTCTCATTGGCCATGCAGCTGGCTCCCACTCTGAGGCTTGGACGCCCATCCCCACAGCCAGGTTTCCTGCTATGGGGAAGGAGGAGTTCTCTATTGTTCTTCAGGTTCCCCCATTGGCAGGGATTCCAGGTAAGGTCTGGGGACAGATGCCTGAATATCAAGGATGGGTAGAGGGGATGGATTTGGGCTATAGCCGCACTAACATGCTGGATATGGGCCCCAAACTCTGGCTGGCTGACAATAGGTCGGGGCTCAAGCTCTGTCAGACACAGCACTAGTGGTCATGGAATCCTATAAAGCGTGCACCCTTGAGAGCCAAGCAGAAAGATCCTCATGTGGGGTTTCTGGCCTGACTCACCAGGCACTTCTTTCTATGGGGAATGCAGAATGTAGTGTTGTGATTCCAGATTTCCCTATCAAGAGGGCATGGGGACCAGTCGGGTGAGGATGTAACTGTAATCACAAGCTACAGTTTAATTCAGTGCCAAGCTGAAGCCATTCCAATGTGCATCAGCTTATGCGAGACATCCAGCAACTGAGTAAGGGAATTTGTCAGACTTGCTCACAGTGGAGTTTGTGTCTATGCTGACCGACAAATGGAGAAGTGGCGTCAAGAGACCATGGAGGATTTCCCATGCTGAGGTTTGTGAGATGCTCCAAACAACAAGGTTTCCTTCTACTGGACAGGTGGAGTCTGGTGTGTTTACTCCAGGGTCCCCCATGTGGAAAGTTTGGGGAGCAGAGCTCTCCCAAATATATGATGGGAAATCACAGCTCCTTTGACCATTGCTGCTGAAGAACATGGCAGTTTTGTTCTGATGGCTCTTGGGCAAAGCACCAAGACCTTGAGTTGACTTGGAATCTCTTGCACATGGGTCACAGTTCTGGTTTGATATGTGAGAGATCTTAGAATGTGCTGGTGGCTAAGGTGTCATGCAGGATTCTCCTACCCTGAGGGATTGGAACAGGCTGAAGATCACAGTTTCCTTCTGGGGAAATGAGATGTTCTGTTGTGTGGCTCACATGTATCATAAGCTAATATTCCAGAACAGGCCTCTGAGGACAGATGACTGAAAACATAATCTAGGGTAAAATGAGGTCCTAGGGTCATGTCACGTTCAATCTTCTGACTCAGAGACATTAACTTGGGTGTCTGCCTAGATGTACGTGATCAAGAAGTTTCAGACCGCACATTTGCGTCCAGAGTGTCCACCAGTATTGGGGTGGGTCAGGTGCCTTACAGGTTTCTCCTAATCTGGAAGTTTTGGGCAACTCTGACGGGCACAGTCTCCTTGGGGATGGCAGCACAGTCCTGTTGTATGGCTCTAAAGAACCGATTCTGGAGGGCAAGAGAGCCATTGTTTAGGGAGAGAAGTCTGCAAACACAAATTCGAAGTAGGGTTAGTGGTAATATGATAGAGGGCCAATGTATAAACCTGGAGGGCAGAGCATCTGGAACTGTAATTAGGGTGACTGGAAGTTGGTAGCAGAGGCTTTTATCTCTGGATTGTGTGTCCAGGATGGCCTCCAAATGCAGGTGTGTTCTCATGGGTCCATGGGAGACATTTCCTCTCTATGGATCTGGTGGCTCCCCATAGTTTGGTGGCTTTTTCGGGGAAGAGAGTGCTGTTTTCCATCTTAAGGGTGCCCCAAAGTAGGGAATCCAGAGACAGGCTCTGGGTCTGGGTGCCTGGAAAATCCCACCAAGTTTTAGGATTTGTGCCTAGAGGCGTACCAGGCCTGCACAGCAGGATTATGGTGGTGCAACTGAGAGGGATTGTTTGAAAGCATATTCAGGCTGAGGGACAAAATGCCTGTTTGTCCCCAGGGCGGCCCTCAGGAGTGGGCGTGGTCTCACTGGTCTTGTAACTGGCTCCCACTTTGAGGGTTGGACATCCATCCCAACAGCGAAGATTCCTGCCATGAGGAAGGAGGAGTTCTCAATTGTGCTTCAGGTTCCCACATTGGCAAGGGAAAGGTCTGGGGACAGGTGCCTTAATACCAAGGATGGGTAGAGATGACGTACTTGGGCCATGGCAATCCCAAATGCTAGATGTGGGGCCCACTGTCTGGGGACAGACACTAGGTCGGGGCTCAGGCTCTGTCAGACACAGCACTAGTGGCCAGGGCAACCTATAAATGGGTTGCCTCGAGGGCCGAGCAGATTGATCCTCATGTGTGGTTTCTGGCCTGACTCACCAGGGACTTCTTTCTATAGGGAAGGCAGAATGGTGCGTTGTGGCTCCAGATTTCCCTATCAAGAGGGCTTGGGGACCAGTCGGGTGAGGATGGAATTGTAAACACAAGCTACGGTTCAATTCAATGCCAAGCAGAAGGCAGTCCCTATGTGCAGCGGCTTATTCGAGATATCCAGCACCTGAGTAAGGGCGGATGTCAGATATTTGCTCACCCTGGAGTTTGTGTCTATGATAACTGACAAATGGATGGGTGGCGTCAAGAAGCCATGAAGGTGTTTTCACGTTGAGACTTATGAGCTACTCCAAATAGCAAATTTCACTCTACTGGCCAGGTGGAGTGTGACTGATTTGCTCCAGGTTCCCCTATGTGAAAACTTTGGGTACCAGAGCTCAACACATGGATGCCTGGAAAGCTCAATTCCACTGACCAGTGCAGCTGAGGAACATGGCAAATTCGTTCTGGTGTCTCTGGAGTGAAGTACCAAGTCCTTGAGTTGACATGGAATCTCTTGCAGATGGGCCACAATGCTGGTTTGTTACTAGGGAGATCTTATAATGTGCTGGTGGCGAAGGGGCTGTGCAGCCTGGGCTACCCTGGGCTTTGGCACAGATGGAAGGGCACGGTTTCCTTCTGGGTTCAGGAGATGTTCTGTTATGTGGCCCAGGGACCACATGATGTATCATAAGCTCACATTCCAGATCAGGCCTCAGAGGACAGATGTGTGAAAACTGAATCTAGGGTTCCAATGACGTCCTAGGGGCATGTTAGGTTCACTATTCTGATTCGGGACCATTCCTTTGGCTGTCTGCCTAGATGTAGGTGCACTTTTGCATTCAGAGTGGCCGCCAATATTGGGGTAGGCTCAGGGGACTTGCAGGTTTCTCCTAATTTAGAAGGTTTGTGCAACTTTGATGGGCACAGTTTCCTTGGGGATGGCAGGACAGTCCTGTGGCGTGGGTCCAGAGACCCCATCCTGGAGGGCATGTGTGCCATGGTTTTCATAGAGAAGTCTGCAAACATTAATTCGGATTAGGGTTAGGGGCGAGGTGATCACAGGCCCAATGCATAGATCTGGAGGGGAGCTCGGCTGGAACTGTAATTAGGGTGACTGGAAGGCGGTAGCACAGGCTTTTCTCTCTGGATTTTGTGTCCAGGATGGCCTCGGAATGCCGGTGTGTTCTCATGGACTCATGAGAGACTTTTCCTCTCTATGGATTCTGGTGGTTCCCCATAGTTTGGTGGCTTTTTTGGGGAAGGGAAGAGTGCTGTTTTACATCTCCTGGGTGTCCCAAAACACGAATTCCAGAGACGAGCCCTGGGTCTGGGCACCTGGAAAGTCCCACCAAGTTTTAGGATTTGTGCGTAGAGGCATTCCAGGCCTGCAATTCTGGATCATGGTAGTGAAGCTGAGAGGGATTGTTTGAAAGCATGCTCAGGCTGAGGGTCACAATGACTGTGCCCAGGGTGGCCCTCAGGAGTGGGCGTGGTCTCATTGGTCTTGTAACAGGCTTCTGATTTAAGGATTAGACACCCATTCCAACAGCCAGGTTTATTGCAATGGGTAAAGTGGAGTTCTCTATTGTGCTTCAGGTTCCCCATTGGTAGGGATTCCAGCAAAGATCTGGGGACAGGTGCCTGAATACCAAGGATGGGTAGAGATGACGTACTTGGGCCATGACGATCCCAAATGCTAGATATAGGGCCCACTCTCTGGTAGCTGAAACTCGGTAGGGGCTCAGGCTCTGTCAGACACAGCACTGGGGGCCAGGGCAGCCTATAATTCGGCGTTCCCTTGAGGACCGAGCGGATGTATCCTCATGTGGGGTTTCTCCCCAGACTCACAAGGCACTTTTTCATTTGGTGGAGAAGGCATAATGCTTCATTGTGGGTCCAGATTTCCCTATCAAGAGGGCTTGGGGACCAGTTGAGTGAGGATGGAATTGTAAACACAAGCTACGGTTCTATTCAGTGCCAGGCGGAAGGCAGTTCCAATGTGCAGTGGTTTATTCGAGACATCCAGCACCGGAATAAGGGTGGATGTCAGATGTTTGCTCACACTAGATTTTGTGTCTATGATGACCAACAAATTGGGGGGGTGGCGTCAAGAGGCCATGGAGTAGTTTACACGCTGAGTCCTGTGAGCCGCTCCAAACAGTAAGGTTTCCTTCTACTGGGCAGATGAAGTCTGGTTTGTTTGCTCTAGGTTCCCCCATGTGGAAAGTTGGTGAAGCAGAGCTCTCCAGCATGGATTCCTGGAAAGCACACTTCCATTGACCAGTGCAGCTGAGGAACATGGCAGGTTCGTTCTGGTGGCTCTGGGGCAAAGTATCAATTCCTTGAGTTGACATGGAATCTCTTGCAGATAAGCCACAACGCTGGTTTGTTTTCAAGGAGATCTTAGAATGTGCTGGTTGCTAAGGTGCCATGCAGGATTCTCCTACCCTGACGGTTTGGCACAGGTCGAAGAATGCTGTATCCTTCTGGGGACAGGAGGTGTTCTGTCGTGTGGGTCAGGGACCACATGATGTGTCATAAATTGGTATTCCAGAACAGGCCCCTGAGGACAGATGCCTGAAAACCTAATGGGGTTCCATTGAGGGCCTAGGGACATTTCAGGTTCAAACTTATAACTCAGGATCATTAACTTGGCTATCTCCCTGGAGGTAGGTGATCAGGGTGTTTCAGACTGCGCATTTGCATCCTGTGTGGCCAGCAATATTGAGGTGGGCTCAGGGGCCTTACAGGTTTCTCCAAATCTAGAAGGTTTGGGCAACTCTGATATGCACACTGTCCTTGGGGATAACAGACAGAGTTCTGTGGTGGGGCTCCAGCGATCCCATCCTGGTTGGCATGTGAGCCATGGTTTTGGTAGAGAAGTCTGGAAACACAAATTTTGGTATGTTTAGTGGCGATGTGATCGCAGGCCCAATGCATAGACATAGAGGGAAGTTCGTCGGGAACTTTAATTAGGGTGACTGTACGGCTGTAGCACAGGCTTTTATTTCTGGATTGTGTGTCCAGGATGGTCTCAGAATGCAGGTGTGGTCTCATGGGTCCATGGGAGACTTTTCCTCTCTAAGGATCTTGATGGCGCTCCAAAATTTGGTGGCTTTCTTGGGTAAGGTGGCTGTTTTCCATATTAGGGGTGCCCCAAAACAGGGATTCCAGTGACGGCCTTTGGGTCTGGGCACCTGGACAATCCCGCCAAGGGTTAGCGTTTTGGCCTTGGGGAGTACCAGGCCTGTAATGCGGGATCCTGGGGGTGCAATTGAGAGTGTTTGTTTGAAAGCATGTTCAGACTGAGGGTCACAATGCCTACCTATGCCCAGGGCGGACCTCATGAGTGGGCGTGGTCTCATTGGCCATACATCTGGTTCCCACTCTGAGGGTTGGACACCAATCCCAACAGCCAGGCTTCGTGCCATGAGGAAGTAGGAGTTCTCTACAGTGCTTCAGGTTCCCCCATTGGTAGGGTTCCAGCAAAGGTCTGGGCAGAATGGCCTGAATACCAAGGATGGGTAGAGATGACGGTCCTGGGCCATGCATGGTCTCACATGCTGATAATGGGCCCTGCTCTTTGGGTGTCTGACACACGGTTGGGGCTCATGCTCTGTCATACACAGCACTAGAGGCCAGGGCAGCCTATAAATCGGGGTTCCCTCGAGGGCCAAGCAGATTGATCCTCAGGTGGAGTTTGTGTGCAGACCTCATCAGGCACTTTTTCTTTCTATGGGGAAGGCATAATGCTGCATTGTGACTCCAGAATTCTCTATTAAGAGTGCTTGGGGACCAGTAGGGTGAGGATGGAATTGTAAAACAAAGCTACAGTTCAATTCAGTGCCAAGCGAAAGGCTGTTCCAGTGTGCAGGGGCTGATTGGAATATCTAACATCTGAGTAAGGGCAGATGTCAAATGTTTCTCAAGACGGAGATTGTGTGTATGATGACCGACAAATGGAGGGGTGGTGTCAAGAGGCCATGGAGGATTTCACACACTGGGACTTGTGAGATGCTCCAAACAGCAATGTTTCCTTCTACTGGAGAGGTGGTGTCTGGTTTCTTTTCTCCAGTGTCCCCCATGTGGAACATTTGGGTAGCAGAGCACTCCCACATGGATGTCTGGAAATCACAACTCCATTGACCATTGCAGCTTAGGAACATGGCAGGTTCATTTTGTTGGCTCTGGGGCGAGTACCAATGCCTGGAATTGACATGGGGTTTCGTGAAGATGGGTCACAATTCTGGCTTGTTAGCAGGGAGATCTATGAATGTGCTGGTGGCTAAGGGCCCATGTAGGATTCATCTACCCTGAGGGTTTGACACCGGTCGATAAGCACGGTTTCCTTCTGGGGACAGGAGATGTTCTGTTGTGTGGCCCAGGGACCATATGTTTTATCATAAGTTGGTATTCCAGACCATATGGTTTCAATCTTCTGACTCAGGACCATTGACTTCAGTGTCTTCCTAGGCGTAGGTGATCATGGTGTTTCTGACTGTGCATTTGTTTGCAGAGTGGCCTCAAATATTGGGTTGTGCTCTAGGGCCTTGCAGGTTTCTCCTAATATGGAAGGTTTGGGCAACTTTGATGGCACAGTTTCCTTGGCGATGGCAGGCACCGTCCTGTAGTGTGTCTCCAGAGACCCCATCCCGGAGGGCATGTGAGCCATGGTTTTGGGAGAGAAGTCTACAAACACAAACTCGGGTTAGGTTTAGTGGCAAGGTGATCATGGGCCCAATGCATAGGCCTAACGGGAAGATTGTCAGGAACTGTCAATCGGGTGACTCGAAGGCAGTAGCAGAGGCTTTTGTATCCGGATTGTGTGTCCACCATGGCCTCAGAATGCAGGTGTGGTCTCATGGGTCCATGGGAGATTTTTCCTCTTTAAGGTTCCTGTGGTTCCCAAAAGTTGCTGGCTTTCTCGGGGAAGGGAAGAGTGCTGTTTTCCATCTTAGGGGTGCCCCAAAATAGGGATTCCAGAGATGGGCTCTGGGTCTGGGCACCTGGAAAATCCCACCACGTGTTAGGATTTGGGCCTAGTGGCATACCAGGCCTGCATGCGGGATCCTGGAGGTGCAACTGAGAGGGCTTGTTTGAAATCATGCTCAGGCTGAGTGTCACAATGCCTGCTTGTGCCCAGGGTGGCCATAATGAGTGGGCGTGGTTTCCTTGGCCATGCAGCTGGCTCCCACTTTGAGGGTTGGACTCCCATCCCAACAGCCAGGATTTATGCGATGGGGAAAAAGAAATTCTCTATTGTGCTTCAGGTTCCTCCATTAGCAGGGATTCCAGCAAAGTCTGGGGACAGATGCCTGAATACCAAGGATGGTTAGAGATGACGGACATGGGCCATGGACGGTCTCAAATTGTGGATATGGACCCCGATCTCTGGGTGGCTGACACTAGGTCTTGGCTCAGGACCTGTCAGACACAGCACTAGTGCCCAGGGCATCCTATAAATAAGGGTTCCCTAGAGTGCCTAGCAGATTGAACTTCAAGTGGGGTTTCTAGGCAGAACCACCAGGCCTTTCTTGTTTCTAAGGGGAAGGCAGAACGCTGCATTGTGGCTCCAGAATTCCCTATCAAGAGGGCTTGCAGACCAGGAGGCTGAGGATGGAATTGTTAACCCAAGCTCTGGTTACATTCAGTGTCATTGGAAAGGCACTTTTTGTGTGCAGCAGTTGAATCGAATATCCAGCACCTGAGTAAGAGTGGATGTCAGATATTTGCTCATGCTGGAGTTTGTTTCTATGATGACTGACAAATGGAGGGATGGTGTCAAGAGGCCATGGAGGATTTCCCACTCTGGTGCTTGCTAGATGCTCCAAACAGCAAGGTTTCCTTCTACCGGAAATGGGCAGTCTAGTTTGTTTGCTCCAGGGTCCCACACGTGGAAAGAATGCGTAGCATAGTTCTCCTGCATGGATGCCTGGAAAGCACACCTCCATTGACCAATGCTGCTGAGGAACATTGCAGGTTCATTCTGGTGGCTCTGTGGCGAAGTACCAAGGACTGGATTAGACATGGAATCTCAGGAAGACAGGTCACAGTGCTGGTTTGTTACCAGGGAGATCTAAGAATGAGTTGGTGGCTAAAGGTCCATGCAGGATTCATCTACCCTGATGATTTGACACAGGTCTAAGAGCCCAGATTCCATCTGGGGACAGGAGATGTTCTGTTGTGTGCCTCAGGGACCATATGTTGTATCATAAGTTGGAATTCCAAAGCAGGCCTCTGAGGACTGAGGACTGAAAAACTAACCTCGGTTTCCTATGAAGTCCTAGGGGCATGTCAGGTTCAATGTTCTGACTCAGGACCATCGACTCTGGTGTCTGCCTGGATAGAGGTATCAGGGTATTTAAGACTGTGCATTTGCGTCCAGAGCAGCCTCCTATATTGTGGTGGGCCCATGGTTCTGGCAGTTTACTCCTTATCTAGACGGAATGATGCCAGAGCAGGGTTCTAAGGATGGATGCCTGGACAGCCCACCTCGCATTCCTATTGTGTTTCCTAGTGACAAGACAGGTTTGATTAGTTGACTCTTATAGAGAAAGCGAAGGGGTTGAGTTGAAATGGACTCTCCTGCAAATGGGTCTTAATGTGGGTTTGTGTCCATGCAGACCTTGGAATGGGGTGGTGGCACTGGGGCCCTGAAGGATTCTCCTAACCGGAGGTTTTGACACAGCTCCAACATGAAATTTTACCATGTGGAGACGATATTTGCTCTGATGGTGCCTCAGGAAGCCCCCATATTCTGGTATTGGAAACCCGGCCTCTGAAGAGAGATGCCTGGAAACCAAAGCAATGGATCCAATTCCAACCTAGGGGCCTGTCAGGTTCAATCTTCCTCTCTGTGGACTTCTGTCTACGGGTATGAGTGGAGGCAGTTCCTAAGCTGGTGTCAGATCGCCCCTGTCTATCCTGGATGGCCTAAATTATTGGGATGGCCTTGGGGACTTTGGAGGTTTCTCCTAATATGTACGGCTGTGGCAAATGGAATGGGCAGAATTCCCTTGGAGAGGACAGGCACAGTCCTGAGTTGTGGCACCAGGGGCCCCAGCATGGAGGGTATATGGGCCAGGACTATGGGGACAGAAGTCTGAAAACACAAATTCGGCTTAGGATTGGGGAGGTAGGTATGGCAGGCCCGATCTACAGACCGTGAGGAGACATCTTTGGGATATGAACAAAGGGCGAGTGTGAGGCACATGCTAAGGCTTTTGTCTCTGGATTTTGTGTCATTGATGGCCATGGAATGACTGTGTGGTCTCATGGGCCATGGATGAGTCTCCACATTTTAGGGATTTGGCCCAATCCCAAGAGTTAGGGGTCATTATAGGGATGGTAGGAGTCCTTTCTGTTTCCTAACCAGGTCTCCCAACAAAAGAGGGATTCTTCAGCAGAGCCCTGGGGAGAGGCGACTGGACATCCTGACCTCTGGTTAAGATTGGGGGCCTAGGGGCATCGAAAGTCCTATATGTGGGCTCCTGCTCCAGCCACTGAGAGGCCTTACTTGAGGACAGGGCTCACACTGAGAGTCACAATTTGTGTTTGTGCCCATTGCTGCCCTCAAGCATGGGCGGGGATTCATGGGCCCCAAGGTTTCTCCTACACTGAATGTTGGAAAACATGCCAACCACAATATTTATTGCCATGGAGAAGGATGAGTTCTGATTTATGCATCACGTTCAAACCTGGTCAGTGATTGGAGATAAGGTCTAGTTTCTGAAGCCTGATAAACGAAGTTGGGAAGAGATGACGACCTAAGGCTATGGCGGATCCGATGTGCTCAGTGTGTGCCAGCTGTCTGGGTGTCAGTCGGGAGTTCCAGGCTCAGACTGTGTCAAACAGTGCATTAATGCCCAGGGTAGACTGTATAATTGTGGTACAGTTGAGTGGCGTGCAGGTTGATCCTCATTTGGGGTTTCTGGGTAGCTCCATAGGGCAACGTTTTTCTTCTGGAGGGCAGCTCGATTGCTGCATTGTGGCTCCAGTAATGCCAAACTGGAGCACTTGCGGGCCAGGAGTATGAGGACAGAAGTCTGAGAACACAAGCTAGGCTTAGGGGCGATGGCACGGAAGGCATACTGTGTATAGCTGACTCGTGATCCCGTGCATCTGAAGTCAGGGCGAGGCTCAGATGTAGGCTCAGGTTAGGGGTCCTGTCCATAATGGCTCCTTCATGAAGGGGCCGGGCAACACAAGGCCATGGAGGTTTTCTCATGGTGGGAGTACTGAGATGCTCCAAACCGCAAGGATTCCTTCTGCAGGACAGTCAGGACCCATTGGATGGCTTAAGAACGTCCCGTACGGAATGACTCCAGAACAGGGTTCTAAGGATGGATGCCTGGGCAGCCCGCCTCACATTCCAATTGTCTGCTAGCGACAAGACAGGTAAGATCTTTTGGCTAGGGGAGCAACCAAGGGGGCTGAATTAAAATGGACTATTCTGAATATGGGTCCTAATGTGGGTTTGTATCCATGGAGAGTTGGAATGGGGCGGTGACACTGGGGCCCTGAAGGATTCTCCTAACCAGAGATATTGACAGAGCTCTAACGAGCAATTTTCCCGTGTGGAGACGAGTTATGTTATGATAGGTGCCTCAAGAAATCCCCATATGCTGGTACTGGAAACCAGGCCTCTGAGGAAAATTCCTTTGGAGAGGACAAGCACAGTCCTGAGTTGTGGCAACAGGGGCCCCAGCATGGAGGGTGTTGGGTCAGGGCTATGTGGACAAAAGTATGAAAACACAAACTCGGCTTAGGTTTGGAGATGTAGGTATGGCAGACCCAATCTACAGACCGTGAGAACTCTTCAGGATATTTATGAAGGGTGAGTGTGAGGCGCTTGCTCAGGCTTTTGGCTCTGGATATTGTGTCAGCGATGGCCATGGAATGTTGGGGTAGCCTCAAGGGCCATGGACGAGTGTCACTTTCTGGAAATGTGGCCTGATCCCAAGGTTATGGGCACATTTTGTGGGATGCATTTTTTTTAACCTTTGTTGTCTCACCAAAGTGGGATTCTAGAGCAAAGCCCTGGGAAGGGGCGAATTAACAGCCCGACTTCCAGTTTAGGATGGAGCCTAGAGACATGGCAAGCCCCATAAGGGGGCTCTTGGTTCAGCCACTGAGAGGCCTTACTTGAGTACAGGGCTCATGCTGACGGTCACTATGCATGTTTGTGCCAAACACAGCCCTCAAGCATGGGCAGGGCCTCATGGGCCACACTTGTTTCTCCTACACTGAATGTTGGACAACATGATACCCACAATATTTCTTGCGATGGGTAAGGATAAGTTCTGATTTCTGCATCACATTCAACCATTGGCAATGACTGGAGATAAGGTCTAGATTCCAAAGCCTGAAAAACAATGTTGGGAAGAGATGACGACCTAGACCATGGCGGGTCTTATGGGCTCAGTGTGTGGCCAGCTGTCTGGGTGTCGGTCGGGAGTTCCATGCTCAGCCTATGTCAGACAGGGCATTCGTGTCCAGATATAGACTGTATAATTGGGGTATAGTCTAATGGCATGCAGGTTGATCCTCACTTGGCGTTTCTGGGTAACCCCAGAGGGCAACGTTTTTCTCCTGGAGGGCAGGCAGAGTGCTGCATTGTGGCTCAAATACTGCCAAAATAGAGCATTGGTGGGCCAGGAGTGCAAAATTTTTTTTCTCGAGGGCAGGCAGAGTGCTGCACTGTGGCTCCAGAATTCCCAATCTGGAGGGCTTGTGGGCGAGGAGTGTGAGGACGGAACTCTGACAACATAAGCTAGACTTAGGGTTCAAGGTGAGGGCAAGGCGGGCACACTCTGCAGAGCTGAATCAAGATCTCGTGCATCTGAAGTCAGGGCGAGGATCAGATGTTGGCTCAATTTGGTGTTTCTGTCCATGACGGCCACTTCATGAAGTGTGGCCAATGGAATGGGCAGAATTCCCTTGGAGATGGCATGCACAGTCATGAGGTGTGGCTCCAGTGGCCCCAGTATGTAGGGTGCGTGGGCCAGGACTGTGGCGACAGAAGTCTGAAAACACAAACTCGGCTTATGTTTTGAGATATAGGTATGGCAGACACGATCTACAGACTGCATAAATATCTTCGGGGTAAACTTTTTGGGATATGAACAAAGGGGGAGTGTGAGGCGCATGCTCAACCTTTTGTCTCTGGATTTTGTGGCACCAATGGCCGTCCAATGTCAGGGAGACCTCAAAGGCCATGGATGAGTCTCCCTCTCTGGCGTTTTAACCCGATGCAAGAGTTTGGGGTCATTCTGTGGATGGGAAGAGACATTTCTGTTTTTATACCTCAGGTGTGCCTCCAAAGGAGTGTTTCCAGAGCAGATCCCTGGGGAGGGGCAACTGGACAGCCCAAACTCTGGTTAAGATTGGGGGCCTAGGGGCATCGCAAGCCCCATGCGCTGGCTCTTGGTCCAGCCACTGATAGGCCTTACTTTAGGAAAGGGCTCACGCTGAGGGTCACAATGTGTGTTTGTGCCCATCACAGCCCTCAAGCATAGGTGGGGCCTCATTGGCCACACTGGTTTCTCCTACACTGAATGCTGGACAACATGCCAACCACAAGGTGTCTTGCTATGGGGAAGGAGGCGTTCTGATTTTTGCATCACGTTCACCCCTGGGCAGTGAGTGATTGGAGATAAGGTCTAGGCTCTGAAGCCGAGATTGGGAAGAGATGAAGAGCTATGGCATGGCGGATCTGAATGTGCTCAGTGTGCGGCCAGCTGTCTGGGTGTGTGTCAGGAGATCCAGGCTCAGGCTGTCAGACAGGGCACTAGTGCCCAGGGTAGACTGTATAATTGGGGAACAGCTGAGTGGTGTGCAGTTGATCCTCATTTGGGGTTTCTGGGGAGCTGCAGAGGGCAACTTTTTTTTTTTTTTTTCTTGAGGGCGGGCAGAGTACTGCATTGTGACTCTGGAATTCCCAAACTGGAGGGCCTGTGGGCCAAGAGTGTGAGGACAATAATCTGAGAACACAAGCTAGGCATAGGTTTCGGAGCGACGGCACAGCAGGCACACTCTGCAGAGCTGAGTCAAGATCTTGTGCATCTGAAGTCAGGGCGAGGATCAGACGTTGGCTCAGGTTGGAGTTTCTGGTCATGATGGCCCCTTCATGAAGGGTGGGGTCATCACGAGGCCATGGAGTTTGACCCCCGATGGGAGTTGTGAGATGCTCCAAACTGCAGGGATTCTTTCTGCGGGAAAATTGAGACCTGATGGAATGCTCCAGGACGTCCCAAATGGAATGACCCCAGAGCAGGGTTCTAAGGATGGATGCCTGGGCAGCCCGCCTCCCATTCAAATTGTCTCCTAGTGACAAGACAGGTTCAATCTGCTGGCTTTGGGGGAGCAAAAGAGGGGGCTGAGATGAAATGTACTCTCCTGAGGTTGGGTCCTAATGTGGGTTTGTGTCCATGGAGACATTGGAATGGGGAGTATTTCCTTCTGGGGACAGGAGATGTTCTGTTGTGTGGCTCAGGGAACAGATGTGTATCATAAGTTGGTATTAGAGAACAGCCATCTTAGGACAGATGCCTGAAAATCTATTCTTGGGTTCCAGTGATGTCCTAGGGGCATGTCAGGTTCAATTCTCTGACTCCAGCATTCAGTGTAGGAGAAACCAGTGTGGCCAATGAGGCACTCTGAAAATTGAACCTGACCCAAGTGTCTGCCTGGATGTAGGTGCTCAGAGTGTTTCAGACTGTGAATTTACATCCAGAGCCGCTTCCAATATTGGGGTGGGATCAGGGGCCTTGGAAGCTTCCCCTAATCTGGAGGGTTTGGGCAAATGTGATAGGAAAAGTTTCCTTGGTGATGGAAGGCACAGTCCTGTGGTGTGGCTCCAGAGACCCCATCCTGGAGGACATGTGAGGCATGGTTTTGGGAGAGAAGTCTGCAAATGCAAACTAGGTTTATTCTTAGTGGCGCAGTGATCGCAGCCCAAAGCATTGACCTGGAGGGCAACTCGTCAGAAACTGTAATTAGGATGACTCAGTGGCGGTTGCACAGCCTTTTCTATCGACATTGTATGTCCAGGATGGCCTCGGAATGCAGGTGTGTTCTCATTGGTCCACGGGATATTTTTCCTCCCTGAGGATACTGGTGGCTCCCCATACTTTGGTGGCTTTTTCAGGGAAGGGAAGAGTGCCGTTTTCGATCTTTGGGGTGCCCCAAAACAGGGATACCAGAGACGGGCTCTGGGTCTGGGCACCAAGAAATTCCCACCAATGGTTAGGATTTGGGCCTAGGGGAGTACCAGGCCTGCAATGTAGGATCCTTGTGATGCAAGAAAGAGGGCTTGTTTGAAGGCATGCTTAGGCTCAGGGTCAGAATCCCTGTTTGTTCCCAGGGCACATTTCAGGAGTGGCTATGGTCTCGTTGCCCATGCAGCTGGCTCCCACGCTGAGAGTTGGACACTCTTCCCAACAGCTAAGTTTCCTGCCATGGGGAAGGAGCAGTTCTCTATTGGGCTTCAGGTTCCCCCATTGGAAGGGATTCCAGCAACGGTCTGGGAACAGATGCCTGAATACCCAGGATGGGTAGTGAGGATGGGCTAGACCATGGCCGGTCTCACATGCTGGATATGGGCCCTGCTCTCTGGGTGGCTGACACGAGGTCAGGTCTCAGGCTTTGTCAGACCCAGCACTAGTGGCCAGAGCAGCCTCAAAATCGGGGATCCGCGAGGGCCGAGCAAATGAACTTCATGTGGGTTTTTGGGGCAGTCTTACCAGGCACCACTTCTTTCTATGGGAAAGGCAGAATGCTGCGTTGTGGCTCCAGAATTACCTATCAAGAGGGCTTCAGGACCAGTAGGGTGAGGACGGAATTGTAAACAAAAGCTAGGGTTAAATTCAATTCAAAGCAGAAGACAGTTCCAATGTGCACCAACTCATTGGAGACGTCCAGCACCTGAGTAAGGGCGGATGAAAGACGTTTGTGTCTATGATGACCGACAAATGGAGAGGTGGATTCAAGAGACCATGGAGGATTTCCCATGATGAGGATTGTGAGATGCTCCAAATATCAAGGTTTCCTTCTACTGGACAGATGGAGTCTGGTTTGTTTGCTCTGGGGTAACTCATGTGGAAATTTTTTGTAGCAGAGCCCTTCCACATGGATTCCTAGAAAGCACAAGTCCAATGACCATTGCAGCTGACAAACATGACAGGTTTGTAATGGTGGCCTGTGGCCACATGCCAAGGTTTCAGTTGACATGGAATCTCTTGCAGTTGTGTTCCAATGCTGGTTTGTTACCAGGGAGGTTTTAGAAAGTCCTGGGGGTTAAGAGGCCATGAAGGATTCTCCTACCCTGACAGATTGGCACTGGTCGAAGAGCACAGTTTCCTTCTTAGGACAGGAGATGTTGTGTTCTGTGGCTCAGGGTCAATATGTTGTATCCTAACTTGGTATTACAGAACAGGCCTCTGAGGACAGATGCCTGAAACCTAATCTAGGGTTCCAATGATGTAGTAGGTGCATGTCAGTTTCAATTTTCTGTCTCAGGACCATTGACTTGGGTATCTGCCTGGATATAGGTGATCAGGGTGTTGCAGACTGAGCAATTTTGTCCAGAGCACCTTCCAATATTGGGGTGGGATTATTGGCCTTGAATGTTTCTTTTAATCTGGAAAGTTTGGGCAAATGTGATGGGCAAATTTTCCTTGGAGATGGAAGGCACAGTCCTGTGGTGTGGCTCCAGAGACCCCATCCTGGAGGACATGTGAGGCATGGTTTTTGGAGAGAAGTCTGCATACGCTAACTAGGTTTATTCTTAGTGGCACGGTGATCTCAGCCCAATGCATCAACCTGGAAGGCAGTTCGTCAGAAACTGTAATTAGGATGACTCGATGTCGGTAGCACAGCCTTTTTTATTGGCATTGTCTGTCCAGGATGGCCTCGGAATGCAGGTGTGATCTCATGAGTCCATGGGAGATTTTTCCCCTCTAAGGATCCTGGTGGCTCCCCATACTTTGGTGGCTTTTTCAAGGAAGGGAAGAGTGCCGTTTTGCATCTTAGGGGTGCCCAACAACAGCGATACCAGAGACGGGCTCTGGGTCTGGGCACCAAGAAATTCCCACCAAAAGTTAGAATTTGGGCCTAGGGGCATACCATGTCTGCAATGCGGGATCCTGGTGGTCCAATAGAGAGGGCTTATTTGAAAGGATGCTTAGGCTGAGGGTCACAATGCCTGTTTGTTCCTGGACACCCTTCAGGAGTGGGAATGATCTCATTGCCCATGCAGCTGTCTCCCTCTCTGAAGGTTGGACACCCATCCCCAAGAGCTAGGTTTTCTGCCATGGGGAAGGAGCAGTTCTCTATTGGGATTCAGGTTCCCCCATTAGAATGGATTCCAGCAAAGGTCTGGGACAGATGCCCAAATACCAAGGATGGGTAGTGAGGACGGACTCGGCCATGGCCGGTCTCATATGCTTTATATGGGTCCTGCTCTCTGGGTGGCTGACACGAGGTTGGGGCTCAGGCTCTGTCAGACAAAGAATTAGTGGCAAGAGCAGCTTATAAATCAGGGATCCGCTAGGGCCGAGCAGATGATACTCATGTGGGTTTTTTGGGAAGTCTTACCAGGCACTTCTTCTTTCTATGAGGAAGGCAGAATGCTGTGCTGTGGCTCCAGAATTCCCTATCAAGAGGACTTTCCGATCAGTAGGGTGAGGATGGAGAAAACCTAGTAAACTCTTTATCTGCATACTTAAAAAAAAAGACACTGGTATAGAAAAGCTGGTTTTCTCTCTGTTTAAAAAGACAAAGTTTTCTTAAGTTAATCGATCTGTTATGGTTTTCTCTTTGCCTGCCAAGAAAATTCAGTTTCTATGCTTTGTTTTATCGGGTGTTTAACATCCCTAATTATATTTAGGCATGTGTTTTAAAACTTTCTAAGGTTTTAGCAATTGTGGATAAGATTTAAACCAATAATAAAGCTTGGGTTACATTTGGGAAAATGCCATCCATTTCCTAAAGTTTTAATACGTTGATAGATCACCACTTGATATTGTGATTATGGAAATGTTATGTGTCACAGAAGTAACCTGATTTTCTTGCCAGTTTCATTGTAAATTCTCATATCAGCAGCTCTTTTTGTCATTTGTAATTGTTTTAATTCTCTTGGAAGATAAATTCTGTCTCAAAGAAAATTCATATGGGAGACTTTCAGGACAAATACAGGTCTTTGATATGTTGAAATTCTGGAACTGAAATGGGTAAGAATTTACAGAAGGAAAAGCTGCATTCAGACTAAACCAGAATTATTAACAATGGACTAGGTGAACTGAAAGACTATAATGTTCTATCTCTTGATGTTTTGTCTTATGTTTGATCTTCCAGACTAGGGAAAATCTCCTTAAGTTATCTGTAACGTGGAGGGGACAAGATGGCGAGGAAGTAGGAGGAGGCGCCTTTTCAACCTGTACACTAAAGTGAGCTGATTGCCTAACAAAGAACTCCAATTACTCATGAAATTAGCCTTAGATCAGAATTATACACGTCTGGATCTCTACAGGTGCAGAAGACGCCAGTGGGCAGGTAAAGTGGTGTGGGAATGGGGAACTGATATCGGAAGATAAACAACAGGAGGAGGGAGCCACCAGAGGCGACCAGTTGGAAAGTAATACCCCAATATGAGCGAGAGTGCCCTGCATCTGGGGACCAAGTTTAACTTAGGGACTTTTTGAAAGCACTCCAAAAGAGCAAAGGATAGTGGGGTGGGGAAATTGTGGGATTGGAGTGGCTAGGGACAGGGGATTAAATCCCTGGTTCCCGGACAGCCTTCCCTGGTGCTGAGCCAGAGATGGTGTAGCAGAAAAAGCAGGTCTTGGACTCTAAGCTATGAGAGCACCCGAGAACACGTGGCGTCCTGCTCCTGTGAGGGGATGGGAGCCATGCTGGACACCAGAACGTGCGAGCCCTGCTATAGAGCCTGAGATGCGTGTGCTGCTCATCCTCCCCTGAGAGAGGTACAAAGGGCCAGCCTGTGGCCTTTGATACACACCATTGTTTCAGAGCATAAGATGCGTGCACCAAACTCTACCCCCAGAGAGTTGCACGAAGGCCCATCCTGGTGCTTTCAGACCTGCACCCCATTCTCAGAGCCTGAGACCCGTGTGTGACCCACAGGCTCTCCTGAAAGAGGTGTGGGCAAGCCGGGTGCTCTTAGACCCAGAAAGACCAGGCACTCCCAGCCTCGGCCATCGGGAAAATCTCAGTGTGCGATTGCTGCTTGGAACCTCTCTGGCGGTCTGGAACATCCCAGACAGCTGCCACTGCCATGGCTTTGGGTACAAGCAAAGGATCCTGCATGCCCAGGGACTGCAACTCGGAACCTGCTTTGCCAGTGGTTAAGGGGAAACATATTTGGGCTCTGAAGCCAGACTGAGGCTTCTCTCTGAGAGGGAGGTCAGGGTGCACTATATTTTCCTCTAAAACTACAAAAACCATCAAGGTGAGAGAAAAAAAAAGTGAACAAACATAAAAACCGCCCGAGTTTAAAAGCCTGATTAAAAACAAGTTTCCTCAGAGCCCACTCCCTTGAGGGGGGTGGGAGGACTTAACTCAGGGAACATCACTGAAAACCCACGTGGCAGCCCCCTCACCCAGAAAACAAACCAAGAAAGGAAAAAAAAAAAAAAAGGACGACAAGGGAACAACCACCTCTACTTCAAAGGAAAACTTTTATTTTTTACTCATTCCCACTACTCTGGTTTATTTTTTTTTTATATAGATAATTTTTTAAACATATTTACCATCACAGTGAGCTGTCCAGTACATCAAATTCCATAATAACCTTCTAACCTGAACTTTTTTAAAATTTATATTTTATTTATTTTTAGCATAACAATATTCATTATTTTTGCACTACAACCAGTTCTCCATGCAAACCGTGCCGTCTATAATACCCACCACATGGTACCCCAACCTTCCACACCCGCCCCTTCAACCCCCTCATATTATTTTTCAGAGTCCATAGTCTCTCATGGTTCACCTCCCCTTCCAATTTCCCCCAACTCCCTTCTCCTCTCTATCTCCCCATGTCCTCCATGCTCTTTGTTATGTTCCACAAATAAGTGAAACCATATGATAATTGACTCTCTCTGCTTGACTTATTTCACTCAGCATAATCTCTTCCAGTCCCGTCCATGTTGCTACAAAAGTTGGGTATACGTCCTTTCTGATGGAGGCATAATACTCCATAGTGTATATTAACCTAAACTTTTTGATACATACACCTATGTTTTTTTTTTTGCATTTCTATTTTTTGAATTTATTTTTTTTAATTTTAGTTTAGTTTAGTCCAGTTTATTCCTTTTTATTTTTATTTTCTAATATTCAGATAGAATTAAACTTCAAAGTACTCCCCTTTCCCCAACCAATACTCTCCTATAGCTAATCAAATTTTTAATCCCCCTTTATCTTAGGAAACATGAGGCCTTTAACAAAGATATCAAGATACATCCAAGAAGAAGCAAAACAATCTTCTTGGCTCACACTGAGAATTTATAACCACTCTCCCATCTTTTTCTTCTGCCAGTGTTTCTGTGTATTTGTGTTTGTCCTGATAGTATATAAATCTTACACTTGGGGTTCTTTTTGACGAGGTTCTTCCTTTATTTGCATATATATATATTTTTTTCTGTTGTCATATACTTTTATCAGTCTTTTTGTTTATTTTTGTTTGTCTACTTCATAAATCTTACCTTGGGACTCACCTGAGCTGAACCTTCTCTTTTATCTTCCCTTTCTTTCCTGTCTCTATCTCTCTCCTTTTTTTCTTTTTCTTTTCTTTTGACTCTCATTTGGGTAGGAAATCCTGATTGCTCAGAAGTGTTCCAGGGTGCACCTTGACTATAACACTGTCAATACATCCAGCTACATCTATTCAGTCATCTCTCACCAAAATGACTAGGAGGAGGAATGCCCAACAGTAGAAAAATATAGAGTATGGACCTTCAGCAACAGAGCTAATGGCTATCAACATAGACAATATGTCGGAAAGAGAATTCAGGCTAACAATTATCCAGGCAATAGCTAGGTTGGAGAAAGCCATGGATGACCAAATGGAATTGATTAGGGCTGAGCTGAACGTGAAGAGAGATGATGTTCACAATGTTAGGGCGGAGCTTAAAGCTACCAGGGCTGAGGTTCACAATGCTCTCAATGAGTTCCAATCTAATCTAAATTCTCTCAAAGCTAGGGTAACTGAGACAGAAGTTAGAATTAGTGATCTGGAGGACAAACAGATAGAGAGAGGGGATCAGGAGGAGGGCTGGAACAAACAGCCTAGAAACCATGAAAACAGAATCAGGGAAATAAATGATGCCACGAAACCTTCCAAAGTCAGAATTATTGGAATCCCTGAAGGGGAGGAGAAAGAAAGAAGTCTAGAAGATATAGTGGAACAAGTTCTTTATGAAAATTTTCCCAAACTCCTGAATGGAATCTGCGTTCATGTACTAGAGTCTGAACGGTCTCCACCCAAGATTATCCATTCCAAAAAACCATCACAACACCTGGTAGTCAAATTGAGGAATCATAATTGTAGGTATAATCTCATGAAAGCCGCTAGGACAAAGAGGCTCCTTTCTTACCGAGGAAAGCCCATCAGAATAACATCAGACCTGTCCACAGAGACCTGGCAAGCCAGAAAGAGCTGGAAAGATATATTCAGGGCATTAAATGAGAAGAATATGCAGCCAAGAATACTTTATCCAGCAAGACTGACATTCAAAATGGATGGGGAGATATAGAGTTTCCAAGACCGGCAAGGCTTAAAAGACTATGCAACCTCCAAGCCGACACTGCAGGAAATATTAAAGGGGGTTCTATAAAAGAGGAAAAAATCCTAAGAATAGCATTGAACAGAAATATAGAGACAGTCTACAGAAAGAAAGACTTCAAAGGTAACTCGATGTCAATAAAAACGTATCTATAAATAATCACTCTCAATGTGAATGGCCTAAATACGCCCATAACATGACACAGGGTTGCAGGTTGGATAAAACGACAGGACCCATCCATGTATTGTCTACAAGAGACCCATTTTGAACCTAAAGATACATGCAGACTGAAAGTGAAGGGATGGAGAAGCATCTTTCATGCCAATGGGCCTCAAAAGAAGGCTGGGGTAGCAATTCTTGTATCAGATAAATTAGACTTTAAAGACTGTAGTCAGAGATACAGAAGGACACTACATCATTCTTAAAGAGACTATCCACCAAGTTGATCTAACAATTGTAAATATCTATGCCCCCAATATGGGAGCAGGCAATAATAAAACTGTTAATCAAGATAAAGAGTCATATTGATATAAATACACTAATTGTAGGAGATCTTAACACGTCTCCCTCAGAAATAGACAGATCATCAAAGCAGAAAATCAATAAAGAAACAAAAGCATTGAATGACACATTGGACCAGATGGACCTCATAGATATATACAGAACATTCCACCCTAAAACAACAGAATACTAATTCATCTCAAGTGCACATGGAACCTTCTCAAGAATAGACCACAAACTGGGTTACAAATCAGGACTCAACCGATACCAAAAGACTGAGAAGATTCCCTGCATTTTCTCAGATCACAATGCTTTGAAACTGGAGCTCAATCACAAGGAAAAGTTCAGAAGGAACTCAAACACATGGAAGCTAAAGACCACCTTGCTTAATTATGCTTGGATCAAGCAGGAGATCAAAGAATAACTGAAAAAAAATCATGGAAACCAATGAGAATGAAGACCCTTCGGTCCAAAATTTATGGGATAGAGCAAAGGCGGTCCTAAGGGGGAAATATATAGCCATCCAGCCCTCCCTCAAAAAAATTGAAAAATCCAGAACACAGCAGCTGACTCTACACCTTCAGGAACTGGAGAATCAACAACAAATCAAACCAACTCCACACATAAGAAGAGAAATAATCAAGATTAGAGCTGAGATCAATGAGGTAGAAACCAGAGATACAATAGAACGTACTAATGAATCTAGAAGCTGGTTTTTTGAAAGTATCAATAAAATCAATAGACCACTGGACACACTAATCCAAAAGAAAAGAGAGAAAGCCCAAATTCATAAAATTATGAATGAAAAGGGAGAGATCACAAGTAACACCAAGGAAGTAGAAATAATCCTCAGAAGTTTTTATCAACAGTTATATGCCAATAAGCATAGCAACCTAGATGAAATGGATGCATTCCTGGAATACTATAAACTCCCAAAATTGAACCAGGAAGAAATTGACAACTTGAATAGACCAATATCTAGTAACGAGTTTGAAGCAGTGATCAAAAATCTCCAAAAAAACAAGAGCCCAGGACCTGACGGATTCCCTGGGGAATTCTATCAAACTTTCAAAGAAGAAATAAGACCAATTATCCTGAAGATGTTTCAAAAAATTGAAGCAGAAGCCAGCATTACCCTGACCCCTAAACCAGGCAATGACCCTTAAAAAAAGGAGAATTTCAGACTAAAATCACTGATGAATACGGATGCTAAGATTCTCAACAAGATCCTAGCAAACAGGATCCAACAGCCCATTAAAAAGATTATCCGACATGACCAGTTGGGATTCATCCCTGGGCTACATGGATGGTTCAACATTCGCAAATCAATCAATGTGATATAACAAATGAATACGAGATGAGAGAAGAACAACATGGTCCTCTCAATTGATGCAGAAAAAGCAGTTGAAAAAATCCAGCATCCGTTTCTGACAAAAACACTTCAAAGTATAGGGATAGAAAGAACATTCCTGAACGTCATCAAATCTACCTATGAAAGACCCACAGCAAATATCATCCTCAATGGGAAAAAGCTTACAGTCTTCCCGTTGAGATCAGGAACAAGTCAAGGATGCCCTGTCTTACCACTCTTGTTCAATATAGTATTAGAAGTCCTAGCAACAGCAATCAGACAACAAAGAGAAATAAAATGTATCCAAGCTGGCAATGAAGAAGTCAAACTCTCTCTCTTCGCAGATGACATGATTCTTTATACGGAAAACCCAAAAGACTCCACCCCCAAACTACTAGAACTCATACAGCAATTCAGCAATGTGGCAGGATACAAAGTCAATGTACAGAAATCAGTGGCTTTCTTATACACTAACAATGAAAATACAGAAAGGGAAATTAGAGAATCAATTTCATTTACTATAGCACCAGAACCATAAGATACCTGGGAATAAACCTTACCAAAGAGGTAAAGGATCCGTACTTGAGGAACTACAGAACACTCATGAAAGAAACTGAAGAAGACACAAAAAGATGGAAGACCATTCCATACTCTTGGATCAGAAGAATAAACATTGTTAAATTGTCTATACTGCCTAGAGCAATCTATACTTTTAATGCCATTCTGATCAAAATTCCACCGGTATTCCTCAAAGAGCTGGAGCAAATAATCTAAAAATTTGTATGGAATCAGAAGAGACTCTGAATCGCTAAGGAATTGTTGAAAAACAAAAATAAAACGGGGGCATCACATTACCTGATTTCAAGCTTTATTACAATGCTGTGACACCAAAACAGCATGGTACTGACATTAAAACAGTGGAACAGAGTAGAGTGCCCAGATATGGACCCTCAACTCTATGGGCAAATAATCCTCGACAAAACAGGAAAAAATATACAATGGATAAAAGACAGTCTCTTCAATAAATGGTGCTGGGAAAACTGGACAGCTATGTGTAGAAGAATGAAACTCGACCATTCTCTAACACCGTACACAAAGATAAACTCAAAATGGATAAAAGACCTCAACATGAGACAGGAATCCATCAGAATCCTTGAGGAGAACATAGGCAGCAATCTCTTCGATATTAGCCACACAATCTTCTTTCAAGTTATGTCTCCAAAGGCAAAGGAAACAAAAGCGAAAATAAACCTTTCAGACTTCATCAAAATCAAAAGCTTCTGCACAGCAAAGGAAACAGTCAAAAAAACAAAGGTGCAACCCACGGAATGGGAGAAGATATTTGCAAATGACAGTGCAGAGAAAAGATTGATATCCAGGATCTATAATGAACTCCTCAAATTCAACATGCACAAAACAGACAATCATATAAAAAAAATGGGCAGAAGATATAAACATAAACTTCTCCAATGAAGACATACAAATGGCTATCAGACACATGAAAAAAATGTTCATCATCACTAGCCCTCAGGGAGATTCAAATTAAAACCACATTGAGATATCATGTTTCAGCAGTTAGAATGGTCATTAGCAAGACAGGAAACAACTTGTGTTGGAGGGGATATGGTTGGTGGGAATGTAAGTTGGTGCAGCCTCTTTGGAGAACAGTGTGGAGATGTCTCAAGAAATTAAAAATAGAACTTCCCTATGACCCTGCAATTTCACTTCTGGATATTTACCCCAAAGATACAGATGTCATGAAAAGAAGGGCCATCTGTACCCCAATGTGTATAGCAGCAAAGGCCACGGTAGACAAACTATGGAAAGAACCAAGATGCCCTTCAACGGACGAATGGATAAGGAAGATGTGGTCCATATACACTATGTATGCATACCCAACTTTTTAGCAACATGGACGGGACTGGAAGAGATTATGCTGAGTGAAATCAGTCAAGCAGAGAGTGTCAATTATCATATGGTTCACTTATTTGTGGACCATAACAAATAGCATGGAGGACATGGGGAGTTAGAGAGAAGGGAGTTGGGGAAATTGGAAGGGGAGGTGAACCATAAGAGACTATGGACTCTATAAAACAATCTGAGGGGTTTGAATTGGCGGGTGGGTGGGAGGTTGGGGTACACAGGTGGCCGGTATTATAGAGGGCAGGGATTGCATGGAGCACTGGGTTTGGTGAAAAAATAATGAATACTGTTATGCTGAAAATAAAAAATAATAATAATAATACGCACTTGAGTCCAGAGTGTTGTTTGAAATTAAGGTCGGCACAGGGAATTTGTACTTTGCTTCTAATCTTCAGGGTTTGAGCAACAGTGAAGGGCAGAGTTTTCTTTTGGGTGGTAAGCATACTCATCTGGTGTGGCACCAGAGGCCCCATCCTGGAAAGCATGTGGTCCAGGGCCTTGGGGACAGAAATTTGCAAATGCAAACTAGGTTTATGGTGAGGGCGGAGGCGATCACAGGCCCAATCTGCAGGCCTGAGTGCACCTCATAGTGTACTGAAATTAAGGTGTCATGGAGGCAGTATCACAGGCTTTTCTGTCTGGATTGTGTGTCTAGGATGGTCGCAAAATGTAGGGGAGTCTTCATTGGGCCACGGGAGATTCTTCATCTCTGGGCATTCTGCCCAGCTCTCTAGAGTTTGGTGTCTCTGGGGAAAAGAAGACTGCTGTTTTCCGTCTCAGCAGATCCCCAAAAGAGGGATTTCAGAGACAGTTTCTGGGATTTTTCAGGGCCCCTGAACAACACGAATGAGGGTGAGGATTTGGCCCTAGGGACCTGGCAGGCCCGCCTTGTGTCCTTTCTGTCCAGCTACCAAGGGGGTTTGTTTGAAAGCAGGCTCACTCTGAGGGTCATAATGCCCAGGGCAGCTCACATGAGTGGCCGTGGTCTCATGGGCCATGCAGCTGGTTCCCACTCTGAGGGTTGGAAACCCATCTCAACAGCCAGGATTCCTGCCATGGGGAAGGAGGAGTACTCTTGTGCTTCAGGTTCCCCCATAAGCAGGGATTTGAGCTACAGTATGAAGGAGAGATTACTGAATATCCAGGTTGAGTATATGTGATGGCTTCTGGCCACAACAGGTCCCACCTGCAGGATATGGGGCAAACTGTCTGTGTGGCTGATTAGAGGTCGTGGCTCAGGATGTGTCAGACCAAGCCTGATTGCCCATGGTGGCCGATGATATTAGGGTACTGTCGAGGGCCATGCCGCTGTATCCTCATATGGAGTTTCTGGGCAGAATCACCAGGCACTTCTTCTTTCTGTTGGGCAGGCAAATTCTGCATTTTGTTACCAGATTCCCTATCAAGAGGCCTTGGGGATGGATGGAATTGAGGATGGAATTGTAAACACAAGCTACGGTTAAATTCAGTGCGAAGCAGAAGGCAGTTCCCGTGTGCAGTGGCTGATTCGAGATATCCAGCACCTGAGTAAGGGCAGATGTCTGAAGTTAGCTCACACTGTAGTTTGTGACTATGATGACCGACTAATGGAGTGGGGGCTCAAGATGCCATGGAGGATTTCCCACACTGTGGCTTGTGGGATGCTCCAAACAGCAAGGTTTCCTTGTACTGGACAGGGGGAGTCTGGTTTGTTGGCTCCAGGATCCCCATAGTGAAAGTTTGGGTAGCAGAGATCTCTCACATGGATGCCTGGAAAGCACACCTCCATTGACCATTGCAGCTGAGGAACAAAGCAGGTTCCATTGGTGGCTCTGGGGTGAAACTCCAAGCAGCCTGAGTTGACATGGAGTTCCATGCTGTTGGATCATAATGATGGGTTGTATCAAGGGAAACGTTAGAATGTTTGAGTGGTAGGGGCCATGCAGGATTCTCATTCACTGAGTCTTGGACATATCTACCAAGAGCAATGTTTTTTACTGGGGACAGGAGGGGTTCTGTTGTGTGGCTCACAGACCATATGTTGGAATATAAGTTGGTTTTGGAAAAAAGGCCTCTGGGGACAGGCGCCTGAAAATATAAGCTGTGGTATAAATGAAGTCTTATGGGCATGTCAGGTTCAGTCATCTGACTCAGGGCCTTTGACGTGGATATCTGCCTGGAAATAGGTGCTCATGGTGTATCAGAATGCGCATTTGGGTCCAGAGTGTTCCTCAGAATTGAGGTGTGCTCAGGGGTTTTGCATATTGCTACTAAACTTCAGGGTTTGGGCAACAGTGAAGGGCAGAGTTTCCTTTGAGTACGTAGGCACAATCATCTGGTTTGGCTCCAGAGACCCCATCCTGGAGGGCTTCTGGTCCAGGGCTTTGGGAATTAGGGTTAATGTGAGGGCCAAGTTGATCACAGGCCCGACATGCAGGCCCTGAGGGCAGCTCATAGTGTACTGAAATTACACTATCATGGAGGCGGTAGTGCAGGCTTTTCTGTCAGGTATGTGTCCAGGACAGTCACAAAAGGTAGGGGTGGCTTCATGAGGCCATGGTAAATTCTTCGTCGCTAGGGATTCTTCTCAGCTCCCAAGTGTTTTGTGTCTCTGGGAGAAAGGAAGACTGCTGTTTTCTGTCTCAGGGCACCCCCAAAAGAGGGATTAGAGACAGGTTCTTGGTCTGGTCGCCAGGAAAACACGAACGATGGTGAGAATTTGGCCCTAGGGATCTGGAAGCCCCACTCTGTGGGCTCCTGGGCCAGGTTCCGAGGGGGTTTTGTTTGAAATCAGACTCCCACTGACGATCACAATGACTCTTTGTGCCCAGGGCGGCTCCCATGAATGGCCATGGTCTCATGGGCCATGCAGCTAGTTCCCACTCTGAGGGTTAGACACCAATCCCATCAGCCAGGTTTCCTGCCATCAGAAAGGAGGACTCATTCTGTGCTTCAGGTTACACCATAGGCAGGGATTTGAGATTTGAGCTACGGTCTGGGGACAGATGCCTGAATACCCAGGTTGTGTAGAGATGATGGCTTCGGGCCATGGCAGGTCCAGCTGCAGGATATGGGGCCCACTCTCTGCGTGGCTGACTGGAGGTCGTGGCTCAGGCTGTGTCAGACAGAGTCTTAGTGCCCATGGCAGCCTATTTATTATGGTGCTGTCGAGGGTCATGCAGGTGGTTCCTCATGTGGGATTTCTGGTCAGACTCACCAGCCACTTCTTCTTTCTGTGGGGCATGCAGAATGCTGTGTTATGGCTCCAGAATTCCCTATCAAGAGGGCTTGGGGACCAGAAAGTTGAGGATGAAATTGTAAACACAAGCTATGGTTCAATTCAGTGACAAACAGAAGGTACTTCCAGTTTGCAGTGGCTGAATCGAGACATCTAGCTCCTGAATAAGGGCAGATGTCAGATGTTTGCTCACGCAGGAGATTGTGTCTATGATGACCAAGAAATGGAGCAATGGCATCAAGAAGCCATGGAGGATTTCCCACACTGGGGCTTGTGAGATGCTCCAAACAGCAAGGTCTCCTTCAACCGGACAGAGGAGTCTGGTTTGTTTGCTCCAGGGTCCCCAATATGGAAAGGTTGGGTAGCAGAGTACTCCCTCATGGATGACTGGAAAGCACACCTTCATTGACCATTGTAGTTGAGGAACATGGCAGGTTAGATCTGCTGGCCCTGGAGCCAAGTTCCAAGGGGGCTGAGTTGACATGGAGTTTCATGCTGTTGGATCACAATGCTGGTTTGTATCCAGGGAGACGTTAGAAAGTTGGGGTGGTCAGGGGCCATGCAGGATTCTCCTACACTGAGTCTTGGACACAGCTACCAAGAGCAAGGTATCTTTCTGGGAACAGCAGGGGTTCTGTTGTGTTTCTCAGGGACCACATGTTGGAATATAAGTTGGTATTAGAGAACAGGCCTCTCAGGACGGGCGCCTGAAAACCTAAGCTAGGGTCAATGAAGTCCTTGGTGTATGTCACATTCAAACTTCTACTCAGGGCCTTTGACTTGAATATCTGCCTGGAGACAAGTGCTCATTGTGTGTCAGAATGTGCATTTGGTTCCAGAGCTTTTTTTGAATTTGAGGTGGGCTCAGGGGCTTTGTACTTTGCTCCTAATCTTCAGGGTTTGGGCAACAATGAAAGGCAGAGTTTCCTTTGGGGGGGTAGTCACAGTCTTTTGGTGTGGCACCAGAGGCCCAAGTCTGGATGGCATGAGGGCAGGATTTTGGAGACAGAAATCTGACAATGCTAACTAGGGTTAGGGTCAGGCCCGAGGTGATCACAGCCCTGATCTGTAGGATCTGAGGGCAGCTCATTGTGTAGTGAAATTAAGGTATCATGGAGGCGGTGGGTAGACTTTTCTGTCTGGATTGTGTGTTCAGAACGGTGGCCAAATGTAGGGATGGCTTCATGGGGCCATGGAACATTCTTCATCTCTGGGGTTTCTGCCCAGCTCCCAAGAGTTTGTGTCTCTGGGGGAAGGGAAGACTGCTGTTTTCCGTCTCAATGGATCCCCACTAGAGGGATTCCAGAGACAGTTTCTGGGTCTCAGCGCCAGAAAACACCACCAAGTGTGAAGATTTGCCTCTAGGCACCTGGAAGGCCCACTCTGCCGGCTCCTGGTCCAGCTACCATGGGGGTTTGTTGGAAAGCAGGCTCACGCTGAGGATCACAAAGCCTGTTTGTGCCCAGGGCGGCTCCCATGTGTGGTCGTGGTCTCATGTCCATGCAGCTGGTTCCCACTGTGAGGGTGAAACACCCATCTCACCAGCCAGATTTCCTGCCATCAGGAAGGAGGTGTACCCTTGTTCTTCAGGTTCCCTCATAGGGTAGGATTTGAGCTAAGTGCTAGGCACAGATGCCTGAATATCCAGGTTGAGTAGAGATGACGGCTTTGGGCCACAACAAGTCCCATCTGTAGTATATGGGACCCACTGTCTGGGTGGCTGACTAAAGGTCGTGGTGCAGGCTGTGTCAGACAGAGCCTTAGTTCCCATGGTGGCCTATGACATTAGGGTGTCGTCGAGGGCCCTGCAGGTGGATCCTCATGTGGGGTTACTGGGCAGACTTACCAGGCTATTCTTCTTTCTTGGGGCAGGCAGAATGCTGCGTTGTGGCTACAGAATTTCCTATCAAGAGTGTTTGTGGACCAGGAGCATGAGGATGGAATGGTAAACACACGCTAATGTTAAATTCAGTGCCAAGCGAAAAACAGTTCCAATGTGCAGTGGCTGATTGGAGATATCCAACACCTGAGTAAGGGCGGATGTCAGATGTTTGCTCACACTGGAGTTTTTGTCTATGATGACCAACAAATGGAGGGGTGGCGTCAAGAGGCAATGGAGGATTTACCACGCTAGGGCTTCTGAGATGATCCAAACAGCAAGGTTTCCTTCTACCAGACAGGGGGAGTCTGTTTTTTTTTTTTTCTCCAGGGTCCCCCATGAGGGAAATTTGTGTAGCAGAGCACTCCCTCATGGATGCCTGGAAAGCACACCTGCATTGACCATTGCAGCTGAGGAACATGGCAGGTTTGTTGTGGTGGCTATGGGGTGTAGTTCCAAGACCTTGAGTTGACATGGAGTCTCATGTAAATTGGGCACAATGCTGGTTTGTTACCAGGGAGATCTTAGAATGTGCTGGTGGCTAAGGGGCCATGCAGAGTTCATCTACCCTGACAGTTTGACACAGGTCCAAGAGCAAGTCTTTCTTCTGGGGACACGAGATGTTCTTTTGTGGGGCTCAGGGACGACATGTTTTATCATAGGTTGGTATTCCAGAACAGGTCACTGAGGACAGGTGCCTGAAAACCTCATCTAGGGTTCCAATGAGGTCCTAGGGACATGTCAGTGTCAAACTTCTGACTCAGGACCATTGACATGGCTGCCTGCCTGGATGTAGGTGATGAGGGTGTATCAGACTGGGCATTGCATTCAGAGGGTTTACCAATATGCTGATTGGCTCAGGGGCCTTACAGGTTTCTCCTAATCTGGAGGGTTTGGGCAATTGTGACCGTCAGAGTTTCCATGGGGATGGCAGGCACAGTCCTCTGGTGTGGCTCCAGAGACACCATCCTGGAGGGCTGGTGAGCCATGGTTTTGGGAATGAAGTCTTCAAACACAAATTCCGGTTAGGGTTAGTGGCACGGTGATCACAGGCCCAATGCATAGACCTTGAGGGCAGCTTGTGAGGAATTGTTATTAGGGTGACTCAAAGGCGGTAGCACAGGCTTTTCTATCTGAATTGTGTGTCCAGGATGGCCTCGGAATACAGGTGTGGTCTCATGGGTCCATGGGATATCATGACAGGGTTGCCCACTCTCTCCACTCTTATTCAACATAGTATTTGAAGTCCTAGCAACAGCAATCAGACAACAAGGAGAAATAAAATGTATCCAAATTGGCAATGAAGAAGTCAAACTCTCTCTTCACAGATGACATACTTTATATGGAAAACCCAAAAGACTCCACCCCAAAACTACTAGAACTCATACAGCACTTCAATAATGTGGGAGGATACAAAATCTTTGTACAAAAATCAGTGGTTTTCTTATCCTTTAACAATGAAAATACAGAAAGGGAAATTAGAGAATCAATTCCATTTACTACAGCTCCAAAACCATAAGATACCTGGGAATAATCCAAACCAAAATGATAAGCAATCTATACTCAGGGAACTACAGAACACTCATGAAATAAATGGAAGAAAACCATAAAGATGGAAGACCATTCCATACTCGTGGATCAGAAGAATAAACAGTCTTTAAAAGTCTATACAACCTAGAGAAACCTATCCTTTTAATGCCATTCTGATCAAAATTCCTCCGGTATTTTTCAAAGAGCTGGAGCAAACAGAAGCCTAAAATTGGTGTGGAATCAGAGGAGATCCCGTATTGCTATGGAAATGGCAAAAAGGAAAGAACAAAACTGGGTGCACCCTGTTGCCTGGTTTCAAGGGTTACTACAAATCTGTGATCACCAAGACAGCAGGGGACTGGCATAAAGACAGGCCATTAGACCAGTGTAACAGAGTAGAGAGCTCAGATATGGACCATCAATCTATAGTCAAATAATTTTCAAGAAAGCAGGAAAAAATATACAAAGGAAAAAAAAAGTCTTTTCAATAAATGCTGCTGAGAAAATTGGGACAGCTTTGTGTAGATGAATGAAACTCGACCATTCTCTGACACCATACACAAAGAGAAACTCGAAATGGATAAAAGACCTCAACCTGAGGCAGGAATCCATCAGAATCTTGGAGGAGAAAATAGGCAGAAACCTCTTCAACATTGGCCATAGCAACTTCTTTCAAAATGTGTCTCCAAAGGCAAAGGAAAAAAATGTGAAGATGAACGTTTGGGACTTCATAAAGATCAAAAGCTTCTACACAGCAAAGGAAACCGTCAACAAAACAATGAGGCAACCCACGGAATTCGAGTAGATATTTGCAAATGACAGTACTGACAAAACCTTGATATCCAGGATCTATAAAGAATTCCTGAAACTCAACACACACAACACAGATAATCCTATTAAAAATTGGGCATAAGATACAAAGAGACATTTCTCCAATGAAGACATACAAATGGCTATCAGACACATTAAAAAATGTTTGTCATCACTAGCCATCAGGGAGATGCAAACTAAAACCACATTGAGATATCACCTTACACCAGTTAGAATGGCCTTAGAAAGATAGGAATCAACATGTGTTGGAGAGGATGTGGAGAAAGGGGAACCCTCTTACACCGATGGTGGGAAAGCAAGTCGGTGCAGCCACTCTGGAGAACAGTGTGGAGATTACTCAAGAAATTAAAAATAGAACTTCCCTAAGACCCTGCAATTGCACTACTGGGTATTTACCCCCAAAGAAACAGATGGAGTGAAAAGAAGGGCCATCTCTACCCCCAAATTTATAGAATCAATGTCCGTGGTCGCCAAACAGTGGATAGAACCAAGATGCCCTTCAATGGATGATTGGATAAGGAATATGTGGTCCATATACACTACGGAGTATTAGGCCTCCATCAGAAAGGATGAATACCTAACATATGTAGCTACATGAATGGGACTGGAAGAGATTCTGCTGAGTGAAATAAGTTAAATAAGTCAAGCAGAGAGAATCAATTATCATAAGGTTCCACTTATGTATGGAGCATAACAAATAGCATGGAGGAGAAGGGGAGTTAGAGAGGAAAAGGGAGTTTGGGGAAATTGGAAGGGGAGGTGAACCATGAGAGACTATGGACTCTGAAAAACAATCTTAGGGTTTTGAAGTGGCGGGGGTGTGGGAGGTTGGGTACCAGGTGGTGGGCATTATAGAGAGCACAAATTGCATGGAGCACTGGGTGTGGTGAAAAAATAATAAGTACTTTTTTTCTGAAAATAAATCAATTGGAAAAGAAAAAAAAAGCAAATGGGGGCACCACATTTCCTGATTTTAAGCTTTACTACAAAGCTATGATAACCAAGACAGCATGGTACTGGCAAAAAAATAGACATATAGACCAGTGGAACAGAGTAGAGAGCCCTGATATGGACCCTCAACTCTATGGTCAAATAATCTTAGACAAAACAGGAAAAAATATACAGTGGAAAAAAGACAGTCTCTTCCATAAATGGTGCAGAGAAAACTGGGCAACTATACGTAGAAGAATGAAACTGGACCATTGTCTTACACCGCACACAAAGATAAACTCAAAATGGATAAAAGACCTCAATGTGAGACAAAATCCATCAGAATCATAGAGGAGAATATAAGCAGTAATCTCTTCGATGTCAGCCACAGCAACTTCTTTCAAGATATGTCTCCAAAGGGAAAGGAAACAAAAGCCAAAATAAACTTCTGGGACTTCGTCAAAATCTAAACCTTCTGCATAGCAAAGGAAACAGTCAACAAAACAAAGAGAAACCCAAGGATTGCGAGAAGATACTTGCAAATGACAGGACAGACAAATGGTTGATATCCAGGACCTATAAAGAACTCCTCAAACTCAACACACACAAAACAGACAATCATATTTTAAAAATGGGCAGAAGATATGAAGAGACACTTCTCCAATGAAGACATACAAATGGCTATCAGACACATGAAAAAAAAAAGGTTCATCATCATTAGCCATCAGACTGATGCACATTAAAACCGCATTGAGATACCACCTTACACCAGTTAGAACAGCCAAAATAAGCAAGACAGGAAACAACATGTGTTGGAGAGGATGTGGAGAAAGGGAAACCCTCTTACACTGTTGGTGGGGACGCAAGTTGGTGCAGCTACTTTGGAAAACAGTGTGGAGATTCCTCAAGAAATTAAAAACAGAGCTATCCTATGACCCTGCAATTGCACTACTGGGTATTTACCCCAAAGATACAGATGGAGTGAAACGAAGGGTCATCTGTACCCCAATGTTTATAGCAGCAATGGCCATGGTCAACAAACTGTGGAAAAAACGAAGATGAACTTCAAAAGACGAATGGATAAGGAAGATGTAGTCCATATACACAATGGAGTATTATGCCTCCATCAGAAAGGTTGAATACCCAAATTTTGCAGCAACATGGACAGGACTGGAAGAGATTATGCTTAGTGGAATAAGATAAGCAGACAGAGTCAGTTATCATATTGTTTTACTTAAGTGTGGAGCATAAACAATACCATGGAGGACAAGGGGAGATGGAGAGGAGAAGGGAGTTGAGGGAAACTGGAAGCGGAGGTGAACCATTGAGAGACTATGGACTCTGTAAAAGAATCTGAGGTCTTTGCATGGATTGGGTGGGAGTTTGGGGGAACCAAGTGGTGCTTATTAGAGATGGTATGGAGTGCATGGAACACTGGGAGTTGTACTAAAACATTGAATACGGTTACACTGAAAATAATTTAAAAAATTAAACAGTTGTATGCCAATATGCTAAGCAACCTTTGTGAAATGGATGCATTTTTAGAAAAGTATAATCCCAAAATTGAACCGGGAAGAAATTCACAACATAAATAGACTTTTACCCAGTAACAAGATTGAAGCAGTGTTCAAAAACCTCCCAATACACAAGAGCCCAGGACTTGATGGATTCACAGGAGAAATCTACCAGACTTTCATAGAAGAAATAACATGTCTTCTCCTGAAGCTCGTTCCAAAAATTAAACAGAAAGAAAACTTCCAGACCCTTTTTATGAAGGCAGCATTACCCTGCTCCACAAACCAGGCAAAGACCTCACCAAAAGGAGAATTTCAGACCAATATCACTGATGAATATGGATACTAAGATTCTCAACAAGATCCTAGCTCACAGGATCCAACAGTACATTCAAAAGATGATCCACTATGACCAGGTGGGATCTATCCCTGGGTTGCAAGGATGGTTCAGCATTCACAAATCAATCAATGTCATAGAACAAATTATGAAGCGTAGAGAGGAGAACCACATGGTCCTCTCCATTGAAGAAGATAAAGCATTATACAAAATCCAGCATCCGGTCCTGATTAAAATGCTTCAAATTATAGGGATAGAGGGAACATTAGTCAACTTCATAAAATGTTTCTATGAAAAACCCACAGTGAATATTATCCTCGATGGGTAATAGCTGACAGGCTTCCCTTTGAGATCAGGAACATGACAAGGATGCCCACTCTCACCACTCTTGTTCTACAAACTATTTGAAATCCTAGCAACAGCAATCAGACAACAATGAGAAATAAAAGGTATCCAAATTGGTAATGAAGAAGTCAAACACTCTCTCCTCACAGATGACATAATTTATATGGAAAACTCAAAACACCCCACCTCCAAACTACCAGAACTCATACAGCAACTCAATAATGTGGCAGGATACAAAATCATTGTACAGAAATCAGTGGCCTTCTTCTACATTATCAATGAAAATACAGAAAGGGACACTAGAGAATCAATTCCATTTACTACAGCACTGAAACCATAAGATACCTAGGAATAAACCATACCAAAGAAGTAAAGGATTTTTTTTGAGGAACTACAGAACACTCATGAAAAAAATTGAAGAAAACAAAAAAGACAGAAGACCATTCCATGCTCAAGGATCAGAAGAATAAACATTGGTAAAATGGATAAAAGACCTCAACGTAAGACAGGAATCCATCAGAACCCTAGAGGAGAACATTGGCAGTAATCTCTTCTATATCAGCCACAGCAAATTCTTTCAAGATATGTCTCCAAAGGCAAAGGAAACAAAAGCCAAAATAAACTTTTGGGACTTCATCAAAATCAAAAGCTTCTGCACAGCAAAGGAAAAAGTCAAAAAAACAAAGATGCAACCCATGGAATGTGATAAGATATTTGCAAATGACAGTACAGACAAAAGGTTGATATCCAGGATCTATAATGAACTCCTCAAACTCAACACATAGGAAATAGGCAAACATATCAAAAAATGGGCAGAAGATATGAACAGACAATTCTCTAATGAAGACATACAAATGGCAATCAGACACATGAAAAAATGTACATCATCACTAGCCCTCAGGGTGATTCAAAATAAAACCACAGTGAGATATCACCTTACACCAGTTAGAATTGCCAAAGTTAACAAAACAAGAAACAACATGTGTTGGAGAGGATGTGGAGAAAGGGGAACCCTTTTACACTGTTGGTGGGATTGCAAGTTGGTGCAGCCTCTTTGGAGAACAGTGTGGAGATTCCTCAAGAAATTAAAAACAGAACTTCCCTATGACCCTGCAATTGCACTCCTGGGTATTTACCCCAAAGATACAGATGTCGTGAAAAGAAGGGCCATCTGTACCAAATGTTTATAGCAGCAATGGCCATGGTCGCCAAACTATGAAAGAACCAAGATGCCCTTCAACGGACGAATGGATAAGGAAGATGTGGTCCATATACACTATGGAGTATTATGCCTCCATCAGAAAGGATGAATACACAACTTTTGTAGCAGCATGGACGGGACTGGAAGAGATTTTGCTGAATGAAGAAAGGCAGAGAGAATCAATTATTATATGGTTTCACTTATTTGTGGAGCATAACAAATATCATGGAGAAAAAGGGGTCTTAGAGAGGAGAAGGGAGTTTGGGGGAATTGGAAGGGGAGGTGAATCATGAGAGACTATGGACTCTGAAAAACAACCTAGGGATTTGAAGTGGCGGGGGGGTGGGATCTTGGGGTACCACATGGTGGGTATTATAGAGGGCACAGATTGCATGGAGCACTGGGTTGGTGAAAAAAATAATGAATACTGTTTTTCTGAAAATAAAGAAATTAATTTAATTAAAAAAAAACATTGTTAAAATGTTATACTGGAGACTAGATGGCGGAGAAGTAGGAGGAGGCTCCCTTTCAACCTGGACCCTACTTCTATTGAACTCCACTCACCGACAAAATCAGCCTGAGACCCGAATTATACACATCTGGATCTCTACCAGAGCAGAAAACGCCAGTGGGCAGGTAAAGCAGAGTGGGAAAGTCGGACTGATATCGGAAGATAAACAAAAGTGGGAGGGTGCTACCAGAGGTCACCCACTGGAAAGTAATATCCCAATACGAGAGTGCCCTGCGTCTGGGGACCAGCATTATCTCAGAAGTATGGTAGAAAGCACTCAAGAAGAGCAAGGGATCACTGGGAAGAAATTGCAGGAATCGGGGTGTTAGGGTCAGGGGCTTAAGTCCCCAGACCCAGGACAACCACCCCTGGTGCAGAGCCAGAAAGAGTGCGGCAGAGAAACCAGGTCTTGGTCCCTGAACCACCAGCAAGCTCGCCTGAGAGCGTGTGGCGCCCAGCTCCCATGAGTGGCTGGGGGCCTCGCCAGCCAACAGAAGCACAGCTTTTTTGCAGTCCCCATGCAAGTGCTCTGCCATGCCATCAGAGTCCGAGTTGTGCCCTGCGCCCTCCAGAGAGAGAGGTGGCACAGGCACCAGCCTGGTGCTCTCGGACCTGGAAATACCAGGCACTCCCAGCTTGTGCCAGTGGGAAAAGCTCAGTGTGCGATTGCTGCTTGGAACTTCTCTGGCAGTCTGGAGCTGCCCAGACAGCGGCCACTGCTGTGGTTTTGGTACAAGCAAAAAATCTTGAGTCCCCAGGGACCGCGACTGGGAACCTGCTCTGCCAGTGTTGAAGGGGGATTTTATTTGGGCTCTTTGGACAGATTGAGGCTTCTCTCTGAGACGAAGGACAGGGTACAGTTTGCTTTCCTCTAAACCTACAAAAACCATCAAAAGCCCTCAAGGCAAGAGAGAAAAACAAAAGTGAACAAATATAAAAACCTCCAGAGAACAAAAGGCTGAAAAAAACAGTTTCCTAAGAGCACACCCCCTTGAGGGGGGTGGGAGGACTTAACTCAGAGAACATCATTGACTGAAATCCCACGTGGCAGGCCCCTCCCCCAGAAAACCAACCGGGAAAGGAAAAAAAAAAAAAAGACAACAAGAGAGCAACCACCACTACTTCATAGGACAATTTTTATTATTAATTTGTTCCCACTATCCTAGCTCATTTTATTAAAGATAATTTTTTATTATTATATAGAAAATTTTTTAACCTATTTACCGTCACAGTGAGATGTCCAGTACATCAAATTCCATAATAACCTTCTAACCTGAACTTTTTGATACATACACCTGTGTTTTCCTTTTGCATTTCTGTTTTTTAAATTTATTTTTTTAAATTTTAGTTTAGTTTAGTCTAGTTTATTCCTTTTTTTAATTTTTATTTTCTAATATTCATATAGAATTAAACTTCAAGGTAATCCCCTTTCCCCAATAAAAGCCACCCCTATAGGTAAAACAATTCCTAATCCCCATTTATCTTAGGAAAGTGGAGTCTTTAACAAATACATCAAGATACATCCGGAAAAAAAAAAAAACAAAAAAACAAAAAACAAAAAACCTTCCTCACCCACACTGAGAATTTACAACCACTCTACAATCTTTTTCTTCCACCAGTATTTCTGTGTTGTTTTTTATTTATATATTTGACAGAGAGAGATCACAAGTAGGCAGAGAGGCAGGCAGAGAGAGAGAGAGAGAGGAAGCAGGCTCCCTGCTGAGCAGAGAGCCCGATGTGGGACTCGATCCCAGGACCCTGAGATCATGACCTGAGCCGAAGGCAGCGGCTTAACCCACTGAGCCACCCAGGCGCCCCTATTTCTGTGTTTTTGTGTTTGTCCTGATAGTATATAAATCTTACACTCGGGGTTCTTTCTGATGAGGTTATTCCTTTATTTGCATTTATATATGCAAATATATATATATATATATAATTTTCTCTTCTCATATACTTTTATCAGTCTTTTTGTTTGTCTGTTTTTGTTTGTAAACTTCATAAATCTTACCTTGGAACCCATTTGGGCTGAACCTTCTCTTTTATCTCACCTTTCATTCTTGTCTCTCTCCCTCTCTCTTTTTTTCTTTTCCTTTTCTTTTTCCTCTCATGTGGGTGGGTAACTCTGATTGATCAGAAGCATTCCAGGGTGCACCTTGACTGCACCACTGTCGATACATCCAGCTACACCCATTCAGCCATCTCTCACCAAAATGACTAGGAGGAGGAATGCCCAAAAGAAGAAAAATACAAAAAAATGGACCTTCTGCAACAGAGCTAATGGCTATCAACATAGACAATGTGTCAGAAAGAGAATTCAGGCTAACAATTATCCAAGCAATAGCTAGGTTGGAGAAAGCCATGAGTGACCAAAAGGAAATGATTAGAGCCGAACTTAAAACGACAAGAGATCACGTTTTCAATATTAGGGAAGAGCTGAAAACTAACAGGGATGAGCTTCACAATGCTCTCAATGAGTTCCACTCTAATCTAAATTCTCTGAAAGCTAGAGTAACTGAGACAGAAGATAGAATTAGTGATCTGGAGAATGAACAGATAGAGAAAAAGTATCAGGAGGAAGCCTTAAACAAACAGCTTAGAGCCATGAAAACAGAATCACAGAAATAAATGATGCCATGAAATGTTCCAACGTCAGAATTATTAGAATCCTTGAAGGAGAGGAGAAAGAAAGAAGTCTAGAGGATATAGTGGAACAAGTTCTTCATGAAAATTTTCTGAATCTCGTGAATGGAACCAGCATTCCTGTACTAGAGGCCGAACGGTTTCCCCCCAAGATTACAGATTCTCAAAAGTCCTCCAGACACCTAGTAGTAAGAATGAAGAAATATAATTGTAGGCAGAACCTCTTGAAAGTAGCTAGGACAAAGAAGATCCTTACGTACAGAGGAAAGCCCATCAGAATAATGTCAGACCTCTAAACAGACACCTGGCAAGCCAGAGAGAGCTGGCAAGATATATTCAGGGCATTGAATGAGAACAACATGCAGCCAAGAATACTTTACCCAGCAAGACTGACATTCAAAATGGATGGAGAGATAAAGAGTTTCCAAGACCGGCAAGACTTAAAAGACTATGCTACCACCAAGCCGACACTGCTGGAAATATTAAGGGGGGTTCCATGAAAGAGTAAAAATCCTAAGAATAGCATGGAAGAGAAATATAAAGACAATCTACAGAAAGAAAGACTTCAAAGGTAACTCGATGTCAATAAAAATGTATCGATCAATAATCAATCTCAATGCGAATGGCCTAAATGCGCCCATAAAACAGCACAGGGTTGCAGATTGGATAAAACGACAGAACCCATCCATATGTTCTCTACAAGAGACCCATTTTGAACCTAAAGATACACCCAGACTGAAAGTGAAGGGACGGAGAAGCATCTTTCATGCCAATGGGCCTCAAAAGAAGGCCGGGGTAGCGTTTCTCATATAAGATAAATTAGATTTTAAAGTAAAGGCTGTAGTCAGAGATACAGAAGGACACTACATAATTCTTAAAGGGACAATCCACCAAGATGATCTAATAATTGTAAATATCTATGCCTCCAATATGGGAGCATTCAATTACATAAGAAAACTGTTAATCAAGAAAAAGGGTCATATTGATATGAATACACTAATCATAGGAGATCTTAACATGCCTTTCTCAGAAATAGATCATTGAAGCAGAAAATCAATAAAGAAACAAGAGCATTGAATGACACACTGGAACAGATGGACCTTATAGATATATACAGAACATTCCACCCTAAAACAACAAAACACTCATTCTTCTCAAGTCCACATGGAGCCTTCTCAAGAATAGACCACATACTGAGTCACAAAAAAGGACTCAAATGATACCAAAAGACTGAGATTATTCCTTGCACATCCTCAGATCATAATGCTTTGAAACTGGAGCTCAATCACAAGGAAAAGTTCAGAAGGAACTCAAACACCTGGAAGCTAAAGACCATCTTGCTTAAGAATGCTTGGATCAACCAGGAGATCAAGGAAGAACTGAAACAAATGGAAACCAATGAGAATAAAGACACTTCGATCCAAACCCTATGGAATACAGCAAAGGCGGTCCTAAGGGGGTAATACATAGCCATCCAGGCATCCCTCAAACAAACAAACAAACAAACAAAATCTGAAAAATCCAGAGCACAGCAGCTGTCTTTACACCTTAAAGAACTGGAGAATCAACAACAAAACAAACCAACTCCACACACAAGAAGGGAAATAATCAAGATTAGAGCTGAGATCAATGAGGTAGAAACCAGAGATACAGTAGAACATATCAGTGAAACTAGAAGCTGGTTTTTTGAAAGAATCAATAAGATTGATAAACCATTGGCCACACGAATCCAAAAGAAAAGAGAGAAACCTCAAATTCATAAAATTATGAATGAAAAGGGAGAGATCACAACGAACACCAAGGAAATAGAAACAACTATCAGAAGTTATCAACAGTTATATTCCAATAAGCTAAGCAACCTAGATGAAATGGATGCATTCCTGGAAAACTATAAACTCCTAAAATTGAACCAGGAAGAAATTGACAATCTGAAGACCAATATCTAGTAATGAGGTTGAAGCGGTGATCAAAAACCTCCCAAAAAACAAAAACCCAGGCCCTGATGGATTCATTTGGGAATTCTATAAAACATTCGAAGAAGAAATAACACCTATTCTCCTTAAACTGTTTCAAGAAATTGAAGCAGAGAGAGGTCGACAAGATGGCAGTGAAGTAGGAGGAGATGGCTTTTCAACGTGTACCCCAGAGTGAGCTGATTACCTACCAAAGAACTCCAATCACCCATGAAATCACCCTGAGATCAGTATTATACACGTCTGGATCTCTACAGGGGCAGAAGACACCAGTGGGCAGGTAACACGGAGTGAGAATGGGGGACTGATATCAGAAGATAAACAAAATGGGGAGGGAGCCACCAGAGGCGACCAGTTGGAAAGTAATACCCCAATAGGAGCAAGAGTGCCCTGCATCTGGGGACCAGCATTAACTTGGAGACTGGTGGAAAGCACTCCAAAATAGCTAAGAATCTCAGGGGGGGGGGAATGTGGGAATCGGGATGGCTAGCAACAGGGGCTTAAGTCCCTGGTCCCAGGACAGCCTCCCCTGGTGCTGAGCCAGAGAGAGTGCAGCCAAGAAACCAGGTCTTGGTCCCTAAGCTGCCAGCACACCTGAGAATGCATGGGTTCTGGCTCCTGTGAGGGGATGGGAGCCACGCTGGATGGCAGAATGCATGAGCCCTGCTATAGAGCCTGACATACTCCCCTGAGAGAGGTATAAAGGCCCAGCCAGTGCCCTTTCATATGCGCCATTGTTTCAGAGCCTGCATCAAATTCTCCCCTGAGAGAGGTACCGGAAGGCCCAACCTGGTGCTCTCGGATCTGCACCTTGTTCTCAGAGCCTGAGACCTGCGCGTGAACCTCAGCCTCCCCTGAAATTGGTGCATGCAAGCCGGGCGCTCTTAGACCCAGAAAGACCAGGCACTCCCAGCCCGGGCCAGCAGGAATATCTCAGTGTGTGACTGCTGCTTGGAACCTCTCTGGCGGTCTGGAGCTTCCCAGACAGCCGCCACTTCCTTGGCTTTGGGTACCCCAGGGACAGCGACTTGAAACCTGCTCTGCCAGTGGCCCATGGGGAACTTATTTAGACACTGCAGCCAGACCGAGGCTTCTCTCTGAGAGAGAGATCAGGGTGTGGTTTATTTTCCTCTAAAACTACAAAAACCATCAAAAGCAGTCAAAGTGAGAAAAAAAGTGAATAAACATAAAAACCTCCAGAGAACAAAAGTCTGAAAAAAAAAAAAAACAGTTTCCTCAGAGCCCACCACCTTGAGGGGGGCAGGAGAACTTAATGCAGGGAACATCACTGACTGAAAACCCACGTGGCAGGCCCCTCCCCCAGAAAACAAATGAAGAAAGAGAAAAAAAATAAAAAAGGACTACAAGAGAACAACCACTATTTCATAGGAAAAGTTTTCTTTTTCATTCATTCCCACTATTCTGGTATATATATATATATATATATATATATATATATATATATATATATATATATATATATATATATATATGTAATTTTATTAACCTATTTACCATCACAGCGAGCTGTCCAGTACATCAAATTCCATAATAACTTTCTAACCTGAACTTTTTGATACATACACCTATGTTTTCATTTGCATTTCTATTTTTTTATTCCTACATTTTTTATGTTTTAGTTTAGTTTAATTTTTTTCCTTTTTATTTTTATCTTCTATTATTCATATAGAGTTAAACTTCAAAGTAGTCCCCTTTCCCCAATCAATAATACCCCTATAGGTAACTAATTTTTAATACCCCTTTATCTTAGGAAAGTTGAGTCCTTTAACAAAGATATCAAGATACATCCAGGAAGAATTAAAACAAACTTCCTCGCACACACTGAGAATTTATAACCACTCTCCAATCTTTATCTTCCACCAGTGTTTCTGTGTTTTTGTGTTCGTCCTGATAGTATATAAATCTTACACGTGGGGTTCTTTTTGACGAGGTTCTTCCTTTTTTTGTATATATATATATATATATTTTTTTTTTTTTCTCTTGTCATATACCTTTATCAGTCTTTTTGTTTGTCTAATTCATAAATCTTACCTTCGGCCCATTTGGGCTGAACTTTCTCTTTAATCTTCCCTTTCTTTCCTGTCTCTCTATCTCTTTTTTTGTTTTTTTTTTTTCTTTTTCTTTTCTTTTGTCTCTCATTTGGGTGGGGAATCCTGATTGTTCAGAAGTGTTCCAGGGTGCACCTTGACTGCACCATGGTTGATACATCCAGCTACATCTGTTCAGTCATCTCTCACCAAAATGACTAGGAGGAGGAATGACCAACAGAAGAAAAATACAGGGGATGGACCTTCTGCACTAGAGCTAATGGCTATCAACATAGACAATATGTTGGAAAGAGAATTCAGGTTAACAATAATCCAGGCAATAGCTAGTTTGGAGAAAGGCATGGATGACCAAACATAATTGATTAGGGCCAAGCTGAAAGTGATGAGACATGATGTTCACAATGTTAGGGCGGAGCTTAAAGCTACCAGGGAGGAGGTCCACAATGCTCTCCATGAGTTCCAATCTAATCTAAACTCTCTCAAAGCTAGGGTAACTGAGACAGAAGATAGAATTAGTGATCTGGAGGACAAACAGATAGAGAGAAAGGATCAGGGGGAGGCCTGGAACAAACATCTTAGAAATCACGAAAACAGAATCAGGGAAATAAATGATGCCATGAAACGTTCCAACCTCAGAATTACTGGAATCCCTGAAGGAAAGAAGAAAGAAAGATCTAGAAGATATAGTGGAACAAGTCCTTCAAGAAGATTCTCCCAATCTCGCGAATGGAACCAGAATTCATGTACTGGAGGCTAAACGGTCTCCACCCAAGATTATACATTCCAAAAAAAAAAAAAAAACCACGACACCTGATAGTCAAATCGAGGAATTATAATTGTAGGTATAATATCATGAAAGCTACTAGGGCAAAGAGGCTCCTTACTTACATAGGAAAGCCCATCAATATAACATCAGACCTGTCCACAGAAGCCTGGCAAGCCAGAAAAGGCTGGCAAGATATATTCAGGGCACTAAATGAGAAGAACATGCAGCCAAGAATATTTTATCCATCAAGACTGACATTCAGAATGGATGGAGATATAAATAGTTACCAAGACCGGCAAGACTTAAAAGACTATGCTACCACCAAGCCGACACTGCAGGAAATATTAAGGGGGGTTCCATGAAAGAGTAAAAATCCTAAGAATAGCATGGAAGAGAAATATAAAGACAATCTACAGAAAGAAAGACTTCAAAGGTAACTCGATGTCAATAAAAACGTATCTATCAATAACCAATCTCAATGCGAATGGCCTAAATGCGCCCAAAAAACAGTACAGGGTTGCAGATTGGATAAAACGACAGAACCTATCCATATTTTCTCTACAAGAGACCCATTTTGAACCTAAAGATACGCCCAGACTGAAAGTGAAGGGATGGAGAAGCATCTTTCATGCCAATGGGCCTCAAAAGAAGACCGGGGTAGCGATTCTCATATCAGATAAATTAGATTTTAAACTAAAGGCTGTAGTCAGAGATACAGAAGGACACTACATAATTCTTAAAGGGACAATCCACCAAGATGATCTAACAATTGTAAATAACTATGCCTCCAATATGGGAGCATTTAATTACAAAAGAAAACGTTAATCAAGATAAAGAGTCATATTGATATGAATACACTAATCATAGGAGATCTTAACATGCCTCTCTCAGAAATAGACAGATCATTGAAGCAGAAAATCAATAAAGAAACAAGAGCATTGAATGACACATTGGAACAGATGGATCTCATAGATATATTCAGAACATTCCACCCTAAAACAAAAGAATACTCATTCTTCTCAAGAGCACAGGGAACCTTCTCAAGAATAGACCACATGCTGGGTCATAAATCAGGACTAAACTGATATCAAAAGACTGAGATTTTTCCCTGCATATTCTCAGATCATAATGCTCTGAAACTGGAGCTTAATCACAAAGAAAAGTACAGAAGGAACTCAAACACCTGGAAGCTAAAGACCACCTTGCTTAAGAATGCTTGGATCAACCAGGAGATTAAAGAAGAACTGAAACAAATGGAAACCAATGAGAATAAAGACACTTCGATCCAAACCCTATGGGATACAGCAAAGGCGGTTCTAAGGGGGAAATACATAGACATCCAAGCCTCCCTAAAAATTTTGAAAAATCCAGAATACACCAGCTGTCTCTACACCTTAAAGAACTGGAGAATCAACAAAAAAATCAAACCAACTCCACACATTAGAAGAGAAATCATCAAGATTAGAGCTGAGATCAATGAGGTAGAAACCAAAGATACAGTAGAACGTATCAATGAAACTAGAAGTTGGTTTTTTTGAAAGAATCAAGAAGATCAATAAGGCACTGGCCACACTAATCCAAAAGAAAAGAGAGAAAGCCCAAATTCACAAAATTATAAATGAAAACGGAGAGATCACAACTAACAATGAGGAAGTAGAAACAACCATCAGAAGTTATTATCAATAGTTATATGCCAATAAGCTTAGCAACCTTGATGAAATGGATGCATTCTTGGAAAACTATAAACTTCCAAAATTGAACTAGGAAGAGATTGACAACCTGAATCGTCCGATATCTAGTAATGAGATATAAGCAGTGATCAAAAACCTCCCAAGAAAAAAGAGCCCAAGACCTGATGGATTGCTTGGGGAATTCTACCAGACTTTCAAAGAAGAAATAACATCTATTCTCCTGAAGCTGTTTCAAAAAATTGAATCAGAAGGAAAACTTACAGACTCTTTCTATGAAGCTAGAATTACCCTGATCCCCAAACCAGGCAAAGACCCAACCAAAATGGATAATTTCAGACCAATATCACTGATGAATATGGATGCTAAGATTCTCAACAAGACCTTTGCAAACAGGGTCAAACAGCACATTAAAAAGATTATCTACCATGACCAGGTGGGATTCATCCCTGGGCTACAAGGATGGTTCAACATTCATAAATCAATCAATGTCATTGAAAAAATTAATATGAGAAGAGAGAAGAACCACATGGTCCTCTCAATCAATGCAGGAAAAGCACTTGAAAAAATCCAGCATCCATTCGTGATTAAAACGCTGCAAAGTATAGGGATAGAGGGAACATTCCTAAACTTTATCATATCTATCTATGAAAGACCCACAGCAAATATCATCCTCAATGGGAAAAAGCTTGCAGACTTCCCGTTGAGATCAGGATCACGACAAGGATGCCCACTCTCACCAGTCTTGTTCAACATAGTATTAGAAGTCCTAGCAACAGCAATCAGACAACGAAGAAATACAAAAGGTATCCAAATTGGCACTGAAGAAGTCAAGCTCTCTCTCTTTGCAGATGACATGATTCTTTATATGGAAAACCCAAAAGACTCCACCCCCAAACTATTAGAACTCATACAGCAATTCAGCAACGTGGCAGGATACAAAGTCAATGTATCCTGTATCCACAGAAATCAGTGGCTTTTTTATGCACTAATAATGAAAATACAGAAAGGGAAATCAGAGAATCATTCCATTTACTATAGCAATAAGAACCATAAGATACCTGGGAATAATCCTAAACAAAAAGATAAATGTTCTGTACTCAAGGAACTACAGAATTCTCATGAAAGAAATTGAAGAAGACCCTGAAAGATGATAGACCATTCCATGCTCTTGGATCGGAAGAATAAACATTGTTACAATGTCGATAATGCCTGGAGCAATCTATACTTTTAATGCTATTCCAATCAAAATTACACCAGTATTTTTCAAAGAGCTGGAGCAAATAATCCAAAAATTTGTATGGAATCAGAAGAGATCCCGAATCACTAAGGAAATTTTGAAAAACAAAAATAAAATGGGAGGGCATGACAATACCTGATTTCAAGCTTTACTACAAAGTTGTGATCACCAAGGCATCATGGAACTCACATAAAAACAGACACACAGACCAGTGTAACAGAGTAGAGAGCCCAGATATGGACCCTCAACTATATGGTCAAATAATCTTCGACAAAACAGGAAAAAATATACAGTGGGAAAAAGTCAGTCTCTTCAATAAATGGTGCTGGGAACAATAGGCAGCTATATGTATAAAAATGAACCTCGACCATTCCCTTACACCGTACACAAAGATAAACTCAAAATGGATAAAAGATTTCAATGTGAGGCAGGAATCCATTAGAATCCTAGAGAAGAACATAGGCATAAATCTCTTTGAGATCAGCCACAGCAACTTCTTTCAAGATATGTCTCCAAAGGCAAGGGAAACAAAAGTTAAAATGAACTTTTGGGGCTTCATCAAAATCAAAAGCTTCTGCACAGCAAAGGAAACAGTCAAGAAAACAAAGAGGTAACCCACGGAATGGGAGAAGATATTTGCACATGACAGTACAGTCAAAAGGTTGATATCCAGGATCTATAAAGAACTCCTCAAACTCAACACACACAAAACAGACAATCATATCAAAAAATGGGCAGAAGATATGACAAGACACTTCTCCAATGAAGACGTACAAATGGCTATCAGACACATGAAAAATGTTCATTATCACTAGCAAATTAATACCACATTGAGATATCACCTTACACCAGTTAGAATGGCCAAAATTAGCAAGACAGGAAACAATATGTGTTGGAGGGGATGTGGAGGAATGTGAACCCTCTTCTACTGTTGGTTGGAATGCAAGTTGGTGCAGCCTCTTTGGAGAACAGTGTGGAGATTTCTCAAGAAATAAAAAAATAGAACTTCTCTATGACCCTGCAATTGCACTCCTGGGTATTTACCCCAAAGATACAGATGTTGTGAAAAGAAGGGCCATCTGTACCCCAATGATTATAGCAGCAATGGCCACGGTTCACCAAACTGTGGATAGAACCAAGATGCCCTTCAATGGACGAATGGATAAGGAAGATGTGGTCCATATACACTATGGAGTATTATGCCTTCATCAGAAAAGATGAATACCAAAGTTTGGTAGCAACATGGATGGGACTGGAAGAGATTATGCTGAGTGAAATAAGTGAAGCAGAGAGTCATTTATCATATGGTTTCACTTATTTGTGGAGCATTACAAATAGCATGGAAGACATGGGGAGATAGAAAAAGGGAGTTGAGGGAAATTGGAAGGGGAGGTGAACCATGAGAGACTATGGACTCTGAAAAAAAATCTGAGGGGTTTGAAGTGGCAGGGGGTGGGACGTTGGGGTACCATGTGGTGGGTTATTATAGAGGGCATGGATTGCATGGAGCACTGGGTGTGGTGAAAAAATCAATAAATACTGTTATGCTGAAAATAAATAAATTAATTAAAAACTGAGGGTTTTGAAGGGGCGGGGGTTGGGAGGTTGGGGTACCAGGTGGTGGGTATAATAAAGGGCATGGATTGCATGGAGCGCTGGGTGTGGTACAAAAACAATGAATACTGTTATGCTGAAAATAAATTAATAAAATTAAAAAAAACATCTTGTGGGAAAAAATATCTATACTGCCTAGTGCAATCGATCCTTTTAATGCCATTTGGATGAAAATTCCACCGGTATCATTCAAAGACCTGGAGCAAACACATGCCTGAAATTTGTGTGGAATCAGAAAAGTCCCCGTATTGCTAAGAAATGCCAAAAGAAAAATAAAACTGGGAGCATAATGTTGCCTGATTTCAAGGGTTACTATGATGATGTGATCATCAAGGCAGCATGGGGCTGGCATAAAAACAGACACATAGACCACTAGAACGGTGTAGAGAGTTCAGATAGGGATCATCAGCACTATGGTCAAATAGTCTTCAAGAAATCAGGAAAAAAATATACAGTGGAAAAATGACAGTCTCTTCAATAAATGGTGTTTGGAAAGCTGGGCAGCTATATGTAGAAGAATGAAAGTCGACCATCCTCTTACACCATACACAAAGATAAACTCATAATGGATAAAAGACTTCAATGTGAGACAGGAATCCATCAGAATCCTAGAGGAGAACATAGACATTAACCTCTTCAACACTGGCCATAACAACTTCTTTCAAGGTATGTCTCAAAGACAAAGAAAACAGAAGTGAAGAAGTACTTTTGGGACTTCATCAGGATAAAATACTTCTGCACAGCAAAGGAAACTGTCAATGAAACAAAGAGGCAACCCACAGATTGCGAGAAGATATTTGCAAATGACAGTACAGACAAAAGGTTGATATCTAGGATCTATAAAGAACTCCTCAAACTCAACACACACAAAACAGAAAATCATATAAAAAATTGGACAGAAGATAGGAACAGACACCTCTCCAATGAAGACATAGAAATGGCTATCAGACACATGAAAAAATGTTCATCATCACTAGCCAACAGGGAAATGCAAATTAAAACCACATTGAGATAGAACCTTACACCAGATAGAATGGCCAAAATTAGCAAGACAGGAAACATGTGTTGGGGAGGATGTGGGGAAAGGGGAAACCTATTACACTGCTGTCCGGAATACAAGTTGGTACAGGCACTTTGGAGAAAAGAATGGAGATTCCTCAAGAAATTAAAAACAGAGCTTCCCTATGACCTTGCAATTACACTACTTGGTATTTACCACAAAGATACAGATGTAGTGAAAAGAAGGGCCATCTGTACCCCAATATTTAGAACAGCAATAGCCATGGTCGCCAAACTGTGGATAGAACCAAGATGCTCTTCAAAGGACAAAAGGATAAGGAAGATGTGGGCCATATACACTATGGAGTATTATGCCTCCATCAGAAGGAATGAATACCCTACTTTTGTAGCAACATGGACGGGACTAGAAGAGATTCTACTGCGTGAAATAAGTCAAGCAGAGAGTGTCAATTATCATATGGTTTCACCTATGTGTGGAGCACAACAAATAGCATGGAGGACAAGGGGAGATGGATAGGAGAAGGGAGTGGAGGGAAATTGGAAGGGGGGGTGAACCATGAGAGACTATGGACACTGAAAATGAATTGGAGGGATTTAAGGGGCAGAGGGTTGGGGGGTTGTGGGAAACAAAAGGTGAGTATTATAGAGGGCATGGATTGAATGGAGCACTGGATGTGGTTCTAAAACAATGAATAGGGTTACACTGAAAAGAGATTTAAAAAATGAACAGTTGTATGCCAATAAGCTAGGCCCCCTGGGTGAAATGGATGTATTCCCAGAAAACTATACAATCCCAAAATTGAACCAGGAAGACAGTCACAACTTGCATAGACCGTTAACCAGTCACGGTATTGAAGTCATGACCAAAAACCTCACAAAAGTTACATCCACGTCCTCTGTTGATGGACATCTAGGTTCTTTCCATAGTTTGGCTATTGTGGACAGTGCTGCTAAAAACATTCTGCTGCATGGTCCCCTTCGGATCACTACATTTGTATCTTTTGGGCAAATACCCAGTAGTGCAATTGCTGGGTCATAGGGTAGTTCTATTTTCAACATTTTGAGGAACTTCCATGCTGTTTTCCAGAGTGGTTTCACCCGCTTGCATTCCCACCAACAGTGGAGGAGGGCTCCCCTTTCTATGCATCCTCGCCAGCATCTGTCATTTCCTGACTTGTTAATTTTAGCCATTCTGACTAGTGTGAGGTGATATCGCATCGTGGCTTTAATTTTTATATCCCTGATGCCGAGTGATATGGAGCACTTTTTCATGTGTCTGTTGGCCATCTGGATGTCTTCTTTGCAGAAATGTCTGTTCATGTTCTCTGCCCATTTGTTGATTGAATTATTTGTTCTTTGGGTGTTGAGTGTGCTAAGCTCTTTACAGATTTGGACACTAGCTCTTTATCCGATATGTCATTTGCAAATATCTTCTCCCATTCTGTCAGTTGTCTTTTGGTTTTGTTAACTGTTTCCTTTGCTGTGCAAAAGCTTTTGATCTTGATGAAATCCCAATAGTTCATTTTTGCCCTTGCTTCCCTTGCCTTTGGCGATGTTCCTAGGAAGATGTTGCTGCTGCTGAGGTTGAAGAGGTTGTTGCCTGTGTTCTCCTCAAGGATTTTGATGTATTCCTTTCTCACATCGAGGTCCTTCATCCATTTTGAGTCTATTTTTGTGTGTGGTGTAAGGAAATGTTCCAATTTCATTTTTCTGCATGTGGCTGTCCAATTTTCGCAACACCATTTATTGAAGAGACTTTTTTCCATTGGACATTCTTTCCTGCTTTGTCGAAGTTTAGTTGACCATAGAGTTGAGGGTCTAGTTCTGGGTTCATTGTTCTGTTCCATTGATCTGTGTGTCTGTTTTTGTGCCAGTACCATGCTGTCTGGATGATGAAAGCTTTGTAATAGAGCTTGAAGTCTGGAATTGTGATGCCACCAACTTTGGCTTTTTTTTTTTTTCAATATTCCTTTGGCTATTCGAGGTCTTTTCTGGTTCCATGTAAATTTTAGGATTATTTGTTCCATTTCTTTGAAAAAGATGGATGGTACTTTGATAGGAATTGCATTAAATGTGTAGATTGCTTTAGGTAGCACAGATATTTTCACAATATTTATTCTTCCAATCCAGGAGCATGGAACATTTTTCCATTTCTTTGAGTCTTCCTCAATTTCTTCCATGAGTACTTTATAGTTTTCTGAATATAGATACTTTGCCTCTTTGGTTAGGTTTATTCCTAGGTATCTTATGATTTTGGGTGCAATTGTAAATGGGACTAGAGGGTATCATGCTTACAAAAATAAGTCAAGCAGAGAAAGATAACTACCATATGATCTTCCTGATATGAGGAGGTGGAGATGCAATAGGCGGGAGAGGTTAAGAGGTAGGAGAAGAATAAATGAAACAAGATGGGATTGGGAGGGAGACAAACCATAAGTGATTCTTAATCTCATGAAACAAACTGAGGGTTGCTGGGGGGAGGGAGGTTGGGTGAAGAGGGGCTGGGTTATGGACATTGGGGAGGTTATGTGCTATGGGGAATTCTGTGAAGTGTGTAAACCTGTTGATTCACATACCTGTACCCTCAGGGATAAAAATATATGTTTATAAAAATAAAAAAAATTAAAAAGGAAAAAGAAATCTCCCACCCCAACAAAAAGAGTCCAGGATCTGACGAATTTTCTGGGCAATTCTACCAAGCCTTCAGAGAAGAAGTATCACCTCTTCTCCTGAAGCTCTTTCCAAAAATTGAAGCAGAAGAAAAACTTCCATATACTTTTTATGAAGCCAGCATTATGCTCCTCCCGAAACCAGGCAAATAACTCACCAAAAGTATAAATGTTCATCATCACTAGCCATCAGGGAGATTCAAATCAAAACCACATTGAAAAATCACCTTACACCAGTTAGAATGACCAAAATTAGCAAGACAGGAAACAACATGTGTTGGAGAGGATGAGGAGAAAGGGGAACCCTCTTCCACTGTTGGTGGGAATGCAAGTTGGTGCAGCCTCTTTGGAGAACAGTGTTGGAGAATCCTCAAGAAATTAAAAACAGAACTTCCCTATGACCCTGCAATTACACTCCTGGGTATTGACCCGAAAGATACCGGTTGAGTGAAAAGAAGGGCCATATGTACCCCAATGTTTATAGTAGCAATTGCCATGGTCGCCAAACTGTGGAAAGAACCAAGATGCCCTTCAACGGACGAATGGATTAGGAAGATGTGGTCCATATACACTATGGAGTATTATGCCTCAATCAGAAAGGATGAATACCCAACTTTTGGAGCAACATGGACGGGACTGGAAGAGATTATGCTAAATGAAATGAGTCAAGCAGAGAGTCAATGATCATATGGATTCATTTATTTGTGGAGCATAACAAATAGTATGGAAGGCATGGGGAGTTAGAGAGGAGAAGGGAGTTGGGGTAAATAGGAAAGGTAAGTGAACTATGAGAGAGTATGGACTCTGAAAAACAATCTGAGGGGTTTGAAGTTGCGGGGGTGTGGGCGGTTGGGGTACCAGGTAGTGGATATTATAGAGGGCACAGATTGCATGGAGCACTGGGTGTGGTGAAAAAATAATGAATACTGTTATGCTGAAAATAAATTAATTAATAAAAAAAGAAATTAAAAAAATGCTTGCTGCCTTCCCGTTGAGATCAGGGACATGACAAGTATGCCTACTCTCACCACACTTGTTCAACTAAGTATTAGAAGTCCTAGCAACAGCAATCAGACAACAAAGAGAAATAAAAGGTATCCAAATTAGCAATGAAGAAGTCAAACACTCTTCGCAGATGACATGATTCTTTATAGGGAAAACCCAAAAGACTCCACCCCCAAACTACTAGAACTCATACAGAAATTCAGCAACGTGGCAGGATACAAAGTCAATGTACAGAAATCAGTGGCTTTCTTATACACTAACAATGAAAATACAGAGTGGGAAATTAGAGATTTACTACAAAGCTGAGATCATCAAGATAGCATGGTATTGGCATAAAAAAGGACACATAGACCAGTGTAACAGAGTAGAGAGCCCAGATATGGACCCTCAACTCTATGGGCAAATAATCTTTGACAAAACAGGAAAACATATACAATGGGAAAAAGTCAGTCTCTTCAATAAATGGTGCTGGGTAAACTGGGAAGCTCTATGTAGGAAAATGAAACTCGAACATTCTCTTACACCGTACACAAAGATAAACTCAAAATGGATAAAAGACCTCAACATGAGACAGGAATCCATCAGAACCCTAGAGGAGAACATAGGCAGTAATCTCTTCGATATCAGCCACAGCAACTTTTTTCAAGAAATGTCTCCAAAGACAAAGGAAAAAAAGTGAAAATGAACTTTTGGGACTTCATCAAAATCAAAAGCTTCTGCACAGCAAAGGAAACATTTAAGAAAACAAAGGGGCAACCCACGGAATGGGAGAAGATATTTGCAAATGACAGTAGACAAAAGGTTGATATCCAGGATCTATAAAGAACTCCTCAAACTAAACACACACAAAACAGACAATTATATCAAAAAAAATCAGAAGATATGACAAGACACTTCTCCAATCAAGACATACACATCGCTATCAGACACATGAAAAAATGTTAATCGTCACTAGCCATCAGGGAGATTCAAATTAAAACCACATTTAGATATCACCTTACACCAGTTAGAATGACCAAAATTAGCAAGTGAGGAAACAACATGTGTTGGAGAGGATGTGGAGAAAGGGGAACCCTCTTCCACTGTTGGTGGGAATGCAAGTTGCTACAGCCTCTCTGGGGAACAGTGTTGGAGAATCCTCAAGAAATTAAAAACAGAACTTCCCTATGACCCTGCAATTACACTCCTGGGTATTGACCCGAAAGATACAGGTTGAGTGAAAAGAAGGGCCATCTGTACCCCAATGTTTATAGCGGCAATGGCTGCAGTCGTCAAACTGTGGAAAGAACCAAGATGCCCTTCAACGGATGAATGGATTAGGAAGATGTGGTCCATATACACTATGGAGTATTATGCCTCCATCAGAAAGGATGAATACCCAGCTTTTGGAGAACAGGGATGGGACTGGAAGAGATTCTCCTTAGTGACATAAGTCAAGCAGAGAGTCAATGATCATATGGTTTCACTTATTTGTGAAGCATAACAAATAGCATGGAAGACATGGGGAGATAGAGAGGAGAAAGGAGTTGGGGGAAATTGGAAGGAGAGGTCAACCATGAGAGACTATGAACTCTGGAAAACAATCTGAGTGTTTTGAAGGTGCAGGGGGTTGGGGTACCAGGTGGTGAGCATTACAGAGGGCATGGATTGCATGGAGCACTGGGTGTGGTGAAAAAATAATGAATACTGTTATGCTGGAAATAAATAAAAAATAAATTAAAAAAAAAAAAGAAAATGAAAATTGGGGGCATCACTTTGCCCAATTTCAAGGGTAACTACAAAGCTGTGATCACCAAGACAGAATGGTACTGGCATAAAAACAGACACATAGACATGTGGAATAGAGTAGAGAGCTCATATATTGACCATCAACTCTATGGTCAAATAAACTTCAACAAAGCGGGAAAATATACAGTGGAAAAAATACAGTCTCTTCAATAAATGGTGCTGGGAAAATTGTGCCAGCTCTGTGTAGATGAATGAAACTCGACCATTCTCTTCCACCAAACACAAAGAGAAACTCGAAATGGATAAAAGAGCTCAACATTGGGGGGAGGGGACAAGATGGCAGGCAAGTAGGAGGAGGCGACTTTTCAACCTGTACCCTAAAGTGAGCTGATTACCAACCAAAGAACTACGATCACCCATGAAATCAGCCTGAGGTCAGAATTATACACGTCTGGATCTCTATAATGGCAGAAGATGCCGTTGGGCAGGTAAATTGCGGTGGGAAAGGCTGACTGATATTGGAAGATAAACAAAAGGGGGAGGGAGCCACCAGAGGCGACTGGTTCGAAAGTAATACCCCCAATATGAGCGAGAGTGCCCTGCGTCTGGGGACCAGCATTAACTTGGAGATTGGTTGAAAGCACTCCAAAAACGCAAAGTATCATGGGGGGGGGGGGAATGTAGGAATTGGGGCGGCGAGGGACAGGGGCTTAAGTCCCCGGTCCCAGGACAGCCTCCCCTGGCACTGAGCCAGATGGAGTGCGGTTGAGAAACCAGGTCTTGGCCCCTGAGCCGCCAGCATGCCTGATTGCCTGGGGTCTGGCTCCTGTGAGGGGCCAGGAGTCACATCATAGGACAGAATGCTCAAGCCCTGCTACAGAGCCTGAGATGCACGCACCCCACATCCTACCCTGAGAGATGTACACTAAAGCCCAGCTGGCGCACTTTGACCCGCGCCATTGTTTCAGAGCCTAAGACATGCGCCCCAAACTCTCCTGTGAGAGAGGTGCGCGAAGGGCCAGGCTGGTGCTCTCGGACCTGCGCCCCTTCTCAGAGCCTGAGACATGCGCAGGACCCACAGCCCTCCTGAGAGAGTCCTGCGCAAGCCTGGCGTTCTTAGACCAAGAAAGACCAGGCACTCCCAGCCCCGGCCAGTGGGAAAATCTCATTGTGCGATCACTGCTTGGAACCTCTCTGGCGGTCTGGATCTGTCCAGACAGCCAACACTGCCATGGTTTGTGGTACAAGCAGAAGATCCTGCGTCCCCAGGGACCGCGACTCAGAACCTGCTCTGCAGGCGGCCAAGGCGGATCTCATCTGAGCTCTGCAGCCAGACTGAGGCTTCTCTCTGAGAGGGAGGTCAGGGTGCAGTCTGTTTTCCTCTAAAACTACAGAAACCATCAAAAGTGGTCAAGGCGAGAGGGAAAAAACAAGTGAAAAAACATATAAATCTCCAGAGAACAAGAGTCTGAAAAAAAAAAAAACGGTTTCCTCAGAGCCCACCCCCTTGAGTGGGACTGGAGGACTTAATTCAGGGAACACCATTGACTTAAAACCCACGTGGCAGGCCCCTCACCCAGAAAACCAACCAGGAAAGATGTTCACCATCAACCATCAACAGGAAAATCCAAATAAAATATCTCCATGAGATATTAACTCACACTATCAGATTGGCTAACAGCACCAGCACAAGAAAACGGATGTTGGGAGGATGTGGATAAAAGGCTACCCTCTTGCACTGTTGGGGAATGCAAGATGCTGAACCCACTGTAGAAAAGAGTATGACTGTTCCTCAAAGCGTTAAATATAGAACTACATTATGATCCAGCAATCACACTACTGTGTGTTTACCCAATGAACATGAGAACAATAACTCAAAAGGATACATGTGCCCCTATGTTTTTTTGCAACATTATTTACAGTATTACAATATGGAGGCAATCCAAGGATCTCTTGATAAATTGATAAATGAGATGATACATGTACACACACACACACACACACACACACACACACACACACAGTGGGAAATTACTCATCCATAAAAAAACGAAATCTTGCCATTTGCAGACACATGGATGGAGCTAGAGAGTACTGTCCTAAGTGAAATCCATCAGTCGGAGAAAGACAAATGCCTTGTGATGTCACTCTTACATGGAATTTAAGAAATAAATATACATAAATAAAGGAGAAAGAAGATACAAAGCAAAATGCTGAATCTGTGGTTACCATAGTGGAAGTGGATGGAGGGATGAGTGAAATGGATGATGGGGACTAAGAGTACACTTTTCTTGATGACAGCTGAGTAAACATAGAATCACTGAATCACTACATTGTACACCTGAAACTAATATACCACTGTATGTTAACTCTACCTGAATTAAAATAAACAATAAAAGAGTTTTTCTTTCAGTAAACTATTTGAAAAATCTTTTGCTGTGCAATGTTCATAAGACATACTTGTGAGAGTATAACTGTACAATAATTATTCACTCTATGCTTGGAATTCAAATTACACTGAATTCTTATACTTCTCCTGTTAACTGTAACAGGGTGAGGACCTATGATTTCAAGAGTGTAAGTAGAGACGGATGTCACTTCACTGTCCAGAAATCTATTATTGTTTCTGTTTTCATGTGAGATTGTCATACAGTATGAGACAGATTTCAGAGCAGGTTTGTTATGCATCCTGGATCTCTAATTCAGTGGTCATTACCTAAATCTGTTTGGATGGTAAGTTCCTATGGATGGGCTTCCTTCCAAGCACATACCTGGAAGACAAATGTGGGTGGGCTGGGTGTGGGACAGGAAGAGTACCAAGTACATAAAAGGGTTGGATCCTTCCCCTGATCTATGAATGGCCATGGGAGTGGGTATGGGAGGCAGAAGCAACAGGAAACCGCTAAGGTCACCAGCTGAAAGCAGGGTGTCTGGGTCAAGTGATCTTGAGACGCAGGGCTTGAAGTCTGTTTTGAGCTACCTCTGGGTGGAAAAGGAGGAAGGGAAAAGAAGGAGAAATTGCCTGCACCTGTCCCATACCAGCTTCCCACCACTACTGGTACACATCAGTCTACACAGCAGACACCGCCTGGGCTAAAGATGGGCTGTCTTGGATCCCTCAGCCCTCAGTGGGACAGATGGCTCCAGGGCTCAGGGACATGCTGAGGGAGATGGGAAGGAAGGCTGCCTCTCCCAGGTCATCCCCTCCTTGAGCAGGCAGACCTCCAGGACTGCTAAAAACCCACTGGCAGTTTTTTTTAAAGATTTTATTTATTAATTTGGCAGGCAGAAATCACAAGTAGGCAGATAGGCAGGAAGAGAGAGAGAGGAGGAAGCAGGCTCCACACTGAGCATGGAGCCCGATGCAGGGCTTGAGCCCAGGACCCTGGCTTCAACCCACTGAGCCACCCAGGTGCCTCCCCACTGGCAGTTTTGAAAGATATGCCATAAATGAACTAAGGCATTGAAAAATATAAAACAATATTCGTTTTTAAGTTCAGAGCTGTCAGCTCATGAAGTGAGAAGATCTTCCCTGAGGAATACTGAGGGAAGGGCAGGTCAGGTTGCAAAGAGAGATGTGGATTTCTTGATTGGGGAACTGTAGCCCCCTTCCAGGACAAGGTATTGTCCTCACCTCACAGAGGAACCATAAAAGTTAGGGTTAGGGTTAAGGTTAGGGTTAGGGAAGCCTTCAAACAAGAGATACATTCTCATTCATTCCCCCACGGAGGCCAGACCCATGCCTGGGCTCCCCAGCCTCCCGAAAAGTTGGAGGAAGATGAATGGCTACTACCCACCCCTCAACTCTGCTCCTGGAAAGCTCCCCTTCACCAGGGGCCCCGGCTGTTCCGCATCATCTTGACACATATTCCGGGCGGCCGGGACATTCCCCAAGCAAGAAAGGGCCCTCAGCCATGGGTACCAGGGTGGTCCCCAGGGCTGCCCAATGCTGGCCAATTCTCACGATCGTTCTGCACAAATCAGTATTGATTTGGCCGGTAAAAGCCTGGCGAACTCGCTTCGGGTGCCGAGAAAGGGCCCTCAGCACGGAGAACATAGCATCCACAGGGATGCCCAACGCCGGCTTACTCTGATGAGCATTCTGCTCAAGTAGATAACAATATGGGCAAAATGCTTGTGAGAATTGGCGGCCCTATTGGCTAACTCACTTTAGGCGCACCAGGTCTACAGGGTTGATCTTAAGCCTCAACTAAGGCTTCCGGGTGGGTCACTACAGTGTCGGCATATAGGTGCTGCCCTGCCCCTACCACCTAACCCTAACCCTAGTTTGGGTGTTCAAGCTTCCATATTCAGAGGACTGGCTCCCTAGACTTTGAGACTAGGGACCCCATATTCCCAACACAGGACTCTGGCAGCCACCCATGAGGAAATTAGACCCCGTGGCCCTGTGCAAAACCCTCCTGGCTAGAGTAACTTCCATGCCTCCTAAAGACACCCACAGCTTACAAGGACACAAACACCACAATCCTGGAGCCTGATGGGCCACCAGAGCAATGCCCTCAACTCAGCCATCTGGAGATCCTGGGTCTGCACTGGCATATCAGGCCTGCCATTCTCCAAGGACCAAACCCTAACCCTACTTCGGTGTTCAGGCTCTGGACCCCAGAGGTCTAAAACCCAAACGCTCCCATGGATGGGAGCATCAGATTGATGGCCTTACTCAGACCCTTAGTCAGGAGGAGACCATTTCATTTTGTGCTCTCTAACACCCTCAGAGCCCTAGAACTCGGCATGCTCCCCTGAGGCCATTTCTGCCATCTTTGATCCTCCAGACCAAAGACTGAGGAGCCTCCTGATTCCCGCCCTCAACTCTGCCCTTGGATGTGTCGATATCTGTGCTGGCAGATCCGACCTGCCTTGTCTCTAAGACATAACAGTAACCCTATCCCTAAGCCAAACCCTAATACTAACCCTAGCCCAGGTTGTGTGTTCCACTGTCAATCCTCCAATGCCTGGTCCCCAAAGCCCCGAGATGGGGGACCCCTGAGCTGCACACCATCATTGCACCTGATCCCAGGAGGACACACTGCCATTTGGAAATGTGCTGAACCCACGGAGCAGAAGAAACCTGCATGGCTTCTTGAGGCCATCCCCACTTCTGGCGGCCCCAAGGAAAAGGAACCAAGTCTCACGGTCCTGTAGACATGCGCCCCCAACTCAGGCATCGAGCTGGGTCACCACAGCACTGGCAGGTAGGGGATGACATACCGCTATGACTTAACCCTAAACTTCATTTGCATATTCTGGCTTCCCACCCCAGAGGTCTGGCTCCCTAGCCCTCCAGACTGGGGACCCCGTATTCCCAATGCAGGAATCTGGCTGCCAACCCCGAGAAAACTGGACCCCATGGCCCTGTGCAGGACCTCCTGTGCTGGAGATAACTCCATGCCCCTAAAGTATTCCCACCTTCCGAGGACCCACACACCACAATCCCAGAGCCTGATGGACCACCAGACCAATGTCCTCAACTCAGCCCTCCAGAGAGCTTGAGTCTGCACTGGCCCATCAGGCCTGCTGTTCTCCCAGGACCAAACCCTAACCCTAGGTTGAGTGCTCAGGACCAGGACCCCGAGACATGACACCCAATCCCTTCCATGGATGGGAGCATCAGACTGATACCCATATTTAGAGTCTCAGACAGAAGGAGACCATTTCATTTGGTGCTCTCTAACACCCTCAGAGCCCTAGAAACCAGCATGCTCCCCTGATGCCATTCCCGCCATCTTTGCCCCTCCAAGCCAAAAACCCATGGCCTGAGGAGGCTCCTGCATCCCGTCCTGAACTCAGTGCTTGTGTGACCCTATATCTGTGTTTCCAGATCCGACATGCCTTGTCCCTAAGACATAGTAATTACCATAAGCCTAACTGTAACCCTAATCCCTAACTCTAACCCTAATCTTAAACCTTAACCCCACCCTATCCCTAACTCTGACTCTAAACCTAACCTTTTTCCCTAAGACATAACCCTAACCCTTGTCCCTAAGACATAACACTAACCCTAACCCCTAACCCTAACCATATCCCTAACCTATATCCCTAACTCTAACCCTCCACACAGGGGATTCAACATCCACACCAGGAGACTCTGCCTGCCCTCCAGAAAGAAAGATGCATGAGCACCTACACACACTCGCATCATCTGCAGCACCCCGGACATAATGCCGGATTCTGCCACAAGCCAGATGCATGTCCACTCAGCCCCGAGGGAGCCCACCTCAATACCAGCATATCAGAGCTTCCATGCCAATAGTCCTTAATCCTAACCCTAGGTTGTGTGTACAGGCTTCCGTAGCCTTAGGTCTAGCCCACAAACTGGCCAGATTGGAGACGCCTGAGACTCACTCTGGCAGTCTGCCAGCTGCCTATGTTGTTATGGTGCCATTTGTAGCTAGTCAGACCTCAGAGCAGGGAATAACTTCGTGTCCCCTAAGGCAAGCCTCGGCATCTGAGCCCCTCCTGAACAAAAACGCAGATTCACACGAGCCACCTATTACCCGCCCTCAACTCAGCCCTCCATGGAGCCCACCTCAGCACTAGCAGATCAGACCTGGCATGCCCCTAGGACATAACCCTAACCCTAGTTTGGGTTTTCAGGCTTCCATTCTGAGATTCCAGGCAACAACCCCCCTGGATTAAGGAACCTTGACATACACCCTAGGACTCCACTTGCCATAGAGTAGAAACCTATGCCATTTGGAGTTCTGCTGAACCGTCAGAGGGGGAGAAACCTGTCCCTATAAAGACACTCCCACCATCTGTGGCTCCCCGGTGATAAAATCGGATTCTGCTGAGTTGATGGACACATGGCCTCAACTCAGCCCTGAGGGTACCCCACCTCAACATCAGCAGATTGGGTCACCATGTCCCTAGGCCCTTACTATTACCCCTGTTTGGGTTTTCGGGCTTCCATCCCCAAGTCCCCTAGATTAAGGACTACTGAGCTACACCACAGGACTCCACCTGCCACACGGGAGGAAACCTTGTGGTTTGGAGCTGCACCAAATCCTCAGACCTGGAGAAACCCGTAAGCCCCCCTAACGCCATCCCTACCATGAGTCACCCCCATGGCCATAAAACCGGATTCTGCTGTGATACCGTATCTATGCCCTCAACTCAGCCCTTATAGGAGCCCACATCAGCACCAGCACATCGGGCCTGCCATGTCCTTAGCCCTTAACCCTAACCCTAGGTAGGGTGTACAGGCTTTCATGCTCAGATGCCTGTCCCCCAAGCCCACCAGATTGGCCACTTCTGAGATTCATGCCGGTATAGATTAAGGATGCCTCAGTGACACCCCAGGATTGCGTCCACCACACAGGAGGAAACCATGCCATTTGGAGCTCTGCAGAACCCTCAGGGTTTGAGAAAACTCCATGCAACCCTGAGTTCACCCCCAGGGCACAAAGTTGGAGTCTGACATGCCCCCTGATACCCACCCTGAAGTCATCCCACCAGGGAGCCCATCTCAGCAACAGCAGATTGAGCATGCCATGCCCCTAGGACCTTAGCATAACTCTAGTTCCTGAATTCAGGCTTCCTGAATTCATGCTCCCCAAAGAGGCCTGGTCCCCAAACTCCCCAGATTCAGGACCCCTCTGTAACAAGCCAGAAACCTGACCGCCATGCAGGGGGAAGCCATGTCATTTGGAGCTCCATAGTTCCCTCAGAGAGGGAGAAACCAGCATGCCCCTCTAAAGCCACCCCCACCATCGGCCATCCCTCTGGCCAGAAACCCTGACTCTTCTACGTTGCAGGACACATAGCCTCAACTCAATCCCGAGGGTATCCCACCTAAGTGTCAGCAGATCAGGCCTGCCATGCCCCAAGGCCATGACCCTAACTCTTGGTTGCATTTTCAAGCTTCCTTCCCCAGAGGCCTGTCCCCAGAGCCCACTAGATTGGTAACCTTGGACCCACATTGTAGGAGTTCACCTGCCACCCAGCAGGAAACTAGTCCCTTTGGATCTGTGCAGAACCCTCAGAGCCAGAGAAACCTGCATGCCCCCATGAGGACCCCTGCTTGTTCTGCAGCCCCCTGCCTACAAACCCAGAGCCTGATGCACCACCCGACCCCCATCATAAACTCAGATCCTTGGGGAACTCACCTCATCACCAACATTTCGGGCCCACCATGCTACTAGCTCAGCTCTCCTCAAAGAACCCTGTCCGCTCTAGGCAGACCTGGAACTCCCCTGTCTGCGGCAAAGCTCTGGGACCCCCCCCTCCTCCTTCTCAATTTACACTGTCCCAGGCATTCATGAGAAAGGGGAAAGCTACCTCCTGAAGGCTTAATACCTCCTTTCCTCTTCTGCCATATTTTTCTCCAATTACCTTTGTACCTGGGCAGACTGGAAGGAACATATCTATGGAACATGAACATGCTCTGACATCTGAATCTTCCTGGAAGCTTTTTGAGGGCGCCGTATGCAAACAGAAACTAGTGTATCATACAACAGTGTGTTGGAAAGTGATCATTGACAGAACAGTAGAGCAAAAATCCCTCCATATTTACCTCACTCCTCATGAAGTAGAACATGGTGTCCTTTTTTCCTTCCTTGACTTCCATTCCAATTTGTTTCCATGCAGTGTTCATTCCTTTGCTTCAAGGGTAGGATTTTGTGATTCCCCACCTGCATAGAACACCCAGAGCTCATCACAGCAAGTACTCTCCCTAATAGTTGTCACCCATTTAACCCTTCCACCCACACCCCTGTCCTCTAGCAACGATCAGTTTGTGCTCTAAGTTTGAGTGTGTTTCTTCATTGGCCTTCTCCCCTCACTATGTTCATCTGTTTTCGTTCTGAAAATCTACAGAATCCAAGTTACAGGCTATTGGTCTTTTCTTACTGATTTTACTTAGCTAAATCCACTGTAGATCCATCCACATCCTTACAGATATTAAGATTTCGTCCTTTTTGAACCTGGCTCTTATTCCTTTAAGAAGATGTGGGAGACAATGTTTATAGCACCAATGGCCATGGTCGCCTAACTGTGGAAAGAACCAAGATGCCCTTCAACAGACAAATGGATAAGGAAGATGTGGTCCATGTACACTATGGAGTATTATGCCTCCATCAGAAAGGATGAATACCCAACTTTTGTAGCAGCATGGACGGGACGGGAAGAGATTATGCTGAATGAAGTAAGTCAGGCAGAGAGAGTCAACTATCATATGGTTTCACTTATTTGTGGATCATAACAAATAGCATGGAGGACAAGGAGAGTTAGAGAGGAGAAGGGAGTTGGGAAAAATTGGAAGAGGAGGTGAACCATGAGAGACTATGGACTCTGAAAAACAATCTGAGTGAAGGGACGGGGGTGGGAGTTTGGGGGAACCAGGTGGTGGGTATTGGAGAGGGCACGGATTGCATGGAGCAATGGGTGTGGTGCAAAATCAATAAATACTGTTATTCTAAAAAAAATTAATTAATTAAAAAAAAGAAGAAGATGATGTGAGTGAATGAATACACACACACACACACACACACACATATATATATATATATATATATATATATATATAATCACTCATCAGTGAATGGACATTTGGACTCCCTCCATTGTTTTACTATGGTTGATAATGTGCTGTGGTTGATAATGTTACTATCGTTGATAATGCTGCTGTAAATATCACGGTGCTTGTACCACACCGAATGTACATTTTTGTGCCCTTTAAGCAAATACCTAGGAGGACAATTGCTGGATCCTAGTGTTGTTCTGTTCTTAGGTTTTGGAGGACACACCATTTTCTTTTCCAGAGTGGCTGCAACAACCCACATGCCCACCAACAGTGTAGGAGCGTTCCATTTTAGGGTGGTTTTTTTTTAGATTTTATTTATTTATTTGACAGAGAGAGATCAGAAGTAGGCAGAGAAGCAGGCAGAGAGAGAGAGAGCATGAAGCAGGCTCCCTGCCGAGCAGAGAGATTAAGGCAGGGTTCCATCAGAGGAACCTAGGATCATGACCTGATCCAAAGGAAGGTGCTTAACCCACTGAGCCACCCAGGTGCTCCTGAGAATTCCACTTTAAGCAGAACATTCCCTGCCAGCCATTTCCTATGGAGGAAATGTAAAACCTGAGGGATAACCTGACTCACTGAGCATCAGGCAAGCAGCCACAGAAATTCACCCCAGGGTTCCTGACGCCAAGTCCCTTGAAGCCACCAGAATGCCTTTATTCAGGGAAATTCCCAAACACTCTCCTTCACCACCCACAGAACCCACCAACTGCACAGAAAATAGAGCATGCTCAACCATATATAGCTGTTTGAGTGAACGTAGGAAGACAAGCATCCCTTTTAAATTGTCCAAGGCTTCTTGGAATCATTTTGAATTTTCCCTCACCCCTCATTGGAACTCTTTGGATGCAAAGACCAATCCATTAGGATACATCACCTTGGACAAAGGAGAAGCCATCATCCAAGTCTCTATCTGACCCAAACATCCACCTCACTGCTAGATGAAGGAATACTTTCTATATTCAAAACGCACACCAGTCAATCTCATCTTCCCTTTCGAATCCAAGGGATTACCTAGGAAAGAGATGGTCCAAATACCTTTGTAATCCAGAAATAAACAGAGAAAATGATATCCCTGCCAGGTGTTCCCTGCAGAGAAACTCGGGAACTCTGGCACCCACACTAGATTGCTTACAGCTGGTCCAGTGTGCCAATTGTGAACTCCACCAGAGACAAGAGAAAAGCCCAGGAGGTTTGGGGTGAAAGAAAAGTTTTACCTCATGTCCTGGCATGGATGTGACATTGTGCCCCACCGGCCTGCTGTTTTCTCTGAATGCTTACGTCCTGGGACAAGCTGCATGACTGACTCAGATGCTGATTTTCAAAGTTCAGGTCTTGTGGAGCCAGAGTGAAGAAGGGTTGTCAGGTGTGGATAAGCAGGAGTCTTCCACCTAGTCTTCACACCTGCTCCAATTCCTGGGAGAAGGAGAGACATATGCTTATTTCTTTTTTTTTTAAGATTTTATTTATTTATTTGACAGAGAGAAATCACAAGTAGATGGAGAGGCAGGCAGAGAGAGAGAGAGGGAAGCAGGCTCTCTCCTGAGCACAGAGCCCAATGCGGGACTCGATCCCAGGACTCTGAGATCATGACCTGAGCCGAAGGCAGCGGCTTAACCCACTGAACCACCCAGGCGCCCCCATATGCTTATTTCTTAAGTGGTCATCCAATTCCTTCTCAAGCCGACCAATGCCCTTGTCCTTTTTGGAGAAACAAACATACTCTTCTAAACAAACACTCAACTCCTCAGTTCCAAATGCACCATGAGTCAGGTTTGGTTTCCCCCGTCTCCAGAGCCCAGCTGGGAGGACCCTCCTGAGCCATCCTGACAGCAGACTACCAGCAAACCTGGGGAAACAGGGCACAATGCTGAGTGGGGGCCAGGCTCCAGTGTTTCTTATGACCACTCTTAAGCCTGGAGAAACAGAGACTATACAGCTCACCACTCCGTCCTGCAGAAACAATCTGTAGTTCCTCAGGATTCAGGGTCTCTCACCCAGCACTTCCCCACTGCCCTCAGAGCCAGCAGGCAGCACTGACTCTTCTTCAGGTGGGTTTCCCATGGCAGCTCGCCACTGCCTCCAGTGGTCGCAAGCAGCATTGCCACCCCTACCGTGCTCTCTAGCACCACAGCTCACTCACCACCTCCAGTGGCATGAACTGGCACTCTTGGGCTTTCCACAGACTCCTAAAGCAGCCCCCAAACCCTCCACAGGTGTAAAACCACACTGGCACTGTCCCTCCAGATTGGGGTCCTCTGGGCCACACCCCAGGTGTCCGCCTGCCACCCAGGAGGAAACTGTACCATTCGAAGCTGAGCAAAACCCTCAGAATGAAACAAACCCACATGACTCCCTGAGGACACCCCCAACTTCGATGGTCCCCGCAGTCACAAACTCATTCTGATGTGCTTCCTGACCCCCATGTTTGACTCAGCCCCTGGGGATCCAGCCTCAGCACCAGGAGGTAGGGCCATAATACCCATAAGCCCTAACCCAAACCCTAGGTTGTGTTTTCAGGCTTCCATGCCCAGAGACATGGCCAAAAATCCCTCCAGATTGGGAACCCCTGAGCCACAACCAAGGACTCCGCCTACCATCCATGATCTCCTGGGTGCCCTTCGGAGCTACCCAGAACCCTCAGACCAGGAGAATCCCACATGCATTCCAGAGGCCGCCATCACCTCTGATGGCCCACATCGCAACAAAACCCAGAGATTTACATACCACTTGACCCCCATCCTTGACTCAGCCCATGAAAGATCCCGCCTCAGCACTGACAGTTTGGGCCTGCCATGGCCCTAGGCCATAACCCTAATCGTACGTTGGCTTTTCAGGCTTCTGTCCCCAGAGACCTGTCCCCCAAGCCCTCCAGATTGGGGACCCCAGGGCCACACCCCATGAGTTCGCCTGCCACTCAGGAGGAAACCACACCCACGCAGAACCCTCAGAACAGAACAAACCCGCATGCTTCCCTAAGACCACCCCCACCTCCAGCGGCCCACCCGGGCACAAAACCAAGCCCCTGATGCACTACTGGACCCCTGTCCTCAACTCAGCCCCCTGGGGAACTGCTTCAGTATGGGCATATTGGACCTGTCATACTCCTAGGCCCTAATAGTAACCCTAGGGTAGTTTCTCAGGATTCTGTCCCCATAGAACTAGCCACCAATCCCTCCAGATTATGGACCCCTGAGCCACAGCCCAGGACTCCGCCTGCCACCCAGGAGGAAACCATGCTGCTTGGAGCTGTGCAAAACCCTCAGAGTGGGAGAAACCTGCATACCCTCCTTGAGACCCACCCCCACTTTTGGCTCCCCACCAGACCACAAACATGCAGACTGGTGCTCAGCTGATTCCCCCTCCCTCAACTCTGCCTGCGGGGCCCTCTCCCTTCGTGGGGGCCTTCAGGGGAGCCACATGGGCCCTACCCATGTTCCCAGATGGCCACGTCAACACTGAGTGAGAAAGAGCTCTAGATTGCATATGCCAGCATGGCCTGAATCACTGCCAAATGCTGGCCAATACTCACAGCTTTCTGCCCAAATCTATATCAATTTGGGCAGAAAAAAAAGGTCAGATTTAGCCAGAAAAACCCAGTGAACTTGCATTTATCAGCATGGGCTCTCAGGTCCACTGCCTGAGCCTGGCCTGGGGCCCCAATATTTGCAATCCTAGCCCTGAAAAAAAGCCCCCTGTGAGGTAGGTGCACGTGATGCCAACCACTCCCGCTCCCTTTGAGGTGCGGGCCCTGGCACTGGCAGATCACATCTGCGATGCCCCTAGGCCCTTGCCTTAAACCTAGGTTGGGTTTTCAGGTTTCCTTCTCCAGTGGTCAGTAGCCTGAGTCCTCCACACCAGGGACCTCAGAGCCACACTGCAGGAGTACACCTGCCCCCAGGAGGAAACCGGGTCGTTAGGAGCTGTGGGAGTGGGAGAAGGGGAGAAACCTGCATGCCCTCCCCAGTCCACCCCCACCCTTGACTCACCACTGGGCTGCAAAAACAGAGGCTGAGTAGCTTTTCAGGCTTCTGTCCCCAGAGACCTGGCCCATGAGCCCTCCAGATTGCAGACCCCTGAGCCACACCCCAAGACTCTGCCTGCCACCCAGGAGGAAACTGTACCTTTTGGAGCCTCCCAAAACCCTCAGAGCAGGAGAAACCTTCATGTCCCCCCAAGGCCACCACAACCTTCGGCGCCCAGCTGAGCCACAAACATGGAGCCTGATGCTCAGCCAGAACCCCTGCCTCAACTCTGTCCACAGAAAATCCTCTATGTGGGGGCCCTCTAGGGAGTCTCATGGTCCTGGCCCATGTTTCCAAGATGTCCACTATAAGCACCTAGTGAGAAATTGCTCTAGACTGCGGGTGCCAGTGTGGCCTGAATTGCCACACAACAACAACCATTTCTCATGATCTCTCTGCCAAATTGATATCGACTTGAACAGAAAGCTTGTGAGAATTGGCTGGAAAACCCCCAGCAAACTTGCTGCCAGTGACTCGGAGCCAGAGGGCAACCGCCTGGGTCTGGCATGGGGTCTGGAGTAGTGCAACCCGAACCCCGCAAGAAAGCCAACTAAGAGCCAGGTGCACATATGCCCAACCATTCCGGCTACTCAGTCCCCTGGTGTGCGCACCCTGGTGCTGGCAGATCAGGCCTGCCATGCCCCCAGACCCTCAACCTAATGCTCAGTTGGGTTTTCAGGCTTCCATCCCCAGGGGCCTGTCCCCTGAGCCTTCCAGATTAGGGATACCAAAAACACACCCCAAGAGACCGCCTGCCACCCAGAAGGACAGCCGTGCCTTTTGGAGCTGTGTATAACACTCAGACAGGGAGAAACCTGCATTCCAACCTGAGGAAACACCCACCTGTGGCAGCCCCCTGGCCACAAAACCCGGCGCCTGATGTACCGCCTAACCACCATCCTCAATTCACCCTCTAGAGAGTCTCACCATAGCTTGGTTTTTCCGGCTTCTGTTCCCAGAGACCTGGGCCCCCATGCCCTCCAGATTCCGGACCCCTGAACCACACCCCAGGACTCCACTGCCACCCAGGATGAAACTGCTGTTCAGAGCCGCCCAAAACCCTCAGAGTGAGAGAAAACCTGCATGCCCTTCTAAGGCCACGCACATCCATCGTCCCACCAGGCCACAAACAAAAAGGGTGATGCTCAGCCTTACCCCTCCCTCAACTCTGCTCCTGGGATGCTCCCCTGGTGGGGCTACTCGGTGGAGCCACGTTGGACCAGCCCGTGCTCCCACATGGCCGTGAAATGCACCTAGTGAGAAAGTGCTCTAGACCAAGCCACACGTGCAGCCCATAAAGCCGCCCATGCTGGCCAATTCTCATAAGCTTTATGCACAAATCAATATTAATTTGGGCAGAAAAATTGTCATAATTGTCAGGAAAATGCCAAGAGACCTTGTTTGGGCAACTAGGCTGTGGCAGAGGCCTGGGCCAGAGTCCCGATTGGTTGCAGACCAAACCCTGAGAGAAAGCTCTCTGCGAGGCAGGTGCATGTGGGTCAACCTCTCCTGCTACTCAGCCCCCTGGGATGCCCCCGGTGGCACTGGCAGATCAGATCTGTCATGCCCCTAGGCCCTGGACCCATAGATTAGTTTGGTTTTCAGACTTTCATCCCCAGGAGCCTGTCCTCTGAGCCCTCAAGATTGGGGACCCCAGAGCCACATCCCAGGAGTACACCTGCCATCCAGGAGGAAACCATGCCATTCATAGCTGTGCAAAACCCTCAGAGCAGCAGATACCTGCATATCCCCCTGAAACCACCCTCACCATCAGCATCCCAATGGGCAACAAACACAGAGGGTGACACTCAGCCAGACACCCTCCCTCAGCTCTACCCCTGGAAAGTTCTGGTGCACGGGGGCCCTCAGGGGAGCCGGGTGGGCCTGGCCCATGTTCCTGGATGGCCGAGACACCCACCTAGCTAGAAAGAGCTGTAGAGCGGGTGCCACCATGGCCCAACTCGCTGCCCAACCACAATATCAATTTGGGCAGAAAGCTTATAAGAATTGGACAAAAAAAACCCAGGAGCTCGCTTCTGGTGTCATGGGCCCACAGCGCTGCGCCTGGGCCTGGTCCAGGTTCCTGAATGTCGCAGCCTGAACCCTAAGAGATAGCCCTCTTTGAGCCAGGCATATGGGTGGCCAATCCCTCCTGCTAGTCACTTCCCTGGGGCGCCTACCCTGGCGCTGGCAGTTCAGGCCTGCCAGGCCCCTAAGCCCTCGTACTAACCCTCAGTTTGCTTTTGACACTTCCATCTCCAGGGGACTGTCCCCCAAGCCCTCAAGATGGAGGATATCTGAGCCACACTGCAGAAGTCTACCTGGCACCCAGGAAGAAACCATGCTATTCAGAGTTGCTCAGAACCCTCAGACTGGGGGTAAAACCACATGCTTCCCTGAGTCCACCCCTACATGTGGGGACCCCTCAGTCACAAAACACAGAGCTTGACATACCGCTGGTCACCCATCCTTGATTCAGCCAATTGGGGATCCTGCCTCAGTGCCAAAAGATCGCGCCTGTCATGCTCCTAGGCCCTAACCCTAACCCTAGTTTGGCTTTTTAGGCTTCCATCCCCAGAGACCTGTCCCCCAAGCCCCCCAGATTGGGAAGTCCTGAGCCACAACCCAGGGCTCCTCCTGCCACCGAGGAGGAAACTGTGCTATTCAGAGCTGCACAAAACCCACAGAGCAGAAGAAACCTCCATGACTCCCTGAGGCAACCCCAACATTCATTGCCCCATGGGGCCACAAACATGGAGGCTGATGTTCAGCAAGACACCCTGATTCAGCCCAGCCCCCAGAAAGCTCCACTTGATGGGGGCCCTTGGGGGAGCCACGTGAGCCCAGCCAGTGTTCCCGGATGGCCAGGACACACACCTAGGGAGAAACTGCTCTAGACCATGGGCGCCAGCACAGCGCAAATCACCACCCAACACTGGCCAACTCTCATAAGCTTTCTACTCAGATCAATATTGATTTAGGAAGAAAACCCATGAGAATTGTTCAGAAAACCCCCAGTGAACTATCTGGCAGTGCTGCAGGCCACTGCCTGTGCCTGCCCTTGAATCCCGAGTGGTCGTGTCACAAACCCTGTGATATAGCCCTCTATGAGCCAGGGCCTTGCACAGCCTACTACTCCTGTTATTCAGTCCTGTGGGGTGCCTGCCCCAGGGCTGTTGGATTGGGCTTGCCAGGGCCCAGGCCCTCACCTTAAGCCTCCTTTGGATTTTTAGGCTTCAGACCCTGGGATCTCTCCCCTGAGCACTCCAGATTGGGGGCCCCTGAGCCACACTGTAGGAGTCCACCTGCCACCCTGAAGGATACCGTGGCCTTCAGAGCTGTGCAGAACCCTCAGACTGGGAGAAAGTCGCATGCAACCCTGAGGCCACCCTTAGCTTTGGTGGCCCGCCCCATCCATAAAACCTGGAGTCTGACACGCCGCTTTACCCGCATCCTCAACACACACCCCCCTCTGGGGATCCCGCCTCAGAGTTGGCTGATCAGGCCTGTCATTCTCCTAGGCCCTAACGGTAACCATAAGGTGAGCTCTCAGGCTCCTGTCCCCATAGAACTGACCCCTAATCCCTCCAGATTAAGGACACCTGAGCCACAACCCAGGCCTCCGCCTGCCACCAGGAGGAAACCATGCAATTACAACCTGACCAAAAGCCTCAGAGCAGGAGAAACCTGCATGCCCCACCCACGAGGCCATCCCCCACTTTCAGCACTCGAGTGGGTCACAAACACGGTGGCTGACCCTCAGCTGTACCCCTTCCCTCAAGCTAGACTCTGACTTCCCGCCTGACCCTTTTCTTTGTCTCAGCCCCCCAATGAACCCGCCTCAGTGCCAGAAGATTGGGCCTGCCATTCCTCCTGGCCCTAACCCTAAACCTAGTTTGCGTTTTCATGCTTCCAACCAAAAACTCCTGGCCCCGACACCCCACAGATTAAGGACACCCGAGTGAAACATCAGGACTGCACCCACCACACGGAAGGAAGCCATGCCATTGTAGCTTCGCAGTACCCTCAGACAAGGAGAAACCTGCATGTCACCCAGAGGCTACCCCCAGCTTCTACAGCCCCTGGACACAAACCCAGGCTCTGTCATGCTTCCTGATGCCCGCCCCCAAGTCAGCCCAGCTGACTTGAGAGCCTACCTCCTCATCAGAACATCAGGCCTGCCATGCCCAGGGCCCTAAACCGAACCCTAGGTGTGGTTTATAGGTTTCCATGCCCAGAGGCCTGGCCCCTCGGCCCACCAGATTGGGGACCCTTGAGACTCAACCCCAGGACTCCACCAGCTGCCCAGAGAAAAACGTGTCCCTTTGGAGTTGTCCAGAACCCTCAGAGCAGGAGACACCTGCATGTCGCCCGAGGCACCCTCAGCTTCTGCGGCACCCCTGGACACAAACCCAGAGTCTAACATGTCACCTGATGCCCACCTTCAACTCAGCCCACCATGGAGCCTGCCTCAACACTGGCAGATCAGATTTGCCATACCCCTAGGCCCTAAACCTAACTCTAAGTTGCATTTTCAGGCTTCCTTCCCCAGGGGTCTGTCCCCCAAGACGTCTAGATTGGGAGCCCTGGAGCTACACTGTAGGAGTCTGCTTGCCACCCAGCAGGAAACCAGTCTCTTTGGAACTGTGCAGAACCCTCAGAGCTGGAGAAACCTGCATGCCCACATGAGAACTCCCCCACATTGTGCAGCTCCCTAGTTACAAACCCGGAGCCTGATGTACAGCCTGACCCCCATCATCGATTCAGCCCCTTGGGGAAATCACCTCAGCACCAGCAGTTCTGGCCTGCCATGCTAATAGCTTGTCTCTCCTCGGCAAACCCATAAGCTCTAGCCATAGCTAGAATTCCCCTGTCTGGGGCAAAGCTCAGGGATCCCCCATCCTTCTTCTTAATTTACACTCATCCAGGCATTCATGAGAAAGGGGAAGGCTACCTCCTGAAAGTTTAACACCTCCTTACCTCTTCTGCCATATTTGTTTCCACTTACCTTTGTACCTGGGCATACTGGAAGGAACATATCAATGGATCATGGATATGCTCTGACATCTGAATCTTTCTGCAAGCTTTCTGAGGTCTCCTTATGGAAACAGAAACTAGTGTATTGTACCATACCATGTTTGGAAATGATCATTAGTAGAACAGGACAGCGATAACCCCTCCATTTTTACCCCACTCCTCATGAAGTAGAACATGGTCTTCTCTCCTTCCTTGACTTCCATTCCAATTTGTTTCCATGCACTGTTCATTCTTTTGCTTCAGGGGTAGGATTTTGTGATTTCTCACCTGCATAGAACACCCAGACCTCATCGCAACAAGTACTCTCCCTAATAGCCGTCACCCATTTAACCCTTCCTGCCAACACCCCTGCCCTCTAGCAACCCTCAGTTTGTGCTCTAAGGCTGACACTGCTCACTCATTGTCCTATATTTCTCCCCTCACTATGTTCATCTGTTTTCTTTCTGAAATTCCATAGGAGTCAAATCATAGGCCATTGGTCTTTTCTTACTGGTTTTGCTTACTTTAATCCACGCTAGATCCTTCCATATTCTTGCTGATGGCAAGATCTCATTATTTTTGAGGCTGGCTCCTATGCTCTTGGATAGTTAGATAGATAGACAGATCAATCTCTCACATCTTCTTTCTCCATTCATCAGAAAATGGACAGATGGACTCCCTACTTTGTTTTGATATTTTTGATAATACTGCTATAAACATCATGGTGATTTTACCCCATTGAATGTGCACTTTTGTGTCCTTTGGATAAATACTTAGGAGTTCAATTTCTGGGTACTAGTGTTGTTCAGATTTTCGCTTTTGGAGAAAACTCCATCTTCTTTTCCAAAGAGGCTGCAAAAATCTGCATGCCCACTGACAGTGCGGGAGGGTTCTGCTTTAAGCAGAACATTACCTTCCTGCAATTCCCTAGGAGGGGATGGAAAACCTGTGGGATAACCTGACTCACCAAGTTTCAGGCAAGCAGCACCAGATATTCACCCCAGGGTTCCTGATGCCAAGCCCCTTGAAGCCACCAGGATGCCTCTATCTGGGGGAATTCCCAAAGATTCTCATTCTGACTTCACCACCCATGAACTGCAGAGAAAATACAGCTGTCCAGGTATCTATTTAGTAAAACTAGAAGGTCAGGTTTCCCTTTTAAATCATCCAAGCCTCCTTGGAATCATTTTGAATGTGCCCTCTGCCCTCACTGGAACTCTTTAGTTTAAATCACCTTTGACAAAGGAAAAGACATCATCCAAGTCACTATCTGACCTCAAACAGCCACATAACTCTAGATGCCTGCCATTCCCCCACCGCGTAGGCCCAATGGAATAAACAATGTTAGGTGAAGGAACAAATTCTATGTTCAAAACACACACCAAGTGAATCTCATCTGTGATTCATGAACTGGCATGAGTCTCCTAATCCAGCTCACAACGCCTCACAGGTCTCAAGCCACAATGGCACTGTCCCTCCAGACTGGGGGCCCCTGAGACAGACCACAGAACTAGACTTGCCACTCGGGATGAGACTGTGACTTTTGGAGATGTGCAAAACCTTCAAAGCAGTAAAAAACTGCATGCCTCCTGAGGTGACCACCACAATCAGAGCCCGCACAGGCAACAAAACCAGTGCCTGGTGTTCACTCTGACCCCCATACTCCATTCTGCCCTCATCAGTGTGAGCTCTCAGGGACCTCTGCAGGCCAAGCCCATGGTCACAGGTGGCTGCTACGTGAACCTAGCGACAAAGCAATCCAGACGTTAGGAGCACACGTGACCAAAATCACTCCACAATGCCGGCCAATTCCCACAAAAATTCTGCCCAAATCAATATCAATTTGGGCAGAAATCTCATGTGAATTGGCCAGAAACCTCCTTTGAACTTGCACCCAGAGGTGGGAGCACTCAGAGAAGCTGCCTGGATCTGGAACATTTTCCTGAGGGTTCACAGCCCAAACCATGCCAGAAAGAGCTCTAAACTCCAGAGGCACATGTGCTCGGAGTTGCCCCAGAATGCTGGCAGTCCTGGCCTCTACTCAGTCCCCTGGGAGGCCAGCCTCAGCACTGGCAGAATGGGTGTGCCATGCCCCTAGGACCTAAACCTAGCCCTAGGTTGGGTGTTCAGGCTTACATTCCCAGAGACCTGGTCCCCAAGCCCTCCAGATTGGGAACCCCAGAGCTGCACCCCAGGACTCCACTGCCACAAAGCAGGAAACATTACTGTTTTGAGCTGCAGAAAACCCTCAGATGGGGAGAAACCTTCATACCCTCCTGAGGCCACCCCCACCTTCAGCACCCAAAGGAACCACAAACATGAAGCCTCATTCTCAGCCCGAGACCCTCCCGCAACTCTACCTCCGGAAATCTCTTATCAGCTGGGGCCCGCAGGGGAGCCGTGTGGGACCAGTCCAAGTTCCTGGATGGTCATAATGAGCATCTAGGAAGAAAGCACTCTAAACAATGGGTGTGAGTGCATCCCAAATTGCCTCCCAATGCCGGCCAATTCTCATGAGCTTCTCGCTCATGATAATTAGCCAGAAAATGCCCCACTGAAATGGCTTTTGGCAGCATGGACATGCAGGGCGGCCACCTGGGCCTGGCCCATGATCTCAAGTGGTCACGGTCCAAACCCCATGAGAAAGCAGTTTAAAATCCTGGTGCATACATGGCCATACCCTCACTCTACTCATACCCCTGGAGTGCCAGTCCCAGCGATTTCAGATCAGGCCTGCCATGCCCCAGACCCTAAACCTAACACTAGGTTGGGTTTTCAGGCTTCCATCTATAGATTGAAGACTCCAGAGCCACACCCCAGGAATCCACCTGCTACCCAGATGGAAACTGTGCCATTAGAGCTGTGCCCAACCCTCAGAGCAGAAGAAATCTACATGCCTCCCTGAGGCCACGCCCACTTTCGGTGGCACCCATGGTCACCAATCCAGAGACTGAGGCCCTGCATTATGCCTTCCCTTAACTCAGCCCACCAGAGAGCCCGCCTCAGCACCAGTAGATCTGGCCTGCCATGCCCTTAGGCCCTAACCCTAACGTAGTTTGGGTTTTCAGAATTCCACCCTAAAGGCCTGGCTCCAAAGCCCCCCCAGATTAAGAACCTCGATTAACACCCCAGAATTCAGTCCACAATGTGGTTGCAAACCAGATGATTTGGAGCTGTGCCAAACTCTCAGAGTGGGAGTAACTGCACTGCCTCGTAAAGCCAACACCACCTTCGGTGGCCCCCCGGCCACAAAAACGAACTCTGACGCAATGACTGACAAATCCTCAACTTGGCCCTGAGCAGAGCATGCCTCATAAATGGCAGTTCAGGCCTGCCATGCCCCAAGGCCCTAAGCCTAAACCTAGGTGAGGTGCCAAGTTTATCATGCTCAGAGACCTGGCCCAAAACCCAGACAGACGGGGGACCCCTGAGACTCACACCAGAATTATGCCTCCCACTGAGGGCACAACTCTGCTGCTTGGAGCTGCACAGAACCCTCAGAATGGGAGATACTTCTATGACCCCATGAGGCCACCCCAGGTTCTGTGGAACCCCTTGACACAAACCTGGAATCTGATGCACCTCCAGACATGTGCCCTCAACTTAGCCCACTAGAGAACCTGCCATGGTCCTAGGCCCTAACCCTAATCCTAGTTTGGGTTTTCTGGCTTCCATCCCAAAAGACCTGGCCCCCAAACCAGCCTCATTAATGACCCCTGAGTGGTATCCCAGAATTCAGCCTCCTATGTTGTAGGAAGATGTGCCATATGAAGCTTCACAGAACCCTCAGAGAGGGAGAAACCCGCATACCCCACTAAAGTGACCCCCCCACACACACCATCTGCAGCCCCCCTGGCCACAAACCTGGATTCTGAGGCACCGCCTGACATATGCCCTCAACTCAGCCCCAAGGGGATCGTGTCTCAGTGCTGACAGATCGGGCCTGCCATGTCCCTAGGTCCTAACCCTATCCTAGGTGGGGTGTACAGGCTTCTGCACCCAGAGGCCTGGTCCTTAAGTCCAGATTAAGGATGCCTGATACTCATGCTGGGACTCTGCCTGCCACGCAGGGTACAGCTGTGCTGTTTGGAGCTGCGCTGAACCCTCAGAGCTGGAGAAACTTCCATGGACCCCTGAAGTCACTCCCAGGTTATGTGAATGCCTGGACACAAACCCAGAGGGTAACGTACTGTGTGACACCCAAATTCAACTCAGCACACCAGGGCACTTGCCTCAGCACTGGCATATCAGGTGTGCCATGCCCCTAGGCCTTAACCCTATCCCTAATTTGGGTTTTCAGGCTTCCATCCCAAGAGGCGTGACCCCAAGCCCCCAAGATTAATAACCCCTGGTGACACCCCAGGACCCTGCCCACCATACAGGAGGAAACCATGCTGTTTGGAGCTGTGCCAAATCCTGAGAGCGGGAGAAACCTGCATGCCCCACCTGAGGCCATCCCCACCTTCTGCACACCATTGGCAACAAATGCGGGGGCTGACACTCAGCCTGTCACCCAGCAGGAAACCGTGCCAATTGAAGCTGAGTAGAACCCTCAGAGTGGGAGAAACTGCATGTCCCCCTGAGCACACCCTACTCCACTGTGGTCAGCGGTCCCCTGACCACAAACCTGGACCCTGTCATGCCACCGGACCCCTGCCCTCAATTCAGCCCCCTGGGATCCCTCCTAAGTGCCAGCAAATTAGGTCTTCCATGCTCCTGGCCCTAAACTTAACGCTAGGTTGGGTTTTCAGTCTTCCTCCCCAGAGGCTGGGCCCCCTTTTCCTCCATATTTGGACCCCTGATCCCCAAACCAGGATTCCCTCTGCCACCCAAGAGGAAACTGTTCTGTTTGGAGCTGCACAGAACCCTCAGAATGGGAGAAACCTGAACAGCCCATGAAGCAACCTCCACCATCGGCCACCCATCAGGCACAAACCCAGAGTGTAATGCACCACTTGACCATGACCCTCAAATCATTGTCCTAGGCATCCTGCCTCAGCACCAGCAGATCAGGCCAGCCATGCCCCTGTGCTCTATCCCTAGCCCTAGGCTATACTTTCAGTCTTCTGTCCTCTGAGGATCCACACCAAAGCCCCACTGATGGGTTACACCTGAACTATACCAGAATATTTCGTGGCCCCGTGAGACTATCCCACTCTCAGCAACCCCCTATTCACTACCTGGATCCTAACACTCACACTGACCTACGTCCTCAACTCTGCTCCCCAGGTCGCTCCTCTCAGGGTGGCAGATTGAGCCTGACATGTCCTGAGCATTCCATTCCTAGGGGCCTGGCCCCCTGCCCCAGGCACTGGGGTCACCTTAGCCATACAACAGGACTCAGCCTAACACACAGGAGGAAAGTGTGCCATGTAGACCTCTAGAAATATTCAAAGCAGGAGAAAATGCCTGCCCATCTGAGTCCATCCCAGCAAACCACCACTTTCAGTGGCCTCTAGGCTACAAACCCTGTGCCTGACCTGAACGGGAACACTCATCTTTAATTTCTTAATTCCACACACACTGCCAGCTCCTTGGCCCTGCAATGCCCCTTGACCCTAACTCTATCCCTATGTTGGGCTCTCAGGTAACTGTCCCTTAAGGGAGGGCTCCAAAGCCCTAGGATTTGGGGATGGCTGAGCAATACGAGTGGACTCAGCCTCCCACCCAGAAGGAAATCTTTCCATAATGGACTCCAATAAGTATATAGGTCAGTAGAAATATGAAGGCCCATCTCTTTCCATCCCACGGAACTCCCACTTTCAATGGCTCATGGGTTGAAACCCTGAGCCGCACACTCACCTTAACCCATGCCCTCAACTCAGCCCTCCAGGGCACTCACCACACGGTTGGCAGTTCGAACCTTCCATGCTCCTATGTCCTAACCATAACCCTATTTGGAGTTCTGAGAGCACCATCTGTAGAGGCCTAGCTCCCAAGCACCAGGTATTGGGAACACTTGAACAACACCAGAGGATCAGCCTGCCACACAAAAGGAAATTCCCTTTTTTACTCCAGACTGGATTCAGAGCATGAGAAATCTGAATGCAAACCTGAGACAATGTCAGTGAACCTACACTTTCATGCACACTCTGAACACAATCTCTGAGCTTCATATACACCCTAAAACTCCATTTTAACTCAGACCTTGTGAAGATCTCCACAGTTCTGGATGATTGTATCTTCCAGGCTTCATGGTCTTAACCCAATGTAAGGTCTAGATATGGGTGAAAATATGAACAGACATTTCTCCAATGACGACACACATGTGACCAACAGATATATGCATAAATGTTCCACATCACATGGCTTCTGGGAAACGCAAATCTAAACCACATTAAGGTGTCCTATCACACAAGGAAGAACGTCTAAAATTAACAAGACATGAAACCACAAGTGTTGGTGATGATACAGAAAATGGGGAAGCTTCCTACACTCCTGGTAGGAATGCAATCTGTTACATCCGCTCTGGAAAACAGTACAGGGTTTCTTCAAGAAGTTAAAAGTAAAGTTACCCTAAAACACAGCAATTGCACCGCAGGGCTTTTACTACAAAAATAGAGATGTAATGAAAAGAACTGACACCTGCACCCCAGTGTTCATTGCAACAATATCCACTATACCTAAACTATGGAAAGAACCCAGATACCTATGGACAGAGGGATGGATAAAGAAGATGTGGTTCATATATTCAATGGAATATTACTCAGCCATCAGAAAGGATGATTATTTATCATCACATCAACCTGGATGGGTCTGGAAGATATTATGCTGAGTAAAATATGGCAATGAAAGAAGCACAACTATCATATGGTTTCACTCATATGTCAAATATCAGAAATAGGGCAGAGAACCATAGAAAAAGGAAAGGGAAACAGAATGAGAAGTCATCAGAGATGGGAAAAAACATAATAGTACCTAACTGTAGTAACAAAACTGAGGGTTGCTGGATTGGGGCAGGGGGTACCTGGGTGATGGGCACTAAGGAGGGCATATGATGCAATGAGCACTTGGTGTTATACACATCTGATATATTATTTAACACTACATCTGAAACTAATGATGTAGGATAGGTTAGCTAATTGAATTTAAATTTTTTAAAAAATGAAACAACTCAAAGAAACTACCTTAAAAATTTCTATGGAATCACAAAAGATACTGAAGAACCAACACAATGTTATGATGGAAAACAAAGCTTGAGGTGTCACAATTCCATATTTCAAATTATAGTACAAAGCTTCAGTCATCCTAACAGTATGGGACTGGTGCAGAAATATACACAGTGACCAAGGGAACAGAATAGAAGCTCAGACATAAACCCACAATCACGTGCCCAATTAGTCTTCTACAAAACAGGCAAAAGTATTAAAAGGGAAAAGAACAGGCTCTACAACAAATGGTTTGGGGAAAACTGGACAGCTATGCACAAAAGAATGAAATTAGACCGCTTTCCTACACCAGATGGACAAATTAACTCAAGACAGTTTCAAGACCTCCATGTGAGACCTGAAATCATAAAAATCCTACAAGAGGGCACAGAAAGTAACTTCTCTGCCATGAACCATACATTTTCTAGACATGCCTCCTAAGGCAAAGGAAACAAAAGCAAAAATAAACTACTGGAACTACATCAATATGAAAGCTTACCACACAGCAGAAGAACAATGAAAATGTAATAAATAGAAGACAGCCCACTTAATGGGAGAAGATGTTTGCGAATACCATATGCAATAATGGGGTAGTGTCCAAAATATGTAGAACTGATACAACGCAACACCCAAAAAACAAATAATACAGTTTAAAAAAATAGAAGACATGAATAGACATTTCTCCAAAGAAGAAAAACAGATGTCAACAGTCACATGAAAATATGTTCACCGTCAACCATCAACAGGAAAATCCAAATGAAAAGTTCCATGAGATACTACCTCACACTATCAGAATGGCTAACAGCACCAGCACAAGAAAACAGATGTTGGGAAGATGTGGATAAAAGGGAACCCTCTTACACTGTTGGTGGGAATGCAAGCTGCTGCAGCCACTTTAGAAAACAGTATGACTGTTCCTCAAAACGTTAAATATAGAACTTCATTGTGATCCAGCAATCACACTACCGGGTGTTTACCCGAAGAATATGAGAACAATAACTCAAAAGGATACATGAGCCCCTATATTTCTTGCAACATTATTTACAATATTACAATATGGAAGCAATCCAAGTATTTCTTGATAATTTGATTAATGAGATGATATATGTATACACACACACACACACACACAGTGGGAAATTACTCAGCCATAAAAAGAATGAGATCTTGCCATTTGCAGACACATGGATGGAGCTAGAGAGTACTGTCCTAAGTGAAACTCATCAGTTGGAGCAAGACAAATGCCTTTCAATGTCACTCTTACATGGAATATAAGAAACGAATATACATAAATAAAGGAGAAAGAAGATACAAAGCAAAATACCGACTCTGTGGTTACCAGAGTGGAAGTGGATGGAGGTATGAGTGAAATGGATGACGGGGACTAAGAGTACACTTTTCTTGATATCCGTTGAGTAATACATAGAATCACCGAATCACTACATTTTACACATGAAACTAATATACCACTCTATGTTCACTCTACCTGAATTAAAATAAACAATAAAAAAGTTCTTTTATTTCAGTAAACTATTTGGAAAAACTTTTGCTATGCAATGTTCATAAGACTTACTTGTGAGAGTATTTACTGTACAATAATTATTCACTCTATGCTTGGAATTCAAATTTCACTGAATTCTTATACTTTTCCTGTTAATGGTAGCCCACAGGAGCCACGGTCCCTTTCCATCCAGGGTCAGCACCTATGCTTTCAAGAGTGTAAGTAGAGACGGATGTCACTTCACTGTCCAGAAAGCTATTATTGTTTCTGTTTTCGTGTGAGATTGTCATAGAGTATGGGACAGCTTCCAGAGCAGGTTTGTTATGCACCCTGGATCTCTAATTCAGTGGTCATTACCTGGTTCTGTTGGCTGATAAGTTCCTGTTGATGGGCTTGCTTCCAAGCACATACCTGGAAGACAAATGTGGGTGGGCTGGGCGTGGGACCGGAGGAAGACCAAGTACAGTCAAGGGTTGGATCCCTCCCCTGATTTAGGAATGGCCATGAGAGTGGGTATGGGAGGCAGAAGCGACAGGAAACCACTAAGGTCACCAGCTGAAAGCAGGGAGCCTGGGTCATGGGATCTTGAGGTATAGGGCTTGAAGACTGTTCTGAGCTACCTCTGTGTGGGAAGGGAAGAAGGAAAAAGAAGGAGAAATTGTCTGCAACTGCGCATACCAGCTTCCCACCACTACTAATATACATCAGTCTATGCAGCTGACCCAGCCTGGGCTCAAGATGGGCTGTCTTGCGTCCCTCAACCCTCAGTGGGACAGATGGCTCCAGGGCTCAGGGACATGCTGAGGGAGATGGGAAGGAAGGCTGCCACTCCCAGGTCATCCCCTCCTTGAGCAGGCAGACCTCCAGGACTGCTAAAAACCCACTGGCAGTTTTGAAAGACATGCCATAGATGAACTAAGGCATTGAGAATTATAAAACGATATTCGTTTTTAAGTTCAGAGCTCTCAGCTCATGAAGTGAGAAGATCTTCCCTGAGGAAGACTGAGGGGAGGGGAGGTCAGGCTGAAAAGAGAGATGTGGCTTTCTTGACTGGGGACCTGCAACCTTCTTCCAGGGCAAGGTATCGTCCTCACCTCACAGAGGATCCATGGAAGTGTCCCATCAAGGGACTGACTGAGCTGCCTCTTGAGAAGGTACCCTGGCATCAGGTTACACAGGGCAGAGGAGAGGGCCAGATGGAGGGAGGGCAATACCCTGGAGGCCATGGGGCAAAAGCAGAGGCTCATGTCCATAAAGATGATGAAAAATAGGAGGCAGCAGCATCAGAGCTGGCACAGTACTCTGGTGCTACAGTGACTGGATACCTTCTGTGCCAGGTATGGTTGTCTTCAGTGGGCTCCAAACTAGTCTTGACCACAAACCTAGGAAGTGTGCACCACTACCGACCTCCTTTCCCCATGCTGTGGCTAAGAATGATGGTCACAGACCCTGGTCTATTTTTATGGAAATGGAGTGCTCCCTGGGCACACTGCCCCTCTGCTGTTGGTCCAGTGCAACCCTTGTTTTGACCAGATACTGCTGTCTACCTGTATCCACACAACTCAACAGACAGGAGGGTGTCCCTGAGTTCCACAGGACCTTATGAGACAGATTAACAGACCCCACTACCCCACCCACCACCAACACCCAGTGGGTCACTCAGGACCTCGGCTATTGTCATGGAGCTCACCATGATGTGTTTCTATCACTTTCAAAGACAGTTCTGTTCCCGTACAATACCATACATCCTGGTTGCTTACCTGGGGACATGCCATGAACCCACATGGCACCTTTCTGTTAGAGAAGGTCAACCCTGCACCTCATAGAAAATGTTCCTAATTGAGGCGCCTGGGTGGCTCAGTGGGTTAAACCTCTGCCTTCAGCTCAGGTCATGATCTCAGGAGCCTGGGATCGAGCCTCGCATTGGGCTCTCTGCTCAGCAGGGGGCCTGCTTCCCCTTCTCTCTCTACCTGCCTCTCTGCCTACTTGTGAACTCTCTCTCTGTCAAAAACATGCATGAAATCTTAAAAAAAAGAAAAGAAAATGTTTCTAACGAAGTGCAAATCCATCAGGAATACGGTGTAAACAGTGGTACACTGCCTTCATGGTAGTCAGTAATTCTAACAAGGGTTGACCACTCCCCACCATCTCACAAAATCTTCTCTAAGGTTTTATAGGCGAGATAAACACGCCAGGCAAAGTGGGTGCAAGGCAAGATTTATTAAAGGCACTCTCCTGCGAAGTTTCAGGGCTCAAGAGAAGGGGAGCCAGAAAAGTTGCTCTGGGAGGAGGTGGGCAACCTCAGGAGAGGTTCCTTGACTCCGGAAAGGGAGAGGGGGAAGTCACACTGGGAGGGAGTTGGTGGGGGTCTTTTATCTGTTTCCTGCATAAGTATCAGGTTACCTATGGAGATGTGACCTGCGCATACATCCTTTTGGTGGGAGAGGCAAGGGTGAAGGAAAAGGGGGGGGCTGGAAGACAGTGTGACCCGGAAGCAGTCATTTCCATTGTTCCTCCTGCACTCCACGAGCCTCTGGAGCCGGTGGTCATTTCTATTGTTCCTTCTGCACTCCCAGAGCCTGCCAACCCAACATTCCGACCTTTTTGTTGTAATGGGGGCAGGGACTCAGATATGGCTACCTCCTGCTGTTAAAGGGGCGTCATCATAGGGTCCTTTGTATGTGGATAGGCAGGTATAGGGATCCAGGAGGAGTTGGTTGACAGTGACCCTGGAAACCTCACGTATGCATTCCTGAATGAAGCAAAGAACACAGGGGGTGATAAGTCCTAATAGGCAGAAGATAATAATGGGACTTAGGATTGGAAGGAGCCAGGTCGTTAAGGGGGAGAGCCACCATTGAGAGGGTTTTATTACAGGGTGATGCTGGCCACCAAGGGAGTCGCAGATTTTTGTCAGGGCACTGATATTGATTTCAACTACACTGGATTCATTGATATAATAGCATCATTCTTCATTGAGGAATAAACAGGTTACTCCCTTGTCTGCAGTGAGCAGGTCCAGGGCTCGCTGGTTCTGTAGGGCTACCTGGGCCACTGAAGTAATCTGTCATTGTAGAGATGCCAAGGACTCAGCTGAGACTTCCATGGCTGTTCAGAGCTGTTCAGATAAATCTCGGGTAGCACCTATGGAGTGAGCTATGGCCCCGGTGCCCAGCCAGGTGGCCACTAGGGAAGACACCAAGGAGACCCCAATAACAAGAGGAAGAAACACAGCCCTTTTTTGTCACAGGAGGGGGGTGGAGAGGACGGCGATTTCTGCTTGGGCTGGCACCCTCCAGACTGGCAATCTGTGGTGACCAGCTGACTAGACCGTGTGGTGCCCAAGTTTCCACTAGGGAGAAGTACCACCTGAATTCAGGGTCACCTGAGGGACAGCTATGGGGGGGTGTAGAAGGAGGAGGGTGAGAAGAAGTGGTGCGGGAAATCTGCAACCATGTGGGCCCCAGGGTTTGGGAAGTCCAGCCATCCTGTTGTGGGGATGGTTTTAGAGGGGAGATGTGTACGCATGGGTGGTGTCCTAGGAATTTTGCCCCTGTGGGAGTTGTAAGAATAACAGTATGGGGGCTGGTTCACCTGGGCTGTAAGGACTTTGGGTGAAGTTCTCCTAGGAGAACTTGGTCCACAGCATTTAGGGCCTGGGGAAGTCTCCACTCGGGCTGTCAGGGGCGAGGATGGTTGAACCTGCATGAGCCCTTAGGAGGGCTCGTAAGAGGGTCTGATAAGGCATACAAGATAGGAGAGGTGGAGCAGAGGCAGGCAGGTTGTGATTGAGTAGAAAGGGCCTGCTGTACAGGAGCTCAAAGGGACTGAGACCTGATGGGTGGCTAGGGGAGGCCCTAAGGCGGGTGAGTGCAGTGAGAAAAGGGTTGGCCAAGACAGTCAGGTTTCAAGAGTGCGTTTGGTGAGTTGTTCCTTGAGGAGGCCATTGGCCCTCTTGACCTTACCCGAAGATTGGAGGTAGTAGGGGATATGGAGTTTCCAGGTGACGTTGAGGCTCTCAGAGATCTGTTGTGTGATGCTGGAGATGAAGGCCGGTCCATTATCTGATTGTAGGGTTCGAGGGAGTCCAAACCTCGGAATGATGTGCTTAATGAGAACAGCGGCAACCACCTCTGCTGTTTCCCTAGTGGTGGGGAATGCCTCGATCCAGCCTGTGAAGGTGTCCACAAGAGTTAGTAGATATCTAAATGTTTTGTGTCGAGGCATGTGATTGAAGTCAAGTTGCCAGTCCTCGCCTGGCTGATGCCCTTGGAGCTGGTGGGTGGGTCCTGGTCTGAGGAGGCCGCATTGACCGCAGGACAGGTTCAGCAGGCCTTCTGTCCCTCCTTAATGGTCTTTTGGAGGAGGGGGTGGTGAAAGAGAGGTTGGAGAAATTGGTATAGGGCCTTTGGACCGATGTGGAGAGACTGGTGGATGTCAGTAAAGAGGGTGTGGATTAGGCTGTTTGGGAGGGCAATTTTGTCCTGGACAAAATACCATCCATTGTAATCCAACCTGCCACCTAATGTTTTAGGGGCCCGAGTCTCCTCATCAGTGTACAGGGACTGTGAGGAGTGTTGAGAAACAGGAGAGGGGCTAGAGAGGAGTTTAAGGCCATCTGTCAGGCAACAGAGTCAGCCTTGTTGTTCCCCAAAGAGATGGGGTCTTTGGAGGCCTGACGGCCATGGCATTGGACAATAGCCACCTCAGTAGGGTACTTGAGAGCCTCAAGGAGTTTGGCAATAAGAGGCCCTTTGACTATGGGGGTTCCCTTGGTTGTGAGAAATCCCCTTTCTCAACAGAGGACAGAGTGAGTGTTGGTAATAAGGAGAGCATATTTGGAGTCAGTATAAAGAGTGACCCGTTGGCCCTCAGATAAGTGAAGGGCCTTGGTAAGAGCCAGGAGTTCTGCCTTTTGAGAAGTAGTCCCAATGGGCAGGGGGGCTGCTTATATGACTGCATCCAGGGTGACCACTGCATAGGTCACACATCGCCGTCCATATGGAGCTATGAGGGAGCCCAAATCCATGAACATAGTGCGATTGGGTTCAGTCAGGGGCTGGTCCCTATGTCCTGGATGGGAGGGAGAGAGTTCTTCCAGGTGTTGAGCACAGGAGTGGAGAGGAGTGGGGGTAGATGAAGGTGTCGGCAAGAGAGTGGTGGGATTTTGGCGAAGGGAGACAGAGTGTGACCTGGGGGTTTTCTATGAACAGCAGGTGGTAAACTTGGAGATGGTAAGGAGTGAGCTGTGCCAAGTATTTGTGGCTGACTCAGTCCATCAGTCTATGGGGGGAGAAGACCATGATGGGCTGTCCTAAGGTAAGTTTGAGGGCCTCCTTTGTCAGAGAAGTGGCTGCCGCTAGGGCCTTGAGGCAGTGCTGCCATCCCTGGAAAGTGACATCTAGTTCCTTGGAGAGTTAATGCGAATAAGGAGACCCTGCTGCCAAAGGCGGTCACTGATAAACTTGAGTCCTCACTGGTGGGTTGCTACTACAGGTCTGGAAATGTCCCATATCTGTGGGTCTACAGAGGGGAGACAGTCTGGGATAGAGGACGAGTCATCGGGAATTAGAGGAAGGATGAGGTGAACAGAAGTCAAGGGAGAGGGAGAGAGACAAATGGTGGCCTGAAGTTTGTGGAGGATGTCCCTGCCTAGTAAGGGAACAGGGCAGTAAGGGATAATGAGGAAGAAGTGTGAGAAGGGGAACGCATACAGGCTTCAGGTAAGGGGTTGGCTGGCCTTTGGAGTGGAGGAAGTACCATCAATTCCCATAACTGCAATGAGGAGGGATGATTAGGAGCTGAGTAAAAAGGCAGGAAAGCATGTGCCGTGTCCAATAGAAAGGAAAGGGACTTACCCACTACCTGGAGCATGACCCTGGGCTCGGCATGGGTGAGAGGGGTGTCTGAGACTGGGCTCCATCAGTCATCCAATAGGAGAAGTTGGAAGACAGAACTTACCATCTCAGGGTCTCCCCCACGTGGAGGCGCCGGGAATACCCTGAGGTTGGGGCAGTCCAATATCCAGTGGCCCATTATGCGGCATTGAGGGCACGGCCTAGTAGGCATTTTTGGATTGGGGCATTGACGGGCCCAGTATCCCTTGGCTCCACACGTGAAACAGGTCCCCAGAGGGACGCAGTTAGGTGCTCCCTTCTGTTGACCCCCAGAACCTCCCGGCCTTAGGGCTGCTACCAGGGCTTGGGTCCGCAGTTGGACCTTCGGTTGGAGTCTGGCTTGGTGCTTAAGTTCTGCCTCCTATTGGGAGTTAAAGACTTTAAATGCCATTTTCACCAGATCAAAAATGGGAGTTTGAGGGTCCTCCTCCACTTTCTTTAATTTTTGCCGAATGTCGGCGGCTGACTGAAAAATAAAGTGAGTAGCTAAAACAGTCGCCCCTGCTGGAGAGGCCAGGTCTAGGCAAGTGTATTGAGTCAGCGCCTCAGTAAGTTGGTTAAGAAACATGGCCGGGTTTTCATTGGGTTCCTGAATGATTTCCCTTCACAAACCTTCTACAACTTTCCTTTGCATTCAGGTTTTGTCTCAAAAAGCCATCTCACTTAGGACAAAATTATCTCCTTTCACTTTCAATAAAATATACTCCCATTCCTTAAATATTTCTCATATATCTTCTACTTTCCTACACACAGAGTTGCTTCCTTTATTTAGCAGAATTTTGTACTCTTAGAAACACCTTTAGTTATTAACCTCTAGTCAGTTATTAATCATGAACGGCTATAACAGAATTCTTTAGATGCCAATTTATGAATCAGTTAAGCACAAGCCATGCTTACTAACAGATTTAAATATTCTTATTTTCTTTGCTGTAAGAAGTCAAAAGCACAAAGCTATGTTCAGTAATACATTACTTGGCATTTTATCCCTTTGGAAAAGACCTAAATGTCCAACAGATTTAATCCCATTTGTCATCCAAGCAAAACTTAAAACTTTCAGGTTACCAAAGACTTTGAAAGCTATCTCAGCAATTACCCATTAAAACTTTGAGACAGACAATTAACCATCCGTTTAGTCATTTCTTTGGTAACAGATTTTAACAAATAACAAGAGCTTTATTAAACATTGATTAAAGTTTCTTATTTACTGTGGATAAATTTGTCAGAAGTTCGGATAGGAGTGGGGAGAGGGACGGGTAAACAAGGGCGCTGGTTCAGAAATCCTGAACTTAAGGGACCTTGGCCCATCTGCCTTGGTGTCTATTGAGGTTATTTAGGTCCATGAAAATCTGATAATTAAACATGACTTCTGGAGACCATTGGGACTGACTGTCTAATCAGTATTGTGGCCAAGCTACAGTATAGTAACGTCATTTTTGCAGGTCCTGGCCCAGTTCCAGGGTTTTAAGATTGTCCAACAGGCCTAAAACACGCCCGGGATGTTTTAGGGTTGAATTTGGATTGGGAGGTCCCCAAGACTCCTTGCCAGACAACCCGAGGGCAGGAGGAAGGCATCCCTTCATCCACCACTGGGTTGCAGAAAAACTGTGTCAAATACCCTAGAGGTTAGGATGTCTCCCAGCTTCTCAGAGTCACGGAGGTCACCTGGTGACCGGCGGGGTCTGCCCTGACGTGGGCGCGATTAGGGCAGGGCTTTTCAGACAGAGGCGCGGAACCCGGGGAAACTCACCATGGCTTCAGAAGTGGCGTTTGGAAAGGCAGGTCCAGGTCTGGCAAGGGAGAGGAGAGAGCCTCCTCACCAGGGTGGGAGGCTCTCAAAACCCTCCTGGGTTTTGGGCACCAAATGTAATGTTTTATAGGCGAGATAAACACGCCAGGCGAAGTGGGTGCAAGGCAAGATTTATTAAAGGCACTCTCCTGCAAAGTTTCAGGGCTCAAGAGAAGGGGAACCAGGAAAGTTGCTCCGGGAGGAGGTGGGTACCCTCTGTCAAAGTTCCTTGATTCCAGAAAGAGAGTAGGGGAAGTCACACTGGGAGGGAGTTGGCAGGGGTCTTTCATCTGTTTCCCTCATAGGTATCAGGTTACCTAAGGGGACATGACCTGGGCATACATCCTTTTGGCTGGAGAGTCAAGGGTGAAGGAAAGTGGGGGTGGAGGCTGGAAGACGGCGGGACCCGGCGGCGGTCATTTCCATTGTTCTTCCTGCACTCCTAGAACTTGCCAACCCAACACCTTCCACTGTATGGAGCTCATTCTCTGCCCTCAGAAAAAAAGCCCAGTAAACAAAACTTTATCCTGAATGTTCCCCTCACCTGCTGATTCAAATATTGTCCAACCACAATGTTATGAAACTAGAAATCAATCACAAGAAGAAAATGCGAGAGTCAAAAATATGTAGAGATTTAACAACATGGTAATAAACTACCAACAGTCAAAGAAGAAATCAAGAAATTTTAAAAGTACCTCGAGACAAAAAGAAAAACCTACAAAAATGTAAGGGACACAGCAAAATTAGTTCTAAGGGGGAAGTTCATAGAAATTCAGGTCCCCGTCAGTCCACAAGAAAGCTGTCCTGTAAACACTATAATTTTACATGATAAAGAAGTGTTAAAAAAAAACAAGCAAATCCCAAATCAGTAGGAATAACGTAATAAAACGGAATGTGAAAATCAATAATGATGACTAAAAAGACAAAAGATCAATGAAAATAAGAACTGCCTTTGTTGGAAAGATAAACAAAACTAACAAAGCCTTAGCTAGACTCACCAAGAAGGAGAGAGGTCTCAAATACAATCAGGAAAGAAAGATGATTAATTCCTGTCTCACACCAAAATCCTAGAGAACACAGGCAGCAACCTCTTCGATTTCCAACACAGCAACTTCTTTCAAGACAAGTCTCTAAAGACAAGGGAAACAGAAGCAAAAATAAACTTTCAGTACTTCATCAAGATGAAACGCTTGGAAACAATTAGCAAAACTAAACGGCAACCTGTAAAATGGGAGTAGATATTTGCAAATGCTATTAGAGTTAAAGGTCTGGTATCCAAGATTTACACAGAATTTCTCAAACTCAACACCCCAAAAAACAAAGAGTCCACTCAAGAAATGGTCAGAAGACCTAAAAAGACACTTCTCCAAAAAGACATACAGATGACTAACAGACACATGAAAACATTCTCCACATGCCTTGCAATCAGGGAAATAAAAATCAAAACCACAATGAGACACCACCTTACACCTGTTATAATGTCAAAAATTAAAAGACAGGGAACAACAAATGTTGATGAGGATGTGAAACATATTACACAACAGTGTAAGAGGGTTAAGAGGAAACCCTCTTACACTGTTGGTTGGAACGCAAGCTGGTACACTCACTCTGAAAAACAGCATGGAGTTTCCTCAAGACATTAAAAATAAAGCTACCCTATGACCCACCAATTGCACTCCTGGGTATCTACCATATGGATTTGGTAAAATGAAGAGGCACATGCACCCCAGTGTTTCTAGCAGCAATGTCCACAATAGCCAAACTGTGGAAGGAGCAGAGATGTCCTTCAACAGATTAATGTATAAAGAAGATGTGGTTCACGGGCCCCTGGGTGACTCAGTGTGTTAAGCCTCTGCCTGTGGCTCAGGTCAAGATCTCAGGTTCCTGGGATCGAGCATGCATAAAGCTTTCTACACAGTGGGGAGCTGCTTCCCCTCCTATGGCTGCCTGCCTCTCTGCCTATTTGTGATAGTTGTCTCTCTCTCTGTGTGTCAAATAAATAAACAAAATCCTTTAAAAAAAGAAGAAGAATATGTGGTTCATATATACAATGGAATATTACTCAGCCATCAGAAATGATGAATACTTACCATTTGCATTGACATGGCTGGAACTGGAGGAGATTTTGCTAAGTGAAATACATCAAGCAGAGAAAGACAGTTATCATATGGTTTCACTCATATGTGGAATATAAGGAACAGCACAGAGGATCATAGGGACAGGGTGGGAAACCTGAATTGGAAGATATCTGAGAAGGAGAAAAAACATATGAGACTCTTGACTCTGGGAAACAAATTGAGCAGCAGCAGCAGCAGGCTGCCCAGGTTTGGCCTCAGTCTTGCACATCAGGACTCAAGCACAACTAGAGCATCATGGAGAATGGAGTACTGTGTGGCCTTGGGATCTAATAGCAGGATCTGATATTTCACTTCCAAATGAAAAATGGCCTCTTCCACACAGCACAGGAAAGTGGAGGATTTCTCAGGGGTGTGGCTCTGGAAGAAGTGCTTCTGATGGTTGAATTAATAGACACCAGGTAGAGAATACCTGCTGTTCCTCATCTGAGGAAGCAAGGGGCACCTGGGCAAGAATCAATAAGGTTGCCTGTGGGTGGTTTCCCACCAACCACCCTGCTGAGCCAAGAGCATGAGAACCAAAGAGAAAATAACTTTCGTGGTACATCTGCAGTAGTAGGGCTGACCAGGTAGCAGAGCCCTATCCCTGGAGCAGTATGGCCTTCCCTCAAGAGTAATGGTCCACCACCATGGCCTCACAATCTCCCACCTGTCTCATCTGACAATGCATTCTGGCTCAGACCTGCTCACACGATGAGTTCTAAGATCCAGAGACTGCTTTCCGCCCCAGCTCAATGCTACTCACAGAGAAGCAAACTCCAGCCTCAGAAATGTATTCATCATTAGCTCTGGAATTCCCTTAGTTTGTCTACACTGGCCCACTCAGGTGTCTTATCCAAATCATTCCTCAAGTGCCCTAGGGTTCCAAGCCACTTTCAAGCTCCCCTTAGGAAGGCAGGTACTGGTCCAAGTAGAAAGACCAGCCAAGTGACTCTACATGCTGGAAACTTGGACATCATCTTCCCTGAACACCAACACTTCCAAGTCCAAGATTCAAATCTTTGCTCACTGTGCACTGAGGACCATGTTAGCATGAACACTATTTTTTCAAATCTCTTATATCCCATTCCTTCAAATCAGAAACCAGGCTCCAGTCACCACTTCCTTTTCCCTTCAGAGAAGTAAGGAAAATGATAGAATAAAACACTACATGTGTTGGGCACCTGGGTGTCTCAGTGGGTTAAGCCTCTGCCTTCAGATTAGGTCATGGTCTCAGCATCCTGGGGTTGAGCCCCGTATCAGGCTCTCTGCTCAGCAGGGAACCTGCTTCCCCCTCTCTCTGACTGCTTCTCTGCCTACTTGTGATGTCTCTCCCTCTGTGTCAAATAAAATCTTTAAACACACACACACACATGCACACACACACACACACACACACACACGCAATATGGCGGAGAAGCAACTGGTTAAGACAACATCAGGTAGCAGGAGATGGGCTACATAGCTTGTCAAAGCATTGTGAACACCTACAAATCCAACAGGAGATCAAATAGAAGAAGAGAAACAATTCTAGAAACAGAGAATCAACCACTTTATGAAAGGTAGGACCAGCAGAGAAGTGAATCCAAAGTGACAGCAAGATAGACTTGTGGTGGGAGGAGCCAGCTCCTGGCAAGTGGCAGAACAACAGAGCACAAAATCGGAACTTTTAAAAGTCTGCTCCACTGAGGGACATTGCTGCAGAGGCTAAACTGGGATGAAGTCCATGCGTGGTCAGCTTGGCCCCAGAAGGATCGGTCACAGATCCTTCTGGTCACAGAAGCATCAGGGGTGTCTGATTATGAAAGAGCTCGCAGGTATTAGAGTGGGGTAGCCAGATACAGAGACAGAGCAGAGAAGTGAGCTCTCAACTCGGGGTTACCTTAAACCGGGCACAGGCTGGGTGAGTTCCGAGTGTGGCTGGAGACCAGGGAGACGGGAGTAATTGAGCACTTTTCTCTGAGGGCGCACTGAGGAATGGGGCCCCAAGCTCTCATCTATTCTGGGCTGCAGAGACTGGGAGGCCGGCATTTACATTCCCATCCTTCAGAACTCTATAGAAAGTGTTCAGGGAAGAAAAGCTCCCGAAGATTACTTAGTCTGGACCCTGGTAAAGGCAGTGTAATTCCACCTCCGGCAAAGGCACTTGAGAATCAATACAAGAGGCCCCTCCCTCAGAAGATCAACAAGAAATCCAGCCAAGACCAAGTTCATTTACCAAGAATAACAGCAAAATTCCAGAGGAGGAGAAAGCAAAGCATAGAATTCATGGCTTTTTCCCCATGATTCTTTAGTCTTGCAGTTAATGTTTTTTTAATTTTCTTTTTTTTCTTCTGCAAATTTTTTTTTAATTTTACCCTATCTTCTTTTAATGTTAACTAGTTTATCTTAACAATGCCTTTCATTGAAAAATAATCTTTTTTAACCTTCATTATTATAGTCATATTTTATCCTTCATTGTATCTAACTTTATTTTTGTATACACATGGGGTTTTTTATTCTAAAAAAAATTTGGGGTACAATTTCTTCTAATGGATCAAAATACACTCTAAATCTATCTTGGGCTTGTTCTAGTCCCCAGCCCGAGCAAATTCTCCCCTCTTTCTTTTTCTTTTTTCTCCTAACCAACTTACTTTATCAACTCCTTTTTTTAGAAAAATTTTTTTAATCTTTATAGGCATATTCCATCCCTTCATTGTGTTTACCCTTAAATATGTTCTTCATTCTTTAAAATTTTGGGAGGTAGTTTCTTCTAAGAGACCAAAATACTCCCAAAATTAAGTAATTAAGTGGGTGACCCTGTTCTAGTCACCAGTCTAATATATATATATATATATCTGTATATTAGACTGATTAAATATATATATATATATATATATATATATATATATATATATATATATAGTCGGAGGGAGAGATATATATATATCTCCCTTCCACTATTTGGAGTCTCTTCTTAGTTAGTTAATGCACATTTTCCTGGGGTCTTTGCCACCCTTTGCCACCCTTCTTGAGATCAACAATCTCAAGAAGTGATTGAGACTTTCCTTATCTGGACAAAATGACAAGGCAGAAAAACTCATCACAAAAAAAAGAACAAGGGCAGTACCAAAGGCTGGGGACCTAATCAATACAGATATTGGTAATATGTCTGATCTAGAGTTCAGAATGACAACTCTCAAGGTTCTAGCTGTGCTCGAAAAAGGCATGGAAGATATTAGAGAAACCCTCTCTGGAGAGATAAAAGTTCTTTCTGGAGAAATGACATAACTAAAATCTAACCAAGTTGAAAACAAAAAAGCTATTAATGAGGTGCAATCAAAAATTGAGGCTCTTACTGCTAGGATAAATGAGGCAGAAGAAAAAATAGTGATATAGTAGACCAACTGACAGAGAATAAAGAAGCTGAGCAAAAGAGAGACAAACAAATACTGGACCATGAGCAGAGAATTTGAGAGTTAAGTGACACCATAAGATGAAATTATTAGAATAATTGGGATTCCAGAAGAAGAAGAAAGAGAGAGGGGAGCAGAAAGTATATTAGGGGGAATTATTATAGAGAATTTCCCTAATATGGCAAAGGGAACAAGCAAGCATCAAGAGATTCCCCCCTCAAAATCAATAAGAATAGGACCACACCCTGTCACCTAATAATAAAATTTACAAGTCTTACCAACAAAGAGAAAATCCTGAAAGCTGCCCAGGAAAAGAAGTCTGTAACACACAATTGTAAAAATATTAGATTGGCAGTGGACTTACCCACAGAGACCTGGCAGGCCAGAAATAGCTTCAAAGCACTAAACGAGAAAAACATGCAGCCAAGAATACTATATCCAGCTAGGCTATCATTGAAAATAGAAGGAAAGATAAAAATCTTCCAGGACAAACAAAAACTGAATATGCAAAGAATTTGCAAACACCTAATCAGCTGTGCGGGATATATTGAAAGGGGTCCTCTAATCAAAGAGAGAACCTAAAAGTACTAGATCATAAAGGATCAGAGACAATACACAGTAACAGTCACCTTACAGGCAATACAATGGCACAAAATTCGTATCTCTCAATAGTTAACCTGAATCTAAATGGGCTAAATGCCCCAATCAAAAGACACAGGGTATCAGAATGGATAAAAAAACAAAACCCATCAATATGCTGTCTACAAGAAACTCAATTTAGACCCAAAGACATCTCCAGATTTAAAATGAGGAGGTGGAAAACAATTTACCATGCTAATAAACATCAGAAGAAAGCTGGGGTGGCAATCCTTATAGGATATCAATTAGATTTTAGGCCAAAGACTATAATAAGAGACGAGGAAGGATACTATGTCATACTCAAAGGGTCTGTCCAACAAGAAGATCTAGCAATTCTAAATATCTATGCCCCTAACTTGGGAGCAGCCAAGTATATAAACCAATTAATAGTAACAAAATCAAAGAAACACATTGACAATAATACAATAATAGTAGGGGACGTTAACACTCCCCTCACTGAAATGGAAAGATCTTCCAGCAAAAGATCAACAAGAAAATAAAAGCCTTAAATGACACACTGGACCAAATGGAAATAACAGATCTCTTCAGAACATTTCATCCCAAAGCAACAGAATACACATTCTTCTTTAGCACACATGGAACAGTCTCCAGAATCATAAATCATGTCTCAACTGGTATCAAAAGATTGGGATCAGGGCGGCTGGGTGACTCAGTGGGCTAAGGCCTCTGCCTTCGGCTCAGGTCATGATCCCAGAGTCCTGGGATCGAAACACTCATCAGGCTCTCTGCTCAGTGGGGAGCCTGCTTCCTCCTCTCTCTCTGCCTGCCTCTCTGCCTACTTGTGATCTCTGTCTGTCAAGTAAATAAATAAATAAACTTAAAAAATTTGGGATTATTCCCTGCATATTCTCAGACCACAATGCTCTGAAGCTAGAACTCAATTACAAGAGGAAATTTGGAAAGAACACAAATACATGGAAACTAAACAGCATCATTCTAAGGAATGAATGGGCCAACCAGGAAATTAAAGAAGAATTGAAAAAATTAATGGAAACAAATGATAATGAAAACACAACAGTGCAAAATCTGTGGAACACAGCAAGGAAGTCCTGAGAGGAAAATATATAGTGATATACGCCTTTCTCAAGAAACAAGAAAGGTCTGAAATACAGAAAATAAGCCTACACCTAAAGGAGCTGGAGAAAGAACAGCAAAGGAAGCCTAAACCCAGCTTTTCTGCTAAGGTCAGGAACACATCAGGGATGTCCATTATCACCACTGCTATTCAACATAGTACTAGAAGTCCTAGCCTCAGCAGTCAGACAACAAAAAGAAATTAAAGGCATCCAAATCGACAAAGAAGACAAACAATTACTCTTTGCAGATATATGACACTCTGTGTGGAAAACGCAAAAGGCTCCACTCCAAAAATGCTAGTACTTGTACAGGAGTTCTGTAAAGTGTCAGGATATAAAATCAATGCACAGAAATCAGTTGTATTTCTTTACAACAACAGCAAGACAGAAGAAAGAGAAATTAAGAAGTCAATTCCATTTACAATTGCACCCAAAACCGTAAAATAACTAGGAATAAACCTAGCCAAAGAGGCAAAGAATCTATACTCAGAAAACTATAAAGTACTCATGAAAGAAATTAAGGAAGACACAAAGGAATGGAAAAATGTTCTATGCTCCTGGATTGGAAGAACAAATATTGTGAAAATGTCTATTACACCTAAAGCAATCTGAACATTTAATGCCATCCTTACCAAAATCCCATCCATTTCTTCAATGAAATGGAAGAAATAATGCTAAAATTTATATGGAACCACAAAAGACCTCGAATAGCCAAAGGAATATTGAAAAAGAAAGCCAAAGTTGGTGGCATCACCATTCCGGACTTCAAGCTCTATTACAAAACTGTCATCATCAAGACAGTATGGTACTGACACAAAAACAGACATACAGATCAAAGGAATAGAATAGAGAGCCCACAAGTAGACTTCCGCTCTATAGTCAACTAATCTTCAACAAGGCAGGAAAGAATGTCCAATGGAAAAAAGACAGCCTCTTCAACAAATGGTGTTGGGAAAATTGGACAGTCACATGTAGAAAAATGAAATTGGACCATTTCCTTGCACCACACATGAAAATAGACTCAGAATGGATGAAGGACTGCAAGGTAAGATAGGAATCCATCAAAGTCCTTGAGGAGAACACAGGCAAGAACCTCTTCAACCTCAGCTGCAGAAACTTCTTCCTAGGAACATCGCCAAAGGCAAGGGAAGCAAGGGCAAAGATGAACTATAGGAATTTCATCAAGTGCAAAAGCTTTTTCACAGCAAAAGAAACAGTTAACAAAACCAAAAGACAACTGACAGAATGGGAGAAGATATATGCAAACCGCTAGTATCCAAAATCTATAAAGAGCTTAGCAAACTCAACACCCAAAGAACAAATAATCCAATCAAGAAATGGGCAGAGGACATGAACAGACATTTCTGCAAAGAAGCCATCCAGATGGCCAACGGACACATGAAGAAATGCTCCAAATCACTCGGCATCAGGGAATTACAAATCAAAACCACAATGAGATACCACCTCACACCAGTCAGAATGGCTAAAATCAACAAGCCAGGAAGTGACATATGCTAGCAAGGATGCAAAGAAAGGGGAACCCTCCTACACTGTTGGTGGGATGCAAGCTGGTGCAACGACTCTGGAAAACATCATGGAATTTCCTCAAAAAGTTGAAAATAGAACTGCCCTATGACCCAACTTTTGCACTACAGGGTATTCACTCTAAAGATACAAGTCTAGTGATCCAAATGGGCATGTGCACCCGAATGTTTTTAGCAGCAATGTCCACAATAGCCAAACTATGGAAATAACCTAGATGCCCATCAACAGAAAAATGGATAAAGAAGATGTGGCACACACACACACACAATGGAATAATATTCAGCCATCAAAAGAAATGAAATCTTGCCATTTGTGACAACATGGATGGAACTAGAGAGTATTATGCTTAGTGAAATAAGTCAATCAGAGAAAGACAGCTATCATATGATCTCCCTGACATGAGTAGTGGAGATGCAACGTGGGGGTGGTTCAGTGTTCGGAAAATAATAAATGTAACATGATGGGATCGGTAGGGAGACAAACCATAAGTGACTCTTAATCTCACAAAATAAACAGGGTTTCTAGGGGGTGTCAGGAGACGGTGGTGGGGTTATGGACATCAGGGAGGGTATGTGCTATGGTGAGTGCTGTGAAGTGTGTAAACCTGGTGATTCACAGATCTGTACCCCTTGGGCTAAACTTACATTATATGTTTATATAAAAATTTTTAAAAATTAAAAAATAAAACAAAATAAATAAAAAATCCACACATACACTACACTTGCACAGCACACTTCGATCAAAATATAATTCCTTGGTCTTTCTCATATGGGCAGCCCTAAGTTACCCTTACTAATGAGAGATAACACAAGTTTAGTCATTATAAATATATATATATCTTTTTGTTTTTCCTTTTGACATTTGTATCTTGAAGACAGTGCCTACATTGCTTCCTTAAAATAACAATAATAATAATCCCATGGTCACATAAAAGTCTGGATCTTGGTAACCAGACAACATGGTTCTGGTTCAGATAAGGATGAAGACACAACCTCTTCCCAGGGAGCAAAGCCCACACACTCAGGGATCCTGACATGTCTCATGGGTGATGAGTTCCTTTGCTCCATGGAATTGTCTGAGTGCAAAGGATATAGGCACCCTTCAGGGTTCATTCTGTTTTCTTCATAAATTCCCCAGTTCAAGTCAATAGTGATTTACTGGGTCAGGTTTCAGAGACCAGGATGGTCTACCAGGTGAGGAGCAACCCCTATCTCCCCCACCCACTGTCAAGGAAGGCTAACAGGGGCTTGTGTGCCACTGGGAGCATAATGAGCCACACCCCAAGCTCCTAAACAACCTACACTCCTCCTCTGTTTCTCCCCCTCACAAAGGGCACAGCACCCTGTTACAGCTCTGAGTCTGAGCTTTAATTAAAAAAAAAAAAGTTTCTACTATCAGAAAGTGGTTCACAGAAGAGAAAAACATGAGTCCCCATGAAGGGTTTTTTAATTCCTCAAAAGATTGTTTTCCCATTGTTTAATTTAAACAGGAAATAAAAACACACATATCTCCCCTTCCACTAGCAGGTATGATTCACTGTGGTGAATTCAAGAGCAGGAAATAAGAATAATAGCCATTCTGATGACTCGCCATTTCCATAATCAAAGTTTTTTTTTTTACGATTTTATTTATTTTTCAGAGAGAGAGAGGAGCGAGAGTGAGCACAATTAGACAGAGAGGCAGGCAGAGGCAGAGGGAGAAGCAGGCTCCCTGCCGAGCAAGGAGCCCGATGTGGAACTCGATCCCAGGATGCTGGAATCATGACCTGAGCCGAAGGCAGCTGCTTATCCAACTGAGCCACCCAGGCGTCCCTTCCATAATCAAAGTTTTGAAACTTCACTGACATGCAAAGAAAGGAGCACAAACCAACATCTCGTCCTGGCAGCACAGAGCAGTCAGAATTTGAGTGACAGGGACAGACAATGAGGTTGTGTGTGTTGGGTGAGGCTGGAGGCACAGAAGAAGGTGTTCTGCCAGTTCTCCACCTGTGGCTCACTTGTCCTCATCCAGGAAACTGCCCACGGCTCTGACCTGTCACAGCCATCACACGGGAGACACAGCCACCCCCTGGAGCCAGTCCTGCCCACAACCTCTTGCAGAATGCACTCAGCTCTACTCTGGGACCCCTGTAAGCTCTACTCAGACCTGGAATTCCCCTGTCTGCCAGAAAGCTCCAGGATTCCTTCTCCTTCTTCCAAAATTACACTGGCCCAAGGCTTTCATGAGAAATGCAGAATGCTACCTAATGAATGGTTAACACCTACTTTTGCCTTCTGTCATATTTCTCTCCACTTACCTCCTACCTGGTAAATGGTCACTAAACTACCAATGGAATCTGAATGTGCTCTGTGACCTGACACTTTCATTATAGCCTTCTGAGGACTCCTTGTGCAATAAAATACCATATCTCATGACAGGAGGGTTTAAATCTATTTCTGTAAAGATTTTATTTATTTATTTAAACAGAGATCACAGATGTTCAGATGATATTTTGTAAGCAATAAATCAACAGATAAAAGGGTATTCCCTGAAATGGCCTACCTGCAGGGAAACTGAGTAACTCTTGAACCAAATCCAGAATGCTGACAAAGACATAAGTTTTACTTCGTGGCTCAACTAGAGGAAAGAGAAAAGTCCAGGAGATTTTGAGTTAATGAGAAGTTTTACCTCTACTCCTGACATGGATGTGACATTGCGCCCACTGTATCTGCTGCTTTCTCGGAACATAAATGTCCTGTGACAAGCTGCATCACTGACCCAGATTCTGGTGTTCAAAACTTCAGGTTTTCTGGAGCCAGAGCAGAGAAATGCTGTCAGGTGGGCACAAATAGGCATCTGCAATCTATGGCCTGCACATCTGTTTCAGTTCCTGGGAGAAGGGGAAACACACACTTGTTTCTTTTTTTTAAGATTTTATTTATTTATTTGACAGAGAGATTACAAGCAGTCTGGGAGGCAGACAAAGAGAGAAGAGGAAAGAGGCTCCCTGCTAATCAGAGAGCCCAATTTGAGGCTCAATCCCAGGACCGTGGGATCACAACCTCAGCGGAAGGCAGAGGCTTAACCCACTGAGCCACCCAGGTGCCCCACACACACTTTTTTCTTAAGTAGTAATTATCTTCATTAAAAGTAGACTGATGACTCTGTCTTTGTTGGAAAAGTGAGATTACTCTTCCAAATGAACACCTCAACTCACCTGTTCCTTGTACAACTTGACTGGGGTCTGGTTTACTCCAGCTTCCAGGCCCCCAACTGGAGGACTCTCCTGCAGGATCCTGCAGCCTATGACCACCAACCCCAGGGCACGAGGCACAGTGTTGAAGATGGGGTACTACTCTAAGGTTTGTTGCCACCACACCTGTGCCTGGGAGAACAGGGACTTGGAGGACTCTCCTGCACAATCCTGACAGCCTATCGCCACCATCCATGAGGGACATAGGGCACAATGATAAAATGGATGGATGCCAAGGTGGGGCTGTTACCACCACACCTGTGCCTGCGGCCAGAGAAAGGAACTTGGAGGACCCACCTGCATGATCCTGAGGCCATTATCAACTCCTAGGGACACAGGAAACAATGCTGAAGTTGGGGGGTGGCTCTGAGGTCGGTGCTGCCACACTTGTGCCTGAACAGGGGGACCCTGCTGAACTGGAGGTGCTGCTCAAGGTCCATTACCTGCACTGTGTCAGAGACCGGGGTGCAACTCAATGACGTGGGGACTGTGTGATGTCCTTAAATCCACTTTTCCTGGAGAACACTGGGAAACCTGAAATGTCCACAACTCACCCCACAAAACCTGGAGTGAGTGGGCGCCCTAGAGTTCAGGGATCTTGGGGATACGGCCAATTAATGGATATAGGGCAGAAGAGACTTTCAAGGAAAAAAGGAGAACTCATTTGAGTTCCCAAGATTAGCTCATTCCATGCCCCCTTCCCATATCCCAACCTCCCACGTGGGGCTCAACCTACCCCCAGGTCCCTACCCTGGTCCACAGTGTCTATTCACGCACGAGGGAACCCCCACAGGTCAATCTCGCCTTCTCCTACCTCACTGCTGCATCCTGGGCAGCTGGGGGCCTACCCACAGAAAGGTAGCTCCACCCCCACAGGATTATTCGTAAGGGAGGGTGGTGCCACACGCCCATTGCTTGCTGTGACTGCCTGCATCCAGCCACTGGAATTTATACTGGTGCCTTCCTGTATATGCAGGTGGTCCTAGAGTCCCTTCCCACCTGTACAGCTGACTGGGACACACAGGCATGCGAGGAGTTTGTAGCAGGGCCCCCTCACACAGGGCCCATTCCCCACATCCCTCTAGCTGCAGACCACCCTCAGAGCCTTGCCCCTTCCATTCCTGCACCAACACTACCTGAGGAGCTGTGCCTGGCTCCTGAGCAGGTCAGCTGTTCTCAGACCTTATGAGTCTTGGGCTTCAGTAAATGCAATGGTTTCCCACATTTCCAAGACAATATTAAGACCCAAATAGTAATGCTCCAAGTGGGAAGAACTCTCACCCCTAGAGTGGGCAGTACTTCTTAGACCTTCAACGCACCCTCTAGGATGAGCCATTTGTGCTGCAATTTATATACATGTGCTTGCTTCTGCAGGGAAGCTCCAGGATGAATGAGAACAACCGCCCTTCTGTGCTGTTGGAGTTGTAAACCAGGAATACTCTTCACTTAAAAAGAAAACATATTGCTATTATTGACACTAAATGACAAACCCTTTTAAACATTTTAGAGAGAAAGGAAGAGAGTTTTATTCAAACCCAAGTCAAGACAGCTGCCTGGGAGACACAATCTTCACAAAAAAGGGAGAGCCCATGGCACCTGGGTGGCTCAGCCTTTAGGTGTCTGCCTTCAGCTCAAGTCATGATCCCAGGATCCTGGAATCAAGCCCTGCATTGAGCTCCACATCAGGCTCCCTGCTCAGTGGTAACCTGATTCTCCCTCTCCCTTGGCTTGTGTGCACTCTCTCTCTCTCTCTCTCTCTTAAATAAATAAATAAATAAATAAAATCTTAAAAAATAGGAGGACTCCAGGGAAGGAACATTTGGGGAAAATTTCTATATTCTGTTTTGTTTGTACACATCATCATGAGGAAGAAAATTCCAGAACTTTTTCATATGTTTTCAGTTTGTGCAAATCAGTATGACTTTAATCTTATGGGAGCAGGAGAGGTTCTTCTGTTTTTCTTATCTTTATGTTTGCAATGGCAGTCTTTGGTGATCTTTTTCTTCTCATAGCAGATGTGAAACATGTGCTTAGGACAGAAATAGGGCCTATGCACTGAGGTTTTGCCCCATCATTTTGAGCTTGGTAAAATGTTAAGGGATAGCTTTCCTGGGAGCCCAGGATCTGGCCCCATGGATGGTCAAAGATAAAAATTCCCTTTATCATTCTAAGTACTTCTGAAGGGAAGAACTTGAGACAAAAGCATCTTTAACAATAGTACCAAGAAATCAAAATGATGTCTACAGACGTTTACCTGTTCCATGGTCAACACAGATAACAGAAATGTTCACAGACGCTGGGCTCCTCCCCTTCTCCTGCCCAAATCTCTGAAGCACACAGATAATTTAAAGTCAGAATTTTAAGCTGTCTGGCACCATTCCCTTGTACTATAGAACAAAACAGCATAGCTCATTGTCACAACACTAGTATTAACATGAAGTATCCCTAAAGTTGGGTACAATGTCGAAGTTCTTTCCTTGCAGATTTTGACTAATGTAAGTCATAGTCATACCATATAAACACTACGGTGGTTGGTAATAAGTAACCGTAGGTAAAGGAATAGTTCAGCAATGTTTACAAGCATTGTCTCCCTTTGTAGAAGAGGCTGAGCTGAGTGTTTTTAAATACTATCTCAGATCTGTCTTATAGAACATTCTGAACATACCAGAGTGTTAATTAATTTTAAAAAGGTAATTTCAGTGACTTTAATATCAGAAAAGTATTATAATGTCTGTATTCTTAAAGATCTTTGAGTATCTTACTGGAGGACCTCCACTGAGATAATTATCTTAATGATCATGATGGGCAGAGGTTAAAAGCCAGATGAATCTGTTCCAGCTGGCCATGCAAGAAAACCCTGAGACTTGAGATGTTTTCAGATTGAGAAGACCACATGGATAGGAGGGAAATAGTACCATGTATGGAATAACAAGGGATTTTGAATCAGTTTGGGGATGCCATTTAGGTTTATGACACTAAAATTCACTCTTACTGGAGTCATCTCTAAGGCCCTATTTAACCACCTAGAAAATGTGCCTACTAAAATACTTACATCATAGTTTAGAAGTTTATGAGGGACAATTCCACAAAGAGCCACTGTTATGGCTCTCAAGAGCAGGTGCTCAGGAAGCCATGATTACTATTTGGGTTTCTTTCTTTCTTTTTTCTTTCTTTCTTTCTTTTTTTCTTTCTTTCTTTCCTTCTTTTTTCAGAAAAAGAAGACATGTTGAAATCATATTTCTAATAGATGACCCAAGATGATTTTCAAATCTTAAGAAGGTCAAGAAGCTGCTATTTATTTCACTGAGAAATCATGTTGTTGGACTGGTGAGAACAATACAATAGCGCCATCATCAATAGGGGTGTGAAACTTCCCATCTCCATATGACCATGTGGTCCCCACTAGCTCAGGGCCACCAGAAAGGGCATCTGGGGAGGGGGGAACAGGCCAAGGCTGCCAGGTATGGCTGAAGCAGGAATAACTCTGACTTAAGGCTCAAATCCTGCCTACCTTATTTATACTGCTCTTCAGAGATAGAGTGTCATTGTGAGCTCTGATGTAAGAATGGTTGAGAATCTCCATTGTGATTCCCTCTCTGACCCTTAGGATCTGTAGTAAAGTCACATTTAATTTTTTTAATTTTATTTTTTGAGTGTTCCAAGATTCATTGTTTATGCACCATATCTAGTGCTCCATGTAATACATGCCCTCCTTAATACCCACTACCAGGCTCACCCATCCCCCCACTCCCCTCCCCTCCAAAACCCTAAGTTTATTTCTCAGAGTCCACAGTCTCTCATGGTTCATCTCCCCATCCGATTTATCCCAATTCACATTTCCTTTCCTTCTCCGAATGTCCTCCATGATATTCCTTAGGTTACACAAGTAAGTGAAACCATATGATAATTGACTTTCTCTGCTTGACTTATTTCACTCAGCTTAATCTCCTCCTGTCCCATCTATGTTAATATAAAAGTTGGGTATTCAGAGAGACAAGATGGCAGGGAAGTAAGAGGAGGCGCCTTTTCAGCCCTTACACCAAAGTGAGCTGATTACCTACCAAAGAACTCTGATCACCCATGAAATCATCCTGAGATCAGAATTATACACGTTGGATCTCTACTGGGGCAGAAGACACCAGTGGGCAAGTAAAGCAGAGTGGGAATGGCGACTGATATCGGAAGATAAACAAAAGGGGGAGGGAGCCACCAAAGGTGATTGGTTGGAAAGTAACACCCCAATATGAGCAAGAGTGCCCTGCTTCTGGGGACCAGCATTAACTTGGAGACTGGTTGAAAGCACTCCAAAAGAGCAAAGGATCGCGGGGGGAAATGGTGGGAATCGGGGCAGCTAGGGACAGGGCCTTAAGTCCGAAGTCCCAGGAGAGCCTCCCTGATCACCATGACAGCATGGGACTGGCATAAAAACAGACCCATAGACCAGTGGAACACAGTAGACAGATCATATATGGACCATCAACTCCATGGCCAAATAATCTTCAAGAAAGCAGGAAAAAAATATACAGTGGAAAAAAGACAGGCTCTTCAATAAATGTTGCAGGGGAAACTGGGCAGCTCTATTTAGAAGAATGAAAATCGACCAGCCTCTTACGCCATACACAAAGATAAACTCATAATGGATAAAAGACTTTAAGGTGAGACAGGAATCCATCAGAATCCTAGAGGAGAACATAGGCAGTATCTCTTCAATATCAGCCACAGTGACTTCTTTCAAGACATACCTCCAAACCAAAGGAAAAAAAAGCCAAAATAAACTTCGGGAACTCACCAAATCAAAAGATTCTGCACTGCATAGGAAACAATAAAGAAATAAAAGTGGCAACCCATGGAATATGATAAGATATTGGCAAATGACAGGACAGACAAATGGTTGATATCAAGGATCTATGAAGATCTCCTCAAACTCAACACAAACAAAAGAGATAATCATATGAAAAAATGGGCAGAAGTCATGAAAATACACTTCTTCAATGAAGACATACAAATGGCTATCAGAGACCTGAAAAAATGTCCATCATCACTAGGTATCAGGGAGATTCAAATGAAAACCACATTAAGATGTCACTTTACACCAGTTAGGATGGCCTAAATTAGCAAGACGGGAAACAACATGTGTTGGAGAGGATGTGGAGAAAGGGGAATCCTCTTACACTGTGGGTGGGAATGCCAGTTGGTGCAGTCTCTTTGGAGAACAGTGTAGAGATTCGTCAAGAAATTGAAAATAGAACTTCAATATAACGCTGCAATTACACTCCTACGTTTTTACCCCAAAGATATAGATGCTGTAAAAAAAAAAAAAAGGGCTGTCTGTAGCCCAAATGTATAGCTGCAATGGCCACGCTTGCCAAACTGTGGAAAGAACCAAGATGCCCTTCAACAGAAGAATGGATAAGGAAGATGTGGTCCATATACACTATGGAGAACTATGCCTCCATTCAGAAAGGATGAATTCCCAACTTTGGTAGCAACATGGACGGGACTGGAAGAGATTCTGCTGAGTGAAATAAATCAAGCAGAGAGAGTTAATTATCATATGGTTTCACTTCTGTGTGGAGTATAACAAATAGCATGGAGGACAAGGGGAGATGGAGAGGAGAAGGGAGTCGAGGGAAATTGGAAGAGGAGGGGAACTATGAGAGACTATGGACTCTGAAAACGAATCTGAGGGCACCTTTTATTTCTCTTTGTTGTCTGATTCCTATTGCTAGGACTTCTAATACTATGTTGAACAAGAGGGGTGAAAGTGGGCATCCTTGTCTTGTTCCTGATCTCAACGGGAATGCTGAAACTTTATCCCATTGAGGATGATATTTGCTTTGGGTCTTTCATAGATAGATTTGATGAAGTCCAGGAATGTTCCCTCTATCCCTATACTTTGAATCAATTTAATCAAGAACGGATGGTGGAATTTGTCAAATGCTTTTACTTCATCAATTGAGAGGATCATGTGGTTCTTCTCTTCTCAAATTCATTTGTCTATCACATTATTTGATTTGTGAACGTTTAACCATCCTTGTAGGCCAGGGATGAATCCCACCTGGTCATGGTGGATAATCTTTATAATGTGCTATAGGATCCTGTTTGTTAGGATCTTCTTGAGAATCTTAGCATCTATATTCATCAGTGATATTGGTCTGAAATTCTCCTTTTTGGTAGGGTCTTTTCTTGAAAATCAATCTGAGGCGTTTGAAGTGGCATGGGGGTGGGAGGTTGGGTACCAGGTGGTGGGTATTATAGAGGGCATGGATTACATGGAGCACGGGGTGTGGTGAAAAAAATAATGAATACTGTTATGCAGAAAATAAATAAATTAATTAATTTTAAAAATATATGCAACAGTAAAAAAATTATCTGAGGCATTGATAGAGAAGGGGTGGGAGGTAGGGGAAACACGTGGTGGGTAATAGAGAAGGCACAGATTGCATGAATCACTGGGTGTGATGCTAAAACAATGAATACAGTTACACTGAAAAGAAATGGAAAAAAAAAAAAACAAGTATATGCCAATAAGCTAAGCAACCTAGGTGGAATGGATGCATTCCTAGAAAACTGTAAAATCCCAAAAGTGATCCAGGAAGAAATGTACAACCTGAATAGACTGTTATCCAGTAACGAGATTAAAGCAGTGATCAAAAACCTCCCAAAAGAAAGACCCCAGGACATGAAGGATGCCCTTGCAAATTCTACCAAACTTTAAGAAAAGAACTAACACCTCTTTTCCTGAGGCTCTTTCCAAAATTTGAAGCAGACACTTTTTTTTGATGCCAGCATTACCCTGATCCACAAACCAAGCAAAGGCCTCACCAAAAAGGAGAATTTCAAACCAATATCACTGATGAATATGGATGCTAAGATTCTCAACGAGATTCTAGCTCCTAGGTACCTACAGTACATAAAACGTTTATCCACCATGACCGAGTAGGATCTATCCCTGGGTTGCAAGGTTGGTTCGACATTCGCAAATCAATCAATGTCATAGAACAAATTAAGAAGTGAAAATTAGAGAACCACATGGTACTCTCAATTGATGAAGAAAAAACATTGGACAATATCCAGCATCTGTCCCTGACTAAAAAGCTGCAAAGTATAGGGATAGAGGGAATATTCGTCAACTGCATAAAATGTTTCTATGAAAAACCCACAGTGAATACCATCCTCAAAGGGTAAAAGCTGACAGCGATCGCTTTCAAATCAGGAACATGACAAGGATGCCCACTCTCATGAATCTTGTTCAACATAGCTTGTGAAGTCCTAGCAACAGCAATCAGACACAAATAGAAAAAAAAAAAAAAGATATCCAAGTTGGCAACCAAGAAGTCGAACTCTTTGTCCTCACAGATGACATTCTTGATATGGAAAATCCAAAAGAGTCCACCCCCAAACTCTCAGAACTCATACCGCAATTCAATAATGTGGCAGGATATAAAATCATAGAACTGAAATCAGTGACTATCTCCGACATTATCAATGAAAATACAGAAATGGAATTTAGAGAATCAATTCCATTTACTACAGCACCCAAACCATAAGAAACCTGGGAATAAACCAAACCAAAGAGGTAAAGGATTTTTACTTGAGGAACTAAAGAACACTCATGAAAGAAATGGAAGAAAACTGAAAAGACGGAAAATCATTGCATTCTCATGGATCAGAATAAACATTGTTAAAATGTCTATACTGACTAGAGAAATCGATACATTTAATGCATTCTAATCAAAATTCCACGAGCATCTTTAAAAGAGTTGGAACAAAGACATGCCTCAAATTTGTGTGGAATCAGATGCGACCCCGTATTGCTAAGAATTGCTGAAAAGAGAAACAAAACTGGGAGCTACATGTTGTCTGATTTCAAGGGTTGCTATGAAGCCGTGATCAGCAAGACAGCAGGGGACTGGCATAAAAACAGACCCATAGACCAGTGGAACATAGTAGACAGCTCAGATATGGACCATCAAATCTATGGCTAAATAATCTTCAAGAAAGCAGGAAAAAAAATATACAGTGGAAAAAAGACAGGCTCTTCAATAACTAGTACAGTGAAAACTGGACAGCTCTATGTAGAAGAATGAAACTCGACATCTTCTTACACCATACACAAAGTTAAACTCATAATGGATAAAAGACCTCAACGTGACACAGTAATCCATCAGAATCCTAGAGGAGAACATAGGCAGTAATCTCTTTGATATCAGCCAGAGCGACTTCTTTCAAGATATGACCCCAAACCAAAGGAAATAAAAGCCAAAATAAGCTTCTGGGACTTCATACAAACCAAAAGCTTCTGCACTGCATATGAAACAGTAAGAAAGCAAAGAGGCAACACATGGAATGCGATAAGATATTTAAAAATGACCGTATAGAAAAAAGGTTCATATCCAGGATCTATGAAGAAATCCTCAACCACAACACACATAAAACAGATAATTATATCAAAAAATAGGCAGGAGATATGAACAGACACTTCTCCAATGAAGACATATAAATAGCTATCAGACACCTGAAAACAATGTTCATCATCACTAGGCATCATGGAGATTCAAATGAAGACCATATTAAGATGTCACTTTACACCAGTTAGAATGGCCTAAATTAGGAAGACGGGAAACAACATGTGTTAGAAAGGATGTGGAGAAAGGGGAATCCTCTTACACTCTGGATGAGAATGCAAGGTGGTGCAGACTCTTTAAAGAAGAGTGTGGATATTCCTCAAGAAATTAAAAATAGAACTTCCCTATAACCTTGCAATTACACTCCTAGGTATTCACCTAAAAGATACAGATGGAATGAAAAGAAGGGCCATCTGTAACCCAAATTTATATCAGCAATGGCCACGCTTGCCAAACTGTGGAAAGAACCATTATGCCCTTCAACGGAAGAATGGATAAGGAAGATGTGGTCCATATACACTATGGAGAATTATGCCTCCATTCAGAAAGGATGGATACCCAACTTTGGTAGCAACATGGACGGGACTGGAAGCAATACTGCTGAGTGAAATAAATCCATCAGAGAGAGTTAATTATCATATGGTTTCACTTCTGTGTGGAGTATAACAAATAGCATGGAGGACAAGTGGAGATGGAGAGGAGAAGGGAGAGGAGAGAAATTGGAAGGGGAGGGAAACCATAAGAGACTATGGACTCTGAAAAAGAACCTAAGAGGGCATTGAATGAGCTGGGGTGGGAGGTTGGGGAAAGACGTGGTAGGTAATAGAGAGGGCACGGATTGCATGGAGCACTGGGTGTGGTACTAAAACAATGAATACGGTTACACTAAAAAGAAAGTGGAAAAAAAAAAGTATATGCCAATAAGCGAAGCAACCTAGGTGAAATGGATGCATTCCTAGAAAACTGTAAAATTCCAAAATTGAACCAGGAAGAAATGTACAACCTGAATAGACCATTATCCAGTTAAGGGATTAAAGCAGTAATCAAAAACCTACCAAAAGACAAGACTCTGGGACCTGAAGGATGCCCGAGCGAATTCCACCAAACGTTAAGAAGAAAACTAACACCTCTTATCCTGAAGCTCTTTCCAAAATTTGAAGCAGAAGGAATACTTCTACTTTTTATAAAGCCAGCATTACCCTGATCCATGAACCAGGCAAAGACCTCATCAAAAAGGAGAATTTCAAACCAATATCACTGGTGAATATGGATGCTAAGATATTCAACAAGATTCTAGCTCCTAGGAACTTACAGTACATTAAAACGTTTATCTACCATGACCGAGTAGGATCCATCCCTGGGTTGCAAGATTGGTTCAACATCCGCAAATCAATCAATGTCATAGAACAATTTAAGATGTGAAGATTAGAGAAACACATGGTCCTCTCAATTGGTGAAGAAAAAGCATTTCCAATATCCAGCATCCGCTACTGACTAAAATGCTGCAAAGTATAGGGATAGAAGGAATATTCGTCAACTTCATAAAATGTTTCTATGAAAAACCCACAGTGAATATCATCCCCAAAGGGTAAAAGCTGACAGCCTAAGCTTTGAAATCAGGAACATGACAAGGATGCCCACTCTCACCACTCTTGATCAACATAGGATGTGAAGTCCTAGCAACAGCAATCAGACAACAAAGAGGATAAAAGGTATCCAAGTTGGCAACCAAGAAGTCAAACTCTTTCTCCTCACAGGACATACTTGATATGGAAAACCGAAAAGACTCTGCCCCCAAACTCTCAGAACTCATACCGCAATTCAATAATATGGCACGATATAAAATCATAGAACCGAAATCAGTGGCTATCTCCTACATTATCAATGAAAATACAGAAATGGAATTTAGAGAATCAATTCCATTGATACAGCACCCAAACCATAAGAAACCTGGGAATAAACCAAACCAAAGAGGTAAAGGATTTGTACTCGAGATACTAGAGAACACTCATGAAAGAAATGCAAGAAATCCAAAAAGACGGAAAATCATTGCATTCTCATGGATCAGAAGAATAAACATTGTTAAAATGTCTATACTGCTTAGAGCAATTGGTCCATTTAATGCCATTGCAATCAAAATTGCACTGGAATCTTTAAAAGAGCTGGAACAAACACACGCCTCAAATTGTGTGGAATCAGAAGTGACCCCGTATTGCTAAGAATTGCTAAAAAGAGAAACAAAACTAGGAGCAACACGTTGCCTTATTTCAAGGGTTACTATGAAGCAATGATCACCAAGAGAGCATGGGAATGGCATAAAAACAGACCCATAGACCAGTGGAACACAGTAGACAGCTCACATATGGACCATCAAATCTATGGCCAAATAAACTTCAAGAAAGCAAGAAAAATATACAGTGGAAAAAAGAGAGTCTTCAATAAATGGTGCAGGATAACTGGGCAGGTCTATGTAGAAGAATGAAACTCGACCATCCTCTTACACCACACACAAAGATAAACTCATAATGGGTAAAAGACCTCAATGTGAGATAGGAATCCGTCAGATTCCTAAGGAGATCATAAGCAGTATTCTCCTCAAATTCAGCCACAGGGACTTCTTTCAAGATATGCCTCCAAACCAAAGGAAACAGAAGCCAAAATAAACTTCTGGAACTTCATCAAAATCAAAAGCTTCCGCAGTGCATAGGAAACAGTCAAGAAAGCAAAGAGGGAACCCACAGAATGCAATAAGATATTTTCAAATGACAGGGCAGACAAAAAGTTCATATCCAGGATGATGAAGAACTCCTCAAACTCAACACACACAAAGCAGATAATCATATCAAAAAATGGGTAGAAGATATGAACAGACACTTCCTCATGAAGAAATACAAATGGCTATCAGACAGCTGAAGAAATGTACATCATCACTAGGCATCAGGGAGATTCAAATGAAAACCATATTAATTGTCACCTTACACCTTACAGTTAGAATGCAAGAATGCTTTCTTGCATTCTAACCTTACAGTTAGAATGGTGTAAATTAGTAAGACGGGAAACAACATGTTTGGGACAGGGTGTGGAGAAAGGGGAATCCTCTTACACTTTGGGTGGGAAAGCAAGTTGGTGCAGCCTGTTTAGAGAACAGTGTGGATATTCCTCAAGAAATTAAAAATAGAACTTCCCTATAACCCTGCAATTACACTGAGGGGTTTGAAGTGGCATGGGGGTGGGAGGTTGGGGTACCAGGGGTGGGTATTATAGAGGGCACAGATTGCATGGAGCACAGGGTGTGGTGAAAAAAATAATGAATACTGTTATTCAGAAAATAAATAAATTTAATTTAAAAAAATATGCAACAGTAAAAAATTTATCTGAGACATTGAAAGAGAGGGGTTGGGATGTTGGGGAAACATGTGGTGTGTAAAAGAGAGGGCACGGATTGATGGAGCACTGGGTGTGGTGCTAAAACAATTAATACGGTTACACTGAAAAGAATTTCGAAAAAGAAGACAAGTATATGCCAATAGCTAAGCAACCTAGGTGAAATGGATGCATTCCTAGAAAACTGTAAATACCAAAATTGAACAAGGAAGGAATGTACAACCTAAAAGGACCCTTATCCAGTAATGAGATTAAAGCAGTGATCAAAAAGCTCCCAAATCAAGACCCTATGACCTGAAGGATGCCTTAGCGAATTCTACCAAACTTTATGTAAGAACTAACACCTCTTCTCCTGAAGTTCTTTCCAAAAATATGAAGCAGAAGGAAAACTTCCAGACACTTTCTATGAAGCCAGCATTACCCTGATCCACAAACCAGGCAAAGTCCTCATCAAACAGGAGAATTTCAAACCAATATCACTGACGAATATGGATGCTAAGATTCTCAACAAGATTCTAGCTCTTAGGAACCTACAGTACATTAAAAAGTCTATCCACCATGACTGAGTAGGATCTATCCCTGGGTTTCAAGGTTGGTTCGACATTCACAAATCAATCAATGTCATAGAACCAATTAAGAAGTGAAGAGAGAAGAGCCACATGGTCCTCTCAATTGGTGAAGAAAAAGATTTGGACAAAATCCAGCATCCACTCCTGACTAAAACGCTGGAAAGTATAGGGATAGAGGGAATATTCGTCAACTTCATCAAATGTTTCTATGAAAAATCCACAGTGTATACCATCCTTAAAAGGTAAAAGCTGACAGTCTTTGCTTTGAAATCAGGAACATGACAAGGATGCCCACTAAACCACTCTAGTTCAACATAGGCTGTGAAGTCCAGCAACAGCCATCAGACACAAAGAGAAATAAAAGTTATCCAAATTAGCAACGAAGAAGTCAAACTCTTCCTCCTCACAGATGACATACTTGATATGGAAAATGCAAAAGACTCCGCCCCCAAACTACCAGAAATCATACAGCAAATCAATAATGTGGCAGGATACAAGATCATGGTAGAGAAATCAGTGGCTTTCTTCTACATTATCAATGAAAATCCAGAAAAGGAAATTAGAGAATCAATTCCATTTACTACAGCACCCCAAACCTAAGATACCTGGGAATAAACCAAACAAAGAGTTAAAGGATTTGTACTCGACAAACTAGAGAACACTAATGAAAAAATGCAAGAAAACAAAAAACATGGAAAACCATTGCATTCTCATGGATGAAAAGAATAAACTTTGTTAAAATGTCTATACTGCCTAGAGCAATCGATCCATTTAAGGCCATTGCAATCAAAATTCAACCGGTATCTTTCAAAGAGCTGGAACAAACACACGCCTAAAATTTGTGTGGAATCAGAAGCAACACCGTATTGCTAAGAATTGCTGAAAAGAGAAACAAAATTGGGAGCACCACGTTGCCTGATTTCAAGTGATACTATGAAGCTGTGATCACCAAGAAAGCATGGGACGGGCATAAAAACAGACCCCTAGACCAGTGGAACACAGTAGAGAGCTCAGATATGGACCATCAACTCTATGGACAAATAATCTTCAAGAAAGCAGGAAAAAAATATACAGTGGAAAAAGACAGTCTCTTCAATAACTGGTGCAGGGAAAACTGGGCAGCTCTATGAACAAGAATGAAACTCGACCATCCTCTTACACCATACACAAAGATAAACTCATAATGGGTAAAAGACCTCAATGTGAGACAGGAATACATCAGAATCCTAGTGGAGAAAATAGGCAGTAATCTCTTCGATATCAGCCACAGCGACTTCTTTTATGATATGTCTCCATAGGCAAAGAAAACAAAAGCGAAAATAAACTTCAGGGACTTCATCAAATTCAGAAGCTTCTGCGCTGCATAGGAAACAGTCAAGAAAGCAAAGAGGCAACCCACAGAATGCAATAAGATATTTGCAAATGACAAGACAGACAAAAGTTTGATATCCAGGATCTAGGAATATCTCTGAAACTCAATACACAGAATACAGATAATCATATCAAAACATGGGAAGAAGATATGAACAGACACTTCTCCAAGGAAGACATACAAATGGCTATCAGACACCTGAAGAAATGTTCATCATCAATAGGCATCAGGGAGATTCAAATGAAAACCACATTAAGATGTCACCTTGCACCAGTTAGGATGGCCTAAATTAGCAAGACGGGAAACAACATGTGTTGGAGAGGATGTGGAGAAAGGGGAAATCTCTTACACTGTTGGAGGGAATGCAAGTTGGTGCAGCCTCTTTGGAGAACAGTGGGGAGATTCCTAAAGAAATTAAAAATATAACTTCCCTATAACTCTGCAATTGCACTTCTAGGTATTTACCCCAAATATAGAGATGGCGTGAAAGAAGGGCCATCTGTAATTCAATGTTTAGAGCACCAATGGCCACGGTTGCCAAACTGTGGAAAAAACCAAGATGCCCTTCAACAGAAGAATGGATAAGGAAGGTCCATATACACTATAGAGTATTATGCCTCCATTCAGAAAGGATGAGTACCCAACTTTGGTAGTAACATGGACAGGACTGGAAGAGATTCTGCTGAGTGAAATAAATCAAGCAGTGAGTGGCTATTATAATATGGTTTCATTTACGTGTGGTGTATAACAAACTGCATGGAGGACAAGCAGAGATGGAGAGAAGGGAGTGGAGGGACATCGGAAGGGGAGAAAAACCATGAGAGACAATGGACTCTGAAAAATAACCTGAGGGCTTTGAAAGAGCGGGGGTGGGAGGTTGTGTAAACACCTGGTGGGTAATAGAGAGAGAGCACGGATTGCATGGAGGACTGGGTGTGGTGGTAAAACAATAAATACAGTTACACTGAAAAGAAATTGGGGGAAAAAACAATATATGCCAATTAGGAAAGATCTTAGGTGTAATGGATGCATTCCTACAAAACTGTAAAATCCCAAAATTGAACCAGGAAGAAATGTACAACCTGAATGGACAATGATCCAGTAATAAGATAAATGCAGTGATATAAAACCTCCCAAAAGACAAGATCCCGCGACCTGAAGGATGCCTTAGCGAATTTTACCAATCTTTAAGAAAAGAACTAACACCTCTTCTCCTGAAGCTCTTTCTGAAATTTGTAGCAGAAGGAAAACTTCCAGACACTTTTTATGAAGCCAGCATTACCCTGATCCAAAAACCAGGCAAAGACATCAACAAAAAGAAGAATTTCAAGGCAATATCACTGATGAATATGGATGCTAAGAACTCCATAAGATTCTAGCTCCTAGGAACCTACTGTACATTAAACAGTCATTCCACCAAGACCGAGTAGGATCTATCCCTGGGTTGCAAGGTTGGTTCGACATTCACAAATCAATCAATGTCATAGAACCTATTAAGAATTGAAGAGAGAAGAACCACATGGTCCTCTCAATTGGTGAATAAAAAGCATTTGACAAAATCCAGCATCTGCTCCTGACTAAAATGCTGCAAAGTATAGGGATAGAGGAAATATTCGTCAACTTCATAAAATGTTTCTATGAAAAACCCACAGTGAATACAATCCTCAAATGGTAAAAGATCCCAGCCTTTGCTTTGAAATCAGGAACATGACAAGGACACCCACTCTCACAACCCTTGTTCAACATAGGCTGTGAAGTTCGGCAACAGCAATCAGACAACAAAGAGAAATAAAAGGTATCCAAGTTGGCAACGAATAAATCAAACTTTCTCTCCTCAAGCATGACATAATCGTTATGGAAATCCCAAAAGACTCCGCCCCCAATCTATCAGACCTCAAATAGCAATTCAAGAATGTGGCAGGATACAAAATCATGATACAGAAATCAGTGGCTTTCTTCTACATTATCAATGAAAATACAGAAAGGGAAATTAGAGAATCAATGCCATTTATTACAGCACCCGAACCATAAGATACCTGGGAATAAACCAAACCAAAGAGGTAAAGGATTTATACTCGAGGAACTAGAGAACACTCATGACAGAAATGCAAGAAAACCAATGAGACGGAAAACCATTGATTTCTCATGGATCAGAAGAATAAACATTCTTAAAATGTGTATACTGCTTAGAGCAATTGATCCATTTAATGCCATTGCAATAAAAATTCCACCGATATCTTTCAAAGAGATGGAACAAGCACAAGCCTAAAATTTGTGTGGAATAGAAGCGACCCCGTATTGCTAAGAATTGCTGAAAAGAGAAACAAAACGGGAGCACCACGTTGTCTGATTTCAAGGGTTACTATGAAGCTGTGATCACCAACACAGCATGGGACTGGCATAAAAACAGACCCCTAGACCAGTGGAACACAATAGAGAGCTCAGATATGGGCTATCAACTCTATGGACAAATAATCTTCAAGAAAGCAGGAAAAAATATACAGTGGGAAAAAGGCAGTCTCTTCAATAAATGGTGCAGGGAAAATTGGGCAGGTCTATGTAGAAGAATGAAATTCGACCATCCTCTTACACCATACACAAAGAGGAAATAATAATGGATAAAAAGATTCCTGTCTCAAGGTGAGACAGGAATCCATCAGAATCCTAGAGGAGAACATAGGCAGTAATCTTTTGATATCAACCACAGCGAATTCTTTCAAGATATGTCTTCAAAGGCAAAGGAAACAAAAGCCAAAATAAACTTCGGGGACTTCGTCAAAATCAGATATTTCCAAATGACAGTACAGACAAAAGGTTGATATACAGGATCTATGAAGAACTCCTCAAAATCAACACACACAAAACAGATAATTATATCAAAAAATAGGCAGAAGTTATGAACAGACACTTCTCCAATGAAGACATACAAATGACTGTCAGACACTTGAAAAAAATGTTCATCGTCACTAGGCATCAGTGAGATTCAATTTAAGATCATATTAAGATGTCAATTTACACCAGTTAGAATGGCCTAAATTAGCAAGACGAGAAACAATATGTGTTAGAGAGCATGTGGAGAAAGGGGAATCCTCTTATACTGTGGGTGGGAATGCAAGGGGTGCAGCCTCTTTAGAGAATGGTGTGGAGATTCCTCAATAAATTAAAAATGGAACTTCCCTATAATTCTGCAATTACACTCCTAGGTATTTAACCCAAAGATACAGATGGCGTGAAAAGAAGGGCCATCTGTAACCCAAATTTATAGCAGCAATGGCCACGCTTGCCAAACTGTGGGAAGAACCAAGATGCCCTTGGAAGAATGGATAAGGAAGATGTGGTCCATATACACTATGAAGTATTATGCTTCCATTCAGAAAGGATGAATACCCAACTTTTGCAGCAACCTGGACGGGACTGGAAGAGATTATGCTGAGTGAAATAAATCCATCAGAGAGAGTCAATTATCATAGGGTTTCACTTATGTGTGGAGTATAACAAATAGCATGGAGGACAAGGGGAGATGGAGAGGAGAAGTGAGTGGAGGGAAATTGGAAGGGGAGGGGTACCATGAGAGACTATGGACTCTGAAAAAGAATCTAAGAGGGCATTGAAAGAGCAGGGGTGGGAGGTTGGGGAAATACTTGGTGGGTAATAGAGAGGGGACGGATTGCATGGAGCACTGGGTGTGGTGCTAAAACAATGAATATGGTTAAACTGAAAAGAGATTGGGAAAAATGTATATGCAAATAAGCTAAGCAACCTAGGTGAAATGGATGCATTCCTAGAAAACTGTTAAATCCCAAAATTGAACAAGGAAGAAATGTACAACCCGAATAGACCGTTATCCAGTAACGGGTTTAAACAGTGATCAAAAGCCTACCAAAAGACAAGACCCCAGGTCCTGAAGGATGCCCTAGCGAATTGCGCCAAACTTTAAGAAAAAGAACTAACACCTCTTCTCCTGAAGCTCTTTCCAAAATTTGAAGCAGAAGGAATACATCCAGACACTTATTTTAAAGCCAGCATTACCCTGATCCACACACCAGGCAAAGTCCTCATGAAGGAGAATTTCAAACCAATATAATTGATGAATATGGATGCTACTCTTCTCAGCAAGATCCTAGCTAATAGAATCCAACAGTACATTAAAAAGATTATCTGCCATGATCAGGTGAGATCTATGCCTAGGTTGCAAGGGTGGTTCAAAATTTGCAAATCAATGTCATAGGACAAATTAATAAGAGAGGTAAGGGAACCACATGGTCCTCTCAATTGATGACGAAAAAGCATTTGGCAGCATCCGTTCCTGATTAAAACGCTTTGAAGTATAGGGATAGAGGAAATATTTGTCAACCTCTTAAAATGTTTATATGAAAAATTCACAGTAAATATCCTCCTCAATGGGTAAAAGCTGACAGCCTTCCCTTTGAGATCAGGAACATGAGAAGGATGCCCACTCTCACCAATCTTGTTCAACATAGTATTTGAAGTCCTCGCATCAAAAACAGACAATAAAAAGAAATAAAATGTATCCAAATTGGCAATGAAGTCAATCTCTCTCTTCACATTTGATATACTTTATATGGAATACCCAAAAGTCTGCACCCCCAAACTACTAGAACGCATTCAGCAATCCAATGATGTGGCAGGATACAAAATCATTGTACAGGAATCATTGGCTTTCTTACATTACCAATGAAAATACAGAAAGGGAAATTAGAGAATTGATTCCGTTAACTACAACACCCAAACAATAACATACCTGGGAATAAACAAATCCAAAGAGGTAAAGGATCTACAACACTCGTGAAAGAAATTGAAGAAAACAAAAATGACAGAAGCCCATTGCATGCTTATGGATCAGAAGCATAAACATTGCTAAAATGTCTAGACATTTAATGTTAAGGGACTGCCTAGAGCAATTGATCCTTTTAATGCCATTCCAAAAAAAATTCCACCGGTATGTTTTAAAGTGCTAGAGCCAACACAAGCCTAAAATTTGTGTAGAATCAGAGAGACACTGTATTGCTAAGGAAATGCCAAAAAGAAAAACAAAACTGGGAGCATCACGTTGTCTGATTTCCAGTGTTATACAAAGCTCTGATCACCAATACAGCATGGGACTCACATAAAAACAGAAACATAGACCAGTGGAACTGAGTAGAGAGCTCAGATATGGGCAATAAACTCTACAGTCAAATAATCTTCAACAAAGTAGGAAAAATATACAGTGGAATAAAGGCAGTCTCTTCAATAAATGGTGCTGGGAAAATTGGGACAGCTATGTGTAGATGAATGAAATTCGACCATTCTCTTACACCAAACACAGAGAACTCGAAATGGATAAAAGACCTAAACTTGAGGTAGGAATCCATGAGAATCATACAGGGGAACATAGGCAGTAACCTCTTCAACACTGGCCACAACAACTTCTTTCAAGATATGTCTCCAAAAACAAAGCAAACAAAAGCAAAGGTGAATTTTTGGGACTTCATCAATTCAAAAGCTTCTGCACAGCAAAGGAAACAGTCAACAAAACACAGAGGCAACCCAGGGAATGGGAGGAGATATTTGCAAATGATAGTACTTACAACATGTTGATATCCAGGATCTATAAAGAACTCCTCAAACTCAACACACACAAAGCAGAGAATCATATAAAAACATGGGCAGAATATAGGAACAGACATTTCTCCAATGAAGACATACAAATGGCTATCAGACACATGAAAAAATGTTCATCATCACTAGCCCTCATGGAGACTCAAATTAAAACACATTGAGATAGCACCTGACACCAGTTAGAACGGCCCAAATCAGCAAGATAGGAATCAACATGTGTTGGAGAGGATGTGGAGAAAGGGGAACCCGTATCTCAACTCTGCTCCAGGAATGCTCCTCTGCACTGGTGCCCCCAGGTGGGTCGTGCCATTTGTCACATTTTCCAGGTGTCCGTGACAAGTCCCAAGCAAGTAAGGGCCCAGGGCCACGGGGAGCAGGGTGAACCCCAAGGCTGCCCAACGCTGGCCAATTCTCAGGAGCGTTCTGCCCAACTGATCCCGGTTTGGGCAGAACGCTCCTGAGAATAGGCCGGAAAATGCCCGGCGAATTCGCTTCGGGGGCCGCACGTCTGAAGGGCCGCCCCCCCCCCCCAGCCTGGCCCAGCATCGCGAGGGCTCTCACCCGAACATGGTCAGGAAGCCCTCTGTGAGGCAGACTGTGTTGAGGCCGACTAATCCTGCTTCATGGCCTGCAGGGGTCCCCTTCCTGGCGCTGTCCCATGGGGCCGGGCCCACCACCAAGCCCATGCTCGAACCATCGCCTGCATCCCCAGCCTTCTGCTTCCAGGGTCCTGTCCCTCCTGGCCTCCATATCGGGAACCCTGTGTCCCGCAGGCACGCATCTCCCTACCACACCAGCGTCAATGGTGCCTTTCAGCACTCTGGACAACCCTCGGAGCGATATAACCTGCCTGCACACAATGAGGTCAGCCCCATTTTTGGGTGCCCCATCAGCCCGAAAAGACGGAGGCGAACGCCAGGCCGCCACCTGTCCTTCAAATTTGCTCTGGGAACGCTCCCCTGCACCAGGGCCCTCGGGTGGGCCACGTCATTTCCACGGTTTTTCCGGGTGGCCGCCCCATGCAACGGGCGAGAAAGGGCCCTGGGCCACGGAGAGCAGGGCGGTCTGCAGGGCTGCCCAATGCCGGCCAATTCTCATGAGTGTTCTGCCCAGACCAATCCCGGTTTGCGCAGAACGCTCGGGAGAATTGGTCGGGCAACACCCAGGGAACTCACTTCGGGTGTAGCATGTCTGCAGCATTCCCCCACCGGGCCTGGCCTGGCATTGCGAGCACTCGTGCCGGAAACCCGCTAGGAACCATCCATGAGGAAGGATGTGGTGAGGCCGAGGCCTGCTGATCCTCAGCCTGCGGTGGTTCCTTCCCTGGTGCTGTCCCATGGGGCCGGGCATTGCACGAAGCCCGCACTCCAACCCTCGCCTACTTACCGAGCCTTCCGCTTCCGGTGTCCTACCTTCATGGCCTCAGTATGGGGAACCCCGAGTCCCGCGGCCACTCATCTCTCTACCACCCCGGCGCCAAAGGTGCCTTTCGGCGCTTCGGACAAGCCTCGGAGTGAGAGAAACCTGCATGCCCCAACTGAGGTCAGACCCAATCTTGGGCGCCCCATCCGCCTGAAAGACGGAGGCACACTCCCTGCTGCCACTGGTCCTTCAACTCTGCTCTGGAAACGCTCCCATGCCCCGGGGACCCCTCATGGGCCACGTCCTTTCCGTGCCTTTTCTGGGCGGCTGCCCCATGCCCCGGAGAGAAAGGGCCCTGGGCCACGGAGAGCAGGGTGGTCCACAGGGCTGCCCAATGCCGACCAATTCTCATGAGCGTTCTGCCCAAACTTATCCCAATTTGGGCAGAAAGCTCGTGATAACTGGCCGGAAAACGTCCAGCGAACTCGCTTCGGGTGTCGCACGTCTGTACAGCCGCCCCCATGGGCCTGGCCCGGCTTTTCGAGCAATTGCGCCCGAACACTGCCAGGAAGCCCTACGCGGGGCAGGCTGCGGCGAGGCCGATGCCTCCTGCTCCTCGGCTTCTGAGGGTCCCCTCCTTGGAACTGTCACATGGGGCCAGGGATGCCCTGAGACTCGGGCTCGAAATTTCACCTGCTTTCCAGCCTTCTGCTTCTGCTGTCCCTCTGTACCTCCATCTGGGGAAACCTGAGTCCCCCGGCTACTCCTCCCCTTTCCACCCCGGCGCCAACGGTACATTTCGGTGCTTCCGACAAGCCGAAGAGTGAGAGAAACATCCATGCCCCAACTGAGGAGAGCCCCATCCTTGGACGCCCCATCCGACCGAAAAGATGGAGGTGCACGCCCTGCCGGCACCCGTTCTTCAACTCTGCTCCAGGACCGGTCCCCTGCACCGGACCCCGCGTGGGCCGCATTGTTTCTGCACCTTTTCCGGGCTGCTGTCCCATGCCCCGGGCGAGAAAGGGCCCTGGGTCACAGAGAACAGGGCTGTCCCCAGGGCTTCCCAATGCCGGCCAATTCTCAAGAGCGTTCTTCCCAAACTGATTCTGGTTTGGGCAGAACGCTCGTGAGAATTGGCTAACCCGCTTCGGGTGTCACACGTCTGCACGGCCACCCCACTGGGCCTGGCCCGGCTTTTCAAGCAATTGCCCCACGAACACCGCCAGGAAGCCCTCCGCGAGGCAGGCTGCCAAAAGGCCGACGCCTCCTGCTCTTCGGCATGTGGGGGTCCCCTCCTTGGCACTGTCCCATGGGTCCAAGGCTGCCCCGAGACTCGGGCTCGAAATTTCGCCTGCTTTCAAGCCTTCCGCTTCCAGGGTCCTGTCCCTCCATGCCTCCATCTGGGGAAACCTGAGTCCCGCGGCCATGCCTCCCCCTCCAACCCCGGTACCAACGGTGCACTTCGCCTTTCGGACAAGCCTCGGAGTGAGAGAAACCTGCATGACCCAACTGAGGACAGCCCATCCTTGGGCGTCCTTTCAGACCGAAAAGACCGAGGCGCACACCCTGCCACCACCCGTCCTTCAACTCTCCTCCTGGAACACACCCCTGTGCCGGGGGCCCCGCATGGGCCATGTCGCTTCCTGCCCCTTTTCCAGGCAGCTGCCCCATGCCCCGGGCGAGAAAGGGCCCTGTGCCACAGAGAGCAGGGCGGTGTGCAGGGCTGCCCAACGCCGGCCAATTCTCATGAGCTTTCTGCCCAAACCGATCCCAGTATGCCCAGCCACCACCCGTCCTTCAACTCTGCACCGGGAATGCTTCCCTGGCCAGGGCCTCCTGGTGGGCCCGGAGGAAACTCGTTTCGTTTCCGCGCGTTTTCCGGAAAGCCGACCCTTGCTCTGGTCGAGAAAGGGGCCTGTGTAATGGAGAGCAGGGTGCTGCGCAGGGCTGCCCATGGCCGGCCAATTCTCCCGATCCCAGTTTGGGCAGAACCCTCGTGATAATTGGCTGGAAAACGCCTGGCGAACTCGCTTCGGGCACTGCATGTCTTCAGGGCTGCCCCACCTGGAATGGCAGGCATTGCAAGCGCTTGAGCACACACATCGCACATCGCCCGGAAGCCCTCCCCGAGCAGGCTGCAGTGAGACCGACCTCACTGCTAATCCTCGACCTGCGGGGTCCCTTCCCTGGCGCTGTCCCATGGGGCCAGTCCTGCCATGAATCCCAGGCTCGAAATTTTGCCTGCTTCCCAGCCTTCTGCTTCCGGGGTCCTGTCCCTCCATGCCTCCATCTGGGGATCCCTGAGTCCCACGGCCACGCCTCCCCCTCCCACACCATCACCAAAGGTGCCTTTGGGTGCTTCAGACAGTCCTCGGAGAGAGAGAAATTTGCATGCCCCAACTGAGGTCAGCCCCATTCTTGGGCTGCCCATCTGCCCTAAAGACGAAGACGTTCACCCGGCCGCCTCCTGTTCTTCAACTCTGCTCCGGGAACACACCCCTGCGCTGGGGCCTCCGGGTGGGCTGCGTCGTTTCCATGTGTTTTCCGGGCAAGAAAAAGCCCTGGTCCACGGAGAGCAGGGCAGTCGGCAGGGCTGCCAAACATCGGCCAATTCTCACGAACGTTCTGCCCAAAACGATCCCGGGTTGGGCAGAACTCTCGTGAGAATTGGTTGGAAAACACCCGGCAAACATGCTTCAGGTGCCGCACGTCTGCAAGGCCCCCCCACCCCCACCCCCGGGGCTTGGCGCGGCATTGCGAGCAATCCAGTAGGAATTCCGCCAGGAAGCCTTCTGCCAGGCAGGCTATGGCGAGGCCAACGACTCCTGCTAATCCTGGGCCTGCGGGGAGTCGGATCCCTGGTGCTGTACCATGGGGCCGGGCCCGTCACTAAGCCCGGGCTAAAACTATCGCCTGCTTCCTCAGCCTTCTGCTTCCAGGGTCCTGTCCCTCATGGCCTTCATATCGGGAACCCTGCGTCCTGCGGCCACGCATCTCCCTACCACACCAGCACCAATGGTGACTTTTGGCATTTCGGACAACCATGGGAGCGAGAAAACCTGCGTACCCACAATGAGGTCAGCCGCATCCTTAGGCGCCCCATCTGCCCGAAAGACGGAGGTGCACGCCTGGCCGCCACCTGTCCTTCAACTCTTCTCCGGGAACGCTCCCCTGGGCCAGAGGCCCCGCGTGGGCCACGTCGTTTCCGTGCGTTTTCCAGGCAGCCGCCCCATGCCCAGGGCGAGAAAGGGCCCTGGGCCACAGAGAGCAGGGCGGTCCACAGGGGTACCCAACGCTGACCAATTCTCATGAGCGTTCTGCCCAAACGGATCCTGGTTTGGGCAGAACGCTCATGAGAATTGGCCCCAGTGCATAGGAGCGTTCCCAGAGCAGAGTTGAAGGACCGGTGGCGGCCGGGCTTCCACCTCTGTCTTTAGGGCGGATGGGGCACCCAAGGATGGGGCTGACCTCAGTTGGGGCATGCAGGTTTCTCTCGCTCTGAGTCTTGTCTGAAGCAACCAAAGGCACCGTTGGCGCTGGGGTGGGAGGGGGAGGTGTAGCTGCGGGACACAGGGTTCCCCAGATGGAGGCACCGAGGGACAGGACCCCAGTAGCAGAAGGCTGGGAAGCAGGCAAAATTTCGAGCCCAGTCTTCGTGGTGGGCCCGGCCTCATGGGACAGCACCAGGGAGGGAACCCCCGCAGGCCGAGGATTACAGGAGGCATCGGCCTCACTGCAGCCTGCCTCACGGAGGGCTTCCTGGTGAGGTGCATGCTCGAGCGCTCGCGATGCCGGCCATGCGTGGTGGGGCTGCCCTTCAGACGCGTGGCGCCCAAAGAGAGTTTGCCGGGCCTTTTCCAGGCTCAGGGACAGGTTGTATCATAAGATGGTATTCCAGAACAGAACCCTGAGGACAGATGCCTGAAAACCTAATCAAGTGTTCCAATGAGGTCCAATGGCATGTGAGGTTAAATCTTCTAACTTAGGACCATTGACGTGACTGTCCATCTGAATGTAGCTAATCAGGGTGTTTCATACTGTGCATTTGCATCTAGACAGCCGCCAAAATTGGAGTGGGCTCAGGGTCCTTGCAGGTTTTTCTTAATCTGGAAGGTTTGGGCAACTGTGATAGGCACAGTTTCCTTGGGGAATTCAGCCACAGTCCTTTGGTGCACCTCGAGTGACCCCATCCAGGAGGGCATGTGAGCCATGGTTTTGGGAAAGAAGTCTGCAAACACAAATTCAGGTTCGGATTAGTTGCGAGGTGATCACAGGCCAAATGCATAGACCTGGGGGTCAGCACATCAGGAACTGTAATTAGGATGACTAGAAGACAGTAGCACAGACTTTTCCATCTGGATTGTGTGTCCAGAATGACCTCAGAATGTAGGTGAGGTCTTATGCATCCATGGGAGACTTTTTGTCTCTAAGGATCCTGGCGGCTCCCCTTAGCTTGGTGGCATTTTCGGGGAAAATAAGAGTGCTGTTTTCCATCTTAGAGGTGCCCCAAAACAGGGATTTTAGGTATGGTTTCTAAGTCTGGGCGCCTGGAAAATCCCACCAAGGGTTAGAATTTGGGGTTAGGGGAGTACCAGGCCTGCAATGCAGGAATCTTGTGGTGGAACTAGGAGAGTTTTTTTGAAAGCATACTTGGGTGAAGGTCACAATGCCTGTTTGTGCCCTGGGGAGCCATCAGGAGTTGGCGTGGTCACATTGGCCATGTACCTTGCTCCCTCCCACTTTGAGAGCTGGATACCCATTTCAACACCCAGGTGTCCTTCCATGGAAAAGGAGTAGAACTCTATAGTGTTTCAGGTTCCCCCATTGGAAGGATTTCAGCAAAATCTGGGGAAATGTGCGAGAATACCAAGTATGGGTAGAGATGACAGACTTGGGCCATGGCCAGTCCCACATGCTAGATATGGGACCTGCACTCCCTGTGACTGACTCTAGGTCGGGACACAGGCTCTGTAAGACACAACACTAGTGGCCAGGGAAGTCTATAAATCGGGGTTCCCTCCAGGGCCAAGCAGACTGATCCTCATGTGGGGTTTCAGGCAGACTCTACAGGCACGTCTTCTTTCTTTGGGGTAGGCAGAATGCAGCATTGTGGCTCCAAAGTTCTCTATCAAGAGGGTTTGTGGACGAGGAAGGTGAAGATGGACTTGTAAACATAATCTATGGTTCAATTCGGTGCCAAGCGAAAGACAGTTCCAGTGTGCAGCGGCTGATGTGCGGTACCCAGGACCTGAGTAAGGGCAGATGTCAGATGCTTGCTCACACTGGAGTTTGTGTCTACAATGACCGCCAAATGGAGGGGTGGTGTCATGAGGCCATGGAGGATTTCCCACCCTGAGGCTTGTGAGATGCTCTAAATAGCAAGGTTTCCTTCTACTGGACAGGGTGAGTCTGGTTTGCTTGCTCCAGTGTCCCCCATATGGAAAGTTTGGTTGCAGAGCTCTCCCGCATGGTTGCCTGAAAAGCACAACTCCATTGACCACTGCAGGCAAGGAACATGGCAGGTACGATCTGGTGGCTCTGGGGTGAAGTTCCAACCGGGCTGAGTTGACATGGAGTTTCATGCTGTTGGATCACAATGCTGGTTTGTATCCAGGGAGACATTAGAATGTTGGGGTGGTCAGAGGCCATGCAGGATTCTCCTACACTGAGACATGGACACAGCTACCAAGAGCAAGGTATCCTTTTGGGGACAGAAGCGGTTCTGTTGTGTGGCTCAAGGAACACATGTTGGAATATAAGTCAGTATTGGAGAACAGGCCTCTGGGAACAGGTGCCTAAAAATCTAAACTGGGGTATCAATGAAGTCCTATAGTCATGGCAGGTTCAAACTTCTGACTCAGGCCCTTGGATTTGGATGTCTGCCTGGAGGCAGTAGCTCATTGTGTGTCAGAATGTGCATTTGGGTCCAGAGCCTTCTTAGAAATTGAGGTGGGCTCAGGGGATTTTACTTTGCTCCTAATCTTCAGGGTTTGGGCAACTGTGAAGGGCAGAGTTTCCTTTGGGAGTGTAAGGACAGTCATCTGGTATGGAACCATAGGCCGCATCCTGGGGGGACATGTGGGCCAGCACTTTGGGGAGAGATATCTGCAAAAGCAAACTAGGGTTAGAGTGAGGGCCGAGGTGATCACAGGTCCGATGTTCAGGCCCAGACGGCAGCTCAGAGTGTACTGAAATTAAGGTGTCATAGCGCAGGTTCTTCTGTTGGGTGTGTGTCCGGGATGGTCGCTAAAGGTAGGGGTGGCTTCATGAGTCCATGAGAAATTCTTCATCTCTGGGGATTCTGCTCAACTCCCAAGAGTTTGGTGTCTCATAGGGAAGGGAAAACTGTTGTTTTCCGTCTCAGAGGACACCCAAATAGAGATTCCAGAGACAGGTTCTGGGTCTGGGTGCCTGGAAAACATGAACAAGGGTGAGGATTTGGTCTTAGGGACCAGGAAGTCCCACTCTGTGGGCTCCTGATCCAGCTATTGCGTGGTTTTGTTTGAAAGCAAGCTCACGCTACCTGTTTGTATCCAGGTAGCCTTCCATGTGTGACCGTGGTCTCATGGGCCATGCAGCTGGTTGCCACTCAGAGAGTTGGGAAGGAGGAGTACTCTTTTGTGTCAGGTTCCCCCATAGGCATGGATTTGCGCTACGGTCTGGGACAGAGGTCTGAATATCCAGGTTGAGTAGAGATGTTGGTTTCAGGCCACAGAAAGTCACACCTTCAGGAAATGAGGCCCATCTCTGTGTCAGACAGAGCCTTGTGCCCATAGAAACCTAAGGACGGAAGTCTGAGAACACAAGCTAGGCTTAGGTTTCTGGGTGAGGACATGGCAGGCACAATCTACAGACCTGAATTGAGATCTCGTGTTTCTGAAGTCAGGGCGAGGATCAGACGATCGCTCACGATGGACTTTCTGTCCCTGATAACCACTTCATGAAGGGGGGATCACGAGGCCAAGGGGGTTTTCCCACGATGGGAGTTGTGAGAAGCTCCAAACTGCAAAGATTCTTCTGCAGGACAATTGAGACCTGTTGGTTGGCGCCAGTCCAATGATTATGAGCAGGGTTCTAAGGATGGATGGTTGGGTAGCCCACCACGCATTTCAATTGTCTCCTAGTAACAAGACAGGTTAGATCTGCTGGATCTGGGGGAGCAACCGAGGAGGCAAGTTGAAATAGACTCTCCTGTGGATGGGTCCAAATGTGTTTTGGTGTCTATGGAGATCTTGGAATGAAGTGGTGGCACTGGGTCCTGAATGGATCTCCTAAACAGAGGCTTTGACACAGCTCCAACGTGCAAGTTTCCCATGTGTAGATGAGATTTGTTCTGACGGGTGAGTGAAGAAACAGCCATATGCTGGTATTGAAATCCAGGCCTCTGAAAAGAGATACCTGGAAAACAAAGCAATGGATCCGATTATTGCCTAGGGGTCTGTTCGTTCTTTTTTTACCTCTGGGGACATCTGTCTACGGGTCTGAGTGCAGGTAGGTGCTCAGATGGGCTCAGATTCCTCCTGTTTGTCCTGGGAAGAAACCACTATTGGGATGGCCTCAGGGACTTTGGAGGTTTATCCTATTAGTAGGGCTGTGGCCATTGGAATGGGCACACACAATTACCTTAGAGAGGGCAAGTACAGTCCTCAGGTTTGGCACCAGTGGCCTGAGCATGTAGGGTGTGTAGGCCAGAGCTGATTGGACAGTTGTCTGAAAACACAACCTCGGCTTATGTTTCGGGTCATAGGAATGGCAGGACTGATCTAAAGACCATGAGGAGAACACTCGGGATATGAAAAAAGGGGGAGTGTGAGGCTCTTGCTCAAGTTTTTGTCTCTGGATATCGTGTCACTCATGGTCGTGAAATTTCCGGGTGACTTCATGGGAAATGGATGAGTCCTACTCTCTGGGGGTTTGGCCCCATCCAAAGAGTTTGGGGTCATTCTGTGGGATGGAAGAAGTCCGTTTTTTTGTAGTTATGGTTTGTTTTGTTTTGTTTTTAACTTCAGGTGTCGCACCAAATGAGGGTTTCCAGAGTAGAGTCCTGGGGAGGGGCATCTGGACAACCAGAAATCTGGTTAAAAATTAGGGAATAGGACAGGTCAAGCCCATTATGACATCTAATGGTACAGCCACTAGAGGACTTACTAGAGGACAGGACTCACGCTAAGGGTCACAATGCGTGTTTATGCCCTCCTTGCACTCAAGAATGGACGGGGTCTCAGGGTGAATGCTGTTTTCTCCTACACTGAACGTTGGACAACATACCAAACACAAGGTTACTTGCCATGGGTAAGGAGGGGTTCTGATTTATGCATCACATTCACCCCTGGGCAGTGATTGGACTTAAGGTCTAGATTCTGAAGCCTGAAAACTGAGGTCGGGAAGACGTGATGACCTATGTCCATGGCGGGTCTGATGTGCTCTGTGTGTGGACAGCTGTCTGGGTGTTGGTCAGGAGGTCCGAGCTCAGGTTGTGTCAGACAGTGCATTAGTGCCCACGTTAGACTATATAATTTGGGTGCAGTCGAGTGCCGTGTAGGTTTTTCCTCATTTCAGCTGCCTGGGCAGCTCATTAGGCATTATATTTTTTCTAGAGGGCAAGCAGAGTGCTTCACTGTCGGTCCGGATTTGCCAAACTAGAGGGCTTCGGGGCCAGGAAAGTGATGACGGAAGTCTGAGAACACAAGCTAGACTTCGGATTCAGGGTGATGGCACGGCAGGTAACCCCTGCAGATCTGAACCAATATCTCATGCATCTGATGGCAGGGCGAGGATCAGACGTTGGCTCAGGATGGAGTTTCTGTGCATGACGGCCCCTTCATGAAGGGAGCGGAACCTCGAGGCCATGGAGGTTTTCCACGTTGGGAGATGTGGGATGCCCCCTTCAAGGATTCCTTCTGCGGGACAATTGAGACCTGTTGGACGGCTCCAGGACATCCCATATGGAATGACTCCAGAGCACCGTTCGAGGATGGATGCCTGGGAAGTCCGCCTCGCATTCCAATTGTCTCCTAGCAACAAGACGGTTTAGGTCTGATGGCTCTGTGGGAGCAAACGGGGTGGCTGAGTTGAAATGAACTTTCCTGAGGATGGGTCCTAATGTGTGTTTGTGTCCATGAGGGCCTTGGAATGGGGCGGTGGCACCGGGAACCTGAAGTATTCTCCTAAGCTTTTGACATAGCTCCCATGCACAAGTTTCCTTGTGGAGACGAGATTTGTTCTGATGGGTGCCTCAGGAAATCCCCCCTGCTGGTATTGGAATCCATGCTTTTGAAGAGACATGCCTGAAAACCAAAGCAATGGATCCGATAATGGCCTCGGGTCCTGTCTGGTTCAATCTTCTTCTCTGAGGACATCCATCTATGGTATGAGTGGAGGTAGATGCTCAGCTGGTATCAACTGCCCTTTTTTGTCCCGGGCGACCTACACTATTGGGATGGCCGCAGGAAATTTGGAGGGTTCTCCTAAATTGTACGATTTTTGAGAATGGAATGGGCAGAATTCCCATGGATTGGGTGGGCGCAGTCCTAATGTGTGGCCTCGGGGCCCAAGCCTGGAGGATGTGAGGCCCTGGACTTTGAGGACAGAAGTCTGAAAACACAAACTCAGTGTAGCTTTGGGGACGTAGGTATGACAGGCCCAATCTACAAACCATGAGAAGAACTCTTCAGGATATGAATAATGAGCGAGACTGAGGTGCTTGTTCAGCCTTTTGTCTCTGGATTTTGTATCAGTGATGGCCGTGGAATTTGGAGAGGCCACATGGGCTATGGATGAATCTTCCTCTCTATGGATTTGGCCCGATCCCAATTGTTTTTCGTCAATCTGTGGGATGGGAGGACTCCTTTCAGGTTTGTTACCTCAGGTATCCCACCAGAAGAGGAATTCCAAAGCAGAGCCCTGGGGAAAAGTGAAGGGACAACCCGAACTATGATTAAAAATTGGGGCCTAGGGTCATGGCAAGCCCAATATGCTGTCTCTTCATCCAGCCACTGAGCGGCCTTACCAACGTGGGAAAACCTCCATGGCCTCGAGATTCCGCTCCCTTCATGATGGGGCCGTCATGCACAGAACTCCAACCTGAACCAACGTCTGATCCTCGCCCTCACTTCAGATGCCTGAGATATTGGTTCAGATCTGCAGGGGTACTTGCCGTGCCCTCACCCTGAAACCCAAGTCTAGCTTCTGTTCCCAGACTTCTGTCCTAACTCCTGGCCATGAAGCCCTCAAGTTTGGCAATTCCGGACACACAATGCAGCACACTGCCTGCCATGTAGAAAAAAATATATTGCCTAATGAGCAGCCCAGACACCTTAAATGAGGATAAACCTATACAGCACTCCACTGTACCCAAATTATATACTCTAACCTGGGCACAAATGCACTGTCTGACACAACCTGAGCCCGGACCCCCTGACCAACACCCAGAGAGCTGACCGCACACTGAGAACATCAGACTCGCCATGGCCTTAGGTCATCATCTCTCCCCTATCTCAGTTTTCAGGCTTTAGAACCTAGACCTTATCTCCAATCACTGCCCAAAGGTGAGTGTGATGCAGAAATCAGAACTCTTCCTTACCCATGGCAAGAAACCTTGTGGTTGGCATATTGTCCAACATTCAGAGTAGGAGAAAACAGCATTCACCCTGAGGCCCCGCCCATTCTTGAGTGCGACGAGAGCATAAACACGCATTGTGACCTCAGCATGAGTCCTGTCCTCTAGTAAGTCCTCTCAGTGGCTGGACCATTAGATGTCATAATGGGCTTGATATGTCCCTAGGCCCCAATTTTTAACCAGATTTCTGGTTGTCCAGTCGCCCCTCCCCAGGGCTCTACTCTGGAATCCATCATTTGGTGGGACACCTGAGGTTGAAAAACAAAACGAAACAAATCAACAACACAAAAAATTCGGACTTCTTCCATCCCCAGAATGACCCCAAACGCTTTGGATTGGGCCGAACCCCAAAAGAGTAAGACTCGTCCATTTCCCATGAAGTGACCCGGAAATTTCACGACCATGGGTGACACGATATCCAGAGAAAAAGACTTGAGCAAGAGCCTCACACTCGCCCTTTTTTCATATCCCCAACAGTTCTCCATGGTCTGTAGACCCTGTAGTCCTGCCATAACTATGACCCGAAACATAAGCCGAGTTTGTGTTTTCAGAAAACTGTCCAAACTGCCCTGGCCTACACACCCTACAGATTCAGGCCCCTGGAGCCAAACCTGAGGAATGTGCTTGTACTCTCCAAGGGAATTGTGTGTGCCCATTCCAATGGCCACAACCCTACTAATTGGATAAGCCTCCAAGGTCCCTGAGGCCATCCCAATAGTTGTGGCTTCCCAGGACAAACAGGGGCAATCTGAGCCCATCTGAGTACCTACCTGCACTCAGACCCGTAGACTGATGTCCCCTGAGGTAAAAAGGAACGAACAGGCCCCTAGGCACTAATCGGATCCATTGCTTTGGTTTCCAGTCATCTCTCCTCAGAGGCCTGGATTTCAATACCAGCATATGGCTGTTTCTTGACTCACCCATCAGAACAAATCTCATCTTCAAATGGGAAACTTGCACATTGGAGCTGTGTCAAAGCCTCTGTTAAGAGAACCCTTCAGGGCCCCAGTGCCACCGCTTCATTCCAAGGTCTTCATAGACACAAATACACATTAGGACCCATCCACAGGAGAGTCCATTTCAACTCTGAAATCTCTGTTGCTCCCCCAAATCCAGCAGATCTAATTTACCTTGTTGGTAGGAGACAATTGGAATGCGAGGTGGGCTTCCCAGTCATCCATCCTTAGAACCCTACTCAGAATCATTGGCCTAGTGCCAAACAACAGGTCTCAATTGTCTAGTGAAGAATCTTTGCAGTTTGGAGCTTCTCAAATCTCCCATCGTGGGAAAACCCCCATTGCCTCATGATCCCCCCCCCTTTCTAGAAGGGGCCATCATGGAAAGTAACTCCTACCTGAGCGATCCTCTTATCCTCGCCCTGTCTTCAGTAGCACGAGATATAGATTTATGTCTGTAGATTGTGCTTGCCATGTCCTCACCCAGAAACCTAAGCAAAGCTTGTGTTCTCAGACTTCCATCCTCAGACTACTGGCTGACAAGCCCCCCAGTTTTTATTCCAGAAATACAATGCAGCACTCTGCCTGCCCTCCAGAATAAAAACGTTGCCGTCTAGGGCAGCCCAGTAACCCCAAATGAGGATCAACCGGCACGCCATTACGCTGCACCCCAAAATATAGGTTGACCTGGGCACTAATGCCGTTTCTGACACAGCCTGAGCATGGACCTCCTGGCCGCACCCACACAGCTGGCTGCACTGAGCACATCGGCCCACCATGGCCTTTGGTCGTCATCTCTTCCCAACCTCGGTTTTCAGGCTTCAGAACCTAGACCTTATCTCCAATCACTCCCCAGGTTTGAAAATGATGCAGAAATTAGAACTCCTTCCCCATGGCAAGAAACCTTTTGGTTGGCATGTTGTCCAACGTTCACTGTAGTTGAAACCAGTGTGGCCCATGAGGCCCTGCTCAAGCTCACGGACCACATTGGTCACAAACACACATTTAACCCTCAGCCTGAGCCCAGTCCTCAGGTAAGGCGTCTCAGTGGATGGATGAGGAGTGAGCATATTGGGCTTGCCATGCCCCTAGGCCCAATTTTAATCCATAGTTCGGGTTGTCCCTTCACTCTTCCCCAGGGCTCTGCTTTGGAATTCCTGTTTTGGTAGGACACCTGAGGTAACAAACCTGAAAGGATCCTGCCATCCTACAGATTGACCAAAAACAATTGGGATCGGGCCAAATCCACAGAGATGAAGACTCGTCCATGGCCCATGAGGCCTCCCCGACATTCCACGGCCATCGTTTGTACAAAATCCAGAGACAAAAGGGTGAGCAAGTGCCTCAGATTCGCTCTTTCTTCATATCCTGAAGAGTTCTTCTCATGGTTTGTACATCAGGCTTACCATACCTACATCACCAAACCTAAACTGAATTTCTGTTTTTAGACTTCTATCCTCAAAATCCTGTGCCACTCACCCTCCAGGTTGGGGCCCCAGAATCTCCAACATGAGCCAACGTCTGATCCTCGCCCTGACATCAGATGCATGAGATATTGGTTCAGATCTGCAGGGGGTACCTGCTGTGTCCTCGTCGTGAAGCCCAAGTCTATCTTGTGTTCTCAGACTTCCGTCCTCACTCTCCTGGCCGTGAAGCCCTCGAGTTTGGCAATTCTGGACCGACAATGAAGCACTCTGCCTGCCCTCTAGAAAAAAATACTTTGCCCAATGAGCTGCCCAGGCAGCTTAAATGAGGATAAAACTACTCGGCTCTCGACTGTACCCAAATTATATAGTATAACCTGGGCACTAATTCACTGTCTGACACAACCTGAGCCCAGACCTCCTGAGCAACACCCAGACAGCTGAACGTACCCTGAGCACATCAGACCGGCCATGGCCTTAGGTCATCATCTCTTCCCTACCTCAGTTTTCAGGCTTCAGAAACTAGACCTTATCTCCAATCACTGCCCAGGGGTGACTGTGATGCAGAAATCAGAACTCTTCCTGACCCATGGCAAGAAACCTTGGGGTTGGCATGTTGTCCAACATTCAGTGTAGGAGAAACCAGCATTCACCGTGAGTCCCCGCACATTCTAGAGTGCGACGAGGCATAAACAGGCATTGTGACCCTCAGCGTGAGTCTGTCCTCTAGTAAGGCCTCTCAGTGGCTGGACCATTAGAGGTCATAATGGGCTTCACAAGTACAAGGCCACAATTTTTAACCAGATTTCTGGTTATCCAGTCGCCCCTCCCCAGGGCTCTACTCCGAAATCCCTCATTTGGTTGGACACCTGAGGTTAAAAAACAAAACACAACAAAACACAACAACAACAAAAAAAAAAAAAACGGACTTTTTCCATCCCCATAATGACCCCAAACTCTTTGAATGGGGCCAAAACCCAGAGAGTAAGACTCATCCATTTCCCATGAAGACACCCGGAAATTTAACGACCATGGGTGACACGATGTCCAGAGACAAAAACTTGAGCAAGAGCATCACACTCGCCCTTTTTTCATATCCCGAAGAGTTCTCCTCATAGTCTGTAGATCAGTCCTGCCATATCTATGACCCGAAACTTAAGCCGAGTTTGTGTTTTCAGACAACTGTCCAAACAGCTCTGGCCTACACACCCTAAGGCTCAGACCCCTGGAGCCAAACCTGAGGACTGTACTTGCCCTCTCCAAAAAATGGTATGTTCCCATTCCAATGGCCACAACCCTACTAATAGGATAAACCTCCAAAGTCCATGAGGCCATCCCAATATTTGTGGCTTCCCAGGACAAATAGGGGCAATCTGAGCCCATCTGAGCACCTACCTGCACTCAGACCCGTAGACTGATGTCCCCAGAGGTAAAAAGGAACGAACAGGCCCCTAGGCACTAATCGGATCCATTGCTTTGGTTTCCAGGCATCTCTCCTCAGAGGCCTGGATTTCAATACCAGCATATGGCTGTTTCTTGATTCACCCATCAGAACAAATCTCATCTACACATGGGAAACATGCACGTTGGAGCTGTGTCAAAGCCTCTGTTTAGGAGAACCCTTCAGGGCCCCAGTGCCACCGCTTCATTCCAAGGTCTCCATAGACACAAAAACATATTAGGACACATCCACAGGAGAGAACATTTCAACTCAGCCTCCTCGGTTGCTCCCCCACATCCAGCAGAACTAACATGTCTTGTTGCTTGGAGACAATTGGAATGCGAGGTGGGCTACCCAGCCATCCATCCTTCGAACCCGGCTCGGAATCGTTGGCCTGAAGCCAACCAACAGGTTTCAAAGGTCCTGCAGAATAATCTTTGCAGTTTGGAGCTTCTCACAACTCCCATCGTGGGAAAAACCCCATGGCCTCATGATCCACCCACCCATTCAAAAGGGTCCATCAGGGACAGAAAGTCCAACCTGAGCATTTGTCTGATCCTTGCCCTGACTTCAGGTGCACGAGATCTCGATTGAGTTCTGTAGATTGTGCCTGCCATATCCTCACCCAGAAACATAGGCCTAGCTTGGGTTCTCAGACTTCCGTCCTCAGACTATTGGCCCACAAGCCCCCAAGGTTGGCAATCCAGAACTACAATGCCGCATTCTGCCTGCCCTCCAGCAGAAAAACATTGCCCTCCTGGGCTACCCAGAAACCCCAAATGAAAATCAACCTGCACGCCATTTGGCTGTACCCCAAATATATAGGCTGACCTGGGCACTATTGCCCTTTCTGACCCAGCCTGAGCCTGGACCTCCTAGCCCCACTCAGACAACTTGCCCCACACTGAGCCCATCGGACCCAGCATGGCCTTAGGTCGTCATCTCTTCTCAACCTCGGTTTCCAGGCTTCAGAACCTAGACCTGATCTCCAATCACTGCCCTGGTTGGAAAATGATGCAGAAATCAGAACTCTTTCCCCATGGCAAGAAACCTTGTGGTTGGCATGTTGTCCAACATACAGTGTAGTTGAAACCAGTGTGGCCCATGAGGCCCCGCCCATTCTTCCGGGCCACATTGGTCAGAAACAAACATTGTGACCCTCAGCCTGAGCCCAGTCCTCAGGTAAGGCCTCTCAGTGGCTGGATGAAGAGACAGCATATTGGGCGTGCCATGCCCCTAGGCCCCAAGTTTTAACCATAGTTCGGGTTGTCCCTTCACTCTTCCCCAGGGCTCTGCTTTGGAATTCCTCTTTTGGTGGGACACCTAAGGTAACAAACCTGAAAGGAGTCCTCCCATCCCACAGATTGACGATAAACAATTGGGATCGCGCCAAATCCACAGAGAGGAAGATTCGTCCATGGCCCTTGAGGCCTCCCCAACATTCCACGGCCATTGCTGATACAAAATCGAGCAACAAAAGCCTGAGCAAGCGCCTCAGACTTGCTCATTCTTCATAGCCTGAAGATTTCTTCTCATGGTTTGTAGATCAGGCCTGCCATGCCTACGTCCCCAAACCTAAGCTGAGTTTATGTTTCCAGACTTCTGTCCTCAAAGATATGGGCCACACTCCCTCCAGGATGAGGCCCCTGGAGCCACACATTAGGACTGTGCCTACCCAATACATGGGAATTCTGAACATTCCATTGTCAAATATCGTACAAATTAGGAGAACCCTCCAAAGTCCCTGAGGCCATCCCTATAGTGTAGGTCGCCTGGGGCAAAAAAGGGCGGTTGATACCAGCTGAGCATCTACCTCCACTCATACCATAGATCGATGTCCCCAGAGAAGAAGATTGAACCAGACAGGACCCGAGGCCATTTTCGGATCCATTGCTTTGGTTTACAGGCATGTCTCCTCAAAATCCTTGATTCCAATACCAGCAGAGGGGATTTCCTGAGGCACCCATCAGAACAAATCTCGTCTCCACAAGGATACTTGTGCATGGGAGCTATGTCCAAAGCTTAAGAGAATACTTCAGTGTCCCGGTGCCACCGCCCCATTCCAAGGCCCTCATGGATACAAACACACATTAGGCCCCATCCTCAGGAAAGTCCATTTCAACTCAGCCACCCAGGTTGCTCCTGCAGTTCCATCGGATCTAAACTGTCTTGTTGCTCGGAGACAATTGTAATGCGAGGTGGACTTCCCAGGCATCCACCCTCGAACAGTGCTCTGGAGTCATTCCATATGGGATGTCCTGGAGTTGTCCAAGAGGTCTCAATTGTCCCGCAGAAGGAATCCTTGAAGGGGGCAACCCACATCTCCCAACGTGGAAAACCTCCATGGCCTCGAGATTCCGCTCCCTTCATGAAGGGGCCGTCATGCACAGAAACTCCATCCTGAGCCAACGTCTGATCCTCGCCCTGACTTCAGATGCAAGAGATATTGGTTCAGATCTGCAGGGGGTACCTGCCGTGCCCTCACCCTTAATCCGAAGTCTAGCTTGTGTTCTCACACGTCCGTCCTCACTCTCCTGGCCCCGAAGCCCTCAAGTTTGATAATTCCGGACTGACAATGAAGCACTCTGCCTGCACTCTAGAAAACATATAATGCCTAATGAGCTGCCCAGGCAGCATAAATGAGGATAAACCTACACGGCACTCGAATGTACCCAAATTATATAGTCTAACCTGGGCACGAATGCACTGTCTGACACAACCTGAGCCCGGACCCCCTGACCAAAACCCAGACAGCTGACCGCACACTGAGCACATCCGACTCGCCATGGCCTTAGGTCATCATCTCTTCCCTACCTCAGTTTTCAGGCTTTAGAACCTAGACCTCATCTCCAATCACTGCCCAGAGGTGAATGTGATGCAGAAATCAGTACTCTTCCTGACCCATGGCAAGAAATCTTGTGGTTGGCATGTTGTCCAACGTTCAGTGTAGGAGAAAACAGCATTCACCCTGAGGCTCCGCCCATTCTTGAGTGCGACGGGAGCATAAACACGCATTGTGACCACAGCGTGAGACCTGTCCTCTAGTAGTCCTCTCAGTGGCTGGACTATTAGATGTCATAATGGGCTTGACATGTCCCTAGGCCCCAATTTTTAACCAGATTTCTGGTTGTCCAGTCGCCCCTCCCCAGGGCTCTCCTCTAGAATCCCTCATTTGTTGGGACATCTGAGGATGAAAAACAAAACGAAACAAATCAACAACAAAAAAACGGACTTCTTCCATCTCCAGAAGGGCCCCATCTCTTGGGACGGGGCCGAATCCCCAGAGAGTAAGACTCGTCCATTTCCCATGAAGTCCTTCGGAAATTTCACGACCATGTGTGACACGATATCCAGAGACAAAAACTTTAGCAAGAGCCTCACACTTACCCTTTTTTCATATCCCGAAGAGTTCTCCTCTTGGTCTGTAGATCAGTCCTGCCATACCTATGACCCGAAACATAAGCCGAGTTTGTGTTTTCAGACAACTGTCCAAACAGCTCTGGCCTACACACCCTACAGGCTCAGGCCCGTGGAGCCAAACCTGAGGACTGTACTTGCCCGCTCCAAGGGAATTGTATGTGCCCATACCAATGGCCACAGCCCTACAAATAGAATAAACCTCCAAAGTCCCTGAGGCCATCCCAAAAGTTGTGGTTTCCCAGGACAGACAGGAGCAATCTGAGCCCATCTGAGCACCTACCTGCACTCAGACACATAGACTGATGTCCCCAGAGGTAAAAAGGAACGAACGGGCCCCTCGGAACGAATCGGATCCATTGCTTTGGTTCCCAGGCATCTCTCCTCAGAGGCCTGGATTTCAATACCAGCATATGGCTGTTTCTTGACTCATCCATCAGAACAAATCTCATCTACACATGGGAAACATACACGTTGGAGCTGTGTCAAAGCCGCTATTTAGGAGAACCCTTTAGGGCCCCAGTGCCACCGCTTCATTCCAAGGTCTCCATAGACACAAAAACATATTAGGACACATCCACCGGAGTGTCCATTTCAACTCAGCCTACTCGATTTCTCCCCCATATCCAGCAGATCTAACCTGTCTTGTTGCTTGGAGACAATTGGAATGCTAGGTGGGCTACCCAGTCATCCATCCTTAGAACCCTGCTCAGAATCATTGGCCTGGAGCCCACCAACAGGTCTAAATTGTCCTGCAGAAGAATCTTTGCAGTTTGGAGCTTCTCACAACTCCCATCGTCAGAAAACACCCATGGCCTCGTGATCCACCCCACCCTTCAAGAAGGGGCCATCAGGGACAGAAAGTCCAACCTGAGCGATCTTCTGATCCTTGCCCTGAATTCAGATGCACGAGATCTCAATTCAGGTCTGTAGATTGTGCCTGCCATATCCTCACCCAGAAACCCATGCCTAGCTAGGCTTCTAAGACTTCCGTTCTCAGACCACTGGCCCACAAGACCTCCAGTTTGGCAATCCAGAACTACAATGCCGCACTCTGCCTGCCCTCCAGAAGAAAAACATTGCCCTCTGGGGCTACCCAGAAACCCACCTGAGGATCAACATTCACGCCATTCGGCTGTACCCCAAATATATAGGCTGAGCTGGGCACTATTGCCCATTCTGACCCAGCCTGAGCCTGGACCTCCTGGCCCCACCCAGACAGCTGGCTGCACACTGAGCACATCGGACCCGCCATGGCCTTAGGTCGTCATCTCTTCTCAACCTCGGTTTCCAGGCTTCAGAACCTAGGCCTGATCTCCAATCACTGCCCTGGTTTGAAAATGATGCATAAATCAGAACTCTTTCCCCATGGCAAGAAACCTTGTGGTTGGCATGTTGTCCAACGTTCAGTGAAGTTGAAACCAGTGTGGCCCATGAGGCCCCGAACATGCTTGCGGGCCACATTGGTCACCAACACACATTGTGACCCTCAGCCTGAGCCCAGTCCTCAGGTAAGGCCTCTCAGTGGCTGGGTGAAGAGACAGCATATTGGGCTTGCCATGCCCCTAGGCCCCAATTTTTAACCATAGTTTGGGTTGTCCCTTCACTCTTCCCCAGGGCTCTGCTTTGGAATTCCTCTTTTGGTGGGACACCTGAGGTAACAAACCTGAAATGAGTCCTCCCATTTCACAGATTGACGAAAAACTATTGGGATCGTGCCAAATCCACAGAGAGGAAGATTCGTCCATGGCCCATGAGGCCTCCCCAATATTCCACGGTAATCGCTGATAGAAAATACCAGAGACAAAAGCCTGAGCAAGCGCCTCAGACTCGCTCATTCTTCATATCCTGAAGAGTTCTTCTCCTGGTTTGTAGATCGGGCGTGCCATACCTACATCCCCAAACCTAAGCTGAGATTGCGTTTTCAGACTTCGGTCCTCAAATTCCTGGGCCACACTCCCTCCAGGCTGGAGCCCCTGGAGCCACACATTAGACTGCGCCCACCCAATCCATGAAAATTCTGCCCATTCCATGTCAAAAATAGTACAAATTAGGAGAACCCTCCTAATTCCCTGAGGCCATCCCAATAGTGTAGGTCGCCCGGGACAAAAAAGGGCGGTTATTACCAGCTGAGCATCTACCTCCACTCATACCATAGATGGATGTCTCCAGAAAAAAGATTAAACCAGACAGGACCCGAGGCCATTATCGGATCCATTGCTTTGGTTTACAGGCATGTCTCCTCAAAAGCCTGGATTCCAATACTAGCAGAGGGGATTTCCTGAGGCACCCATCAGAACAAATCTCGTCTCCACAAGGAAACTTGTGCATGGGAGCTATGTCCAAAGCTTAGGAGAATACTTCAGGGTCCCGGTGCCACCACTCAATTCCAAAACCCTCATGGACACAAACACACATTAGGACCCATCCTCAGGAAAGTCCATTTCAACTCTGTCACCCTGGTTGCTCTCGCAGATCCATTGGATCTAAACTGTCTTGTTGCTCGTAGACAATTGGAATGCGAGGCGGACTTCCCAGGCATCCATCCTCGAACGGTGCTCTGGAGTCATTCCATATGAGATGTCCTGGAGCTGTCCAACAGGTCTCAATTGTCCCGCAGAAGGAATCCTTGAAGAGGGCATCCCACATCTCCCAACGTGGAAAACCTCCATGGCCTCGAGATTCCGCTCCCTTCATGAAGGGGCCGTCATGCACAGAAACTCCAACCTGAGCGAACGTCTGATCATCGCAGTGACTTCAGATGCATGAGATATTGGTTCAGATCTGCAGGGGGTACCTGCGGTTCCCTCACCCTGAATCAGAAGTCTAGCTTTTGTTCTCAGACTTCCGTCCTCACTCTTCAGGCCCCGAAGCCCTCACGTTTGGCAATTCCGGACCGACAATGAAGCACTCTGCCTTCCCTCTAGAAAAAATATATTGCCTAATGAATTGCCCAGACAGCTTAAATGAGGATAAACCTACAAGGCACTCGTATGTACCCAAATTATATAGTCAAACCTGGGCACGAATGCACTGTCTGACACAACCTGAGCCCGGACCTCCTGACCAACACCCATACAGCTGACCGCACACTGAGCACATCAGACCCGCCATGGCCTTAGGTATCATCTCTTCCCTACCTCAGTTTTCAGGCTTCAGAACCTAGACCTTATCTCCAATCACTGCCCAGGGGTGAATGTGATGCAGAAATCAGAACTCTTCCTGACCCATGGCAAGAAACCTTGTGGTTGGCATGTTGTCCAACGTTCAGTGTAGGAGACAACAGCATTCGCCCTGAGGCCCCGCCCATTCTTGAGTGCGATAAGAGCATAAACACGCATTGTGTCCTCAGCGTGAGTCCTGTCCTCTAGTAAGTCCTCTCAGTGGCTGGACTATTAGATGCCATAATGGGCTTGACATGTCCCTAGGCCCCAATTTTTAACCAGATTACTGGTTGTCCAGTCGCCTCTCGCCAGGGCTCTACTCTGGAATCCCTCATTTGGTGGGACATCTGAGGTTGAAAAACAAAACGAAACAAATCAACAACAACAAAAAAGGACTTCTTCCATTCCAGAATGAACCCAAACTCTTTGGACGGGGCCGATCCCCCAGAGAGTAAGACTCGTCCATTTCCCATGAAGTCACCCGGATATTTAACGTCCACGAGTGACACGATATCCAGAGACAAAAACTTGAGCAAGAGCCTCACACTCGCCCTTTTTTCATATCCCGATGTGTTCTCCTCATGGTCAGTAGATCAGTTCTGCCATACCTATGACCAGAAACTTAAGCCGAGGTTGTGTTTTCAGACAACTGTCCAAACAGCTCTGGCCTACACACCCTAGAGGCTCAGGTCCCTGGATTCAAACCTGAGGACTGTACTTGCCCTCTCCAAGGGAATTGTATGTGCCCATTCCAATGGCCACAACCCTACTAATAGGATAACACCCAAAGGCCCTGAAACCATCTCAATAGTTGTGGATTCCCAGGACAAACAGGGGCAATCTGAGCCCATCTGAGCACCTACCTGCACTCAGACCCGTAGACTGATGACCCCAGAGGTAAAAAGGAACGAACAGGCCTCTAGGCACTAATCGGATCCATTGCTTTGGTTTCCAGGCATCTCTCCTCAGAGGCCTGGATTTCAATACCAGCATATGGCTGTTTCTTGACTCACCCATCAGAACAAATCTCATCTTCAAATGGGAAACTTGCACATTGGAGCTGTGTCAAAGCCTCTGTTTAGGAGAATCCTTCAGGGCCCCAGTGCCACTGCTTCATTCCATGGTCTTCATAGACACAAATACGCATTAGGACCCATCCACAGGAGAGTCCATTTCAACTCTGAAATCTCTGTTGCTCCCCCAGATCCAGCAGATCTAATTTACCTTGTTTCTAGGTGACAATTGGAATGCGAGGTGGGCTTCCCTGCCATCCATCCTTAGAACCCTGCTCGGAATCGTTGGCCTGGAGCCAACCAACAGGTCTAAATTGTCCTGCAGAAGAATCTTGGCAGTTTGGAGTTTCTCACAACTCCCATCGTGGGATAAAGCCCATGGCCTCGTGATCCACCCCCCCTTCCAGAAGGGGGCCATCAGGGACAGAAAGACCAAACTGAGCGATCTTCTGATCCTTGCCCTGACTTTAGATGCACGAGATCTCGATTGAGGTCTGTAGATTGTGCCTGCCATATCCTCACCCCGAAACCTAGGCCTAGCTTGGCTTCTCAGACTTCCGTTCTCAGACTACTGGCCCACAAGCCCTCCAGTTTGGCAATCCAGAACTACAATGCTGCACTCTACCTGCACTCCAGAAGAAAAACATTGCCCTCTGGGGCTACCCAGAAACCCCAAATGAGGATCAACCTGCACGCCATTTGGCTGTACCCCAAATATATAGGCTGACCTGGGCAGTATTGCCCTTTCTGACCCAGCCTGAGCCTGTACCTCCTGGTCCCTCGCAGACAGCTGGCCGCACACTGAGCCCATCGGACCCGCCATGGCCTTGGGTCGTCATCTCTTCTCAACCTCGGTTTCCAGGCTTCAGAACCTAGACCTGATCTCCAATCACTGCCCTGGTTTGAAAATGATGCAGAAATCAGAACTCTTTCCCCATGGAAAGATACCTTGTGGTTGGCATGTTGTCCAACGTTCAGTGTAGTTGAAACCAGTGTGGCCCTTGAGGACCTGCCCATGCTTGCGGGCCACATTGGGCACAAACACACATTGTGACCCTCAGCCTTAGCCCAGTCTTCAGGTAAGACCTCTCAGTGACTGGATGAAGAGACAGCATATTGGGCTTGCCATGCCCCTAGGCCCCAATTTTTAACCATAGTTTGGGTTGTCCCTTCTCTCTTCCCCAGGGCTCTGCTTTGGAATTCCTCTTTTGGTGGGACACCTGAGGTAACAAACCTGAAAGGAGTCCTCCCATTTCACAGATTGACGAAAAACTATTGGGATCGCGCCAAATCCACAGAGAGGAAGATTCGTCCATGGCCCATGAGGCCTCCCCAACATTCCACGGCCATCGCTGATTCAAAATCCAGAGACAAAAGGCTGAGCAAGCGCCTCAGACTTGCTCATTCTTCATATCCTGAAGAGTTCTTCTCATGGTTTGTGGATCGTGCGTGCCATGCCTACGTCCCCAAACCTAAGCTGAGTTTGTGTTTTCAGACTTCTTTCCTCAAAGTCCTGGGCCACAGTCCATCAAGGCTGTTACCCCTGGAGACACACATTAGGACTGTGCCCACCCAATCCATAGGAATTCTGCCCATTCCATTGTCAAAAATAGTACAAATTAAGAGAACCCTCCTAAGTCCCTGAGGCCATCCCAATAGTGAAGACCGCCCGGGACAAAAAAGGGCGGTTGATATCAGCTGAGTATCTACCTCCACTCGTACCATAGATGGATGTAACCAGAGAAGAAGATTGAACCAGACAGTACCCGATGCCATTATCGGATCCATTGCTTTGGTTTACAGGCATGTCTCCTCAAAAGCCTGGATTCCAATACCAGCAGAGGGGATTTCCTGAGGCACCCATCAGAACAAATCTCGTCTCCACAAAGAAATTGTGCATGGGAGCTATGTCCAAAGCTTAGGAGAATACTTCAGGGTCCCGGTGCCACCGCACCATTCCAAGGCCCTCATAACACAAACACACATTAGGCCCCATCCTCAGGAAAGTCCATTTCACTCTGCCACCCTGGTTGCTCTCGCAGATCCCTTGGATCTAAACTGTCTATTTGCTAAGAGACAATTGGAATGCGAGGCGGACTTCCCAGGCATCCATCCTCGAACGGTGCTCTGGAGTCATTTCATATGTGATGACCTGGAACTGTCCAACAGGTCTCAATTGTCACGCAGAAGGAATCCTTGAAGGGGGCATCCCACATCTCCCAACGTGGAAAACCTCCATGGCCTCGAGATTCCGCTCCCTTCATGAAGGGGCCGTCATGCACAGAAACTCCAACCTCGGCCAACGTCACATCCTTGCCCTGACTTCAGATGCATGATATATTGGTTCAGATTCGCAGGGGGTACCTGCAGTGCCCTCACCCTGAATCCAAAGACTAGCTTGTGTTCTCAGACTTACGTCCTAACTCTCCTGGCCCCGAAGCCCTCACGTTTGGCAAATCTGGACCGACAATGAAGCACTCTTCCTGCCCTCTAGAAAAAATAGATTGCCTAACGAGATGCCCAGGCAGCTTAAATGAGGATCAACCTATACGGCACTCGAATGTACCCAAATTATATAGTCTAACCTGGGCACGAATGCACTGTCTGACACAACATGAGCCCGGACCTCCTGACCAACACCCAGACAGCTGACCGCACACTGAGCACTTCAGACTCGCCATGGCCTTAGGTCATCATCTCTTCCCTATGTCAGTTTTCAGGCTTCAGAACCTAGACCTTATCTCCAATCACTGCCCAGGGTTGACTGTGATGCAGAAATCAGAACTCTTCCTGACCCATGGCAAGAAACCTTGTGGTTGGCATGTTGTCCAACGTTCAGTGTAGGAGACAACAGCATTCACCCTGAGGACCCGCCCATTCTTGAGTGCGACGAGAGCATAAACACGCATTGTGACCTCAGCATCAGTCCTGTCCTCTAGTAAGTCCTCTCAGTGGCTGGACTCTTAGATGTCATAATGGGCTTGACATGTCCCTAGGCCCCAATTTTTAACCAGATTACTGGTTGTCCAGTCGCCCCTCCCCAGGGCTCTACTCTGGAATCCCTCATTTGGTGGGACATCTGAGGTTGAAAAACAAAACGAAACAAATCAACAACAACAAAAAACGGACTTCTTCCATCTCCAGAAGGCCCCCATCTCTTGGGAAGGGGCCGAACCCCCAGAGAGTAAGACTCGTCCATTTCCCATGAAGTCACCCTGAAATTTCTCGACAATGAGTGACACAATATCCAGAGACAAAAAGTTGACAAAGAGCCTCACACTTGCCCTTTTTTTCATATCCCGAAGAGTTCTCCTCATGGTCGGTAGATCAGTCCTGCCATACCTATGACCCGAAACATAAGCCGAGTTCGTGTTTTCAGACAACTGTCCAAACAGCTCTGGCCTACACACCCTACAGGCTGAGGCCCCTGGAGCCAAACCTGAGGACTGTACTTGCCCTCTCCAAGGGAATTTTATGTGCCCATTCCAATGGCCACAGCCCTACTAATACAATAAACCTCCAAAGTCCCTGAGGCCATCCCAATAGTTGTGGCTTCCCAGGACAAAGAGGGGCAATCTGAGCCCATCAGAGCACCTACCTGCAGTCAGACCTGTAGACTGATATCCCCAGAGGTAAAAAGGAACGAACAGGCCCCTAGGCAAAATCGGATCCATTGCTTTGGTTTCCAAGCATCTCTCCTCAGAGGATTGGATTTCAATACCAGCGTATGGCTGTTTCTTGACTCACCCATCAGAACAAATCTCATCTACACATGGGAAACATGCACGTTGGAGCTGTGTCAAAGCATCTGTTTAGGAGAACCCTTCAGGGGCCCAGTGCCACCGCATAATTCCAAGGTCTCCATAGACACAAAAACATATTAGGACACACCCACAGGAGAGTCCATTTCAACGCAGCCTCCTCGGTTGCTCCCCCACATCCAGCAGATCTAACCTGTCTTGTTACTTGGAGACAAATGGAATGCAATGTGGGCTACCCAGCCATCCATCCTTAGAACCCTGCTCGGAATCATTGGCCTGGAGCCAACCAACAGGTCTAAATTGTCCTGCAGAAGAATCATGGCAGTTTGGAGCTTCTCACAGCTCCCATCGTGGGAAAACCCCCATTGCCTCGTGATCCAACCCCCCCCCTTCAAGAAGGGGCCATCAGAATCAGAAAGTGCAACCTGAGCGATGTTCTTATCCTTGCCCTTACTTCAGATGCACGAGATCTCGATTCAGGTCTGTAGATTGTGCCTGCCATATCCTCACCCAGAAACCTAGGCCTAGTTAGGGTTCTCAGACTTCCGTTCTCAGACTACTGGCCCACAAGACCTCCAGTTTGGCAATCCAGAACTACAATGCCGCACTCTGCCTGCATTCCAGAAGAAAAACATTGCCCTCTAAGGCTACCCAGAAACACCAAATGAGGATCAACCTGCACGCCATTCGGCTGTACCCCAAATATATAGGATGACCTCGGCACTATTGCCCATTCTGACCCAGCCTGAGCCTTGAACTCCTGGCCCCACCCAAAAAGCTGGCCGCACATGGAGCACATCGGACCTGCCATGGCCTTAGGTCGTCATCTCTTCTCAACCTCGGTTTCCAGGCTTCAGAACGTAGACCTGATCTCCAATCACTGCCCTTATTTGAAAATGATGCAGAAATCAGAACTCTTTCCCCATGGCAAGAAACCTTGTGGTTGGTATGTTGTCCAACGTTCAGTGTAGTTGAAACCAGTATGGCCCATGTGGCCACGCCCATGCTTGCGGGCCACATAGGTCACAAACGCACATGTGACCCTCATCCTGAGCCCATTCCTCAGGTAAGGCCTCTCAGTGGCTGGATGAAGAGACAGCATATTGGGCTTGCCATGCCCCTAGGCCCCAAGTTTTAACCATAGTTCGGGTTGTCCCTTCACTCTTCCCCAGGGCTCTGCTTTGGAATTCCTCTTTTGGTGGGACACCTGAGGTAACAAACCTGAAAGGAGTCCTCCCATCCCACAATTTGACAAAAACCTATTGGGATCGCGCCAAATCCACAGAGAGGAAGATTCGTCCATGGCCCATGAGGCCACCCCAACATTCAACGGCCATCGCCGATACAAAATCCAGCGACAAAAGCCTGAGAAAGCGCCTCAGACTTGCTCATTCTTCATATCTGAAGATTTGTGCTCCTGGTTTGTAGATCGGGCATGCCATGCCTACGTCCCCAAACCTAAGCTGAGTTTGTGTTTTCAGACTTCTGTCCTCAAATCCTGGGCCCCTCTCCCTCCAGGCTGGGACCCCTGGAGCCACATATTAGGACTGTGCCCACCCAATCCATGGGAATTCTGCCCATTCCATTGTCAAAAATCGTACAAATTAGGAGAATCCTCCAAAGTCCCTGAGGCCATCCCTATAGTGTAGGTCGTCCGGGACAAAAAAGGGCGGTAGATACCAGCTGAGCATCTACCTCCACTCGTACCATAGTTGGATGTCCCCAGAGAAGAAGATTGAACCAGACATGACCCGAGGCCATTATCGGATCCATTGCTTTGGTTTACAGGCATGTCTCCTCAAAAGCCTGGATTCCAATACCAGCAGAGGGGATTTCCAGAGGCACCCATCAGAACAAATCTCGTCTCCACAAGGAAACTTGTGCATGGGAGCTATGTCAAAAGCTTAGGAGAATACTTCAGGGTCCCGGTGCCACCGCCCCATTTTAAGGCCCTCATGGACACAAACACATATTAGGACCCTCCACAGGAAAGTCCATTTCAACTCAGCCACCCCGGTTGCTCCCGCAGATCCATTGGATCTAAACTGTCTTGATGCTCGTAGACAATTGGAATGCGAGGCGGACCTCCCAGGCATCCATCCTCGAATGGTGCTCTGGAGTCATTCCATATGAGATGTCCTGGAGCTGTCCAACAGGTCTCATTGTCCTGCAGAAGAAATCCTTGAAGGGGGCATCCCATATCTCCCAACGTGGAAAACCTCCGTGGCCTCGAGATTCTGCTCCCTTCAAGAAGGGGCCGTCATGCACAGAAACTCCAACCTGAGCCAACGTCTGATCCTCGCCCTGACTTCAGATGCATGAGATATTGGTTCAGATCTGCAGGGGGTACCTGCCGTGCCCTCACCCTGAATCCGAGGTCTAACTTGTGTTCTCAGACTTCCGTCCTCACACTCCTGGTCCCGAAGCCCTCAAGTTTGGCAAATCCGGACCGACAATGAAGCACTCTGCCTGCCCTCTAGAAAAAATATATTGCCTAATGAGCTGCCCAGACAGCTTAAATGAGGATAATCCTACACGGCACTTGAATGTACACAAATTATATAGTCTAACCTGGGCAATAATGCACTGTCTGACACAACATGAGCCCGGACCTCCTGACCAACACCCAGAGAGCTGACCGCACACTGAGCACATCAGACCCGCCATGACCTTAGGTCATCATCTCTTCCCTACCTCAATTTTCAGGCTTTAGAACCTAGACCTTATCTCCAATCACTGCCCAGGGGTGACTGTGATGCAGAAATCAGAACTCTTCCTGACCCATGGCAAGAAACCTTGTGGTTGGCATGTTGTCCAAAGTTCAGTGTAGGAGAAAACAGCATTCACCCTGAGGACCCATCCATTCTTGAGTGCGACGAGAGCATAAACACGCATTGTGACCTCAGGGTGAGTCCTCTCCTCTAGTAAGTTCTCTCAGTGGCTGGACCAATAGTTGTCATAATGGGCTTGACATGTCCCTAGGCCCCAATTTTTAACCAGATTTCTGGTTGCCCAGTCGCCTCTGACCAAGGCTCTACTCTAGAATCCCTCATTTGGTGGGACATCTGAGGTTGAAGAACAAAACAAAACAAAACAAATCAACAACAACAAAAATAAAACGGACTTCTTCCATCCCCAAAATGACCCCAAACTCTTAGTGGGGCCGAACCCCCAGAGAGTAAGACTTGTCCTTTTCCCATGAAGTCATCTCTCCTCAGAGGCATGGATTTCAATACCAGCATATGGCTTTTTCTTGACTCACCCATCAGAACAAATCTCATCTACACATGGGAAACATGCACGTTGGAGCTGTGTCAAAGCCTCTGGTTAGGAGAAGCCTTCAGGGCCCCAGTGCCACCGCTTCATTCCAAGGTCTCCATAAACACAAAAACATATTAGGACACATCCACAGGAGAGTCCATTTCAACTAAACCTACTCGTTTGCTCCCCCACATCCAGCAGATCTAACCTGTCTTCTTGCTTGGAGACAATTGGAATGCGTGGTGGGCTACCCAGCCATCCATCCTTAGAACCCACCTCGGAATCGTTGGCCTGGAGACAACCAACAGGTCTCAATTTTCCTGCAGAAGAGTCTTGGCAATTGGAGCTTCTCACAACTCCCATCGTGGGAAAACCCCCATGGCCTCGTGATCCACCCACCCCCCTTCAGGAAGGGGCCATCAGGGACAGAAAGTCCAATCTGAGCGATCGTCTGATCCTTGCCCTGACTTCAGATGCACGAGATCTCGATTGAGGTCTGTAGATTGTGCCTGCCATATCCTCACCCAGAAACCTAGGTCTAGCTTGGGTTCTAGGACTTCCGTCCTCAGACTACTGGCCCACAATACCACCAGTTTGGCAATCCAGAACTACAATGCCGCACTCTGCCTGCTCTCCAGAAGAAAAACATTGCCCTCCTGGGCTACCCAGAAACCCCAAATGAGGATCAACCTGCACGCCACCTGGCTGTACACAAAATATATAGGCTGACCTAGGCACTATTGCCTTTTCTGACCCAGCCTGAGCCTGGACATCCTGGCCCCACCCAGACAGCTGGCCGCACACTGAGCACATCGGACCCGACATGGCCTTAGGTCGTCATCTCTTCTCAACCTCGGTTTCCAGGCTTCAGAACCTAGGCCTGATCTCCAATCACTGCCCTGGTTTGAAAATGATGCAGAAATCAGAACTCTTTCCCCATGGCAAGAAACCTTGTGGATGGCATGTTGCCCAACGTGCTGCGTAGTTGAAACCCGTGTGGCCCATGAGGCCCAGCCCAAGGATGCAGGCCACATTGGTCACAAACACACATTGTGACCCACAGCCTGAGCCCAGTCCTCAGGTAAGGCCTCTCAGTGGCTGGATGAAGAGACAGCGTATTGGGCTTGCCATGTCCCTAGGCCCCAATTTTTAACCTTATTTCGGGTTGTCCCTTCACTCTTCCCCAGGGCTCTGCTATGGAATTCCTCTTTTGGTGGGACACCTGAGGTAACAACCCTGACAGGAGTCCTCCCATCCCACAGATTGACGAAAAACAAAATGGATCGTGCCAAATCCACAGAGAGGTAGATTCGTCCATGTCCCATGAGGCCTCCCCAACATCCCACGGCCATCGCTGATACAAAATCCAGATACAAAAGCCTGAGTAAGCGCCTCAGACTCGCTCATTCTTCATATCCTGAAGAGTTCTTCTCATGGTTTGTAGATCGGGTGTGCCATACCTACGTCCCCAAACCTAAGCTGAGTTTGTGTTTTCAGACTTCTGACCTCAAAGTCCTGGGCCACACTCTTTCCAGGCTGGGGCTCCTGGAGCCACACATTAGGACTGCGCCCACCCAATCCATGGGAATTCTGCCCATTCCATTGTCAAAAATCGTACAAATTAGGAGAACCCTCCAAAGTCCCTGAGTTCATCGCAATAGTGTCGGTCGCCCGGACAAAAAAGGGCGGTTGATAACAGCTGAGGATCTACCTCCACTCATACCATAGATGGATGTCCCCAGAGAAGAAGATTGAACCAGACAGGACCCGAGGCCATTATCGGATCCATTGCTTTGGTTTACAGGCATGTCTCCTCAAAAGCTTGGATTCCAATACCAGCAGAGGAGATTTCCTGAGGCACCCATCAGAACAAATCTCGTCTCCACAAGGAAACTTGTGCATGGGAGCTATGTCAAAAGCTTAGGAGAATACTTCAGGTTCCCGGTGCCAACGCCCCATTTCAAGGCCCTCATGGACACAAACACACATTAGGACCCATCCTCAGGAAAGTCCATTTCAACTCAGCCACCCCGGTTGCTCCCGCAGATCCATTGGATCTAAACTGTCTTGTTGCTCGTAGACAATTGGAATGCGAGGCGGACTTTTTAGTCATCCATCCTCGAACGGTGCTCTGGAGTCATTCCATATGGGATGTCCTGGAGCTGTCTAAAAGGTCTCAATTGTCCCGCAGAAGGAATCCTTGAAGGGGGCGTCCCACATCTCCCAACATGGAAAACTTCCATGGCCTCAAGATTCTGCTCCCTTCATGAAGGGTCTTTCATGCACAGAAACTCCAACCTGAGCCAACGTCTGATCCTCGCCCTGACTTCAGATGCATGAGATAATGGTTCAGAACTCCAGGGGGTACCTGCCGTGCCCTCACCCTCAATCAGAAGTCTAGCTTGTGTTCTCAGACTTCCGTCCTCACTCTCCTGGCTCCGAAGCCCTCAAGTTTGGCAGTCCTGGACCGAAAATGAAGCACTCTGCCTGCCCTCTAGAAAAAATATATTGCCTCATGAGCTGCCCAACAGCTTAAATGAGGATAATCCTACACGGCACTCGAATGTACCCAAATTATATAGTCTAAACTGGGCACTAATGCACTGTCTGACACAACATGAGCCCGGACCTCCTGACCAACACCCAGACAGCTGACCGCACACTGAGCACATCAGACCCGCCATGACCTTAGGTCATCATCTCTTCCCTACCTCAGTTTTCAGGCTTCAGAACCTAGTCCTTATCTCCATACACTGCCCAGGGGTGACTGTAATGCAGAAATCAGAACTCTTCCTGACCCATGGCAAGAAACCTTGGGGTTGGCATGTTGACCAACGTTCAGTGTAGGAGAAAACAGCATTCACCCTGAGGCCCCGCCCATTCTTGAGTGCGATGAGAGCATAAACACGCATTGTGACCTCAGCGTGAGTCCTGTCCTCTAGTAAGTCCTCTCAGTGGCTGGACCATTAGATATCATAATGGGCTTGACATGTCCCTAGGCCCCAATTTTTAACCAGATTTCTGGTTGTCCAGTCGCCCCTCCCCAGGGCTCCACTCTGGAATCCCTCATTTGGTGGGACATCTGAGGTTGTAAAACAAAACGAAACAAATCAACAACAACAAAAAAAAAACCGGACTTCTTCCATCCCCAGAATGACCCCAAACTCTTTGGAAAGGGCCGAACCCCCAGAGAGTAAGACTCGTCCGTTTCCAATGAAGTTACCCGGAAATTTAAGGACCACGAGTGTCACGATATCCAGACACAAAAACTTGAGCAAGAGCCTCACACTCGCCCTTTTTTAATATCCCGAAGAGTTCTCCTCATGGTCTGTAGATCAGTCCTGCCATACCTATGACCCAAAACATAAGCCGAGTTTGTGTTTTCAGACAACTGTCCAAACAGCTCTGGCCTACACACCCTACAGGCTCAAGCCCCTGGAGCCAAACCTGAGGACAGTACTAGCCCTCTCCAAGGGAATTGAATGTGCCCATTCCAATGGCCACAACCCTACTAATAGCATAAACATCCAAAGGCACTGAGGCCAACTCAATATTTGTGGCTTCCCAGGAAAACAGGGGCAATCTGAGACCATCTGAGCACGTACCGAAACTCAGACCGATAGACTCATGTCCCCAGAGGTAAAAAGGAACGAACAGGCCCCTTGGTACTAATCGGATCCATTGCATTGATTTCTGTTCAGTGCCTCAGGAAAGCCCCATATCCTGTACTTCAAACCAAAGCCTCTGAGGAGTGACACCTGGAAACCAAAGCAAGATTTGAGATTAGGGCATAAGGGCCTGTCCGGCTCAACCTTCTATCTCTGTTGACATCTGTGTGCATGCCTTCGTGGTGGTAGCTGCTCAGCTTGTGTCCGAATGCCCCTGTGTGTCCAGGTTGGCTCCCAGTAGTGGGATGTCCTCGGGGGCCTTGAGGTTTCTCATATTCTGGAGGTGTGTGGCCAAAGGAATGGACACAGTTTCCCAGGAGAGAGCAGGCACAGTCCTGTGTTATGGCTCCAGAGGACCCAGCCTAGAGGCTGTGTTTGCCAGGGTTGTGGGGACAGATGTCTGAAAAAGCAAACTTGGCTCAGCTAGGGGCAAAGGTAATGGCAGGCCTGATCTCCAGTCCGTGAGGGGAGATCCTCTGGATATCAAACGAGGGCAAGTGGGAGGCAGTCGCTCCGGTTTTGTCTCTGGGTGTTGCGTTCACAGTGACCGTTCAGGGTAGGGGTTGATTCAGGGGCCGAGGAAGAACCTTCCTCTCGGGGGATTGTCCAAGATCCCAAGTGTTTGGGTTCATTCTGTGGGAAGTGAAGAGTACTGTATTCTGCCACAGGAGACCCCCCAGGAGAGGGACTCTAGAGCACAGCAGTGGGTTCCCTCAACTGGAATACACACCATCTAGTTAGTCCTGGGTGCCTATGGGCAAGGCAAGCCACATATGCGGGCACTTGGTCCAGTCATTGAGAGGCGTTACTTGAATAAGGTACTCACGCTGAGGGTCACCATGTGTGTTTGTGCCCAAGGCGGCCCTCACGCATGGGCGTGGCCTCATGGGCCATGCCGTTTTCTCCTACACTGAAGGTTTGACTCACTGCCAGCAGCAAGGTTTCTTGCCATGGGGAAGGAGGGGTACTGACTTGTGCATCAGGTTCCCCCCTGTGAAGGGATTGGAGATAAGGTCTAGGTTCCGTTGACTGAAAACCCAGGTTGGGAATGGATGGTGGCCTAAGGCAGTGGCGGGTCCAATGTGCTGGGTGTGCAGCCAGCTGCGTCGGTGTCTGTTGGAAGGTCTGGGCTCAGGCTATTTGCGACAGAGCATCAGTGTTTCAGGTAGCCTATGCAATTGGGGTGTTGCCGAGGGCCAAGCAGTTTGATCCTCATTTGGGGTTTCTGGGCAGCACAATAGACAATGTTTTTCTCCTGGGAGGCAGGCAGAGTGCTTCATTGTGGCCCCAGAATTCCCAGTAGGGAGGGTTTGTGGGCCAGGAGTGAGAGGACGGAAGTCTGAAAACACAAGCTAGGGTGAGGATTGGAGCCAAGGGCAGAGCAGGCCCACTCTGCAGAGGCTGAATCAAAATCTCCAGCATCTGAAGTCAGGCTGAGGATCAGACGTTGGCTGAGGCTGGAGTATGTGTCTATGATGGCACCTTCATGAAGCGGGGGCCTCATGAGGCCAAGGAAGTTTTCCCACGCTGAGTTTGGAGGTTGCCCCAAACCACAAGGTTTCCTTCTGCGGGACATTCGAGTCCTGTTGCATGGCTCCAGGACATACCATACGGAAAGACTGGAGAGCAGGGTTCGAAGGATGGATCCCTGTACAGCATGCCTCGCATTTTCATTGGCCATTAGCGACAAGATATGTTTGATCTGCTGCCTCTGGGGCACGCTACCCAGGGGGCTGAGTTGAAATGGCCTCTCCTGAGGATGCGTCATAATGTGTGTTTGGGTCCATGGAGAACTTGGAATGTGCTGGTTGTTCAGTGGCCCTGAGGAACTCTCCTACCTAAAGGTTTTGATACATCCCCAGCAAGAAATCTCCCGATCTGGAGACGAGAGAGGTTTGGTTTGGTTCCTGAGAAAAGCCCCGTGTGCTGGTCTACGAAAACAGTCCTCTGAGGACGGACACATGGAAACCAAAGCTAAGGTTCAGATTAGGGCCTGGGGGCCTGTCCATTTCAACCTTCTGTCTCTGGGGACACTGCCTGAGAGTCTAAGTGGAGATAGTTGCTCCGGTGGTGTCAGAGAGCCCCTCTTAGTCCAGGGTGGCCTACAGTATTGATGGCCTCAGGGGCCTTGGAGCTTTTCCCTAACCTGTAGGGTGTTGGTCAATTGATTGGGCACACTTTCCTTGGAGAGGGCAGGCACAATCTTTTGCTGTGGCTCCAGAAGCCCTAGCCCTGACGTTGTGTGGGTCCAGGCTGTGGGCATAGGAGTCTGAAAACACAAACTCAGCTTATGAGTGGCGCCTAGGGTATGGCAGGGCGGATGTACAGCCCAAGAGGGAGCTCCTGGGCCTCTGAAACAAGGGCGAGTGAGAGGCGTTCCTTCAGGCTTTTGTCTCTGGATGTTGTGTCCGGGATTGCCGTGGATTGGAGGGGTGGCCTCAGGGACTGTGAAAGAGTATACCTCTCTGGTGATTTGTCCCAGCTCCCAAGAGTTTGGGGTCATTTTGTGGGAAGGGTGGAGTCGTGTTCTCTGGCTCATGTGTCTCTCCAAGAAAGGGATTCCAGAGCAGAGCCCCAGGTACGGGCGGGGCGACTGGAAAACTCAAACCCTGGTGAGGATTGGGTGCATACGGGCTTGGCTAGCCCCATATGCGGGCTCTTGGTCCAGGCCCTGACAGGCCTTTCTTTGACATGGGGCTCATGCTAAGAGTCACAGTGTGAATATGTGCCCAAGCAGCACTCAAGTTTGGGCGTTTCATCAGGGGCCATGAAGATTTCTCCCACCCTGAAGGTGTGACTCCAAGCCAAGAGCAATCTTTCCAGCCATGGGGAAGGAGGAGTTCTGTTTCGTGCTTGCGATACCCAGCTGTGTGGAGAATTGATATAATGTCTAGGTTCAGATATCTGAAAACCAAGGTCAGGAAGAGGTGACGGCATAAGACCATGGCGTGTACGACGTGCTGGGTGTGCGGCCAGCTCTCTCCTTGTCTGTCTGGACGTCTGGCTTCAGGCTGTGTCAGACAGAGCATGAGTGCCCAGAGCAGCCTATCCAGTTCGGGTACACTCCAGGCCCGAGCAGGTTGATCCTCATCTGGGTTTTCTGGAGAGCCCCACAGGGAAACGTTTTTCTTCGGTTGGGCAGACACTGGGCTGGGTTGTGGTTCGGGAGTTCCTAGTCCGGAGGGCTTGTTTGCCAGGAGTGTGAGGAAGGATGTCTGAAAACACAAGCTAGCGTGAGGTTTGAGACCGAGGGCACGGCAGGCCCACTCTGCAGAGGCTGAATCGTGATCTCCTGCACTGAGGACATGTCAACAAGAGAAGTGCCTCAGGCTAGAGTTTTTGTCCAGCATGGCCTCTTCCGGAAGGGTGTGGGTGCTTCATGAGGCCAGGGAGCTTTGCCTACGATGGGATTTGTGAACTACTCCAAACCTCAAGGTTTCCTTATGCACGACAGTCGAGTCCTATTGGTTGGTTCCAGGAGGCACCATACGGAAAGACTCGAGAGCACATGTCTAAGCATGGATGCCTGGGAACGCCACCTCCTATACCCACTCTTTAGTGAGGACAAGGCAGGCTCAGTCTGCGGGCTCCTGGGTGAGCTACCCAGAGGGTAGAGTTGAAATGGACTCTCCTGAAGATGAGTCCTGCTGTGGCTTGGTGGCCTGGGAGACCTTGGAATGTGGAGGTGGCTCAGGGACTCTGCAGGATTCTCCAACCTGGGGTGTTTGACAGGGCTCCTAAAAGGAAGCTTCCCATGTGGAGACAAGAGGAGTTCTGTTCAGTGCCTCAGGAAAGCCCCATATCCTGTTCTTCGAACCAAGCCTCTGAGGAGTGACACCTGGAAACCAAAGCAAGAGTTGAGATTAGGACCTAAGGGCCTATCCGGCTCAACCTTCCCTCTCTGTTGACATCTGTGCGCATGCCTTCGTGGAGGTAGCTGCTCACCTTGTGTCCTAATGCCCCTGTGTGTCCAGGGAGGCTCCCAGTAGTGGGATGTCCTCGGGGGCCTTGAGGTTTCTCATATTCTGGAGGTGTGTGGCCAAAGGAATGGACACAGTTTCCCAGGAGAGAGCAGGCACGGTCCTGTGGTATGGCTCCTGAGGACCCAGCCTAGAGGCTGTGTTTGCCAGGGCTGTGGGGACAGATGTCTGAAAAAGCAAACTTGGCTCAGCTAGGGGCCAAGGTAATGGCAGGCCTGATCTCCAGTCCGTGAGGGGAGATCCTCTGAATATCAAAGGAGGGTAAGTGGGAGGCAGTCGCTCAGGCTTTTGTCTCTGGGTGTTGCGTTCACAGTGGCCGTCCAGGGTACCGGTTGCTTCAGGAGCTGAGGAAGAGCCTTCCTCTCCGGGGATTGTCCAAGATCCCAAGTGTTTGGGATCATTCTTTGGGAAGGGAATAGTACTGTTTTCTGCCACAGGGACCCCCCAGGAGAGGGACTCTAGAGCACAGCAGTGGGTTCCCTCAAATGGAATACACACCATCTAGTTAGTCCTGGGTGCCTATGGGCAAGGCAAGCCACATATGCGGGCACTTGGTCCAGTCACTGAGAGGCGTTACTGGAATAAGGTACTCACGCTGAGGGTCACCATGTGTGTTTGTGCCCAAGGCGCCCTCACACATGAGCGTGGCCTCATGGGCCATTCCGTTTTCTCCTACACTGATGGTTTGACTCACTGTCAGCAGCAAGGTTTCTTGCCATGGGGAAGGAGGTGTACTGACTTGGGCATCAGGACCCCCCTGTGCAGGGATTGGCGATAAGGTCTAAATTTCGTTGACTGAAAACCCAGATTGGGAATGGATGGTGGCCTAAGGCAGTGGCGGGTCCAATGTGCTGGGTGTGCAGCCAGCTGTGTCGGTGTCTGTTGGAAAGTCTGGGCTCAGGCTATTTGCGACAGAGCATCAGTGTTTAAGGTAGCCTATGCAATTGGGGTTTTGCCTAGGGCCAAGCAGATTGATCCTCATTTGGGGTTTCTGGGCAGCACCATAGACAATGTTTTTCTCCTGGGAGGCAGGCACAGTGCTTCATCGTGGCCCCAGAATTCCCTGTAAGGAGGGATTGTGGGCCAGGAGTGAGAGGACGGAAGTCTGAAAACACAAGCTAGGGTGAGGATTGGAGCCAAGGGCAGAGCAGGCCCACTCTGAAGAGGCTGAATCAAAATCTCCAGCATCTGAAGTCAGGCTGAGGATCAGACATTGGCTGAGGCTGGAGTATGTGTCCATGATGTCACCTTCATGAAGCGGGGGCCTCATGAGGCCAAGGAAGTTTTCCCACGCTGAGTTTGGAGGTTGTCCCAAACCACACGGTTACCTTCTGCGGGACATTCGAGTCCTGTTGCATGGCTCCAGAACATACCATACGGAAGGACTGGAGAGCAGGGTTCGAAGGATGGATCCCTGTACAGCATGCCTCGCATTCCCATTGGCCATTAGCCACAAGATATGTTTGATCTGCTGCATCTGGGGCACGCTAACCAGGGGGCTGATTTGAAATGGCTACTCCTAAGGATGCTTCATAATATGCGTTTGGGTCCATGGAGACCTTGGAATGTGCTGGTTGTTCAGTGGCCCTGCGGAACTCTCCTACCTGAAGGGTTTGATACATCCCAAGGAAGAAAGCTCCCCATGTGGAGACTAGAGAGGTTTGGTTTGGTGCCTGAGAAAAGCCCCGTGTGCTGGTCTACGAAAACAGTCCTCTGAGGACGGACACATGGAAACCAAAGCTAAGGTTCAGATTAGGGCCTGGGGGCCTGTCCATTTCAACCTTCTGTCTCTGGGGACACTGTCTGAGAGTCTAAGTGGAGATAGTTGCTCCGCTGGTGTCAGAGAGCCCCTCTTAGACCAGGGTGGCCTACACTATTGATGGCCTCAGGGGCCTTGGTGCTTTTCCCTAACCTGTAGGGTTGTTGTCAATGGATTGGGCACACTTTCCTTGGAGAGGGCAGGCACAATCTTTTGCTGTGGCTCCAGAAGCTCTAGCCTGGAGGTTGTGTGGGTCCAGGCTGTGGGCACAGAAGTCTGAAAACACAAACTCAGCTTATGAGTGGCGCCTATGGTATGGCAGGCCAGTTGTACAGCCCGAGAGGGAGCTCCTGGGCCTCTGAAACAAGGGCGAGTGGGAGGCGTTCCTTCAGGCTTTTGTCTCTGGATGTTGTGTCCGGGATAGCCGTGGATTGGAGGGTTGGCCTCAGGGACTGTGGACGAGTATCCATCTTTGGGGATTTGTCCCAGCTCCCAAGAGTTTGGGGTCATTTTGTGGGAAGGGTGGAGTCGTGTTGTCTGGCTCATGTGGCTCTCCAATAAAGGGATTCCAGTCCAGAGCCCCAGGTACGGGCGGGGCGACTGGAAAACTCAAACCCTGGTGAGGTTGGGTGCATAGGGGCTTGGTAAGCCCCATATGCGTGCTCTTGGTCCAGGCCCTGACAGGCCTTTCTTTGACATGGGGCTCATGCTGAGGGTCACAGTGTGAATTTGTGCCCAAGCAGCACTCAAGTTTGGGCGTGGCATCAGTTGCCATGAAGATTTCTCCCACCCTGAAGGTGTGACTCCATGCCAAGAGCAAGCTTTCCAGCCATGGTGAAGGAGGAGTTCTGTTTTTTGCTTGCGATACCCAGCTGTGTGTACAATTGATATAATGTATGGGTTCAGATATCTGAAAACCAAGGTCAAGAAGAGGTGACGGCATAAGATCATGGCGTATCCAACGTGCTGGGTGTGCGGCCAGCTGTCTCCTTGTCTGTCTGGACGTCTGGCTTCAGGCTGTGTCAGACAGAGCATGAGTGCCCAGAGCAGCCTATCCAGTTCGGGTACCGTCCAGGCCAAGGCAGGTGGAACCTCATCTGGGTTTTCTGGAGAGCCCCACAGGGAAACGTTTTTCTTCAGTTGGGCAGACACTGGGCTGGGTTGTGGTTCTGGAGTTTCTAGTCCGGAGGGCTTGTTTGCCAGGAGTGTGAGGAAGGAAGTCTGAAAACACAAGCTAGCGTGAGGTTTGGGACCGAGGGTACGGCAGGCCCACTCTGCAGAGGCTGAATCGAGATCTCCTGCACTGAGGTCATGTCAACTATGAGACGTGCCTCAGGCTAGAGTTTTTGTCCAGCATGGCCTCTTCCCGAAGGGTGTGGGTGCTTCATGAGGCCAGGGAGGTTTGCCTACGATGGGATTTGTGAACTACTCCAAACCTCAAGGTTTCCTTCTGCACGATAGTGGAGTCCTATTGGATGGTTCCAAGAGGCCCCATACGGAAAGACTCGAGAGCAGGTGTCTGAGCATGGATGCCTGGGAACGCCACCTCATATTCCCACTCTATAGTCAGGACAAGGCAGGCTCAATCTGCGGGCTCCTGGGTGAGCTACCCAGAGGGTAGAGTTGAAATGGACTCTCCTGAAGATGAGTCCTACTGTGGGTTGGTGGCCTGGGAGACTTTGGAATGGGGAGGTGGCTCAGGGACTCTGCAGGATTCTCCAACGTGGGGTGTTTGACACGGCTCCTACAAGGAAGCTTCCCATGTGGAGACGAGAGGAGTTCTGTTCAGTGCCTCAGGAAAGCCCCATATCCTGTTCTTCGAACCAAATCCTCTGAGGAGTGACACCTGGAAACCAAGCAAGAGTTGAGTTTAGGGCCTAAGGGCCTATCCTGCTCAACCTTCTATCTCTGTGGACATCTGTGTGCATGCCTTCGTGGAGGTAGCTGCTCAGCTTGTGTCCGAATGCCCCTGTGTGTCCAGGGAGGCTCCAGGTAGTGGGATGTTCTCGGGGTCCTTGAGGTTTCTCATATTCTGGAGGTGTGTGGCCAAAGGAATGGACACAGTTTCCCAGGAGAGAGCAGGCACGGTCCTGTGGTATGTCTCCAGAGGACCCAGCCTAGAGGCTGTTTTTGCCAGGGCTGTGGGGAAGGATGTCTGAAAAAGCAAACTTGGCTCAGCTAGAGGCCAAGGTAATGGCAGGCCTGATCTCCATTCCGTGAGGGGAGATCCTCTGGATATCAAACGAGGACAAGTGGGAGGCAGTCGCTCAGGCTTTTGTGTCTGGGTGTTGCGTTCACAGTGGCCGTTCAGGGTAACGGTTGCTTCAGGGGCCGAAAAAGAGCCTTCCTCTCGGGGGATTGTCCAAGCTCCCAAGTGTTTGGGTTCATTCTGTGGGAAGGGAAGAGTACTGTTTTCTGCCACAGGGGACCCCCCAGGAGAGGGACTCTAGAGCACAGCAGTGGGTTCCCTCAACTGGAATACACACCATCTAGTTAGTCCTGGGTGCCTATGGGCAAGGCAAGCCACATATGCGGGCTCTTGGTCCAGTCACTGAGAGGCGTTACTTGAATAAGGTACTCACGCTGAGGGTCACCATGTGTGTTTGTGCCCAAGGCGGCCCTCACGCATGGGCGTGGCCTCATGGGCCTTTCCGTTTTCTCCTACACTGAAGGTTTGACTCACTGCCAGCAGCAAGGTTTCTTGCCATGGGGAAGGAGGGGTTCTGACTTGTGCATCAGGTTCCCCCCTGTGTAGGGATTGGTGATAAGGTCTAGGTTCCGTTGACTGAAAACCCAGGTTGGGAATGGATGGTGGCCTAAGGCAGTGGCGGGTCCAATGTGCTGGGTGTGCAGCCAGCTGTGTCAGTGTCTATAGGGAAGGTCTGGGCTCAGGCTATTTGCTACAGAGCAGCAGTGTTTAAGGTAGCCTAGGCAATTGGGGTGTTGCCGAGGGCCAAGCAGTTTGATCCTCATTTGGGGTTTCTGGGCAGCACCATAGACAATGTTTTCTCCTGGGAGGCAGGCAGAGTGCTTCATTGTGGCCCCAGAATTCCCAGTAGGGAGGGTTTGTGGGCCAGGAGTGAGAGGACGGAAGTCTGAAAACACAAGCTAGGGTGAGGATTGGAGCCAAGGGCAGAGCAGGCCCACTCTGCAGAGGCTGAATCAAAATCTCCAGCATCTGAAGTCAGGCTGAGGATCAGACGTTGGCTGAGGCTGGAGTATGTGTCCATGATGGCACCTTCATGAAGCGGGGGCCTCATGAGGCCAAGGAAGTTTTCCCACGCTGAGTTTGGAGGTTGCCCCAAACCACAAGGTTTCCTTCTGCGGGACATTCGAGTCCTGTTGCATGGCTCCAGGACATACCATGCGGAAGGACTGGAGAGCAGGGTTCGAAGGATGGATCCCTGTACAGCATGCCTCGCATTCCCATTGGCCATTAGCGACAAGATATGTTTAATCTGCTGCATCTGGGGCACGCTACCCAGGGGGCTGAGTTGAAATGGCCTCTCCTGAGGATGCGTCATAATGTGCGTTTGTGCACATGGAGACCTGGAATGTGTTGGTTGTTCAGTGGCCCTGGGGAACTCTCCTACCTGAAGGTTTTGATCCATCCCCAGTAAGAAAGCTCCCCATGTGGAGACGAGAGATGTTTGGTTTGGTGCCTCAGAAAAGCCCCGTATGCTGGTCTACGGAAACAGTCCCTGATTACGGACACATAGAAACCAAAGCTAAGGTTCAGATTAGGGCCTGGGGGCCTGTCCGGCTCAACTTTCTATCTCTGTTGACATCTGTGTGCAAGCCTTCGTGGAGTTAGCTACTCAGCTTGTGTCCGAATGCTCCTGTGTGTCCAGGGAGGCTCCCAGTAGTGGGATGTCCTTGGGGGCCTTGAGGTTTCTCATATTCTGGAGGTGTGTGGCCAAAGGAATGGACACAGTTTCCCAGGAGAGAGCAGGCACGGTCCTGTGGTATGGCTCCAGAGGACCTAGCCTAGAGGCTGTGTTTGCCAGGGCCTTGGGGACAGATGTCTGAAAAAGCAAACTTGGCTCAGCTAGAGGCCAAGGTAATGGCAGGCCTGATCTCCAGTCCGTGAGGGGAGATCCTCTGGATATCTAACGAGGGCAAGTGGGAGGCAGTCGCTCCGGTTTTGTCTCTGGGTGTTGCGTTCACAGTGGCCGTTCAGGGTAGGGGTTGCTTCAGGGGCCGAGGAAGAGCCTTCATCTCGGGGGATTGTCCAAGCTCCCAAGTGTTTGGGTTCATTCTGTGGGAAGGGAAGAGTACTGTTTTCTGCCACAGGGGACCCCCCAGGAGAGGGACTCTAGAGCACAGCAGTGGGTTCCCTCAACTGGAATACACACCATCTAGTTAGTCCTGGGTGCCTATGGGCAAGGCAAGCCACATATGCGGGCACTTGGTCCAGTCACTGAGACGCGTTACTTGAATAAGGTACTCAGCTGAGGGTCACCATATGTGTTTGTGCCCAAGGCGGCCCTCACACATGAGCGTGGCCTCATGGGCCATGCCGTTTTCTCCTACACTGATGGTTTGACTCACTGTCAGCAGCAAGGTTTCTTGCCATGGGGATGGAGGGGTACTGACTTGTGCATCAGGTCCCCCCCTGTGCAGGGATTGGAGATAAGGTCTAAATTTCGTTGACTGAAAACCCAGATTGGGAATGGATGGTGGCCTAAGGCAGTGGCGGGTCCAATGTGCTGGGTGTGCAGCCAGCTGTGTCGGTGTGTTGGAAAGTCTGGGCTCAGGCTATTTGCGACAGAGCATCAGTGTTTAAGGTAGCCTATGCAATTGGGGTTTTGCCTAGGGCCAAGCGGATTGATCCTCATTTGCGGTTTCTGAGCAGCACCATAGACAATGTTTTTCTCCTGGGAGGCAGGCACAGTGCTTCATTGTGGCCCCAGAATTCCCAGTAGGGAGGGTTTGTGGGCCAGGAGTGAGAGGACGGAAGTCTGAAAACACAAGCTAGGGTGAGGATTGGAGCCAAGGGCAGAGCAGGCCCACTCTGCAGAGGCTGAATCAAAATCTCCAGCATCTGAAGTCAGGCTGAGGATCAGACGTTGGCTGAGGCTGGAGTATGTGTCCATGATGGCACCTTCATGACGCGGGGGCCTCATGAGGCCAAGGAAGTTTTCCCACGCTGAGTTTGGAGGTTGCCCCAAACCACACGGTTTCCTTCTGCGGGACATTCGAGTCCTGTTGCATGGCTCCAGGACATACCATACGGAAGGACTGGAGAGCAGGTTCGAAGGATGGATCCCTGTACAGCATGCCTCGCATTCCCATTGGCCATTAGCGACAAGATGTTTTTGATCTTGCCTCTGGGGCATGCTACCCAGGGTGCTGAGTTGAAATGGCCTCTCCTGAGGATGCGTCATAATGTGCGTTTGGGTCCATGGAGACCTTGGAATGTGCTCGTTGTTCAGTGGCCCTGCGGAACTCTCCTACCTGAAGGTTTTGATCCATCCCCAGCAAGAAATCTCCCCATGTGGAGACGAGAGAGGTTTGGTTTGGTGCCTCAGAAAAGCCTCGTTTGCTGGTCTACGAAAACAGTCCTCTGAGGACGGACACATGGAAACCAAAGCTAAGGTTCAGATTAGGGCCTGGCAGCCTGTCCATTTCAACCTTCTGTCTCTGGGGACACTGTCTAAGTGTCTAAGTGTGTCTAAGTGGAGATAGTTGCTCCCCTGGTGTCAGAGAGCCCCTCTTAGTGCAGGGAGGCCTACACTATTGATGGCCTCAGGGGTTTTGGAGCTTTTCCCTAACCTGTAGGATTCTGGTCAATGGATTGGGCACACTTTCCTTGGAGAGGGCAGGCACAATCTTTTGCTGTGGCTCCAGAGGCCCTAGCATGGAGGTAGTGTGGGTCCAGCTGTGGGCACAGAAGTCTGAAAACACAAAGTCAGCTTATGAGTGGCGCCTAGGGTATGGAAGGCCGGATGTACAGCCCGAGAGGGAGCTCCCGGGCCTCTGAAACAAGGGCGAGTGGGAGGCGTTCCTTCAGTCTTTTGTCTCTGGATGTTGTGTCCCGGATAGCCGTGGGTTGGAGGGGTGGCCTCAGGGAGTGTGGACGAATATCCCTCTCTGGGGATTTGTCCCAGCTCCCAAGAGTTTGGGGTCATTTTGTGGGAAGGGTGGAGTCGTCTTGTCTGGCTCATGTGTCTCTCCAAGAAAGGGATTCCAAAGCAGAGCCCCAGGTACGGGCGGAGCGACTGGAAAACTAAAACCCTGGTGAGGATTGGGTGCATAGGGGCTTGGCAAGCCCCATATGCGGGCTCTTAGTCCAGGCCCTGACAGGCCTTTCTTTGACATGGGGCTCATCCTGAGGGTCACAGTGTGAATTTGTGCCCAAGCAGCACTCAAGTTTTGGCATGGCATCAGGGGCCATGAAGGTTTCTCCCACCCTGAAGTTGTGACTCCATGCCAAGAGCAAGCTTTCCAGCCATGGGGAAGGAGGAGTTCTGTTTTGTGCTTGCGATACCCAGCTGTGTGGAGAATTGATATAATGTCTAGGTTCAGATATCTGAAAACCAAGGTTAGGAAGAGGTGACGGCATAAGACCATGGCGTGTCCAAAGTGTTGGTTGTGCGGCCAGCTGTCTCCTTGTCTGTCTGGACGTCTGGCTTCAGGCTGTGTCAGACAGAGCAGCCTATCCAGTTCGGGTACCGTCCAGGCCCGAGCAGGTTGATCCTCATCTGGGTTTTATGGAGAGCCCCACAGGGAAACGTTTTCTTCCGTTGGGCAGACACTGGGCTGGGTTGTGGTTCTGGAGTTCCTAGTCCGGAGGGCTTGTTTGCCAGGAGTGTGAGGAAAGAAGTCTGAAAACACAAGCTAGCGTGAGGTTTGGGACCGAGGGCACGACAGGCCTACTCTGCAGTGGCTTAATCGAGATCTCCTGCACTGAGGTCATGTCAACTATGAGACGTGCCTCAGGCTAGAGTTTTTGTCCAGCATGGCCTCTTCCGGAAGGGTGTGGGGGCTTCATGAGGCCAGGGAGTTTGCCTATGATGGGATTTGTGAACTACTCCAAACCTCAAGGTTTCCTTCTGCAGGACAGTCGAGTCCTATTGGATGGTTCCAGGAGGCCCCATACGGAAAGACTCGAGAGCAGGTGTCTAAGCATGGATGCCTGGGAACGCCAACTCATATTCCCACTCTTTAGTCAGGACAAGGCAGGCTCAATCTCCGGGCTCCTGGGTGAGCTACCCAGAGGGGAGAATTGAAATGGACTCTCCTGAAGATGAGTCCTACTGTGGGTTGGTGGCCTGGGAGACCTTGGAATGTGGAGGTGGCTCAGGGACTCTGCAGGATTCTCCAACGTGGGGTGTTTGACACGGCTCCTACAAAGAAGCTTCCCATGTAGAGACGAGAGGAGTGCTGTTCAGTGCCTCAGGAAAGCCCCATATCCTGTTCTTCGAACCAAAGCCTCTGAGGAGTGACATCTGGAAACCAAAGCAAGATTTGAGATTAGGGACTAAGGGCCTGTTTTGCTCAACTTTCTCTCTCTGTTGACATCTGTGTTCATGCCTTCGTGGAGGTAGCTGCTCAGCTTGTGTCCGAATGCCCCTGTGTCCAGGGAGGCTCCCAGTAGTTGGATGTCCTCGGGGGCCTTGAGGTTTCTCATATTCTGGAGGTGTGTGGCCAAAGGAATGGACACAGTTTCCCAGGAGAGACCAGGCACGGTCCTGTGCTATGGCTCCTGAGGACCCATCCTAGAGGCTGTGTTTGCCATGGCTGTGGGGACAGATGTCTGAAAAAGCAAACTTGGCTCAGCTAGGGGCCAAGGTAATGGCAGGCCTGATCTCCAGTCCGTGAGGGGAGATCCTCTGGATATCAAATGAGGGCAAGTGGGAGGCAGTCGATCAGGCTTTTGCCTCTGGGTGTTGCGTTCACAATGGCCGTTCAGGTTAGGGGCTGCTTAAGGGGACGAGGAAGAGCCTTCCTCTCGGGGGATTGTCCAAGCTCCCTAGTGTTTGGGTTCATTCTGTGGGAAGGGAAGAGTACTGTTTTCTGCCACAGGGGACACCCCAGGAGAGGGACTCTAGAGCACAGCAGTGGGTTCCCTCAACTGGAATACACACCATCTAGTTAGTCCTGGGTGCCTATGGGCAAGGCAAGCCACATATGCGGGCACTTGGTCCAGTCACTGAGAGGCTTTACTTGAATAAGGTACTCACGCTGACGGTCACCATGTGTGTTTGTGCCCAAGGCGGCCCTCACGCATGGGCGTGGCCTCATGGGCCATTCCGTTTTCTCCTACACTGAAGGTTTGACTCACTGCCAGCAGCAAGGTTTCTTGCCATGGGGAAGGAGGGGTACTGACTGGTGCATCAGGTTCCCCCCTGTGCAGGGATAGGAGATAAGGTCTAGGTTCCGTTGACTGAAAACCCAGGTTGGGAATGGATGGTGGCCTAAGGCAGGGGCGGGTCCAATGTGCTGGGTGGGCAGCCAGCTGTGTTGGTGTCTGTTGGAAGGTCTGGGCTCAGGCTATTTGCGACAGAGCATCAGTGTTTAAGGTAGCCTATGCAATTGGGGTGTTGCCGAGGGCCAAGCAGTTTGATCCACATTTGGGGTTTCTGGGCAGCACCATAGACAATGTTTTCTCCTGGGAGGCAGGAAGAGTGCTTCATTGTGGCCCCAGAATTCCCAGTAGGGAGGGTTTGTGGGCCAGGAGTGAGAGGACGGAAGTCTGAAAACACAAGCTAGGGTGAGGATTGGAGGCAAGGGCAGAGCAGGCCCACTCTGCAGAGGCTGAATCAAAATCTCCAGCATCTGAAGTCAGGCTGAGGATCAGACGTTGGCTGAGGCTGGAGTATGTGTCCATGATGGCACCTTCATAAAGCGGGGGCCTCATGAGGCCAAGGAAGTTTTCCGACGCTGAGTTTGGAGGTTTCCCCAAACCACAAGGTTTCCTTCTGCGGGACATTCGAGACCTGTTGCATGGCTCCAGGACATACCATATGGAAGGACTGGAGAGCAGGGTTCGAAGGATGGATCCCTGTACAGCATGCCTCGCATTCCCATTGGCCATTAGCGACAAGATATGTTTGATCTGCTGCCTCTGGGGCACGCTACCCAGGGGGCTGAGTTGAAATGGCCTCTCCTGAGGATGCGTCATAATGTGAGTTTGGGTCCATGGATACCTTGGAATGTGCTGGTTGTTCAGTGGCCCTGCGAAACTCTCCTACCTGAAAGGTTTGATACATCCCCAGCCAGAAAGCTCGCTATGTGGAGACGAGAGAGGTTAGGTTTGGTGCCTCAGAAAAGCCCCGTGTGCTGGTCTACGAAAACAGTCCTCTGAAGACGGACACATGGAAACCAAAGCTAAGGTTCTGATTAGGGCCTGGGGGCCTGTCCATTTCAACCTTCTGTCTCTGGGGACACTCTCTGAGAGTCTAAGTGGAGATAGTTGCTCCGCTGGTGTCAGAGAGCCCCTCTTAGTCCAGGGTGGCCTACATTATTGATGGCCTCAGGGGCCTTGGAGCTTTTCCCTAACCTGTAGCGTTGTGGTCAATGGATTGGGCACACTTTCCTTGGAGAGGGCAGGCACAATCTTTCGCTGTGGCTCCGGTGGCCCTAGCATGGAGGTTGTGTGGGTCCAGGCTGTGGGCACAGAAGTCTGAAAACACAAACTCAGCTTATGTGTGGCGCCTAGGGCATGGCAGGCCAGATGTACAGCCCGAGAGGGAGCTCTGGGCCTCTGAAACAAGGGCGAGTGGGAGGCGTTCCTTCAGGCTTTTGTCTCTGGATGTTGTGTCCGGGATAGCCGTGGATTGTAGGGGTGGACTCAGGGACTGTGGACGAGTATCCCTCTCTGGGGATTTGTCCCAGCTCCCAAGAGTTTGGAGTCATTATGTGGAAAGGGTGGAGTCGTGTTGTCTGGCTCATGTGTCTCTCCAAGAAAGGGATTCCAGAGCAGAGCCCCAGGTATGGGCGGGGCGACTGGAAAACTCAAACCCTGGTGAGGATTGGGTGCATAGGGGCTTGGCAAGCCCCATATGCGGGCTCTTGGTCCAGGCCCTGACAGGCCTTTCTTTGACATGGGGCTCATGCTGAGAGTCACAGTCTGAATTTGTGCCCAAGCAGCACTCAAGTTTGGGCGTGGCATCAGGGGACATGAGGGTTTCTCCCACCCTGAAGGTGTGACTCCATGCCAAGAGCAAGCATTACAGCCATGGGGAAGGAGGAGTTCTGTTTTGTGCTTGCGATACCCAGCTGTGTGGAGAATTGATATAATGTCTAGGTTCAGATATCTGAAAACCAAGGTTAGGAAGAGGTGACGGCATAAGACCATGGCGTGTCGGAAGTGCTGGTTGTGCGGCCAGCTGTGTCCTTGTCTGTCTGGATGTCTGGCTTCAGGCTGTGTCAGACAGAGCAGCCTATCCAGTTCGGGTACCGTCCAGGCCCGAGCCGGTTGATCCTCCTCTGGGTTTTCTGGAGAGCCCAACATGGAAACGTTTTTCTTCCGTTGGGCAGACACTGGGCTGGGTTGTGGTTCTGGAGTTCCTAGTTGGAGGGATTGTTTGCCAGGAGTGTGAGGAAGGAAGTCTGAAAACACAAGCTAGCGTGAGGTTTGGGACCGAGGGCATGGCAGGCCCAATCTGCAGTGGCTTAATCGAGATCTCCTGCACTGAGGTCATGTCATCTATGAGACGTGCCTCTGGCTAGAGTTTTTGTCCAGCATGGCCTCTTCTGGAAGGGTGTGGGTGCTTCATGAGGTCAGGGAGGTTGCCTACGATGGGATTTGTGAACTACTCCAAACCTCAAGGTTTCCTTCTGCACGACAGTCGAGTCCTATTGGATGGTTCCAGGAGGCCCCATACGGAAAGACTCGAGAGCAAGTGTCTAAGCATGGATGCCTGGGAACGCCACCTCATATTCCCACACTTTCGTCAGGACAAGGCAGGCTCAATCTGCGGGCTCCTGGGTGAGCTACCCAGAGGGGAGAGTTGAAATGGACTCTCCTGAAGATGAGTCCTACTGTGGGTTGGTGGCCTGGGAGACCTTGGAATGTGGAGGTGGCTCAGGGACTCTGCAGGATTCTCCAAAGTGGGGTGTTTGACTCAGCTCCTACAAGGAAGCTTCCCATGTTGAGACGAGAGTAGTTCTGTTCAGTGCCTCAGGAAAGCCCCATATCCTGTTCTTCGAACCAAAGCCTCTGAGGAGTGACACCTGGAAACCAAAGCGAGAGTTGAGATAGGGACTAAGGGCCTGTTTTGCTCAACCTTCTCTCTCTGTTGACATCTGTGTGCAGGCCTTCGTGGAGGTAGATGCTCAGCTTGTGTCCGATTGCCCCTGTGTGTCCAGGGAGGCTCCCAGTAGTGTGATGTCCTCGGGGGCCTTGAGGTTTCTCATATTCTGGAGTTGTGTGGCCAAAGGAATGGACACAGTTTCCCAGGAGAGACCAGGCACGGTCCTGTGCTATGGCTCCTGAGGACCCAGCCTAGAGGCTGTGTTTGCCAGGGCTGTGGGGACAGATGTCTGAAAAAGCAAACTTGGCTCAGCTAGGGGCCAAGGTAATGGCAGGCCTGATCTCCAGTCCGTGAGGGGAGATCCTCTGGATATCAAAGGAGGGCAAGTGGGAGGCAGTCGCTCAGGCTTTTGTCTCTGGGTGTTGCGTTCATAGTGGCGGTTCAGGGTAGGGGTTGCTTCAGGGGCCGAGAAAGAGCCTTCCTCTCGGGTGATTGTCCAAGCTCCCAAGTGTTTGGGTTCATTCTGTGGGAAGGAAAGAGTACTGTTTTCTGCCACAGGGGACCCCCCAGTAGAGGGATTCTAGAGCACAGCAGTGGGTTCCCTCTACTGGAATACACACCATCTAGTTAGTCCTGGGTGCCTATGGGCAAGGCAATCCACATATGCGGGCTCTTGGTCCAGTCACTGAGAGGCGTTACTTGAATAAGGTACTCACGCTGAGGGTCACCATGTGTGTTTGTGCCCAAGGCGGCCCTCACGCATGGGCGTGGCCTCATGGGCCATGCCGTTTTCTCCTACACTGAAGGTTTGACTCACTGCCAGCAGCAAGGTTTCTTGCCATGGGGAAGGAGGGGTTCTGACTTGTGCATCAGGTTCCTCCCTGTGCAGGGATTGGAGATAAGGTCTGGGTTCCGTTGACTGACAACCAGGTTGGGAATGGATGGTGGACTAATGCAGTGGCGGGTCCAATGTGCTGGGTGGGCAGCCATCTGTGTCGGTGTCTGTTGGAAGGTCTGGGCTCAGGCTACTTGCGACAGAGCATCAGTGTTTAAGGTAGCCTATGCAATTGGGGTGTTGCCGAGGGCCAAGCAGTTTGATCCTCACTTGGGGTTTCTGGGCAGCACCATACACAATGTTTTTCTCCTGGGAGGCAGGCACAGTGCTTCATCGTGGCCCCAGAATTCCCAGTAGGGTGGGTTTGTGGGCCAGGAGTGAGAGGACGGAAGTCTGAAAACACAAGCTAGGGTGAGGATTGGAACCAAGGGCAGAGCAGGCCCACTCTGCAGAGGCTGAATCAAAATCTCCAGCATCTGAAGTCAGGCTGCGGATCAGACGTTGGCTGAGGCTGGAGTATGTGTCCATGATGGCACCTTCATGAAGCGGGGGCCTCATGAGGCCAAGGAAGTTTTCCCACGCTGAGTTTGGAGGTTGCCCCAAACCACAAGGTTTCCTTCTGTGGGACATTCGAGTCCTGTTGCATGGCTCCACGACATACCATACGGAATGACTGGAGAGCAGAGTTCGAAGGATGGATCCCTGTACAGCATGCCTCACATTCCCATTGGCCATTAGTGACAACATATGTTTGATCTGCTACCTCTGGGGCACGCTACCCAGGGGGCTGAGTTGAAATTGCCTCTCCTGAGGATGCGTCATAATGTGCGTTTGGGTCCATGGAGACCTTGGAATGTGCTGGTTGTTCAGTGGCCCTGCGGAACTCTCCTACCTGAAGGATTTGATACATCCCCAGCAAGAAATCTCCCCATGTGGAGACGAGAGAGGTTAGGTTTGGTGCCTCAGAAAAGCCCCGTGTGCTGGTCTACGAAAACAGTCCTCTGATTACGGACTCATGGAAACCAAAGCTAAGGTTCTGATTAGGGCCTGGGGGCCTGTCCATTAAACCTTCTGTCTCTGGGGACACTGTTGGAGAGTCTAATTGGAGATAGTTGCTCCGCTGTTGTCAGAGAGCCCCTCTTAGTCCAGGATGGCCTGCACTATTGATGGCCTCAGGGGCCTTGGAGCTTTTCCCTAACCTGTAGGGTTGTGGTCAATGGATTGGGCACACTTTCCTTGGAGAGGGCAGGCACAATCTTTCGCTGTGGTTCCAGAGGCCCTAGCCTGGAGGTTGTGTGGGTCCAGGCTGTGGGCACAGAAATCTGAAAACACAAACTCAGCTTATAAGTGGCGCCTAGGGTATGGAAGGCCGGATGTACAGCCCGAGAGGGCGCTGAGGTTCACAGTGTGAATTTGTGCCCAAGCAGCACTAAAGTTTGGGCGTGGCATCAGGGGCCATGAAGGTTTCTTCCACCCTGAAGGTGTGGAGAGTCTAAGTGGAGATAGTTTCTCCGCTGTTGTCAGAGAGCCCCTCTTAGTCCAGGATGGCCTGCACTATTGATGGACTCAGGGGCCTTGGAGCTTTTCCCTAACCTGTAGGGTTGTCCTCAATGGATTGGGCACATTTTCCTTGGAGAGGGCAGGGACAATCTTTCGCTGTGGCTCCAGAGGCCCTAGCCTGGAGGTTTTTTGGGTCCAGGCTGTGGGCACAGACGTATGAAAACACAAACTAAGCTTATAAGTGGCGCCTAGGGTATGGCAGGCCGGATGTACAGCCCGAGAGGGAGCACCTGGGCCTCTGAGACAAGGGCGAGTGGGAGGCGTTCCTTCAGGCTTTTGTCTCTGGATGTTGTGTCCCGGATAGCCGTGGTTTGGAGGGGTGGCCTCAGGGACTGTGGACGAGTATCCCTCTCTGGGGATTTGTCCCAGCTCCCAAGAGTTTGGGGTCATTTTGTGGGAAGGGTGGAGTCGTCTTGTCTGGCTCATGTGTCTCTCCAAGAAAGGGATTCCAGAGCAGAGCCCCAGGTACGGGCGGGGTGACTGGAAAACTCAAACCCTGGTGAGGATTGGGTGCATAGGGGCTTGGCTAGCCCCATATGCGGGCTCTTGGTCCAGGCCCTGACAGGCCTTTCTTTGACATGGGGCTCATGCTGAGGGTCACAGTGTGAATTTGTGCCCAAGCAGCACTCAAGTTTGGGCGTGGCATCAGGGGCCATGAAGGTTTCTCCAACCCTGAAGGTGTAACTCCATGCCAAGAGCAAGCTTTACAGCCATGGTGAAGGAGGAATTTTGTTTTGTTCTTGCGATACCTAACTAAGTGGAGAATTGATATGATGTCTAGGTTCAGATATCTGAAAACCAAGGTTAGGAAGAGGTGACGGCATAAGACCATGGCGTGTCCGAAGTGCTGGGTGTGCGGCCAGCTCTCTCCTTGTCTGTCTGGACGTCTGGCTTCAGGCTGTGTCAGAGAGAGCATGAGAGCTCAGAGCGTCCTATCCAGATCAGGTACCGTCGAGGCCCTCGGAGGTTGATCCTCATCTGGGTTTTCTGGAGAGCCCTCCGGGAAACGATTTTCTTCCGTTGGGCAGACACTTGGCTGGGTTGTGGTTCTGGAGTTCCTAGTCCAGAGGGCTTGTTTGCCAGGAGTGTGAGGAAGGAAGTCTGTAAACACAAGCTTGCTTGAGGTTTGGGATCGAGGGCACGGCAGGCGCACCCTGCAGAGGCTGAAACAAATTCTCCAGCATCTGAAGTCAGGCTGAGAATCAGACGTTGGCTGAGGCTGGAATGTGTCCATGATGGCACCTTCATGAAGCGGGGGCCTCATGAGGCTAAGGAAGTTTTCCCACGCTGAGTTTGGAGGTTGCCCCAAACCACAAGGTTTCCTTCTGCAGGACATTCGAGTTCTGTTGCATGGCTGCAGGACATACCATACGAAAGGACTGGAGAGCCGGGTTCGAAGGATGGATCCCTGTACAGCCTGCCTCGCATTCCCATTGGCCATTAGCGACCAGATATGTTTGATCTGCTGCCTCTGGGGCACGCTACCCAGGGGGATGAGTTGAAATGGCCTCTCCTGAGGATGCGTCATAATGTGCGTTTGGGTCCATGGAGACTTTGGAATGTGCTGGTTGTTCAGTGGCCCTGCGAAACTCTCCTACCTGAAGGGTTTGATACATCCCCAGCAAGAAAGCTCCCATGTGGAGACGAGAGAGGTTTGGTTTGGTGCCTCAGAAAAGCCCCGTGTGCTGGTTTACGAAAACAGTCGTGTGAGGATGGACACATGGAAACCAAAGCTAAGGTTCATATTAGGGCCTGGGGGCCTGTCCATTTCAACCTTCTGTCTCTGGGGACACTGTCGGAGAGTCTAAGTGGAGATAGTTGCTCCGGTGGTGTCAGAGAGCCCCTCTTAGTCCAGGGTGGCCTACAGTATTGATGGCCTCAGGGGCCTTGGAGCTTTTCCCTAACCTGTCGGGTTGTGGTCAATGGATTGGGCTCAATTTCCTTGGAGAGGGCAGGCACAATCTTTCGCTGTGGCTCCAGAGGCCCTAGCCTGGAGGTTGTGTGGGTCCAGGCTGTGTGCACAGAGGTCTGAAAACATAAACTCAGCTAATAAGTGGCGCCTAGGGTATGACAGGCCTGATGTACAGCCTGAGTGGGAGCTCCTGGGCCTCTGAAACAAGGGCGAGTGGGAGGCGTTAGTTCAGGCTTTTGTCTCTGGATGTTGTGTCCTGGATAGCCGTGGATTGGAGAGGTGGCCTCAGGGACTGTGGACGAGTATCCATCTCTGGAGATTTGTCCCAGCTCCCAAGAGTTTGGGGTCATTTTGTGGGAAGGGTGGAATCGTGTTGTCTGGCTCATGTGTCTCTCCAAGAAATGGATTCCAGAGCAGAGCCCCAGGTATGGGCGGGGCGACTGGAAAACTCAAACCCTGGTGAGGATTGGGTGCATAAGGCCTTGGCATGCCCCATATGCGGGCTCTTGGTCCAGGCCTTGACAGGCCTTTCTTTGACATGGGGCTCATGCTGAGGGTCACAGTGTGAATTTGTGCCCAAGCAGCACTCAAGTTTGGGCGTGGCATCAGGGGCCATGAAGGTTTCTCCCACCCTGAAGGTGTGACTCCATGCCAAGAGCAAGCTTTACAGCCATGGGGAAGGAGGAGTTCTGTTTTGTGCTTGCGATACCCAGCTGTGTGGAGAATTGATATAATGTCTAGGTTCAGATATCTGAAAACCAAGGTAAGGAAGAGGTAACGGCATAAGACCATGGCGTGTCCGAAGTGCTGGGTGTGCGGCCAGCTATCTCCTTGTCTGTCTGGACGTCTGGCTTCAGGCTGTGTCAGACAGAGCATGAGTGCCCAGAGCGGCCTATCCAGTTCAGGTACCGTCGAGGCCCGAGCAGGTTGATCCTCATCTGGTTTTTCTGGAGAGCACCACAGGGAAAAGTTTTTCTTCCGTTGGGCAGACACTGGGCTGGGTTGTGGTTCTGGAGTTCCTAGTCCGGAGGGCTTGTTTGCCAGGAGTGTGAGGAAGGAAGTCTGAAAACACAAGCTAGCGTGAGGTTTGGGATCGAGGGCACGGCAGGCGCACTCTGCAGAGGCTGAATCAAATTCTCCTACATCTGAAGTCAGGCTGAGGATCAGACGTTGGCTGAGGCTGGAGTTGTGTCCATGATGGCTCCTTCATGAAGCAGGGGCCTCATGAGGCCAAGGAAGTTTTCCCACGCTGAGTTTGGAGGTTGCCCCAAACCACAAGGTTTCCTTCTGCGGGACATTCGAGTCCTGTTGCATGGCTCCAGGACATACCATACGGAAGGACTGGAGAGCAGGGTTCGAAGGATCGATCCCTGTACAGCATGCCTCGCATTCCCATTGGCGATTAGCGACCAGATATGTTTGATCTGCTGCCTCTGGGGCACGCTACCCAGGGGGCTGAGTTGAAATGGCCTCTCCTGAGGATGCGTCATAATGTGCGTTTGTGTCCATGGAGACCTTGGAATGTGCTGGTTGTTCAGTGGCCCTGCGGAACTCTCCTTCCTGAAGGGTTTGATACATCCCCAGCAAGAAAGCCCCCCATGTGGAGACGAGAGAGGTTTGGTTTGGTGCCTCAGAAAAGCCCCGTGTGCTGGTCTACGAAAACAGTCCTCTGAGGACGGACACATGGAAACCAAAGCTAAGGTTCATATTAGGGCCTGGGGGCCTGTCCATTTCAACCTTCTGTCTCTGGGGACACTGTCGGAGAGTCTAAGTGGAGATAGTTGCTCCGCTGGTGTCAGAGAGCCCCTCTTAGTCCAGGGTGGCCTACAGTATTGATGGCCTCAGGGGACTTGGAGCTTTTCCCTAACCTGTCGGGTTGTGGTCAATGGATTGGGCACACTTTCCTTGTAGAGGGCAGGCACAATCTTTCGCTGTGGCTCCAGAGGCCCTAGCCTGGAGGTTGTGTGGGTCCAGGCTGTGTGCACAGAGGTCTGAAAACATAAACTCAGCTAATAAGTGGCGCCTAGGGTATGGCAGGCCAGATGTACAGCCTGAGTGGGAGCTCCTGGGCCTCTGAAACAAGGGCGAGTGGGAGGCGTTCCTTCAGGCTTTTCTCTCTGGATGTTGTGTCCCGGATAGCCGTGGATTGGAGAGGTGGCCTCAGGGACTGTGGACGAGTATCCATCTCTGGAGATTTGTCCCAGCTCCCAAGAGTATGGGGTCATTTTGTGGGAAGGGTGGAATCGTGTTGTCTGGCTCATGTGTCTCTCCAAGAAAGGGATTCCAGAGCAGAGCCCCAGGTATGGGCGGGGCGATGGAAAACTCAAACCCTGGTGAGGATTGGGTGCATAAGGCCTTGGCATGCCCCATATGCGGGCTCTTGGTCCACGCCCTGACAGGCCTTTCTTTGACATGGGGCTCATGCTGAGGGTCACAGTGTGAATTTGTGCCCAAGCAGCACTCAAGTTTGGGCGTGGCATCAGGGGCCATGAAGGTTTCTCCCACCCTGAAGGTGTGACTCCATGCCCAGAGCAAGCTTTACAGCCATGGGGAAGGAGGAGTTCTGTTTTGTGCTTGCGATACCCAGCTGTGTGGAGAATTGATATAATGTCTAGGTTCAGATATCTGAAAACCAAGGTTAAGAAGAGGTGACGGCATGAAACCATGGCGTGTCCGAAGTGCTGGGTGTGCGGCCAGCTGTCTCCTTGTCTGTCTGGATGTCTGGCTTCAGGCTGTGTCAGACAGAGCATGAGTGCCCAGAGCGGCCTATCCAGTTCAGTACCGTCGAGGCCCGAGCAGGTTGATCCTCATCTGGGTTTTCTGGAGAGCCCCACAGGGAAACGTTTCTCTTCCGTTGGACAGACACTGGGCTGGGTTGTGGTTCTGGAGTTCCTAGTCCGGAGGGCTTGTTTGCCAGGAGTGTGAGGAAGGAAGTCTGAAAACACAAGCTAGCGTGAGGTTTGGGATCGAGGGCACGGCAGGCGCACTCTGCAGAGGCTGAATCAAATTCTCCAGCATCTGAAGTCAGGCTGAGTATCAGACGTTGGCTGAGGCTGGAGTTGTGTCCATGATGGCACCTTCATGAAGCAGGGGCCTCATGAGGCCAAGGAAGTTTTCCCATGCTGAGTTTGGAGGTTGCCCCAAACCACAAGGTTTCCTTCTGAGGGACCTTCGAGTCCTGTTGCATGGCTCCAGGACATACCATACGGAATGACTGGAGAGCAGGGTTCGAAGGATCGATCCCTGTACAGCATGCTTCGCATTTCCGTTGGCCATTAGCGAACAGATATGTTTGATCTGCTGCCTCTGGGGCACGCTACCCAGGGGCCTGAGTTGAAATGGCCTCTCCTGAGGATGCGTCATAGTGCGTTTGTGTCCATGGAGACCTTGGAATGTGCTGGTTGTTCAGTGGCCCTGCGGAACTCTCCTTCCTGAAGGGTTTGATACATCCCCAGCAAGAAAGCTCCCCATGTGGAGACGAGAGAGGTTTGGTTTGGTGCCTCAGAAAAGCCCCGTGTGCTGGTCTATGAAAACAGTCCTCTGAGGATGGACACATGGAAACCAAAGCTAAGGTTCATATTAGGGCCTGGGGGCCTGTCCATTTCAACCTTCTGTCTCTGGGGACACTGTCGGAGAGTCTAAGTGGAGATAGTTGCTCCGCTGGTGTCAGAGAGCCCCTCTTAGTCCAGGGTGGCCTACAGTATTGATGGTCTCAGGGGACTTGGAGCTTTTCCCTAACCTGTCGGGTTGTGGTCAATGGATTGGGCACACTTTCCTTGGAGAGGGCAGGCACAATCTTTCGCTGTGGCTCCAGAGGCCCTAGCCTGGAGGTTGTGTGGGTCCAGGCTGTGTGCACAGAGGTCTGAAAAAACAAACTCAGCTTATAAGTGGCGCCTAGGGTATGGCAGGTCGGATGTACAGCCCGAGAGGGAGCTGCTGGGCCTCTGAAACAAGGGTGTGTGGGAGGCGTTCCTTCAGGCTATTGTCTCTGGATGATGTGTTCCGGATAGGCGTGGATTGGAGGGTTGGCCTCAGGGACTGTGGACGAGTATCCATCTCTGGGGATTTGTCCCAGCTCCCAAGAGTTTGGGGTCATTTTGTGGGAAGGGTGGAGTCGTGTTGTCTGGCTCATGGGTCTCTCCAAGAAAGGGATTCCAGAGCAGATCCCCAGGTACAGGCGGGGCGATTGGAAAACTCAAACCCTGGTGAGGATTGGGTGTATAGGGGCTTGGCATGCCCCATATGCGGGCTCTTGGTCCAGGCCCTGACAGGCCTTTCTTTGACATGCGGCTCATGCTGAGGGTCACAGTGTGAATTTGTGCCCAAGCAGCACTCAACTTTGGGCGTGGCATCAGGGGCCATGAAGGTTTCTCCCACCATGAAGGTGTGATTCCATGCCAAGAGCAAGCTTTACAGCCATGGGGAAGGAGGAGTTCTGTTTTGTGCTTGCGATACCCAGCTGTGTGGAGAATTGATATAATGTCTAGGTTCAGATATCTAAAAACCAAGGTTAGGAAGAGGTGACGGCATAAGACCATGGCGTGTCTGAAGTGCTGGGTGTGAGGCCAGCTGTCTCCTTGTCTGTCTGGACGTCTGGCTTCAGGCTGTGTCAGACAGAGCATGAGTGCCCAGAGCGGCCTATCCAGTTCAGGTACCGTCGAGGCCCGAGCAGGTTGATCCTCATCTGGGTTTACTGGAGAGCCCCACAGGGAAACGTTTCTCTTCCGTTGGGCAGACACTGGCCTGGGTTGTGGTTCTGGAGTTCCTAGTCCGGAGGGCTTGTTTGCCAGGAGTTTGAGGAAGGAAGTCTGAAAACACAAGCTAGCGTGAGGTTTGGGATCGAGGGCACGGCAGGCGCACTCTGCAGAGGCTGAATCAAAGTCTCCAGCATCTGAAGTCAGGCTGAGGATCAGACGTTGGCTGAGGCTGGAGTTGTGTCCATGATGGCACCTTCATGAAGCGGGGGCCTCATGAGGCCAAGGAAGTTTTCCCACGCTGAGTTTGGAGGTTGCCCCAAACCACAAGGTTTCCTTCTGCGGTACATTCGAGTCCTGTTGCATGGCTCCAGGACATACCAGACGGAAGGACTGGAGAGCAGGGTTCGAACGATGGATCCCTGTACAGCATGCCTCGCATTCCCATTGGCCATTAGCGACAAGATTTGTTTGATCTGCTGCCTCTGGGGCACGTTTCCCAGGAGGCTGATTTGATATGGCCTCTCCTGAAGATGCGTCATAATGTGCGTTTGGGTCCATGGAGACCTTGGAATGTGCTGGTTGTTCAGTGGCCCTGCGGAACTCTCCTTCCTGAAGGGTTTGATACATCCCCAGCAAGAAAGCTCCCCATGTGGAGACGAGAGAGGTTTGGTTTGGGCCTCAGAAGAGCCCCGTGTGCTGGTCTACGAAAACAGTCCTCTGAGGACGGACACATGGAAAGAAAGCTAAGGTTCATATAGGGCCTGGGGGCCTGACCATTTCCACCTTCTGTCTCTGGGGACACTGTTGGAGAGTCTAAGTGGAGATAGTTGCTCCGCTGTTGTCAGAGAGCCCCTCTTAGTCCAGGGTGGCCTACACTATTGATGGCCTCAGAGGCCTTGGAGCTTTTCCCTAAACTGTAGGGTTGGGGTCAAAGGATTGGGCACACTTTCCTTGGAGAGGGCAGGCACAATCTTTCGCTGTGGCTCCAGAGGCCCTAGCCAGGAGATTGTGTTGGTCTAGGCTGTGTGCACAGAGGTCTGAAAACACAAACTCAATTTATAAGTGGCGCCTAGGTATGGCAGGCCAGATGTACAACCCGAGAGGGAGCTCTTGGGCAATGAAACAAGGGCGAGTGGGAGGCGTTCCTTCAGGCTTTTGTCTCTGGATGATGTGTCCCGGAAAGCAGTGGATTGGAGGGGTGGCCTCAGGGACTGTGGACGAGTATCCATCTCTGGGGATTTGTCCCAGCTCCCAAGAGTTTGAGGTCATTTTGTGGGAAGGTTGGAGTCGTGTTGTCTGGCTCATGTGTTTCTCCAAGAAAGAAATTCCAGTGCAGAGCCCCAGGTACGGGCGGGGCGACTGGAAAACTTAAACACTGGTGAGGATTGTGTGCATAGGGGCTTGGCATGCACCATATTCGGGCTCTTGGTCCAGGCCCTGACAGGCCTTTCTTTGACATGGGGCTCATGCTGAGGGTCACAGTGTGAATTTGTGCCCAAGCAGCACTCAACTTTGGGCGTGGCATCAGGGGCAATGAAGGTTTCTCCCACCATGAAGGTGTAACTCCATGCCAAGAGCAAGCTTTACAGCCATGGTGAAGGAGGAGTTCTGTTTTGTGCTTGCGATACCCAGCTGTGTGGAGAATTGATATAATGTCTAGGTTCAGATATCTGAAAACCAAGGTTAGGAAGAGGTGACGGCATAAGACCATGGCGTGTCTGAAGTCCTGCGTGTGCGGCCAGCTGTCTACTTGTCTGTCTGGACGTCTGGCTTCAGGCTGTGTCAGACAGAGCATGAGTGCCCAGAGCGGCCTATCCAGATCAGGTACCATCGAGGCCCGAGCAGGTTGATCCTCATCTGGGTTTTCTGGAGAGCCCCACAGGGAAAAGTTTCTCTTCTGTTGGGCAGACACTGGGCTGGATTGTGGTTCTGGAGTTCCTAGTCCGGAGGACTGGTTTGCCAGGAGTGTGAGGAAGGATGTCTGACAACACAAGCTAGCGTGAGGTTTGGGATCGAGGGCACGGCAGGCGCACTCTGCAGAGGCTGAATCAAAGTCTCCAGCATCTGAAGTCAGGCTGAGGATCAGACGTTGGCTGAGGCTGGAGTTGTGTCCATGATGGCACCTTCATGAAGCGGGGGCCTCATGAGGCCAAGGAAGTTTTCCCATGCTGAGTTTGGAGGTTGCCCCAAACCACAAGGTTTCCTTCTGAGGGACCTTCGAGTCCTGTTGCATGGCTCCAGGACATACCATACGGAATGACTGGAGAGCAGGGTTCGAAGGATCGATCCCTGTACAGCATGCCTCGCATTTCCGTTGGCCATTAGCGAACAGATATGTTTGATCTGCTGCCTCTGGGGCACGCTACCCAGGGGCCTGAGTTGAAATGGCCTCTCCTGAGGATGCGTCATAGTGCGTTTGTGTCCATGGAGACCTTGGAATGTGCTGGTTGTTCAGTGGCCCTGCGGAACTCTCCTTCCTGAAGGGTTTGATACATCCCCAGCAAGAAAGCTCCCCATGTGGAGACGAGAGAGGTTTGGTTTGGTGCCTCAGAAAAGCCCCGTGTGCTGGTCTACGAAAACAGTCCTCTGAGGATGGACACATGGAAACCAAAGCTAAGGTTCATATTAGGGCCTGGGGGCCTGTCCATTTCAACCTTCTGTCTCTGGGGACACTGTCGGAGAGTCTAAGTGGAGATAGTTGCTCCGCTGGTGTCAGAGAGCCCCTCTTAGTCCAGGGTGGCCTACAGTATTGATGGTCTCAGGGGACTTGGAGCTTTTCCCTAACCTGTCGGGTTGTGGTCAATGGATTGGGCACACTTTCCTTGGAGAGGGCAGGCACAATCTTTCGCTGTGGCTCCAGAGGCCCTAGCCTGGAGGTTGTGTGGGTCCAGGCTGTGTGCACAGAGGTCTGAAAACACAAACTCAGCTTATAAGTGGCGCCTAGGGTATGGCAGGTCGGATGTACAGCCCGAGAGGGAGCTGCTGGGCCTCTGAAACAAGGGTGTGTGGGAGGCGTTCCTTCAGGCTATTGTCTCTGGATGATGTGTTCCGGATAGGCGTGGATTGGAGGGGTGGCCTCAGGGATTGTGGACGAGTATCCATCTCTGGGGATTTGTCCCAGCTCCCAAGAGTTTGGGGTCATTTTGTGGGAAGGGTGGAGTCGTGTTGTCTGGCTCATGGGTCTCTCCAAGAAAGGGATTCCAGAGCAGATCCCCAGGTACAGGCGGGGCGATTGGAAAACTCAAACCCTGGTGAGGATTGGGTGTATAGGGGCTTGGCATGCCCCATATGCGGGCTCTTGGTCCAGGCCCTGACAGGCCTTTCTTTGACATGCGGCTCATGCTGAGGGTCACAGTGTGAATTTGTGCCCAAGCAGCACTCAACTTTGGGCGTGGCATCAGGGGCCATGAAGGTTTCTCCCACCATGAAGGTGTGATTCCATGCCAAGAGCAAGCTTTACAGCCATGGGGAAGGAGGAGTTCTGTTTTGTGCTTGCGATACCCAGCTGTGTGGAGAATTGATATAATGTCTAGGTTCAGATATCTAAAAACCAAGGTTAGGAAGAGGTGACGGCATAAGACCATGGCGTGTCTGAAGTGCTGGGTGTGAGGCCAGCTGTCTCCTTGTCTGTCTGGACGTCTGGCTTCAGGCTGTGTCAGACAGAGCATGAGTGCCCAGAGCGGCCTATCCAGTTCAGGTACCGTCGAGGCCCGAGCAGGTTGATCCTCATCTGGGTTTACTGGAGAGCCCCACAGGGAAACGTTTCTCTTCCGTTGGGCAGACACTGGCCTGGGTTGTGGTTCTGGAGTTCCTAGTCTGGAGGGCTTGTTTGCCAGGAGTTTGAGGAAGGAAGTCTGAAAACACAAGCTAGCGTGAGGTTTGGGATCGAGGGCACGGCAGGCGCACTCTGCAGAGGCTGAATCAAAGTCTCCAGCATCTGAAGTCAGGCTGAGGATCAGACGTTGGCTGAGGCTGGAGTTGTGTCCATGATGGCACCTTCATGAAGCGGGGGCCTCATGAGGCCAAGGAAGTTTTCCCACGCTGAGTTTGGAGGTTGCCCCAAACCACAAGGTTTCCTTCTGCGGTACATTCGAGTCCTGTTGCATGGCTCCAGGACATACCAGACGGAAGGACTGGAGAGCAGGGTTCGAACGATGGATCCCTGTACAGCATGCCTCGCATTCCCATTGGCCATTAGCGACAAGATTTGTTTGATCTGCTGCCTCTGGGGCACGTTTCCCAGGAGGCTGATTTGATATGGCCTCTCCTGAAGATGCGTCATAATGTGCGTTTGGGTCCATGGAGACCTTGGAATGTGCTGGTTGTTCAGTGGCCCTGCGGAACTCTCCTTCCTGAAGGGTTTGATACATCCCCAGCAAGAAAGCTCCCCATGTGGAGACGAGAGAGGTTTGGTTTGGGCCTCAGAAGAGCCCCGTGTGCTGGTCTACGAAAACAGTCCTCTGAGGACGGACACATGGAAAGAAAGCTAAGGTTCATATAGGGCCTGGGGGCCTGACCATTTCCACCTTCTGTCTCTGGGGACACTGTTGGAGAGTCTAAGTGGAGATAGTTGCTCCGCTGTTGTCAGAGAGCCCCTCTTAGTCCAGGGTGGCCTACACTATTGATGGCCTCAGAGGCCTTGGAGCTTTTCCCTAAACTGTAGGGTTGGGGTCAAAGGATTGGGCACACTTTCCTTGGAGAGGGCAGGCACAATCTTTCGCTGTGGCTCCAGAGGCCCTAGCCAGGAGATTGTGTTGGTCTAGGCTGTGTGCACAGAGGTCTGAAAACACAAACTCAATTTATAAGTGGCGCCTAGGTATGGCAGGCCAGATGTACAACCCGAGAGGGAGCTCTTGGGCAATGAAACAAGGGCGAGTGGGAGGCGTTCCTTCAGGCTTTTGTCTCTGGATGATGTGTCCCGGAAAGCAGTGGATTGGAGGGGTGGCCTCAGGGACTGTGGACGAGTATCCATCTCTGGGGATTTGTCCCAGCTCCCAAGAGTTTGAGGTCATTTTGTGGGAAGGTTGGAGTCGTGTTGTCTGGCTCATGTGTTTCTCCAAGAAAGAAATTCCAGTGCAGAGCCCCAGGTACGGGCGGGGCGACTGGAAAACTTAAACACTGGTGAGGATTGTGTGCATAGGGGCTTGGCATGCACCATATTCGGGCTCTTGGTCCAGGCCCTGACAGGCCTTTCTTTGACATGGGGCTCATGCTGAGGGTCACAGTGTGAATTTGTGCCCAAGCAGCACTCAACTTTGGGCGTGGCATCAGGGGCAATGAAGGTTTCTCCCACCATGAAGGTGTAACTCCATGCCAAGAGCAAGCTTTACAGCCATGGTGAAGGAGGAGTTCTGTTTTGTGCTTGCGATACCCAGCTGTGTGGAGAATTGATATAATGTCTAGGTTCAGATATCTGAAAACCAAGGTTAGGAAGAGGTGACGGCATAAGACCATGGCGTGTCTGAAGTCCTGCGTGTGCGGCCAGCTGTCTACTTGTCTGTCTGGACGTCTGGCTTCAGGCTGTGTCAGACAGAGCATGAGTGCCCAGAGCGGCCTATCCAGATCAGGTACCATCGAGGCCCGAGCAGGTTGATCCTCATCTGGGTTTTCTGGAGAGCCCCACAGGGAAAAGTTTCTCTTCTGTTGGGCAGACACTGGGCTGGATTGTGGTTCTGGAGTTCCTAGTCCGGAGGACTGGTTTGCCAGGAGTGTGAGGAAGGATGTCTGACAACACAAGCTAGCGTGAGGTTTGGGATCGAGGGCACGGCAGGCGCACTCTGCAGAGGCTGAATCAAAGTCTCCAGCATCTGAAGTCAGGCTGAGGATCAGACGTTGGCTGAGGCTGGAGTTGTGTCCATGATGGCACCTTCATGAAGCGGGGGCCTCATGAGGCCAAGGAAGTTTTCCCATGCTGAGTTTGGAGGTTGCCCCAAACCACAAGGTTTCCTTCTGAGGGACCTTCGAGTCCTGTTGCATGGCTCCAGGACATACCATACGGAAGGACTGGAGAGCAGGGTTCGAAGGATCGATCCCTGTACAGCATGCCTCGCATTTCCGTTGGCCATTAGCGAACAGATATGTTTGATCTGCTGCCTCTGGGGCACACTACCCAGGGGCCTGAGTTGAAATGGCCTCTCCTGAGGATGCGTCATAGTGCGTTTGTGTCCATGGAGACCTTGGAATGTGCTGGTTGTTCAGTGGCCCTGCGGAACTCTCCTTCCTGAAGGGTTTGATACATCCCCAGCAAGAAAGCTCCCCATGTGGAGACGAGAGAGGTTTGGTTTGGTGCCTCAGAAAAGCCCCGTGTGCTGGTCTACGAAAACAGTCCTCTGAGGATGGACACATGGAAACCAAAGCTAAGGTTCATATTAGGGCCTGGGGGCCTGTCCATTTCAACCTTCTGTCTCTGGGGACACTGTCGGAGAGTCTAAGTGGAGATAGTTGCTCCGCTGGTGTCAGAGAGCCCCTCTTAGTCCAGGGTGGCCTACAGTATTGATGGTCTCAGGGGACTTGGAGCTTTTCCCTAACCTGTCGGGTTGTGGTCAATGGATTGGGCACACTTTCCTTGGAGAGGGCAGGCACAATCTTTCGCTGTGGCTCCAGAGGCCCTAGCCTGGAGGTTGTGTGGGTCCAGGCTGTGTGCACAGAGGTCTGAAAACACAAACTCAGCTTATAAGTGGCGCCTAGGGTATGGCAGGTCGGATGTACAGCCCGAGAGGGAGCTGCTGGGCCTCTGAAACAAGGGTGTGTGGGAGGCGTTCCTTCAGGCTATTGTCTCTGGATGATGTGTTCCGGATAGGCGTGGATTGGAGGGGTGGCCTCAGGGATTGTGGACGAGTATCCATCTCTGGGGATTTGTCCCAGCTCCCAAGAGTTTGGGGTCATTTTGTGGGAAGGGTGGAGTCGTGTTGTCTGGCTCATGGGTCTCTCCAAGAAAGGGATTCCAGAGCAGATCCCCAGGTACAGGCGGGGCGATTGGAAAACTCAAACCCTGGTGAGGATTGGGTGTATAGGGGCTTGGCATGCCCCATATGCGGGCTCTTGGTCCAGGCCCTGACAGGCCTTTCTTTGACATGCGGCTCATGCTGAGGGTCACAGTGTGAATTTGTGCCCAAGCAGCACTCAAGTTTGGGCGTGGCATCAGGGGCCATGAAGGTTTCTCCCACCATGAAGGTGTGATTCCATGCCAAGAGCAAGCTTTACAGCCATGGGGAAGGAGGAGTTCTGTTTTGTGCTTGCGATACCCAGCTGTGTGGAGAATTGATATAATGTCTAGGTTCAGATATCTAAAAACCAAGGTTAGGAAGAGGTGACGGCATAAGACCATGGCGTGTCTGAAGTGCTGGGTGTGAGGCCAGCTGTCTCCTTGTCTGTCTGGACGTCTGGCTTCAGGCTGTGTCAGACAGAGCATGAGTGCCCAGAGCGGCCTATCCAGTTCAGGTACCGTCGAGGCCCGAGCAGGTTGATCCTCATCTGGGTTTACTGGAGAGCCCCACAGGGAAACGTTTCTCTTCCGTTGGGCAGACACTGGCCTGGGTTGTGGTTCTGGAGTTCCTAGTCCGGAGGGCTTGTTTGCCAGAAGTTTGAGGAAGGAAGTCTGAAAACACAAGCTAGCGTGATGTTTGGGATCGAGGGCACGGCAGGCGCACTCTGCAGAGGCTGAATCAAAGTCTCCAGCATCTGAAGTCAGGCTGAGGATCAGACGTTGGCTGAGGCTGGAGTTGTGTCCATGATGGCACCTTCATGAAGCGGGGGCCTCATGAGGCCAAGGAAGTTTTCCCACGCTGAGTTTGGAGGTTGCCCCAAACCACAAGGTTTCCTTCTGCGGTACATTCGAGTCCTGTTGCATGGCTCCAGGACATACCAGACGGAAGGACTGGAGAGCAGGGTTCGAACGATGGATCCCTGTACAGCATGCCTCGCATTCCCATTGGCCATTAGCGACAAGATTTGTTTGATCTGCTGCCTCTGGGGCACGTTTCCCAGGAGGCTGATTTGATATGGCCTCTCCTGAAGATGCGTCATAATGTGCGTTTGGGTCCATGGAGACCTTGGAATGTGCTGGTTGTTCAGTGGCCCTGCGGAACTCTCCTTCCTGAAGGGTTTGATACATCCCCAGCAAGAAAGCTCCCCATGTGGAGACGAGAGAGGTTTGGTTTGGGCCTCAGAAGAGCCCCGTGTGCTGGTCTACGAAAACAGTCCTCTGAGGACGGACACATGGAAAGAAAGCTAAGGTTCATATAGGGCCTGGGGGCCTGACCATTTCCACCTTCTGTCTCTAGGGACACTGTTGGAGAGTCTAAGTGGAGATAGTTGCTCCGCTGTTGTCAGAGAGCCCCTCTTAGTCCAGGGTGGCCTACACTATTGATGGCCTCAGAGGCCTTGGAGCTTTTCCCTAAACTGTAGGGTTGGGGTCAAAGGATTGGGCACACTTTCCTTGGAGAGGGCAGGCACAATCTTTCGCTGTGGCTCCAGAGGCCCTAGCCAGGAGATTGTGTTGGTCTAGGCTGTGTGCACAGAGGTCTGAAAACACAAACTCAATTTATAAGTGGCGCCTAGGTATGGCAGGCCAGATGTACAACCCGAGAGGGAGCTCTTGGGCAATGAAACAAGGGCGAGTGGGAGGCGTTCCTTCAGGCTTTTGTCTCTGGATGATGTGTCCCGGAAAGCAGTGGATTGGAGGGGTGGCCTCAGGGACTGTGGACGAGTATCCATCTCTGGGGATTTGTCCCAGCTCCCAAGAGTTTGAGGTCATTTTGTGGGAAGGTTGGAGTCGTGTTGTCTGGCTCATGTGTTTCTCCAAGAAAGAAATTCCAGTGCAGAGCCCCAGGTACGGGCGGGGCGACTGGAAAACTTAAACACTGGTGAGGATTGTGTGCATAGGGGCTTGGCATGCACCATATTCGGGCTCTTGGTCCAGGCCCTGACAGGCCTTTCTTTGACATGGGGCTCATGCTGAGGGTCACAGTGTGAATTTGTGCCCAAGCAGCACTCAACTTTGGGCGTGGCATCAGGGGCAATGAAGGTTTCTCCCACCATGAAGGTGTAACTCCATGCCAAGAGCAAGCTTTACAGCCATGGTGAAGGAGGAGTTCTGTTTTGTGCTTGCGATACCCAGCTGTGTGGAGAATTGATATAATGTCTAGGTTCAGATATCTGAAAACCAAGGTTAGGAAGAGGTGACGGCATAAGACCATGGCGTGTCTGAAGTCCTGCGTGTGCGGCCAGCTGTCTACTTGTCTGTCTGGACGTCTGGCTTCAGGCTGTGTCAGACAGAGCATGAGTGCCCAGAGCGGCCTATCCAGATCAGGTACCATCGAGGCCCGAGCAGGTTGATCCTCATCTGGGTTTTCTGGAGAGCCCCAAAGGGAAAAGTTTCTCTTCTGTTGGGCAGACACTGGGCTGGATTGTGGTTCTGGAGCTCCTAGTCCGGAGGACTGGTTTGCCAGGAGTGTGAGGAAGGATGTCTGACAACACAAGCTAGCGTGAGGTTTGGGATCGAGGGCACGGCAGGCGCACTCTGCAGAGGCTGAATCAAAGTCTCCAGCATCTGAAGTCAGGCTGAGGATCAGACGTTGGCTGAGGCTGGAGTTGTGTCCATGATGGCACCTTCATGAAGCGGGGGCCTCATGAGGCCAAGGAAGTTTTCCCACGCTGAGTTTGGAGGTTGCCCCAAACCACAAGGTTTCCTTCTGCGGGACATTCGAGTCCTGTTGCATGGCTCCAGGACATACCATACGGAAGGACTGGAGAGCAGGGTTCGAAGGATGGATCCCTGTACAGCCTGCCTCGCATTCCCATTGGCCATTAGCGACAAGATATGTTTGATCTGCTACCTCTGGGGCAAGTTTCCAAGGGGGCTGATTTGAAATGGCCTCTCCTGAGGATGCCCATAATGTGCGTTTGGGTCCATGGTGACCTTGGAATGTGCTGGTTGTTCAGTGGTCCTGCGGAACTCTCCTTCCTGAAGGGTTTGATACATCCCCAGCAAGAAAGCTCCCCATGTGGAGACGAGAGAGGTTTGGTTTTGTGCCTCCGAAAAGCCCCGTGTGCTGGTCTACGAAAATAGTCCTCTGAGGATGGACACATGGAAACCAAAGCTAAGGTTCATATAAGGGCCTGGGGGCCTGTCAATTTCAACCGTCAGTCTCAGGGGACACTGTCGAAGAGTCTAAGAGGAGATAGTTGCTCTGCTGGTGTCAGAGAGCCCCTCTTAGTCCAGAGTGGCCTACACTATTGATGGCCTCAGGAACCTCGGAGCTTTTCCCTAAACTGTAGGGCTGTGGTCAAAGGATTGGGCACACGTTCCTTGGAGAGGGCAGGCACAATCTTTCGCTGTGGCTCCAGAGGCCCTGGCCTGGAGGTTGTTTTGGGTCCAGGCTGTGTGCACAGAGGTCTGAAAACACAAACTCAGCTTATAAGTGGCGCCTATTGTAAGGCAGGCCGGACGTACAGCCCGAGAGGGAGCTCCTGGGGCTCTGAAACAAGGGCGAGTGGGAGGCGTTCCTTCAGGGTTTTGTCTCTGGATGATGTGTCCCGGATAGGCGTGGATTGGAGGGGTGGCCTCAGGGACTGTGGACGAGTATCCATCTCTGGGGATTTGTCCCAGCTCCCAAGAGTTTTGGGTCATTTTTTGGGAAGGGTGGAGTCGTGTTGTCTGGCTCATGTGTCTCTCCAAGAAAGAAATTCTAGAGCAGAGCCCCAGGTACTGGCGGGGCGACAGCAAAACTCAAACCCTGCTGAGGATTGGGTGCATAGGGGCTTGGCATGCCCCATATGCGGGCTCTTGGTCCAGGCCTTGACAGGCCTTTCTTTGACATGGGGCTCATGCTGAGGGTCACAGTGTGAATTTGTGCCCAAGCAGCACTCAACTTTGGGCGTGGCATCAGGGGCCATGAAGGTTTATCCCACCATGAATGTATGACTCCATGCCAAGAGCAAGCTTTACAGCCATGGGGAAGGAGGAATTCTGTTTTGTGCTTGCGATACCCAGCTGTGTGCAGAATTGATATAATGTCTAGTTTCAGACATCTAAAAACCAAGGTTAGGAAGAGGTGACGGCATTAGACCATGGCGATCTCAAGTGCTGGGTGTGAGGCCAGCTGTCTACTTGTCTGTCTGGACGTCTGGCTTCAGGCTGTGTCAGACAGAGCATGAGTGCCCAGAGCGGCCTATCCAGTTCAGGTACCGTCGAGGCCCGAGCAGGTTGATCCTCATCTGGGTTTTCTGGAGAGCCCCACAGGGAAACGTTTCTCTTCCGTTGGGCAGACACTGGGCTGGGTTGTGGTTCTGAATTCCTAGTCCGGAGGGCTTGTTTGCCAGGAGTGTGAGGAAGGAAGTCTAAAAACACAAGCTAGCGTGAGGGTTGTGATCGAGGGCACGGCAGGCGCACTCTGCAGAGGCTGAATCAAAGTCTCCAGCATCGGAAGTCAGGCTGAGGATCAGACGTTGGCTGAGGCTGGAGTTGTGTCCATGATGGCACCTTCATGAAGCGGGGGCCTCATGAGGCCAAGGAAGTTTTCCCACGCTGAGTTTGGAGGTTGCCCCAAACCACAAGGTTTTCTTCTGCGGGACATTCGAGTCCTGTTGCATGGCTCCAGGACATACCATACGGAAGGACTGGAGAGCAGGGTTCGAAGGATGGATCCCTGTACAGCCTGCCTCACATTCCCATTGGCCATTAGCGACAAGATATGTTTGATCTGCTGCCTCTGGGGCACGTTTCCCAGCAGGCTGATTTGAAATGGCCTCTTCTGAGGATGCGTCATAATGTGCGTTTGGGTCCATGGAGACCTTGGAATGTGCTGGTTTTTCAGTGGCCCTGCGGAACTCTCCTTCCTGAAGGGTTTGATATATCCCCAGCAAGAAAGCTCCCCATGTGGAGACGAGAGAGGTTTGGTTGGGGCCTCCGAAAAGCCCCGTGTGCTGGTCTACGAAAACAGTCCTCTGAGGATGGACACATGGAAACCAAAGCTAAGGTTCATATTAGGGCCTGGGGGCCTGTCAATTTCAACCTTCAGTCTCTGGGGACACTGTCGAAGAGTCTAAGCGGAGGTAGTTGCTCCGCTGGTGTCAGAGAGCCCCTCTTAGTCCAGGGTGGCCTACACTATTGATGGCCTCAGGGGCCTCGGAGCTTTTCCCTAAACTGTAGGGCTGTGGTCAAAGGATTGGGCACACGTTCCTTGGAGAGGGCAGGCACAATCTTTCGCTGTGGCTCCAGAGGCCCTAGCCTGGAGGTTGTTTTGGGACCAGGCTGTGTGCACAAGGGTCTGAAAACACAAACTCAGCTTATAAGTGGCGCCTAGGTATGGCAGGCCAGATGTACAACCCGAGAGGGAGCACCTGGGCCTCTGAAACAAGGGCGAGTGGGAGGCGTTCCTTCAGGCTTTTGTCTCTGGATGAAGTGTCCGGGAAAGCCGTGATTTGGAGGGGTGGCCTCAGGGACTGTGGACGAGTATCCATCTCTGGGGATTTGTCCCAGCTCCCAAGAGTTGTGGGTCATTTTGTGGGAAGGGAGGAGTCGTTTTGTCTAGCTCATGTGTTTCTTCAAAAAAGAAATTCCAGAGCAGAGCCCCAGGTACGGGCGGGGCGACTGGAAAACTCAAACCCTGGTGAGGATTGGGTGCATAGGGGCTTGGCATGCCCAATATGCGGGCTCTTGGTCCAGGCCCTGACAGGCCTTTCTTTGACATGGGGCTCATGCTGAGGGTCACAGTGTGAATTTGTGCCCAAGCAGCACTCAATTTGGGCGTGGCATCAGAGGCCATGAAGGTTTCTCCCACCATGAAGGAGTGACTCCATGCCAAGAGCAAGCTTTACAGCCATGGGGAAGGAGGAGTTCTGTTTTGTGCTTGCGATACGCAGCTGTGTGGAGAATTGATATAATGTCTAGGTTCAGGTATCTGAAAACCACGGTTAGGAAGAGGTGACGGCATAAGACCATGGCGTGTCTGAAGTCCTGCGTGTGCGACCAGCTGTCTACTTGTCTGTCTGGACGTCTGGCTTCAGGCTGTGTCAGACAGAGCATGAGTGCCCAGAGTGGCCTATCCAGTTCAGGTACAGTCGAGGCCCGAGCAGGTTGATCCTCATCTGGGTTTTCTGGAGAGCCCCACAGGGAAACCTTTCTCTTCCGTTGGGCAGACACTGGCCTGGGTTGTGGTTCTGGAGTTCCTAGTCCGGAGGGCTTGTTTGCCAGGAGTTTGAGGAAGGAAGTCTGAAAACACAAGCTAGCGTGAGGTTTGGGATCGAGGGCACGGCAGGCGCACTCTGCAGAGGCTGAATCAAAGTCTCCAGCATCTGAAGTCAGGCTGAGGATCAGACGTTGGCTGAGGCTGGAGTTGTGTCCATGATGGCACCTTCATGAAGCGGGGGCCTCATGAGGCCAAGGAAGTTTTCCCACGCTGAGTTTGGAGGTTGCCCCAAACCACAAGGTTTTCTTCTGCGGGACATTCGAGTCCTGTTGCATGGCTCCAGGACATACCAGACGGAAGGACTGGAGAGCAGGGTTCGAAGGATGGATCCCTGTACAGCCTGCCTCACATTCCCATTGGCCATTAGCGACAAGATATGTTTGATCTGCTGCCTCTGGGGCACGTTTCCCAGCAGGCTGATTTGAAATGGCCTCTCCTGAGGATGCGTCATAATGTGCGTTTGGGTCCATGGAGACCTTGGAATGTGCTGGTTGTTCAGTGGCCCTGCGGAACTCTCCTTCCTGAAGGGTTTGATACATCCCCAGCAAGAAAGCTCCCCATGTGGAGAGGAGAGAGGTTTGGTTTTGTGCCTCAGAAAAGCCCCGTGTGCTGTTCTATGAAAACAGTCCTCTGAGGACGGACACATGGAAACCAAAGCTAAGGTTCATATTAGGGCCTGGGGTCCTGTCCATTTCAATCTTCTGTCTCTGGGGACACTGTCGGAGAGTCTAAGTGGAGATAGTTGCTTCGCTGGTGTCAGAGAGCCCTTCTTAGTCCAGGGTGGCCTACACTATTGATGGCCTCAGAGGCCTTGGAGCTTTTCCCTAAACTATAGGGTTGGGGTCAAAGGATTGGGCACACTTTCCTTGGAGACTGCAGGCACAATCTTTCGCTGTGGCTCCAGAGGCCCTAGCCAGGAGGTTGTGTTGATCTAGGCTGTGTGCACAGAGGTCTGAAAACACAAACTCAGCTTCTAAGTGGCGCCTTGGTATGGCAGGCCAGATGTACAACCCGAGAGGTAGCTCCTGAGCCTCTGAAACAAGGGCGAGTGTGAGGCGTTCCTTCAGGCTTTTGTCTCTGGATGAAGTGTCACGTATAGCCGTGGTTTGGAGGGGTGGCCTCAGGGACTGTGGACGAGTATCCATCTCTGGGGATTTGTCCCAGCTCCCAAGAGTTTTGGGTCATTTTGTGGGAAGGGTGGAGTCGTGTTGTCTAGCTCATGTGTCTCTCCAAGAAAGAAATTCCAGAGCAGAGCCCCAGGTACGGGCGGGGCGACTGGAAAACTCAAACCCTGGTCTGGATTGGGTGCATAGGGGCTTGGCATGCCCAATATGCGGGCTCTTGGTCCAGTTTCTGACAGGCCTTTCTTTGACATGGGGCTCATGCTGAGGGTCACAGTGTGAATTTGTGCCCAAGCAGCACTCAAGTTTGGGAGTGGCATCAGGGGCCATGAAGGTTTCTCCCACCATGAAGGTGTGACTCCATGCCAAGAGCAAGCTTTACAGCCATGGGGAAGGAGGAGTTCTGTTTTGTGCTTGCGATACCCAGCTGTGTGGAGAATTGATATAATGTCTAGGTTCAGGTATCTGAAAACCAAGGTTAGGAAGAGGTGACGGCATAAGACCATGGCGTGTCTGAAGTCCTGCGTGTGCGACCAGCTGTCTACTTGTCTGTCTGGACGTCTGGCTTCAGGCTGTGTCAGACAGAGCATGAGTGCCCAGAGTGGCCTATCCAGTTCAGGTACCGTCGAGGCCCGAGCAGGTTGATCCTCATCTGGGTTTTCTGGAGAGCCCCACAGGGAAACGTTTCTCTTCCGTTGGGCAGACACTGGGCTGGGTTGTGGTTCTGGAGTTCCTAGTCCGGAGGGCTTGTTTGCCAGGAGTGTGAGGAAGGAAGTCTGAAAACACAAGCTAGCGTGCGGTTTGGGATCGAGGGCACGGCAGGCGCACTCTGCAGAGGCTGAATCAAAGTCTCCAGCATCGGAAGTCAGGCTGAGGATCAGACGTTGGCTGAGGCTGGAGTTGTGTCCATGATGGCACCTTCATGAAGCGGGGGCCTCATGAGGCCAAGGAAGTTTTCCCACGCTGAGTTTGGAGGTTGCCCCAAACCACAAGGTTTCCTTCTGCCGGACATTTGAGTCCTGTTGCAAGGCTCCAGGACATACCATACGGAAGGACTGGAGAGCAGGGTTCGAAGCATGGATCCCTGTACAGCCTGCCTCGCATTCCCATTGGCCATTAGCGACAAGATATGTTTGATCTGCTGCCTCTGGGGCACGTTTCCCAGGGGGCTGATTTGAAATGGCCTCTCCTGAGGATGCGTCATAATGTGCGTTTGGGTCCATGGAGACCTTGGAATGTGCTGGTTGTTCAGTGGCCCTGCGGAACTCTCCTTCCTGAAGGGTTTGATACATCCCCAGCAAGAAAGCACCCCATGTGGAGAGGAGAGAGGTTTGGCTTTGTGCCTCAGAAAAGCCCCGTGTGCTGTTCTACGAAAACAGTCATCTGAGGACGGACACATGGAAACCAAAGCTAAGGTTCATATTAGGGCCTGGGGTCCTGTCCATTTCAATCTTCTGTCTCTGGGGACACTGTCGGAGAGTCTAAGTGGAGATAGTTGCTCCGCTGGTGTCAGAGAGCCCTTCTTAGTCCAGGGTGGCCTACACTATTGATGGCCTCAGTGGCCTTGGAGCTTTTCCCTAAACTATAGGGTTGGGGTCAAAGGATTGGGCACACTTTCCTTGGAGACTGCAGGCACAATCTTTCGCTGTGGCTCCAGAGGCCCTAGCCAGGAGGTTCTTTTGATCTAGGCTGTGTGCACAGAGGTCTGAAAACCCAAACTCAGCTTATAAGTGGCGCCTAGGTATGGCAGGCCAGATGTACAACCCGAGAGGTAGCTCCTGAGCCTCTGAAACAGGGCGATTGTGAGGCATTCCTTCAGGCTTTTGTCTCTGGATGAAGTGTCACGTATAGCCGTGGTTTGGAGGGGTGGCCTCAGGGACTGTGGACGAGTATCCATCTCTGGGGATTTGTCCCAGCTCCCAAGAGTTTTGGGTCATTTTGTGGGAAGGGTGGAGTCGTGTTGTCTAGCTCATGTGTCTCTCCAAGAAAGAAATTCCAGAGCAGAGCCCCAGGTACGGGCGGGGCGACTGGAAAACTCAAACCCTGGTCTGGATTGGGTGCATAGGGGCTTGGCATGCCCCATATGCGGGCTCTTGGTCCAGCTTCTGACAGGCCTTTCTTTGACATGGGGCTCATGCTGAGGGTCACAGTGTGAATTTGTGCCCAAGCAGCACTCAAGTTTGGGAGTGACATCAGGGGCCATGAAGGTTTCTCCCACCATGAAGGTGTGACTCCATGCCAAGAGCAAGCTTTACAGCCATGGGGAAGGAGGAGTTCTGTTTTGTGCTTGCGATACCCAGCTGTGTGGAGAATTGATATAATGTCTAGGTTCAGATATCTGAAAACCAAGGTTAGGAAGAGGTGACGGCATAAGACCATGGCGTTCTGAAGTCCTGCGTGTGCGGCCAGCTGTCTACTTGTCTGTCTGGACGTCTGGCTTCAGGCTGTGTCAGACAGAGCATGAGTGCCCAGAGCGGCCTATCCAGTTCAGGTACCGTCGAGGCCCGAGCAGGTTGATCCTCATCTGGGTTTTCTGGAGAGCCCCACAGGGAAACGTTTCTCTTCCGTTGGGCAGACACTGGGCTGGGTTGTGGTTCTGGAGTTCCTAGTCCGGAGGGCTTGTTTGCCAGGAGTGTGAGGAAGGAAGTCTGAAAACACAAGCTAGCGTGAGGTTTGGGATCGAGGGCTCGGCAGGCGCACTCTGCAGAGGCTGAATCAAAGTCTCCAGCATCGGAAGTCAGGCTGAGGATCAGACGTTGGCTGAGGCTGGAGTTGTGTCCATGATGGCACCTTCATGAAGCGGGGGCCTCATGAGGCCAAGGAAGTTTTCCCACGCTGAGTTTGGAGGTTGCCCCAAACCACAAGGTTTCCTTCTGCGGGACATTCGAGTCCTGTTGCATGGCTCCAGGACATACCATACGGAAGGACTGGAGAGCAGGGTTCGAAGGATGGATCCCTGTACAGCCTGCCTCGCATTCCCATTGGCCATTAGCGACAAGATATGTTTGATCTGCTGCCTCTGGGGCACGTTTCCCAGCAGGCTGATTTGAAATGGCCTCTCCTGAGGATGCGTCATAATGTGCGTTTGGGTCCATGGAGACCTTGGAATGTGCTGGTTGTTCAGTGGCCCTGCGGAACTCTCCTTCCTGAAGGGCTTGAAACATCCCCAGATAGAAAGCTCCCCATGTGGAGACGAGAGAGGTTTGGTTTGGTGCCTCAGAAAAGCCCCGTGTGCTGGTCTACGAAAACAGTCCTCTGAGGACGGACACATGGAAACCAAAGCTAAGGTTCATATTAGGGCCTGGAGGCTTGTCCATTTCCACATTCTGTCTCTGGGGACACTGTCGGAGAGTCCAAGTGGAGATAGTTGCTCCGCGGTGTCAGAGAGCCCCTCTTAGTCCAGGGTGGCCTACACTATTGATGGCCTCAGAGGCTTGGAGCTTTTCCCTAAACTATAGGGTTGGGGTCAAAGGATTGGGCACACTTTCCTTGGAGTGGGCAGGCACAATCTTTCGCTGTGGCTCCAGAGGCCCTAGCCAGGAGGTTGTGTGGGTCTAGGCTGTGTGCACAGAGGTCTGAAAACACAAACTCAGCTTATAAGTGGCGCCTAGGTATGGCAGGCCAGATGTACAACCCGAGAGGTAGCTCCTGTGCCTCTGAAACAAGGGCGAGTGTGAGGCGTTCCTTCAGGCTTTTGTATCTGGATGAAGTGTCACGGATAGCCGTGGTTTGGAGGGGTGGCCTCAGGGACTGTGGACGAGTATCCATCTCTGGGGATTTATCCCAGCTCCCAAGAGTTTTGGGTCATTTTGTGGGAAGGGTGGAGTCGTGTTGTCTAGCTCATGTGTCTCTCCAAGAAAGAAATTCCAGAGCAGAGCCCCAGGTACGGGCGGGGCGACTGGAAAACTCAAACCCAGGTCCGGATTGGGTGCATAGGTGCTTGGCATGCCCCATATGCGGGCTCTTGGTCCAGGCCGTGACAGGCCTTTCTTTGACATGGGGCTCATGCTGAGGGTCACAGTGTGAATTTGTGCCCAAGCAGCACTCAAGTTTGGGCGCGGCATCAGGGGCCATGAAGGTTTCTCCCACCATGAAGGTGTGACTCCATGCCAAGAGCAAGCTTTACAGCCATGGGGAAGGAGGAGTTCTGTTTTGTGCTTGCGATACCCAGCTGTGTGGAGAATTGATATAATGTCTAGGTTCAGATATCTGAAAACCACGGTTAGGGAGAGGTGACGGCATAAGACCATGGCGTGTCTGAAGTGCTGCGTATGCGGCCACCTGTCTACTTGTCTGTCTGGACGTCTGGCTTCAGGCTGTGTCAGAAAGAGCATGAGTGCCCAGAGTGGCCTATCCAGTTCAGGTACCGTCGAGGCCCGAGCAGGTTGATCCTCATCTGGGTTTTCTGGAGAGCCCCACAGGGAAACGTTTCTCTTCCGTTGGGCAGACACTGGGCTGGGTTGTGGTTCTGGAGTTCCTAGTCCGGAGGGCTTGTTTGCCAGGAGTTTGAGGAAGGAAGTCTGAAAACACAAGCTAGCGTGAGGTTTGGGATTGAGGGCACGGCAAGCACACTCTGCAGAGGCTGAATCAAAGTCTCCAGCATCTGAAGTCAGGCTGAGGATCAGACGTTGGCTGAGGCTGGAGTTGTGTCCATGATGGCACCTTCATGAAGTGGGGACCTCATGAGGCCAAGGACGTTTTCCCACGCTGAGTTTGGAGGTTGCCCCAAACCACAAGGTTTCGTTCTGCGGGACATTCGAGTCCTGTTGCATGGCTCCAGGACATACCATACGGAAGGACAGGAGAGCAGGGTTCGAAGGATGGATCCCTGTACAGCATGCCTCGCATTCCCATTCGCCATTAGCGACAAGATATGTTTGATCTGCTGCCTCTGGGGCACGTTTCCCAGGGGGCTGATTTGAAATGGCCTCTCCTGAGATGTGTCATAATGTGCGTTTGGTCCATGGAGATCTTGGAATGTGCTGGTTGTTCAGTGGCCCTGCGGAACTCTCCTTTATGAAGGGTTTGATACATCCCAAGCAAGAAAGCTCCCCATGTGGAGACGAGAAAGGTTTGGTTTGGTGCCTCAGAAAAGCCCCGTGTGCTGGTCCACGAATACAGTCCTCTGAGGACGGACACATGGAAACCAAAGCTAAGGTTCATATTAGGGCCTGGGGGCCTGTCCATTTCCACATTCTGTCTCTGGGGATACTGTCGGAGAGTCTAAGTGGAGATAGTTGCTCCGCTGGAGTCAGAGAGCCCCACTTAGTCCAGGTTGGCCTACACTATTGATGGCCTCAGAGGCCTTGGAGCTTTTCCCTAAACTGTAGGGTTGGGGTCAAAGGATTGGGCACACGTTCCTTGGAGAGGGCAGGCACAATCTATCACTGTGGCTCCAGAGGCCCTAGCCTGGAGGTTGTGTGTGCCTAGGCTGTGTGCACAGAAGTCTTAAAACACAAACTCAGCTTATAAGTGGCGCCTAGGGTATGTCAGGCCGGATGTACAGCCCGAGAGGGAGCTCCTGGGCCTCTGAAACAAGGGCGAGTGGGAGGCGTTCCTTCAGGCTTTTGTCTCTGGATGATGTGTCCCGGATAGCCGTGGATTGGAGGGGTGGCCTCAGGGACTTTGGACGAGTATCCATCTCTGGGGATTTGTCCCAGCTCCCAAGAGTTTGGGGTCATTTTGTGGGAAGGGTGGAGTCGTGTTGTCTGGCTAATGTGTCTCTCCAAGAAAGAAATTCCAGAGCAAAGCGCCAGGTACGGGCGGGGTGACTGGAAAACTCAAACCCTGGTGAGGATTGGGTGCATAGGGGCTTGGCATGCCCCATATGCGGGCTCTTGGTCCAGGCCCTGACAGGCCTTTCTTTGACATGGGGCTCATGCTGAGGGTCACAGTGTGAATTTGTGCCCAAGCAGCACGCAACTTTGGGCGTGGCATCAGTGGCCATGAAGGTTTCTCCCACCATGAAGGTGTGACTCCATGCCTAGAACAAGCTTTACAGCTATGGAAAAGGAGGAGTTCTGTTTTGTGCTTGCGATACCCAGCTGTGTGGAGAATTGATATAATGTCTAGGTTCAGATATCTGAAAACCAAGGTTAGGGAGAGGTGACGGCATAAGACCATGGCGTGTCTGAAGTGAGGCGTATGCAGCCAGCTGTCTACTTGTCTGTCTGGACGTCTGGCTTCAGGCTGTGTCAGACAGAGCATGAGTGCCCAGAGCGGCCTATCCAGTTCAGGTACAGTCGAGGCCCGAGCAGGTTGATCCTCATCTGGGTTTTCTGGAGAGCCCCACAGGGAAACATTTCTCTTCCGTTGGGCAGACACTGGGCTGGGTTGTGGTTCTGGAGTTCCTAGTCCGGAGGGCTTGTTTGCCAGGAGTGTGAGGAAGGAAGTCTGAAAACACAAGCTAGCGTGAGGTTTGGGATCGAGGGCACGGCAGGCACACTCTGCAGAGGCTGAATCAAAGTCTCCAGCATCTGAAGTCAGGCTGAGGATCAGACGTTGGCTGAGGCTGGAGTTGTGTCCATCATGGCACCTTCATGAAGCGAGGGCCTCATGAGGCCAAGGAAGTTTTCCCAGGCTGAGTTTGGAGGTTGCCCCAAACCACAAGGTTTCCTTCTGCGGGACATTCGAGTCCTGTTGCATGGCTCCAGGACATACCATACGCAAGGACTGGAGAGCAGGGTTCGAAAGATGGATCCCTGTACAGCATGCCTCGCATTCCCATTGGCCATTAGCGACAAGATATGTTTGATCTGCTGCCTCTGGGGCAAGTTTCCCAGCAGGCTGAGTTGAAATGGCCTCTCCTGAGGATGTGTCATAATGTGCGTTTGGGTCCATGGAGACCTTGGAATGTGCTGGTTGTTCAGTGGCCCTGCGGAACTCTCCTTCCTGAAGGGTTTGATACATCCCCAGCAAGAAAGCTCCCCATGTGGAGACGAGAGAGTTTTGGTTTGGTGCCTCAGAAAAACCCCGTGTGCTGGTCTACGAAAACAGTCCTCTGAGGACGGACACATGGAAACCAAAGCTAAGGTTCATAGAAGGGCCTGGGGGCCTGTCCATTTCAACCTTCTGTCTCTGGGGACACTGTCGGAGAATCTAAGTGGAGATAGTTGCTCCGCTGGTGTCTGAGAGCCCCTCTTAGTCCAGGGTGGCCTACACTATTGATGGCCTCAGAGGCCTTGGAGCTTTTCCCTAAACTGTAGGGTTGGGGTAAAAGGATTGGGCACACTTTCCTTGGAGAGGGCAGGCACAATATTTCGCTGTGGCCTCAGAGGCCCTAGCCTGGAGGTTGTGTGGATCTAGGCTGTGTGCACAGAGGTCTAAAAACAAAAACTCAGCTTATTAGAGGCGCCTAGGGTATGGCAGGCCGGATGTACAGCCCGAGAGGGAGCTCCTGGGGCTCCGAAACAAGGGCGAGTGGGAGGCGTTCCTTCAGGCTTTTGTCTCTGGATGATGTGTCCCGGATAGCCGTGGATTGGAGGGGTGGCTTCAGGGACTGTGGACGAGTATCCATCTCTGCGGATTTGTCCCAGCTCCCAAGAGTTTGTGGTCATTTTGTGGGAAGGGTGGAGTCGTGTTGTCTAGCTCATGTGTCTCTCCAAGAAAGAAATTCCAGAGCAGAGCCCCGGGTACGGGAGGGGCGACTGGAAAACTCAAACCCTGGTGAGGATTGGGTGCATAGGTTCTTGGCATGCCCAATATGCGGGCTCTTGGTCCAGGCCCTGACAGGCCTTTCTTTGACATGGGGCTCATGCTGAGGGTCACAGTGTGAATTTGTGCCCAAGCAGCACTCAAGTTTGGGCGTGGCATCAGGGGCCATGAAGGTTTCTCCCACCATGAAGGTGTGACTCCATGCGAAGAGCAAGCTTTACAGCCATGGGGAAGGAGGAGTTCTGTTTTGTGCTTGCGATACCCAGCTGTGTGGAGAATTGATATAATGTCTAGGTTCAGATATCTGAAAACCAAGGTTAGGAAGAGGTGACAGCATAAGACCATGACGTGTCTGAAGTGCTGCGTGTGCGGCCAGCTGTCTACTTGTCTGTCTGGACGTCTGGCTTCAGGCTGGGTCAGACAGAGCATGAGTGCCCAGAGTGGCCTATCCAGTTCAGTTACCGTCGAGGCCCGAGCAGGTTGATCCTCATCTGTGTTTTCTGGAGAGCCCCACAGGGAAACGTTTCTCTTCCGTTGGGCAGACACTGGGCTGGGTTGTGGTTCTGGAGTTCCTAGTCCGGAGGCCTTGTTTGCCAGGAGTGTGAGGAAGGAAGTCTGAAAACACAAGCTAGCGTGAGGTTTGGGATCGAGGGCACGGCAGGCGCACTCTGCAGAGGCTGAATCAAAGTCTCTAGCATCTGAAGTCAGGCTGAGGATCAGACGTTGGCTGAGGCTGGAGTGTGTCCATGATGGCACCTTCATGAAGCGGGGGCCTCATGAGGCCAAGGAAGTTTTCCCACGCTGAGTTTGGAGGTTGCCCCAAACCACAAGGTTTCCTTCTGCGGGACATTTGAATCCTGTTGCATGGCTCCAGGATATACCATACGGAAGGACTGGAGAGCATGGTTCGAAGGATGGATCCCTGTACAGCCTGCCTCGCATTCCCATTGGCCATTAGCGACAAGATATGTTGGATCTGCTGCCTCTGGGGCACGTTTCCCAGGGGGCTGATTTGAAATGGCCTCTCCTGAGGATGTGTCATAATGTGCGTTTGGGTCCATGGAGACCTTGGAATGTGCTGGTTGTTCAGTGGCCCTGCGGAACTCTCCTTCCTGAAGGGCTTGAAACATCCCCAGCAAGAAAGCTCCCCATGTGGAGACGAGAGAGGTTTGGTTTGGTGCCTCAGAAAAGCCCCGTGTGCTGGTCTACGAAAACAGTCCTCTGAGGACGGACACATGGAAACCAAAGCTAAGGTTCATATTAGGGCCTGGGGGCCTGTCCATTTCCACCTTCTGTCTCTGGGGACACTGTCGGAGAGTCCAAGTAGAGATAGTTGCTCTGCTGGTGTCAGAGAGCCCCTCTTAGTCCAGGGTGGCCTACACTATTGATGGCCTCAGAGGCCTTGGAGCTTTTCCGTAAACTGTAGGGTTGGGGTCACAGGATTTGGCACACTTTCCTTTGAGAGTGCAGGCACAATCTTTCGCTGTGGCTCCAGAGGCCCTAGCCAGGAGGTTGTGTGGGTCTAGGCTGTGTGAACAGAGCTCTGAAAACAGAAACTCAGCTTACAAGTGGCGCCTAGGTATGGCAGGCCAGATGTACAACCCGAGAAGGAGCTCCTGGGCCTCTGAAACAAGGGCGAGTGGGAGGCGTTCCTTCAGGCTTTTGTCTCTGGATGAAGTGTCCCGGATAGCCGTGGTTTGGAGGGGTGGCCTCAGGGACTGTGGACGAGTATCCATCTCTGGGGATTTGTCCCAGCTCCCAAGAGTTTTGGGTCATTTTGTGGGAAGGGTGGAGTCGTGCTGTCTAGCTCATGTGTCTCTCCAAGAAAGAAATTCCAGAGCAGAGCCCCAAGAACGGGCGGGACGACTGGAAAACTCAAACCCTGGTGAGGATTGGGTGCATAGGGGCTTAGCATGCCCCATATGCGGGCTCTTGGTCCAGGTCCTGACAGGCCTTTCTTTGACATGGGGCTCATGCTGAGCGTCACAGTGTGAATTTGTGCCCAAGCAGCACTCAACTTTGGGCGTGGCATCAAGGGCCATGAAGCTTTCTCCCACCATGAAGGTGTGACTCCATGCCAAGAGCAAGCTTTACAGCCATGGGGAAGGAGGAGTTCTGTTTTGTGCTTGCGATACCCAGCTGTGTGGAGAATTGATATAATGTCTAGGTTCAGATATCTGAAAACCAAGGTTAGGGAGAGGTGACGGCATAAGACCATGGCGTGTCTGAAGTGCTGCGTGTGCGGCCAGCTGTCTACTTGTCTGTCCGGAAGTCTGGCTTCAGGCTGTGTCAGACAGAGCATGATGCCCAGAATGGCCTATCCAGTTCAGTTACCGTCGAGGCCCGAGCAGGTTGATCCTCATCTGGGTTTTCTGGAGAGCCCCACAGGGAAACGTTTCTCTTCCGTTGGGCAGACACTGGGCTGGGTTGTGGTTCTGGAGTTCCTAGTCCGGAGGCCTTGTTTGCCAGGAGTGTGAGGAAGGAAGTCTGAAAACACAAGCTAGCGTGAGGTTTGGGATCGAGGGCACGGCAGGCGCACTCTGCAGAGGCTGAATCAAAGTCTCTAGCATCTGAAGTCAGGCTGAGGATCAGACGTTGGCTGAGGCTGGAGTTGTGTCCATGATGGCACCTTCATGAAGCGGGGGCCTCATGAGGCCAAGGAAGTTTTCCCAAGCTGAGTTTGGAGGTTGCCCCAAACCACAAGGTTTCCTTCTGCGGGACATTCGAGTCCTGTTGCATGGCTCCAGGACATACCATACGGAAGGACTGGAGAGCAGGGTTCGAAGGATGGATCCCTGTACAGCCTGCCTCGCATTCCCATTGGCCATTAGCGACAAGATATGTTGGATCTGCTGCCTCTGGGGCACGTTGCCCAGGGGGCTGATTTGAAATGGCCTCTCCTGAGAATGCGTCATAATGTGCGTTTTGGTCCATGGAGACCTTGGAATGTGCTGGTTGTTCAGTGGCCCTGCGGAACTCTCCTTCCTGAAGGGCTTGAAAGATCCCCAACAAGAAAGCTCCCCATGTGGAGACGAGAGAGGTTTGGTTTGGTGCCTCAGAAAAGCCCCGTGTGCTGGTCTACGAAAACAGTCCTCTGAGGATGGACACCTGGAAACCAAAGCTGAGGTTCATATAAGGGCCTGGGGGCCTGTCAATTTCAACCTTCAGTCTCTGGGGACACTGTCGGAGAGACTAAGTGGAGATAGTTGCTCCGCTGGTGTCAGAGAGCCCCTCTTAGTTCAGGGTGGCCTACACTATTGATGGCCTCAGGGGCATTGGAGCTTTTCCCTAAACTGTAGGGCTGTGGTTAAAGGATTGGGCACACGTTCCTTGGAGAGGGCAGGCACAATCTTTCGCTGTGGCTACAGAGGCCCTAGCCTGGAGGTTGTTTTGGGTCCAGGCTGTGTGCACAGCGGTCTGAAAACACAAACTCAGCTTATAAGTGGCGCCTAGGGTATGGCAGGCCGGATATACAGCCCGAGAGGGAGCTCCTGGGCCTCTGAAACAAGGGCGAGTGGGAGGCGTTCCTTCAGGCTTTTGTCTCTGGATGATGTGTCCCGGATAGCCGTGGATTCGAGGGGTGGCCTCAGGGACTGTGGACGAGTATCCATCTCTGGGTATTTGTCCCAGCTCCCAAGAGTTTGGGGTCATTTTGTGGGAAGGGTGGAGTCGTGTTGTCTGGCTCATGTGTCTCTCCAAGAAAGAAATTCCAGAGCAGAGCCCCAGGTACGGGCAGGGCGACTGGAAAACTCAAACCCTGGTGAGGATTGGGTGCATAGGGGCTTGGCATGCCCCATATGCGGGCTCTTGATCCAGGCCCTGACAGGCCTTTCTTTGACATGGGGCTCATGCTGAGGGTCACAGTGTGAATTTGTGCCCAAGCAGCACTCAACTTTGGGCGTGGCATCAGGGGCCATGAAGGTTTCTCCCACCATGAAGGTGTGACTCCATGCCGAGAGCAAGCTTGACAGCCATGGGGAAGCAGGACTTCTGGTTTGTGCTTGCGATACCCAGCTGTGTGGGGAATTGATATAATGTCTAGGTTCAGATATCTGAAAACCAAGGTTAGGAAGAGGTGACGGCATAAGACCATGGCGTGACGGAAGTGCTGGGTGTGCGGCCAGCTGTCTCCTTCTCTGTCTGGACGTCTGGCTTCAAGCTGTGTCAGACAGAGCATGAGTGCCCAGAGCGGCCTATCCAGTTCAGGTACCGTCGAGGCCCGAGCAGGTTGATCCTCATCTGGGTTTTCTGGAGAGCCCCACAGGGAAACGTTTTTCTTCCGTTGGGCAGACACTGGGCTGGGTTGTGGTTCTGTAGTTCCTAGTCCGGAGGGCTTGTTTGCCAGGAGTGTGAGGAAGGAAGCCTGAAAACACAAGCTAGCGTGAGGTTTGGGATCGAGGGCACGGCAGGCGCACTCTGCAGAGGCTGAATCAAATTCTCCAGCATCTGAAGTCAGGCTGAGGATCAGACGTTGGCTGAGGCTGGAGTTGTGTCTATGATGGCACCTTCATTAAGCGGGGGCCTCATGAGGCCAAGGAAGTTTTCCCACGCTGAGTTTGGAGGTTGCCCCAAACCACAAGGTTTCCTTCTCTGGGACATTCGAGTCCTGTTGCATGGCTCCAGGACATACCAGACGGAAGGATTGGAGAGCAGTGTTCGAAGGATGGATCCCTGTACAGCCTGCCTCGCATTCCCATTGGCCATTAGCGACAAGATATGTTTGATCTGCTGCCTCTGGGGCACGTTTCCCAGCAGGCTGATTTGAAATGGCCTCTCCTGAGGATGCGTCATAATGTGCGTTTGGGTCCATGGAGACCTTGGAATGTGCTGGTTGTTCAGTGGCCCTGCGGAACTCTCCTTCCTGAAGGGTTTGATACATCCCCTGCAAGTAAGCACCCCATGTGGAGACGAGAGAGGTTTGGATTGGTGCCTCAGAAAAACCCCGTGTGCTGGTCTACGGAAACAGTCCGTAGGTTGATCCTCATCTGGGTTTTCTGGTGAGGCCCCACAGGGAAACGTTTTTCTTCCGTTGGGCAGACATTGGGCCTGATTGTGGTTTTGGAGTTCCTAGTCCGGAGGGCTTGTTTGCCAGGAGTGTGAGGAAGGAAGTCTGAAAACACAAGCTAGTGGGAGGTTTGAGACCGAGGGCACGGCCACCCCACTCTGCAGAGACTGAATCGAGATCTCCTGCAATGCTGTCATGTCAACTCCGAGACGTGCCTCAGGCTAGGTGTTTTGTCCAGCATGGCCTCTTCCTGAAGGGTTTGGGGGCTTCATGAGGCCTGGGAGGTTTGCCTACCATGGTTTTGTGAACTACTCCAAACCTCAAGGTTCCTTCTGCAAGACAGTTGAGTCCTATTGGATGGTTCCAGGCGGCCCCAAACGGAAAGACTCGAGAGCAGGTGTCTAAGCATGGATGCCGGTGAACGCCAACTCATATTCCCACTCTTTAGTCAGGACAAGGCTGGCTCAAACTGCGGGCTCCTGGGTGAGCTACCCAGATGGGAGAGTTGAAATGGGCTCTCCTGAAATGAGTCCTACTGTGGGTTGGTGGCCTGGGAGACCTTGGAATGTGGAGGTGGCTCAGGGACTCTAAAGAATTCTCCAACCTGAGGTGTTTGACACGGCTCCAACAAGGAAGCTTCCCATGTGGAGACGAGAGGAGTTCTGTTCAGTGCCTCAGGAAAGCCCCATATCCTGTTCTTCGAACCAAAGACTCTGAGGATTGACACCTGGAAACCAAAGCAAAAGTTGAGATTAGGTCCTAAGGGCTTGTCCGGCTCAACCTTCTATCTCTGGTGACATCTGTGTGCATGCCTTCTTGGGGGTAGCTGCTCAGCTTGTGTCCGAATGCCCCTGTGTGTCCAGGTAGGCTCCCAGTAGTGGGATGTCCTCGGGGTCCTTGAGGTTTCTCATATTCTGCAGGTGTGGGCCAAAGGAATGGACACAGTTTCCCAGGAGAGAGTAGGCACGGTCCTGTGGTATGGCTCCAGAGGACCCAGCCTAGAGGCTGTGTTTGCCAGGGCTGTGGGGACAGATGTCTGAAAAAGCAAACTTGGCTCAGCTAGGTGCCAAGGTAATGGCAGGCCTGATCTCCAGTCCGTGAGGGGAGATCCTCTGGATATCAAAGGAGGGCAAGTGGGAGGCAGTCGCTCAGGCTTTTGTCTCTGGGTGTTGCGTTCACAGTGGCCGTTTAGGGTAGGCGTTGCCTGGGGGGCCGAGGAAGAGCCTTCCTGTCGGGGGATTGTCCAAGCTCCCAAGTGTTTGGGTTCATTCTGTGGGAAGGGAAGAGTACTGTTTTCTGACACAGGGGACACCCCAGGAGAGGGACTCTAGAGCACAGCAGTGGTTTCCCTCAACTGGAATACAAACCATCTAGTTAGTCCTGGGTGCCTATGGGAATGGCAAGCCACATATGCGGGCACTTTGTCCAGGCATTGAGAGGCGTTACTTGAATAAAGTACTCACGCTGAGGGTCAAAATGTGTGTTTGTGCCCAAGGGGGCCCTCACTCATGGGTTTGCCTCATGGGCCTTGTTGTTTTCTCCTATACTTAAGGGTTTGACTCACTGCCAGCAGCAAGGTTTCTTGCCATGGGGAAGGAGGGGTTCTGACTTGTGCATCAGGTACCCCCCTGTGCAGGGTATGGAGATAAGGTCTAGGTCCAGAGACAAAAGTGCCTTAGTCTCGCTCTTTCTTCATATCCTGATGAGTTCTTCTCATGGTTTGTAGATTGAGCCTGCCATACCTACGTCCCCAAACCTAAGCTGAGTTTGTCTTTTCAGACTTCTGTCCTCAAATTCCTGGGCCACACAACCTCCAGGCTGGGGCCTCAGGAGCCACACATTAGGACTGTGCCTACCTATTCCATGGGAATTCTGCCCATTCCATTGTCCATAATCGTACAAATTAATTAACCCTCCAAAATCCTCTAGGCCATCCCGATAGTGGAGGACTCAGGGACAAACGAGGGCGGTCTTACACCAGCTGAGCCTCTACCTCCACTCATACAACAGATTGATGACCCCAGAGAAGAAGATTGAACCAGACAGGACCCTAGGCCATAATCAGATCCATTGCTTTGGTTTACAGGCATGTCTCTTCAAAAGCCTGGATTCCAATACCAGCATAGGGGATTTCATGAGGCACGCATCAGAGCAAATCTGGTCTCCACAAGGAAACTTGTGCCTGGGAGCTATGTCAAAAGCTTGGGAGAATACTTCAGGGTCCCGGTGCCTTCGCCCGTTTCCAAGGCCCTCATGGACACAAACACACATTAGGCCCCATCCTCAGGAAAGTCCATTTCAACTCAGCCACCCAAGGTGCTCCCGCAGAGCCATCCGATCTCAAGTGACTTGTTGGTAGGAGACAATTGAAATGCGAGGCGGGCTTCCCTAGCATCCATCCTCGATCGGTGCTCTGGATTCATTCCATATGGGATGTCCTGGAGCTGCCCAACAGGTCTCAATTGTCCCACAGAAGGAAGCCTTGACGGGGGCATTCCACAACTTTCAACGTGGGAAACCTCCATGGCCTTGAGATTCCGCTCCGTTCATGAAGGGGAAGTCATGCATAGAAACTCCAACCTGAGCCAAAGTCTGAACTTCACCCTGACTCTAGATGCATGAGATATTGGTTCAGATCTGCAGGGGGTACCTGCCGTGCCCTCGGCCTGAAGCCCAAGTCTATCTTGTGTTCTCAGAATTCTGTCCTCACACTCCTGGCCCAGAAGCGCTCAATTTGGCAATTGCGGTACCAAAATGCTGCACTCTGACTGCATTCTAGAAAAAAATATTGCCTAATGAGCTCCCCAGCCACCTCAAATTAGGATCAACCTACACGGCACTAGACGGTACCCAAATTATATAGTCTAAACAGGGCACTAATGCACTGTCTGACACAACCTGAGCCCGAAACTCCTGACCAACAACCAGGCAGCTGACCACACACTGAGCACCTCAGATCTGCCATACCTTAGGTCGTCATCTCTTCCCAACTGCGGTTTTCAGGCTTCAGAACCTAGACCTTATCTCCAACCACTGCCCAGGGTTGAAAATGATGCAGAAATCAGAACTCCTTCCCCATGGCAAGAGACCTTGTGATTGGCATGTTGTCCAAAGTTATGTGTAGTTGAAACCAGTGTGGCCCATGCGGCCCCGCCCATGCTCGCAGGCCACATTGGTCACAAACACACATTGTGACCCTCAGCCTGAGCCCAGTCCTCAAGTAAGGCCTCTCAGTGGCTGGAAGAAGAGACAGCATATTGGGCCTGCCCTGCCCCTAGGCGCCAATTTTTAAGCATAGTTTGGGTTGTCCCTTCACTCTTCCCCAGGGCTCTGCTTTGGAATTACTCTTTGGTAGGGCCACCTGAGGGAACAAACCTGAAAGACGACCTCCCATCCCACATTTTGACGGAAAACAATTGGGACAGGGCCAAATACACAGAGAGGAAGATTCGTCCATGGCCCATGAGGCCCCCTACATTCCACGGCCATCGTTGATACAAAATCCAGAGATAAAAGCCTGAGCAAGCGCCTCAGACTCGCTCTTTCTTCATATCCTGAAGAGTTCTTCTCATGGTTTGTAGATTGGACCTGCCATACCTACGTCCCAAACCTAAGCTGAGTTTGTGTTTTCAGACTTCTGTCCTCAAATTCCTGGGCCACACACCCTCCATGGTGGGGCCCCTGGAGACACACATTAGGACTGTGCCTACCCAATCCATGGGAATTCTGCCCATTCCATAGACCAAAATCGTACAAATTAGGAGAACCCTCCAAATTCCTCGAGGCCATCCCAATAGTGGAGGTCTCCGGGACAAACAAGGGCGGTCTGACACCAGCTGAGCCTCTACCTCCACTCATACAACAGATGGATGTCCCCAGAGAAGAAGATTTAACCAGACAGGACCCTAGGCCATAATCGGATACATTGCTTTGGTTTACAGGCATGTCTCCTCAAAGGCCTGGATTCCACTGCCAGCATAGGGGGTTTCCTGAGGCACCCATCAGAACAAAACTGGTCTCCACAAGGAAACCTGTGCATGGGAGCTATGTTAAAAGCGTAGTAGAATACTTCAGGGTCCCAGGTGCCTCAGCACCATTCCAAGGCTTTCATGGACACAAACACACATTAGGCTCCATCCTTGGGAAAGTACATTTCAAATCAGCCACCCCGGTTGCTCCCTCAGAGCCATCCGGTCTCAAGTGTCTTGTTGCTAGGAGACAATTGGAATGCGAGGCGGGCTTCCCTGGCATCCATCCTCGATCGGTGGTCTGGAGTCATTCCATATGGGATGTCCTGGAACTGCACAACAGGTCTCAATTATCCCGCAGAAGGTATCCTTGAAGGGGGCATCCCACAACTTTCAACGTTGCAAAACCTCCATGGCCTTGAGATTCCTCTCCATTCATGAAGGGGCAGTCATGCACAGAAACTCCAACCTGAGCCAAAGTCTGATCCTCGCCGTGACTTCAGATACATGGATATTGGTTCAGATCTGCCGGGGGTTCCTGCTGTGCCCTTGGCCTGAAACCCAAGTCTAGCTTGTGTTCTCAACTTCTGTCCTCACACTCCTGGCACAAAAGTCCTCAAATTTGGCAATTCCAGAATAACAATGCAGCACTCTGCATGCTCTCTAGAAAAAATATCTTGCCTAATGAGCTGCCCAGGCACCTCAAATGAGGATCAAACTACACGGCACTCGACTGTACCCAAATTATATAGTCTAACCAGGGCACTAATGCACTGTCTGACACAACCTGAGCCCGAACCTCCTGACCAACACCCAGGCAGCTGACTGCACATTAAGCACGTCAGATGAGCCATGGCCTTAGGTTGTCTCTCTTCCCAACTGCGGTTTTCAGGGTTCAGAACCTAGACCTTATTTCCAACCACTGCCCAGGGTTGAAAATGTTGCAGAAATCAGAACTCCTTCCCCATGGAAAGAGACCTTGTGATTGGCATGTTGTCCCAATTTTAGTGTCGTTGAAAACAGTGTGGCCCATGAGGCCCCGCCCATGCTCCCGGGCCACATTGGTCACAAACACACATTGTGACCCTCAGCCTGAGCCCAGTCCTCAGTAAGGCCTCTCAGTGGCTGAATGAAGTGACAGCATATTGGGCATGCCATGCCCCGAGGCCCCAATTTTTAACCATAGTTTGGGTTGTCCCTTCACTCTTCCCCAGGGCTCTGCTTTGGAATTCCTCTTTGATTGGGACACCTAGGTAACAAACCTTAAAGGAGACCTCCCATCCCACCGATTGACGAAAAACAATTAGGACCGGAATAAATCTACCGAGAGGAAGATTCGTCCAAGGCCCAGAAGGCCTCCCCACAATCCACGGCCATCGTTGATACAAAATCTAGAAACAAAAGCCTGAGGAAGCACTGCCCACCCTCTCCTTCTTCAAATCCTGAAGCGTTCTTCTCATGGTTTTTAGATTGGGTATGCCATACATATGTCCCCAAACCTAAGCTGAGTTAGTGTTTTTAGACTTCTGTCCTCAATGTCCTGGACCACACACCCTAGAGGTTGGGGCCCCTGGAGCTACACGTTAGGACTATGCCGACCCAATCCATGAGAATTCTTCCCATTCCATTGTCCAAAATCGTACAAATTAGGAGAGCCCTCCAAAGTCCCCGAGGCCATCCCATTAGTTTAGGTCTCCCGGGATAAACAAGGGCAGTCTGACACGAGCTGAGCATCTACCTCCACTCATACCATAGATGGATGTCCCCAGAGAAGAGATGGAACCAGACAGGACCCTAAGCCATAATTGAATCCATTGCTTTGGTTTATAGGCATGTCTCCTCAAAAGCCTGGATTCCAAGACCAGCATAGGGGGTTTCCTGAGGCACCCATCAGAACAAATCTCGTCTCCACAAGGAAACTTGTGCATGGGAGCTATGTCAAAAGCTTAGGAAAATACTTCAAGGTCCCGGTGCCACTGCCCCATTCCAAGGCCCTCATGGACACTAACACACATTAGGCCCCATCCTCGGGAAAGTCCATTTCAACTCAGCCGCCCTGATTGCTCCCGCAGAGCCATCGGATTTCAACTGCCTTGTTGCTAGGAGAAAATTGGAATGCGTAGCGGGCTTCCCTGGCATCCATCCTCGAAATGTGTCTGAAGTCATTCCATATGGAATGTTGAGCTGCCCAACAGGTCTCAATTGTCCCGCAGAAGGAATCCCTGAAGGGGGCAAACTGCAACTCCCAACGTGGGAAACCTCCATGGCCTTGAGATTCTGCTCCGTTCATGAAAGGGCAGTCATGCACAGAAACTCCAACCTGAGCCAACGTCTGATCCTCGCCGTGACTTCAGACGCATGAGATATTGGTTCAGATGCAGGGGGTACCTGCCGTGCCCTTGGCCAGAAGCCCAAGTCTACCTTGTGTTCTCAGACTTCTGTCCTCACATTCCTGGTCCAGAAGCCCTCAAGTTTGGCAATTCCGGACCCACAATGCAGCACTCTGCCTGCCGTCTTGAAAAAATATATTGCCTAAAGAGCTGCCCAGGCACCTCTAATGATGATAAAAGTACACGGCACTCTACTGTACCCAAATTATACAGTCTAACCTGGGCACTAATGCACTTTCTGACACAACCTGAGCCCTAACCTCCTGACCAACACCCAGGCACCTGACCGCACACTGAGCACATCAGACCCGCCATGGCCTTAGGACGTCATCTCTTCCCAACTGCGGTTTTCAGAATTCAGAACCTAGACCTTATCTCCAACCACTGCCCAGGGCTGAAAATGATGCAGAAATCAGAACTCTTTCCCCATGGCAAGAGAGCTTGTGATTGGCATGTTGTCCAAAGTTCAGTGTAGTTGAAACCAGTGTGGCCCATGAGACTCGCCCATGCTCGCGGGCCACATTGGTCTCAAACACACATGTGACCCTCAACCTGAGCTCAGTCCTCAAGTAAGGCCTCTCAGTGGCTGGAGGAAGAGACAGCATATTGGGCCTGCAATGCCCCTAGGCCCCAATTTTTAACCATATTTGGGTTGTCCCTTCACTCTCCCCAGGGCTCTGCTTTGGAATTCCTCTTTGGTTGGGACACCTGAGGTAACAAACCTGAAAGGAGACCTACCATCCAACAGATTGACGAAAAACAATTGGGGCCGTGCCAAATCCACAGAGAGGAAGATTCGTCCATGGCCCATGAGGCCTGCCCACATTCCACGGCCATCCTTGATACAAAATCCGGAGACAAAAGCCTGAGCAAGTGCCTCAGACTCGCTCTTTCTTCATATCCTGAAGAGTTCTTCTCATGGTTTGTAGATTGGGCCTGCCATACCTACGTCCCCAAACCTAAGCTGAGTTTGTGTTTTCAGATTTCTGTCCTCAAAGTCCTGGCCCACACACCCTCCAGGCTGGGGCCCCTGGAGCCACACATTAGTACTGTGCCTACCTAATTTATGGCAATTCTGCCCATTCCATTGTCCAAAATCGTATGAATTAGGAGAAGTCTCCAAAGTCCCCGAAGCCATCCCAATAGTGTAAGACTCCGGGGACAAACAAGGGCAGTCTGACACCAGGTGAGCATCTACCTCCACTCATTCCATAGATGGATATCCCCAGAGAAGAAGATTGAACCAGACAGGACCCTAGGCCATAATCTGATCCATGGCTTTGGTTTACAGGCCTGTCTCCTCAAAAGCCTGGAATCCAATACCAGCATAAGGGATTTCCTGAGGCACCCATCAGAACCAATTTAGTCTCCACAAGGAAACTTGTGCATGGGAGCTATGTCAAAAGCTTAGGAGAATACTTCAGGGTCCCGGTGCCACCGCCCCATTCCAAGGCCCTCATGGACACAAACACACATTAGGCCCCATCCTCAGGAAATTCTATTTCAACTCAGCCTCCCCGGTTGCTCCTGCAGAGCCATCCGATCTCAACTCTCTTGTTGCTAGCAGACAAATGGAATGGGAGGCAGCTTCCTTGGCATCAATCCTCCAAAGGTGCTCTGGAGTAATTCCATATGGGATGCCCTGGAGCTGCCCAACAGGTCACAATTGTCTTGCAGAAGGAATCCTTGAAGGGGGCATCCCACAACTCCCAACGTGGGAAAACCTCCATGGCCTTGAGTTTCCGTTCCGTTCATGAAGGGGCAGTCATGCACAGAAACTCCAACCTGAGCCAACGTCTGATCCTCGCCGTGACTTCAGATGCATGAGATATTGGTTCAGACCTGCAGGGGGTACCTGCCGTGCCATCGGCCTGAAGCCCAAGTCTAGCTTGTGTTCTCAGACTTCTATCCTCACACTCCTGCCCAGAAGCCCTCAAGTTTGGCAACTCCGGACCCACAAGGCAGCACTCAGCCTGCCCTCTAGAAAAATATCTTGCCTAATGAGCTGCCCAGGCAACTCAAATGAGGATAAACCTACACAGCAGTCGACTGTACCCAAATTATATAGTCTAACCTGGGCACTAATGCACTGTTGACACAACCTGAGACAGAACCTCCTGACCAACACCCAGGCAGCTGACCGCACACTGAGCATATCAGACCTGTCATGGCCTTAGGTCTTCATCTCTTCCTAACTGCGGTTTTTCAGGCTTCAGAAACTAGACCTTATCTCAAACCACTGCCCAGGGTTGAAAATGATGCAGAATTCAGAACATCTTCCCCATGGCAAGAGACCTTGTGATTGGCATGTTGTCCAAAGTCCATTGTAGTTGAAACCAGGGTGGCCCATGAGGCCCCACCCATGCCAGAGGCCAGTCAAGAAAGGCCTCTCAGTGTCTGGATGAAGAGACAGCATATTGGGCCTGCCATGCCCCTAGGCCCATATTTTTAACCATAGTTTGGGTTGTCCCTTCACTCTTCCCAAGGGCTCTGCTTTGGAATTCCTCTTTTGTTCGGACACCTGAAGTAATAAACCTGAAAGGAGACCTCCAATCCCACAGATTGACGAAAAACAATTGGGACCAGGCCAAATCCACAGAGAGGAAGATTCGTCCATGGCCCATGAAACCTCTCCACATTCCACGGCCATCGTTGATATAAAATCCAGAGACAAAAGCCTGAGCAAGTGCCTCAGACTCGCTCTTTCTTCATATCCTTAAGAGTTCTCCTCATGGTTTGTAGATTGGGCCTGCCATACCTACGTCCCCAAACCTAAGCTGAGTTTGTGTTTTCAGATTTCTGTCCTCAAAGTCCTGGGCCACACACCCCCTATGCTGGGTCCCCTGGAGCCACACATTAGGACTTTGCCTACCCAATCCATGGGAATTCTGTCCATTCCATTGTCCAAAATCGTACAAATTAGGAGAAATCTCCAAAGTCCCCGTGGCCATCCAAATAGTGTAGGTCTCCGTGGACAAACAAGGGCGGTCTGACACCAGGTGAGCATCTATCTCCACTCATTCCATAGATGGATATCCCCAGAGAAGAAGACTGAACCAGACAGAACCCTAGGCCAAAATCGGATCCATTGCTTTGGTTTACAGGCATGTCTCCTCAAATGCCTGGATTCCAATACCAGCATAAGGGGTTTCCTGAAGCACCGATCAGAACCAATCTCGTCTCCACAAGGAAACTTGTGCATGGGAACTATGTCAAAAGCTTTGGAGAATACTTCAGGGTCCCGGTGCCACCGCCCCATTCCAAGGCCCTCATGGACAAAAACACACATTAGGACCCATCCTCAGGATAGTCCATTTCAACTAAGCCACCCCGGTTGATCCCGCAGAGCCATCCAATCTCAACTGTTTTGCTGCTAGGAGCAATTGGAATGAGAGGCGGGATTCCCTGGGATCCATCCTCGAACTGTTCTCTGGAGTCATTCCATATGTGATGTCCTGGAGCTGCCCAACAGGTCTCAATTGTCCCGCCGAAGGAATCCTTGAAGGGGGCATCCCACAACTCCCAACGTGGGAAAAACTCCATGGCCTTGAGATTCCACTCCGTTCATGAAGGGGCAGTCTTGCACAGAAACACCAACCCGAACCAACGTCGGATCCTCGCTGTGACATCGGAAGCTTGAGATTTTGGTTCAGATCTGCAGGTGGTACCTGCCGTGCCCTCGGCCTGAAGCCCAAGGCTAGCTTGTGTTCTCAGACTTATGTACTCACACTGCTGGCCCAGAAGCCCTCAAGTTGGCAATTCCGACCCACAATGCAGCACTCTGCCTGCCCTCTAGAAAAAATATCTTGCCTAATGAGCTGCCCAGTCACCTATAATGAGGATAAAACTACACGGCACTCGACTGTACCAAATTATATAGTCTAACCTGTGCACTAATGCACTGTCTGACACAACCAGAGCCAGAACCTCCTGACCAACACCCAGGCAGCTGACCGCACACTGATCATATCAGACCCGCCATGGCCTTAGGTGTCATCTCTAACCAACTGCGGTTTTTCTGACTTCAGAACCTAGATCTTATATCCAACCAATGCCCAGGGTTGAAAATGATGCAGAAACAGAACACCTTCCCCATTGCAAGAGACCTTGTGATTGGCATGTTGTCCAAAGTCCAGAGTAGTTAAAACCAGTGTGGCTCATGAGGCCCCGTTCATGCTCCCGGGCCATATTGGTCACAAACACACATTGTGACCCTCAGCCTGAGCCCAGTCCTAAAGTCAGGCCTCTCAGTGGCTGGATGAAGAGACAGCATATTGGGCCTGCCATGCCCCTAGGCCCATATTTTTAACCATACTTTGGGTTGTCCCTTCACTCTTCCCCAGGGCTGTGCTTTGGAATTCCTCTTTTGTTCGGACACCTGAGGTAATAAACCTGAAAGGAGACATCCCATCCCACAGATTGACGAAAAACAATTGGGACTGGGCCAAATTCACAGAGAGGAAGATTCATCCATGGCTCATGAGGCCTCTACACATTCCACGGCCATCGTTGATACAAATTCCAGAGACAAAAGCCTGAGCAAGTGCCTCAGACTCGCTCTTTCTTCATATCCTGAAGAGTTCTACTCATGGTTTGTAGATTGGGCTTGCCATACCTACGTACACAAACCTAAGCTGAGTTTGTGTTTTCAGATTTCTGTCCTCAAATTCTTGGGCCACACACCCTCCAGTCTAGGGCCCCTGGAGCCACACATTAGGACTGTGCCTACACAATCCATGGGCATTCTGCCCACTGCATTGTCCAAAAGCGTACAAATTAGGAGAACTCTGCAATGTCCCCGAGGCCATCCCAATAGTGTAGGTCTTCGGGGACAAACAAGGGCAGTCTGACACCAGCTGAGAATCTACTTCCACTCATTCCATAGATGGATATCCCCAGAGAAGAAGATTGAACCAGACAGAACCCTAGGCCATAATCGGATCCATTGCTTTGGTTTACAGGCATGTCTCCTCAAAAGCCTGGAATCCAATACCAGCAAAAGGGGTTTCCTGAGGCAGACATCAGAACAAATCTCGTCTCCACAAGGAATCTTGTGCATGGGAGCTATGTCAAAGCTTAGGAGAATACTTCAGGGTCCCGGTGCCACCGCCCCATTCGAAGGCCCTCATGGACACAAACACACATTAGGACCCATCCTCAGGAAAGTCCATTTCAACACAGACACTCCAGTTGGTCCCGCAGAGCCATCGGATCTCAACTGCATTGTTGCTAGGAGACAATTGGAATGCGAGGCGGGCTTCCCAGGCATCCATCCTCGAACAGTGCTCTGGAGTCATTCTATATGGGATGTCCTGGAGCTGCCCAACAGGTCTCAATTGTCCCGCAGAAGGAATCCTTGAAGGGGGCATCCCACAACTCCCAACGTGGGAAAACCTCCATGGCCTTGAGATTCCGCTGCGTTCATGAAGGGCCAGTCATGCACAGAAACTCCAACCTGAGGCAACGTCTGACCATCGCAGTGACTTCAGATGCATGAGATATTGGTTCAGATCTGCAGGGGGTACCTGCCGTGCCCTCGGCCTGAAGCCCAAGTCCACTTGTGTTCTCAGACTTCTGTCCTCACACTCCTGGCCCAACAGCCCTCCAGGTTGGCAATTCCGGACCCACAATGCCGCACTATGCCTGCCCTCTAGAAAAAATATCTTGCCTAATGAGCTGCCCAGGCAACTCAAATGAGGATAAACCTACACGGCACTCGACTGTACACATATCATATAGTCTAACCTGGGCACTAATGCACTGTCTGACACAACCTCAGCCAGAACCTCTTGATCAACACCAGGCAGCTGACCACACAGTGAGCACATCAGACCCGCCATGGCCTTAGGTCATCATCTCTACCCAACTGCGGTTTTCCGGCTTCAGAACCTAGTCCTTATCTCCAATCACTGCCCAGGGTTGAAAATCATGCAGAAATCAGAACACCTTACCCATGACAAGAGACCTTGTGTTGGCATGTTGTCCAAAGTTTAGTGTAGTTGTCCAAACTTCAGTGTGGCCCGCGAGCATGGGCGGGGCCTCGTGGGCCACAAACACACATTGTGACCCTCAGCCTGAGCCCTGTCCTCAAGTAAGGCCTCTCAGTGGCTGGAGGAAGAGACAGCATATTGGGCCTGCCATGCCCCTAGACCCCAATTTTTAACCATAGTTTGGGTTGTCCCTTCACTCTTCCCCAGGGCTCTGCTTTGAAATTCCTCTTTTGTTCGGACACCTGAGGTAACAAACCTGAAAGGAGAAAACCCATTTCACAGATTGACAAAAAACAATTGGGACCGGGCCAAATCCACAGAGAGGAAGATTCGTCCATGGCCCATGAGGCCTGCCCACATTCCACGGCCATCGTTGATACAAATTCCAGAGACAAAATCCTGAGCAAGTGCCTCAAACTCGCTCTTTCTCCATATCCTGAAGAGTTCTACTCATGGTTTGTAGATTGGGCGTGCCATACCTACGTACACAAACCTAAGCTGAGTTTGTGTTTTCAGATTTCTGTCCTCAAATTCTTGGGCCACACACCCTCCAGTCTAGGGCCCCTGGAGCCACACATTAGGACTGTGCCTACACAATCCATGGGCATTCTGCCCACTGCATTGTCCAAAAGCGTACATATTAGGAGAACTCTCCAAATTCCCCGAGGCCATCCCAATAGTGTAGGTCTCCTGGGACAAACAAGGGAGGTCTGACACCAGGTGAGCATCTACCTCCACTCATTCCATAGATGGATATCCCCAGAGAAGAAGTTTGAACCAGACAGGACCCTAGGCCATAATCAGATCCATTGCTTTGGTTTACAGGCTTGTCTCCTCAAAAGCCTAGAATTCCAATACCAGCATAAGGGGTTTTCTGAGGCACAAATCAGAACAAATGTCATCTCCACAAGGAAACTTGTGCATGGGAGCTATGTAGAAAGCTTAGGAGAATACTTAAGGGTCCCGGTGCCACCGCCCTATTCCAAGGCCCTCATGGACACAAACACACATTTGGCCCCATCCTCAGGAAAGTCCATTTCAACTCAGCCACCCCAGTTGCCCCCGCAGAGCCATCCGATCTCAACTGTTTTGTTGCTAGGAGCAATTGGAATGCGAGGCGGCTTCCCTGGCATCCATCCTCCAACGTTATTCTGGCGTCATTCCATATGGGATGTCCTGGAGCTTCCCAACAGGTCTCAATTGTCCCGCCGAAGGAATCCTTGAAGGGGGCATCCCACAACTCCCAACGTGGGAAAAACATCATGGCCTTGAGATTCCGCTCCGTTCATGAAGGGGCAGTCATGCACAGAAACTCAAACCTGAGCTAAAGTCTGATCCTCGCCGTGACTTCAGATGCTTGAGATATTGGTTCAGATCAGCAGGTGGTACCTGCCGTGCCCACCGCCTGAAGCCCAAGTGTAGCTTCTGTTCTCAGACTTCTGTCCTCACACTCCTGGCCCAGAAGCCCTCAAATTTGGCAATTCCGGAATCACAATGCAGCACTCTGCCTGCCCTCTAGAAAAAATATCTTGCCTAATGAGCTACCCAGGCACCTCAAAAGACGATAAACCTACACGCCACTCGACTGTACCAAATTATATAGTCTACCCTGGGCACTAATGCATTGTCTGTCACTACCGGAGCCAGAACCTCCTGACCAACACCCAGGCAGCTGACCGCACACTGAGCATATCAACCCGCCATGGCCTTTGTCATCATCTCTTCCCAACTGCGGTTCTTCAGGCTTCAGACCTAGACCTTATCTCCAACGACTGTCCTGGGTTGAAAATGATGCAGAAATCAGAACACATTCCCCATGGCAAGAGACCTTGTGATTGGCATGTTGTCCGAAGTCCAATGTTGATGAAACCAGTGTGCCCTATGGGGCCCCGCCCAGGCTCGCGGGCCACATTGGTCACAAAGACACAATGTGACCATCAGCCTGAGCCCAGTCCTCCGGTAAGGCCTTTCAGTGGCTGGATGAAGAGACAGCATATTGGGCATGCCATGCCCCTAGGCCCCAATTTTTAACCATAGTTTGGGTTGTCCCTTCACTCTTCCCCAGGGCTCTGCTTTGGCATTCCTCTTTTGTTCGGACACCTGAGGTAATAAACCTGAAAGGAGACCTCCCATCCCACAGATTGACGAAAAAAAATTGGGACCGGGCCAAATCCACAGAGAGGAAGATTCGTCCATGGCCCATGAGGCCTCTCCACTTTCCACGGCCATCATTGATACAAAATACAGAGACAAAAGCCTGAGCAAGTGCCTCAGACTCGCTCTTTCTTCATATCCTGAAGAGTTCTTCTCATGGTTTGTAGATTGTGCCTGCCATACCTACGTCCCCAAACCAAAGCTGAGTTTGTGTTTTCAGACTACTGTCCTGGAAGTCCTGGGCCACACACCCTCCAGGCTGGGGCCCTTGGAGCCACACATTAGGACTGTGCCTACCAAATCCATGGGAATTCTGCCCATTCCATTGTCCAATATCGTACAAATTAGGAGAACTCTCCAAAGTCCCCGAGGCCATACCAATCGTGTAGTCTCTGGGTAAAAACAAGTGCGGTCTGACACCAGGTGAGTATCTACGTCCACTCATTCCATAGCTGAATATTCTCAGAGAAGATTATTGAACCAGACAGGATCCTAGGCCATAATCAGATCCATTGCTTTGGTTACAGGCATGTCTCCTCAAAAGCCTGGATTCCAATACCAGCATAAGTTGTTTCCTGAGGCACCCATCAGAACAAATCTCGTCTCTACAAGGAAACGTGTGCATGGGAGCTATGTAGAAAGCTTAGGAGAATACTTGATGGTCCCTTTGCCATGCCCCATTCCAAGGCCTTCATGGACACAAAAAACATTAGGCCCCATCCTCAGAAAAGTCCATTTCAACTCAGCCACCCCAGTTGCCCCCGCAGAGCCATCCGATCTCAACTGTTTTGGTGCTAGGTGCAATTGGAATGCGAGGCAGCTTCCCTGGCATCCATCCTCCAACGTTATTCTGGCGTCATTCCATATGGGATGTCCAGGAGCTTCCCAACAGGTCTCAATTGTCCCGGCCAAGGAATCCTTGAAGGGGGCATCCCACAACTCCCAACGTGGGAAAAACATCATGGCCTTGAGATTCCGCTCCGTTCATGAAGGGGCAGTCATGCACAGAAACTCAAACCTGAGCCAACGTCTGATCCTCGCCGTGACTTCAGATGCTTGAGATATTGGTTCAGATCGGCAGGTGGTACCTGCCGTGCCCACCGCCTGAAGCCCAAATGTAGCTTCTGTTCTCAGACTTCTGTCCTCAAACTCCTGGCCCAGAAGCCCTCAAGTTTGGCAATTCCGGAATCACAATGCAGCACTCTGCCTGCCCTCTAGAAAAAATATCTTGCCTAATGAGCTGCCCAGGCACCTCAAAAGACGATAAACCTACACGCCACTCGACTGTACCCAAATTATATAGTCTACCCTGGGCACTAATGCATTGTCTGTCACTACCGGAGCCAGAACCTCCTGACCAACACCCAGGCAGCTGACCGCACACTGAGCATATCAACCCGCCATGGCCTTTGTCATCATCTCTTCCCAACTGCGGTTCTTCAGGCTTCAGACCTAGACCTTATCTCCAACGACTGTCCTGGGTTGAAAATGATGCAGAAATCAGAACACATTCCCCATGGCAAGAGACCTTGTGATTGGCATGTTGTCCGAAGTCCAATGTTGATGAAACCAGTGTGCCCTATGGGGCCCCGCCCAGGCTCGCGGGCCACATTGGTCACAAAGACACAATGTGACCATCAGCCTGAGCCCAGTCCTCCGGTAAGGCCTTTCAGTGGCTGGATGAAGAGACAGCATATTGGGCATGCCATGCCCCTAGGCCCCAATTTTTAACCATAGTTTGGGTTGTCCCTTCACTCTTCCCCAGGGCTCTGCTTTGGCATTCCTCTTTTGTTCGGACACCTGAGGTAATAAACCTGAAAGGAGACCTCCCATCCCACAGATTGACGAAAAAAAATTGGGACCGGGCCAAATCCACAGAGAGGAAGATTCGTCCATGGCCCATGAGGCCTCTCCACTTTCCACGGCCATCATTGATACAAAATACAGAGACAAAAGCCTGAGCAAGTGCCTCAGACTCGCTCTTTCTTCATATCCTGAAGAGTTCTTCTCATGGTTTGTAGATTGTGCCTGCCATACCTACGTCCCCAAACCAAAGCTGAGTTTGTGTTTTCAGACTACTGTCCTGGAAGTCCTGGGCCACACACCCTCCAGGCTGGGGCCCTTGGAGCCACACATTAGGACTGTGCCTACCAAATCCATGGGAATTCTGCCCATTCCATTGTCCAATATCGTACAAATTAGGAGAACTCTCCAAAGTCCCCGAGGCCATACCAATCGTGTAGTCTCTGGGTAAAAACAAGTGCGGTCTGACACCAGGTGAGTATCTACGTCCACTCATTCCATAGCTGAATATTCTCAGAGAAGATTATTGAACCAGACAGGATCCTAGGCCATAATCAGATCCATTGCTTTGGTTACAGGCATGTCTCCTCAAAAGCCTGGATTCCAATACCAGCATAAGTTGTTTCCTGAGGCACCCATCAGAACAAATCTCGTCTCTACAAGGAAACGTGTGCATGGGAGCTATGTAGAAAGCTTAGGAGAATACTTGATGGTCCCTTTGCCATGCCCCATTCCAAGGCCCTCATGGACACAAAAAACATTAGGCCCCATCCTCAGAAAAGTCCATTTCAACTCAGCCACCCCAGTTGCCCCCGCAGAGCCATCCGATCTCAACTGTTTTGGTGCTAGGTGCAATTGGAATGCGAGGCAGCTTCCCTGGCATCCATCCTCCAACGTTATTCTGGCGTCATTCCATATGGGATGTCCAGGAGCTTCCCAACAGGTCTCAATTGTCCCGGCCAAGGAATCCTTGAAGGGGGCATCCCACAACTCCCAACGTGGGAAAAACATCATGGCCTTGAGATTCCGCTCCGTTCATGAAGGGGCAGTCATGCACAGAAACTCAAACCTGAGCCAACGTCTGATCCTCGCCGTGACTTCAGATGCTTGAGATATTGGTTCAGATCGGCAGGTGGTACCTGCCGTGCCCACCGCCTGAAGCCCAAATGTAGCTTCTGTTCTCAGACTTCTGTCCTCAAACTCCTGGCCCAGAAGCCCTCAAGTTTGGCAATTCCGGAATCACAATGCAGCACTCTGCCTGCCCTCTAGAAAAAATATCTTGCCTAATGAGCTGCCCAGGCACCTCAAAAGACGATAAACCTACACGCCACTCGACTGTACCCAAATTATATAGTCTACCCTGGGCACTAATGCATTGTCTGTCACTACCGGAGCCAGAACCTCCTGACCAACACCCAGGCAGCTGACCGCACACTGAGCATATCAACCCGCCATGGCCTTTGTCATCATCTCTTCCCAACTGCGGTTCTTCAGGCTTCAGACCTAGACCTTATCTCCAACGACTGTCCTGGGTTGAAAATGATGCAGAAATCAGAACACATTCCCCATGGCAAGAGACCTTGTGATTGGCATGTTGTCCGAAGTCCAATGTTGATGAAACCAGTGTGCCCTATGGGGCCCCGCCCAGGCTCGCGGGCCACATTGGTCACAAAGACACAATGTGACCATCAGCCTGAGCCCAGTCCTCCGGTAAGGCCTTTCAGTGGCTGGATGAAGAGACAGCATATTGGGCATGCCATGCCCCTAGGCCCCAATTTTTAACCATAGTTTGGGTTGTCCCTTCACTCTTCCCCAGGGCTCTGCTTTGGCATTCCTCTTTTGTTCGGACACCTGAGGTAATAAACCTGAAAGGAGACCTCCCATCCCACAGATTGACGAAAAAAAATTGGGACCGGGCCAAATCCACAGAGAGGAAGATTCGTCCATGGCCCATGAGGCCTCTCCACTTTCCACGGCCATCATTGATACAAAATACAGAGACAAAAGCCTGAGCAAGTGCCTCAGACTCGCTCTTTCTTCATATCCTGAAGAGTTCTTCTCATGGTTTGTAGATTGTGCCTGCCATACCTACGTCCCCAAACCAAAGCTGAGTTTGTGTTTTCAGACTACTGTCCTGGAAGTCCTGGGCCACACACCCTCCAGGCTGGGGCCCTTGGAGCCACACATTAGGACTGTGCCTACCAAATCCATGGGAATTCTGCCCATTCCATTGTCCAATATCGTACAAATTAGGAGAACTCTCCAAAGTCCCCGAGGCCATACCAATCGTGTAGTCTCTGGGTAAAAACAAGTGCGGTCTGACACCAGGTGAGTATCTACGTCCACTCATTCCATAGCTGAATATTCTCAGAGAAGATTATTGAACCAGACAGGATCCTAGGCCATAATCAGATCCATTGCTTTGGTTACAGGCATGTCTCCTCAAAAGCCTGGATTCCAATACCAGCATAAGTTGTTTCCTGAGGCACCCATCAGAACAAATCTCGTCTCTACAAGGAAACGTGTGCATGGGAGCTATGTAGAAAGCTTAGGAGAATACTTGATGGTCCCTTTGCCATGCCCCATTCCAAGGCCCTCATGGACACAAAAAACATTAGGCCCCATCCTCAGAAAAGTCCATTTCAACTCAGCCACCCCAGTTGCCCCCGCAGAGCCATCCGATCTCAACTGTTTTGGTGCTAGGTGCAATTGGAATGCGAGGCAGCTTCCCTGGCATCCATCCTCCAACGTTATTCTGGCGTCATTCCATATGGGATGTCCAGGAGCTTCCCAACAGGTCTCAATTGTCCCGGCCAAGGAATCCTTGAAGGGGGCATCCCACAACTCCCAACGTGGGAAAAACATCATGGCCTTGAGATTCCGCTCCGTTCATGAAGGGGCAGTCATGCACAGAAACTCAAACCTGAGCCAACGTCTGATCCTCGCCGTGACTTCAGATGCTTGAGATATTGGTTCAGATCGGCAGGTGGTACCTGCCGTGCCCACCGCCTGAAGCCCAAATGTAGCTTCTGTTCTCAGACTTCTGTCCTCAAACTCCTGGCCCAGAAGCCCTCAAGTTTGGCAATTCCGGAATCACAATGCAGCACTCTGCCTGCCCTCTAGAAAAAATATCTTGCCTAATGAGCTGCCCAGGCACCTCAAAAGACGATAAACCTACACGCCACTCGACTGTACCCAAATTATATAGTCTACCCTGGGCACTAATGCATTGTCTGTCACTACCGGAGCCAGAACCTCCTGACCAACACCCAGGCAGCTGACCGCACACTGAACATATCAACCCGCCATGGCCTTTGTCATCATCTCTTCCCAACTGCGGTTTTTCAGGCTTCAGACCTAGACCTTATCTCCAACCACTGCCCTGGGTTGAAAATGATGCAGAAATCAGAACACATTCCCCATGGCAAGAGACCTTGTGATTGGCATGTTGTCCGAAGTCCAATGTTGATGAAACCAGTGTGCCCTATGGGGCCCCGCCCAGGCTCGCTGGCCACATTGGTCACAAAGACACAATGTGACCATCAGCCTGAGCCCAGTCCTCCGGTAAGGCCTTTCAGTGGCTGGATGAAGAGACAGCATATTGGGCATGCCATGCCCCTAGGCACCAATTTTTAACCATAGTTTGGGTTGTCCCTTCACTCTTCCCCAGGGCTCTGCTTTGGCATTCCTCTTTTGTTCGGACACCTGAGGTAATAAACCTGAAAGGAGACATCCCATCCCACAGATTGACGAAAAAAAATTGGGACCGGGCCAAATCCACAGAGAGGAAGATCGTCCATGGCCCATGAGGCCTCTCCACATTCCACGGCAATCGTTGATACAAAATACAGAGACAAAAGCCTGAGCAGTTGCCTCAGACTCGCTCTTTCTTCATATCCTGAAGAGTTCTTCTCATGGTTTGTAGATTGGGCCTGCCATACCTACGTCCCCAAACCTAAGCTGAGTTTGTGTTTTCAGACTTCTGTCCTCAAAGGCCTGGGCAAACAACCTCAAGGCTGGGGCCCCTGGAGCCAGACATTAGGACTGTGCCTACCGAATGCCTCGGAATTCTGCCCTTTTCATTGTCCAAAATCGTACAAATTAAGTGAACCCTCCAAAGTCCCCGCGGCCATCCCAATAGTGTAGGTCTCCCGGGACATACAAATGCGGTCTGACACCAGCTGAGCATCTACTTCCACTCATATCATAGATTGATGTCTCCATAGAGGAAGATGTAAGAAGAAAAACCCTAGGCCATAATCGGATCCAAGGCATTGGTTTGCAGGCATGTCTCTTCAAAAGCCTGGATTCCAATACCAGCATAGGGGGTTTTCTGATCCACCCATCAGAACAAATCTCGTCTCCACAAGGAAACTTGTGCATGGGAGCTATGTCAATAGCTTAGGAGAATAATTCAGGGTCCCGGTGCCACCGCCCCATTCCAAGGCCCTCATGGACACAAACACACATTAGGCCCCATCCTCAGGAAAGTCCATTTCAACGCAGCCACCCCGGTTGCTCCCCCAGAGCCATCCGATCTCAACTGTCTTGTTGCCAAGAAACAATTGGAATGCGAGGCGGGCTTCCCTGGCATCCATCCTCGAACTGTTCTCTGGAGTCATTCGTATGGGATGTCCTGGATCCGCCCAACAGTTCTCAATTTTCCCGCAGACGGAACCCTTGAAGGGGGCATTCCACAACTCCCAACGTGGGAAAACCTCCATGGCCTTGAGATTCCGCTCCGTTCATGAAGGGGCAGTCATGCACAAAACTCCAACCTGAGCCAACGTCTGATCCTCGCCGTGAATTCAGATGCATGAGATAATGGTTCAGATCTTCAAGGGGTACCTGCCATGCCCTCGGCCTGAAGCCCAAGTCTAGCTAGTGTTCTCAGACTTCTGTCCTCACGCTCCTGGCCCAGAATCCCTCAAGTTTGGCAATTCCGTACCCACAATGCAGCACTATGCCTGCCCTCTAGAAAAATATCTTGCCTAAGGAGCTGCCCAGGCACCTCAAATGAGGATAAACCTACACGGCACTCGAGTGTACCCAAATTATATATTCTAACGTGGGCACTAATGCACTGTCTGACACAACCTGAGCCAGAACCTCCTGACCAACACCCAGGCAGCTGACTGCACACTGAGCATATCAGACCCGCCATGGCCTTAGGCTGTCATCTCTTCCCAACTGCGTTTTTCAGGCTTCAGAACCTAGACCGTATCTCCAACCACTGCCCAGGTTTGAATATGATGCAAAATTCAGAACACCTTCCCCATGGCAAGAGACCTTGTGATTGGCACGTTGTCCAAAGTTCAGTGTAGTTGAAACCAGTGTGGCCCATGAGGCCCTGCCCATGCCCGCAGGCCACATTGGCCACAAACACACATTGTGACCCTCAGCCTGAGCCCAGTCCTCAAGTAAGGCCTCTCAGTGGCTGGATGAAGTGACAGCATATTGGGCCTGCCATGCACCTAGGCCCCAATTTTTAACCATAGTTTGGGTGGTCCCTTCACTCTTCCCCAGGGCTCTGCTTTGGAATTCCTCTTTTGTCGGACACCTGAGGTAACAAACCTGAAAGGGGACGTCCCATCCCACTGATTGATGAAAAACATTGGGACGGGGCCAAATCCACAGAGAATAAGATTCGTGCAAGCCCCATGAGGCCTCCACACATTCCACGGCCATCGTTGATACAAAATCCAGGGACAAAAGACTGAGCAGGCGCCTCAGACTCGCTTTTCTTCATATCCTGAAGAGTCCTTCTCATGGTTTGTAGATAGGGCCTGCCATACCTACCTCCACAAACCTAAGCTGCGTTTGTGTTTTCAGACTTCTGTTCTCAAAGTCCCGGGCCACACACCCTCCAGGCTGGGTAACTGGAGCCACACATTAAGACTGTGCCTACAGAATCCATGGGAATTCTGCCCATTTCATTGTCCAAAATGGTACAAATTAGGAGAAACCTCCAAAGTCCCCAAGGCCATCCCAATAGTGTAGGTCTCCGGGGACAAACAAAGGCGGTCTGACACCAGCTGAGCTTCTACCTCCACTCATTCCATAGATTGATATCCCCTGAGAAGATGATTAAACCAGACAGGACCCTAGGCCATAATCGGATCCATTGCTTTGCTTTACAGGCATGTCTCCTCAAAAGCCTGGATTCCAATACCAGCCTAAGGGGTTTCCGGAGGCACCCATCAGAACAAACCTCGTCTGCACAAGGAAACTTGTGCATGGGAGCTATGTCAAAAGCTTAGGAGAATACTTCAGGGTCCCGGTGCCACCGCCCCATTCCAAGGCCCTCATGGACACAAACACACATTAGGCCCCATCCTCACGAAAGTCCATTTCAAGTCAACCACCCTGGTTGGTCCCGCATAGCCATCCGATCTCAACTGTCTTGTTGCTAGGAGACAATTGGAATGCGAGGCGGGCTTCCTTGGCATCCATCCTCGAAAGGTGATCTGGAGTCATTCTATATGGGATGTCCTGGAGCTGCCCAACAGGTATCAATTGTCCCGCAGAAGGTATCCTTGAAGTGGGCATCCCACAACTCCCAACGTGGGAAAACCTCCATGGCCTTGAGATTCCACTCCGTTCATGAAGGGGCAGTCGTGCACAGAAAGTCCAACCTGAGTGAACGTCTGATCCTCGCAGTGACTTCAGATGCATGAGATATTGGTTCAGATCTGCAGGGGGTACCTGCTGTGCCCTTGTCCTGAAGCCCAAGTCTAGCTTGTGTTCTCAAACTTCTGTCCTCACACTCCTGGCCCAGAAGCTCTAATGTTTGGCAATTCCGGACCCACAATGCAGCGCTTGCCTGTCCTCTAGAAAAAATATCTTGCCTAATGAGCTGCCCAGGCACCTCAAATGAGGATAAACCTACACGGCACTCGACTCTACCCAAATTATATAGTCTAACGTGGGCACTAATGCACTGTCTGACACAACCTGAGCCAGAATCTACTGACCAACACCCAGGCAGCTGACTGCACATTGAGCATATCAGACGCCATGACCTTAGGCAGTCATCTCTTCCCCACTCTGGTTTTTCAGGCTTCAGAACCCAGACCGTATCTCCAACTACTGCCCAGGTTTGAATATGATGCAAAAATCAGAACACCTTCCCCATGGCAAGAGACCTTGTGATTGGCACGTTCTCCAAAGCTCAGTGTAGTTGAAACCAGTGTGGCCCTTGAGGCCCCTCCCATGCTCACGGGCACATTAGCCACAAACACACATTGTGACCCTCAGCCTGACCCCAGTCCTCAAATAAGGCTTCTCATTGGCTGGATGAAGAGATAGCATTAGAGGCCTGCCACGCCCCTAGGCCCCAATTTTTAACCATAGTTTGGTTGTCCATTCACTCTTCCCCAGGGCTGTGCTTTGGAATTTCTCTTTGGTTGGGACACCTGAGGTAACAAATCTGAAAGGGGACCTCCCGTTTCACAGATTGACGAAAACAATTGGGAAAGGGCCAAATCCACAGAGAAGAAGATTCGTCCATGGCCCATGAGGCCTCCCCACATTCCACGGCCATCGTTGATACAAAATCCAGAGACAAAAGCCTGAGCAAGCGCCTCAGACTCGCTCTTTCTTCATTTCCTGAAGAGTTCTTCTCATGGTTTGTAGATTGGGCCTGCCATACCTACGTCCCGAACCTAAGCTTTGTTTGTGTTTTCAGACTTCTGTCCTCAAAGTTATGGGCCACACACCATCCAGGCTGGGGCCCCTGGAGCCATACATTAGGACTGTGCCTACCCAATCCATGGGAATTCTGCCCATTCCATTGTCCAAAATCGTACAAATTAGGAGAAACCTCCAAAGTCCCCTAGGCCATCCCAATAGTGTAGGTCTCCAGGGACAAACAAATGCGGTCTGACACCAGCTGAGCATCTACCTCCACTCATTCCATAGATTGATATCCCCTGAGATAATGATTAAACCAGACAGGACCCTAGGCCATAATCGGATCCATTGCTTTGGTATACAGGCATGTCTCCTCATAAGCCTGGATTCCAATACCAGCATAATGGGTTTTCTGAGGCACCCATCAGAACAAACCTCGTCTGCCCAAGTAAACTTGTGCATGGGAGCTATGTCAAAAGCATAGGAGAATACTTCAGCCTGAGCCCAGTCCTCTAATAAGGCCTCTCATTGGCTGGATAAAGAGACAGCATCTTGGGCCTGCCATGCCCCAGGGCCCCAATTTTTAAACATAGTTTGGGTTGTCCCTTCACTCTTCCCCATGGCTGTGCTTTGGAATTTCTCTTTGGTTGGGACATCTGAGGTAACAAACCTGAAAGGGGACCTCCCGTTCCACAGATTGACGAAAATCAATTGAGACTGGGCCAAATCCACAGAGAAGAAGATTCACCCATGGCCCATGAGGCCTCCACACATTCCACGGCCATCGTTGATACAAAATCCAGGGACAAGAGCCGGAGCAAGCGCCTCAGACTCTGTTTCTTCATATCCTGAAGCGTCCTTCTCATGGTTTGTAGATTGGGCCTGCCATACCTACCTCCACAAACCTAAACTGAGTTTGTGTTTTCAGACTTCTGTCCTCAAAGTCTTGGGCCACACACCCTCCAGGCTGGAGACCCTGGAGCCACACATTAAGAATGTGCCTACCCAATCCATGGGAATTCTGCCCATTCCATTGTCCAAAATCGTAAAAATTAGGAGAAACCTCCAAAGTCCCCTAGGCCATCCCAATAGTATAGGTCTCCGGGGACAAACAAAGGCAGTCTGTCACCAGCTGAGCATCTACCTCCACTCATTCCATAGATTGATATCCCCTGAGAAGAAGATTGAACCAGACAGGACCCTAGGCCATAATTGGATCCATTGCCTTGGTTTACAGGCATGTCTCTTCAAAAGCCTGGATTCCAATACCAGCATAGGGGGTTTTCTGATCCACCCATCAGAACAAATCTCGTCTCCACAAGGAAACTTGTGCACGGGAGCTATGTCAATAGCTTAGGAGAATAATTCAGGGTCCCGGTGCCACCGCCCCATTCCAAGGCCCTCATGGACACAAACACACATTAGGCCCCATCCTCAGGAAAGTCCATTTCAACGCAGCCACCCCGGTTGCTCCCCCAGAGCCATCCGATCTCAACTGTCTTGTTGCCAAGAAACAATTGGAATGCGAGGCGGGCTTCCCTGGCATCCATCCTCGAACTGTTCTCTGGAGTCATTCGTATGGGATGTCCTGGATCCGCCCAACAGTTCTCAATTGTCCCGCAGACGAAACCCTTGAAGGGGGCATTCCACAACTCCCAACGTGGGAAAACCTCCATGGCCTTGAGATTCCGCTCCGTTCATGAAGGGGCAGTCATGCACAAAACTCCAACCTGAGCCAACGTCTGACCCTCGCCGTGAATTCAGATGCATGAGATAATGGTTCAGATCTTCAAGGGGTACCTGCCATGCCCTCGGCCTGAAGCCCAAGTCTAGCTAGTGTTCTCAGACTTCTGTCCTCACGCTCCTGGCCCAGAATCCCTCAAGTTTGGCAATTCCGGACCCACAATGCAGCACTATGCCTGCCCTCTAGAAAAATATCTTGCCTAAGGAGCTGCCCAGGCATCTCAAATGAGGATAAACCTACACGGCACTCGAGTGTACCCAAATTATATAGTCTAACGTGGGCACTAATGCACTGTCTGACACAACCTGAGCCAGAACCTCCTGACCAACACCCAGGCAGCTGACTGCACACTGAGCATATCAGACCCGCCATGGCCTTAGGCTGTCATCTCTTCCCAACTGCGTTTTTCAGGCTTCAGAACCTAGACCGTATCTCCAACCACTGCCCAGGTTTGAATATGATGCAAAATTCAGAACACCTTCCCCATGGCAAGAGACCTTGTGATTGGCACGTTGTCCAAAGTTCAGTGTAGTTGAAACCAGTGTGGCCCATGAGGCCCCGCCCATGCCCGCAGGCCACATTGGACACAAACACACATTGTGACCCTCAGCCTGAGCCCAGTCCTCAAGTAAGGCCTCTCAGTGGCTGGATGAAGTGACAGCATATTGGGCCTGCCATGCACCTAGGCCCCAATTTTTAACCATAGTTTGGGGGGTCCCTTCACTCTTCCCCAGGGCTCTGCTTTGGAATTCCTCTTTTGTCGGACACCTGAGGTAACAAACCTGAAAGGGGACGTCCCATCCCACTGATTGATGAAAAACATTGGGACCGGGCCAAATCCACAGAGAATACGGCCATCGTTGATACAAAATCCAGGGACAAAAGACTGAGCAGGCGCCTCAGACTCGCTTTTCTTCATATCCTGAAGAATCCTTCTCATGGTTTGTAGATAGAGCCTGCCATACCTACCTCCACAAACCTAAGCTGCGTTTGTGTTTTCAGACTTCTGTTCTCAAAGTCCCGGGCCACACACCCTCCAGGCTGGGGAACCTGGAGCCACACATTAAGACTGTGCCTACAGAATCCATGGGAATTCTGCCCATTTCATTGTCCAAAATGGTACAAATTAGGAGAAACCTCCAAAGTCCCCAAGGCCATCCCAATAGTGTAGGTCTCCGGGGACAAACAAAGGCGGTCTGACACCAGCTGAGCATCTACCTCCACTCATTCCATAGATTGATATCCCCTGAGAAGATGATTAAACCAGACAGGACCCTAGGCCATAATCGGATCCACTGCTTTGCTTTATAGGCATGTCTCCTCAAAAGCCTGGATTCCAATACCAGCATAAGGGGTTTCCTGAGGCACCCATCAGAACAAACTTCGTCTGCACAAGGAAACTTGTGCATGGGAGCTATGTCAAAAGCTTAGGAGAATACTTCAGGGTCCCGGTGCCACTGCCCCATTCCAAGGCCCTCATGGACACAAACACACATTAGGCCCCATCCTCACGAAAGTCCATTTCAAGTCAACCACCCTGGTTGGTCCCGCATAGCCATCCGATCTCAACTGTCTTGTTGCTAGGAGACAATTGGAATGCGAGGCGGGCTTCCTTGGCATCCATCCTCGAAAGGTGATCTGGAGTCATTCTATATGGGATGTCCTGGAGCTGCCCAACAGGTATCAATTGTCCCGCAGAAGGTATCCTTGAAGGGGGCATCCCACAACTCCCAACGTGGGAAAACCTCCATGGCCTTGAGATTCCACTCCGTTCATGAAGGGGCAGTCGTGCACAGAAAGTCCAACCTGAGCGAACGTCTGATCCTCGCAGTGACTTCAGATGCATGAGATATTGGTTCAGATCTGCAGGGGGTACCTGCCGTGCGCTCGGCCTGAAGCCCAAGTCTAGCTTGTGTTCTCAAACTTCTGTCCTCACACTCCTGGCCCAGAAGCCCTCAAGTTTGGCAATTCCGGACCCACAATGCAGCGCTTGCCTGTCCTCTAGAAAAAATATCTTGCCTAATGAGCTGCCCAGGCACCTCAAATGAGGATAAACCTACACGGCACTCGACTGTACACAAATTATATAGTCTAACGTGGGCACTAATGCACTGTCTGACACAACCTGAGCCAGAACCTCCTGACCAACACCCAGGCAGCTGACTGCACACTGAGCATATCAGACGCCATGGCCTTAGGCTGTCATCTCTTCCCAACTCTGGTTTTTCAGGCTTCAGAACCCAGACCGTATCTCCAACTACTGCCCAGGTTTGAATATGATGCAAAAATCAGAACACCTTCCCCATGGCAAGAGACCTTGTGATTGGCACGTTCTCCAAAGCTCAGTGTAGTTGAAACCAGTGTGGCCCATGAGGCCCCCCCCAAGCTCGCGGGCACATTGGCCACAAAGACACATTGTGACCCTCAGCCTGACCCCAGTCCTCAAATAAGGCCTCTCATTGGCTGGATGAAGAGATAGCATTAGGGGCCTGCCATGCCCCTAGGCCCCAATTTTTAACCATAGTTTGGTTGTCCCTTCACTCTTCCCCAGGGCTGTGCTTTGGAATTTCTCTTTGGTTGGGACACCTGAGGTAACAAATCTGAAAGGGGACCTCCCGTTACATAGATTGAAGAAAAACAATTGGGACCAGGCCAAATCCACAGAGAGGAAGATTCGTCCATGGCCCATGAGGCCTCCCCACATTCCACGGCCATCGTTGATACAAAATCCAGAGATAAAAGCCTGAGCAAGCGCCTCAGACTCGCTCTTTCTTCATTTCCTGAAGAGTTCTTCTCATGGTTTGTAGATTGGCCCTGCCATACCTACGTCCCGAACCTAAGCTTTGTTTGTGTTTTCAGACTTCTGTCCTCAAAGTCTTGGGCCACACACCCTCCAGGCTGGAGACCCTGGAGCCACGCATTAAGACTGTGCCTACCCAATCCATGGGAATTCTGCCCATTCCAATTTCCAAAATCGTACAAATTAGGAGAAACCTCCAAAGTCCCCGAGGCCATCCCAATAGTATAGGTCTTCGGGGACAAACAAAGGCGGTCTGTCACCAGCTGAGCATCTACCTCCACTCATTTTATAGATTGATATCCCCTGAGAAGAAGATTGAACCAGACAGGACCCTAGGCCATAATTGGATCCATGGCCTTGGTTTACAGGCATGTCTCTTCAAAAGCCTGGATTCCAATACCAGCATAGGGGGTTTTCTGATCCACCCATCAGAACAAATCTCGTCTCCACAAGGAAACTTGTGCATGGGAGCTATGTCAATAGCTTAGAATAATTCAGGGTCCCGGTGCCACCGCCCCATTCCAAGGCCCTCATGGACACAAACACACATTAGGCCCCATCCTCAGGAAAGTCCATTTCAACGCAGCCACCCCGGTTGCTCCCCCAGAGCCATCCGATCTCAACTGTCTTGTTGCCAAGAAACAATTGGAATGCGAGGCGGGCTTCCCTGGCATCCATCCTCGAACTGTTCTCTGGAGTCATTCGTATGGGATGTCCTGGATCCGCCCAACAGTTCTCAATTGTCCCGCAGACGGAACCCTTGAAGGGGGCATTCCACAACTCCCAACGTGGGAAAACCTCCATGGCCTTGAGATTCCGCTCCGTTCATGAAGGGGCAGTCATGCACAAAACTCCAACAAGAGCCAACGTCTGATCCTCGCCGTGAATTCAGATGCATGAGATAATGGTTCAGATCTTCAAGGGGTACCTGCCATGCCCTCGGCCTGAAGCCCAAGTCTAGCTAGTGTTCTCAGACTTCTGTCCTCACGCTCCTGGCCCAGAATCCCTCAAGTTTGGCAATTCCGGACCCACAATGCAGCACTATGCCTGCCCTCTAGAAAAATATCTTGCCTAAGGAGCTGCCCAGGCACCTCAAATGAGGATAAACCTACACGGCACTCGAGTGTACCCAAATTATATAGTCTAACGTGGGCACTAATGCACTGTCTGACACAACCTGAGCCAGAACCTCCTGACCAACACCCAGGCAGCTGACTGCACACTGAGCATATCAGACCCGCCATGGCCTTAGTCTGTCATCTCTTCCCAACTGCGTTTTTCAGGCTTCAGAACCTAGACCGTATCTCCAACCACTGCCCAGGTTTGAATATGATGCAAAATTCAGAACACCTTCCCCATGGCAAGAGACCTTGTGATTGGCACGTTGTCCAAAGTTCAGTGTAGTTGAAACCAGTGTGGCCCATGAGGCCCCGCCCATGCCCGCAGGCCACATTGGACACAAACACACATTGTGACCCTCAGCCTGAGCCCAGTCCTCAAGTAAGGCCTCTCAGTGGCTGGATGAAGTGACAGCATATTGGGCCTGCCATGCACCTAGGCCCCAATTTTTAACCATAGTTTGGGGGGTCCCTTCACTCTTCCCCAGTGCTCTGCTTTGGAATTCCTCTTTTGTCGGACACCTGAGGTAACAAACCTGAAAGGGGACGTCCCATCCCACTGATTGATGAAAAACATTGGGACCGGGCCAAATCCACAGAGAATACGGCCATCGTTGATACAAAATCCAGGGACAAAAGACTGAGCAGGCGCCTCAGACTCGCTTTTCTTCATATCCTGAAGAATCCTTCTCATGGTTTGTAGATAGAGCCTGCCATACCTACCTCCACAAACCTAAGCTGCGTTTGTGTTTTCAGACTTCTGTTCTCAAAGTCCCGGGCCACACACCCTCCAGGCTGGGGAACCTGGAGCCACACATTAAGACTGTGCCTACAGAATCCATGGGAATTCTGCCCATTTCATTGTCCAAAATGGTACAAATTAGGAGAAACCTCCAAAGTCCCCAAGGCCATCCCAATAGTGTAGGTCTCCGGGGACAAACAAAGGCGGTCTGACACCAGCTGAGCATCTACCTCCACTCATTCCATAGATTGATATCCCCTGAGAAGATGATTAAACCAGACAGGACCCTAGGCCATAATCGGATCCACTGCTTTGCTTTATAGGCATGTCTCCTCAAAAGCCTGGATTCCAATACCAGCATAAGGGGTTTCCTGAGGCACCCATCAGAACAAACTTCGTCTGCACAAGGAAACTTGTGCATGGGAGCTATGTCAAAAGCTTAGGAGAATACTTCAGGGTCCCGGTGCCACTGCCCCATTCCAAGGCCCTCATGGACACAAACACACATTAGGCCCCATCCTCACGAAAGTCCATTTCAAGTCAACCACCCTGGTTGGTCCCGCATAGCCATCCGATCTCAACTGTCTTGTTGCTAGGAGACAATTGGAATGCGAGGCGGGCTTCCTTGGCATCCATCCTCGAAAGGTGATCTGGAGTCATTCTATATGGGATGTCCTGGAGCTGCCCAACAGGTATCAATTGTCCCGCAGAAGGTATCCTTGAAGGGGGCATCCCACAACTCCCAACGTGGGAAAACCTCCATGGCCTTGAGATTCCACTCCGTTCATGAAGGGGCAGTCGTGCACAGAAAGTCCAACCTGAGCGAACGTCTGATCCTCGCAGTGACTTCAGATGCATGAGATATTGGTTCAGATCTGCAGGGGGTACCTGCCGTGCGCTCGGCCTGAAGCCCAAGTCTAGCTTGTGTTCTCAAACTTCTGTCCTCACACTCCTGGCCCAGAAGCCCTCAAGTTTGGCAATTCCGGACCCACAATGCAGCGCTTGCCTGTCCTCTAGAAAAAATATCTTGCCTAATGAGCTGCCCAGGCACCTCAAATGAGGATAAACCTACACGGCACTCGACTGTACACAAATTATATAGTCTAACGTGGGCACTAATGCACTGTCTGACACAACCTGAGCCAGAACCTCCTGACCAACACCCAGGCAGCTGACTGCACACTGAGCATATCAGACGCCATGGCCTTAGGCTGTCATCTCTTCCCAACTCTGGTTTTTCAGGCTTCAGAACCCAGACCGTATCTCCAACTACTGCCCAGGTTTGAATATGATGCAAAAATCAGAACACCTTCCCCATGGCAAGAGACCTTGTGATTGGCACGTTCTCCAAAGCTCAGTGTAGTTGAAACCAGTGTGGCCCATGAGGCCCCCCCCAAGCTCGCGGGCACATTGGCCACAAAGACACATTGTGACCCTCAGCCTGACCCCAGTCCTCAAATAAGGCCTCTCATTGGCTGGATGAAGAGATAGCATTAGGGGCCTGCCATGCCCCTAGGCCCCAATTTTTAACCATAGTTTGGTTGTCCCTTCACTCTTCCCCAGGGCTGTGCTTTGGAATTTCTCTTTGGTTGGGACACCTGAGGTAACAAATCTGAAAGGGGACCTCCCGTTACATAGATTGAAGAAAAACAATTGGGACCAGGCCAAATCCACAGAGAGGAAGATTCGTCCATGGCCCATGAGGCCTCCCCACATTCCACGGCCATCGTTGATACAAAATCCAGAGATAAAAGCCTGAGCAAGCGCCTCAGACTCGCTCTTTCTTCATTTCCTGAAGAGTTCTTCTCATGGTTTGTAGATTGGCCCTGCCATACCTACGTCCCGAACCTAAGCTTTGTTTGTGTTTTCAGACTTCTGTCCTCAAAGTCTTGGGCCACACACCCTCCAGGCTGGAGACCCTGGAGCCACGCATTAAGACTGTGCCTACCCAATCCATGGGAATTCTGCCCATTCCAATTTCCAAAATCGTACAAATTAGGAGAAACCTCCAAAGTCCCCGAGGCCATCCCAATAGTATAGGTCTTCGGGGACAAACAAAGGCGGTCTGTCACCAGCTGAGCATCTACCTCCACTCATTTTATAGATTGATATCCCCTGAGAAGAAGATTGAACCAGACAGGACCCTAGGCCATAATTGGATCCATGGCCTTGGTTTACAGGCATGTCTCTTCAAAAGCCTGGATTCCAATACCAGCATAGGGGGTTTTCTGATCCACCCATCAGAACAAATCTCGTCTCCACAAGGAAACTTGTGCATGGGAGCTATGTCAATAGCTTAGGAGAATAATTCAGGGTCCCGGTGCCACCGCCCCATTCCAAGGCCCTCATGGACACAAACACACATTAGGCCCCATCCTCAGGAAAGTCCATTTCAACGCAGCCACCCCGGTTGCTCCCCCAGAGCCATCCGATCTCAACTGTCTTGTTGCCAAGAAACAATTGGAATGCGAGGCGGGCTTCCCTGGCATCCATCCTCGAACTGTTCTCTGGAGTCATTCGTATGGGATGTCCTGGATCCGCCCAACAGTTCTCAATTGTCCCGCAGACGGAACCCTTGAAGGGGGCATTCCACAACTCCCAACGTGGGAAAACCTCCATGGCCTTGAGATTCCGCTCCGTTCATGAAGGGGCAGTCATGCACAAAACTCCAACAAGAGCCAACGTCTGATCCTCGCCGTGAATTCAGATGCATGAGATAATGGTTCAGATCTTCAAGGGGTACCTGCCATGCCCTCGGCCTGAAGCCCAAGTCTAGCTAGTGTTCTCAGACTTCTGTCCTCACGCTCCTGGCCCAGAATCCCTCAAGTTTGGCAATTCCGGACCCACAATGCAGCACTATGCCTGCCCTCTAGAAAAATATCTTGCCTAAGGAGCTGCCCAGGCACCTCAAATGAGGATAAACCTACACGGCACTCGAGTGTACCCAAATTATATAGTCTAACGTGGGCACTAATGCACTGTCTGACACAACCTGAGCCAGAACCTCCTGACCAACACCCAGGCAGCTGAATGCACACTGAGCATATCAGACCCGCCATGGCCTTAGTCTGTCATCTCTTCCCAACTGCGTTTTTCAGGCTTCAGAACCTAGACCGTATCTCCAACCACTGCCCAGGTTTGAATATGATGCAAAATTCAGAACACCTTCCCCATGGCAAGAGACCTTGTGATTGGCACGTTGTCCAAAGTTCAGTGTAGTTGAAACCAGTGTGGCCCATGAGGCCCCGCCCATGCCCGCAGGCCACATTGGACACAAACACACATTGTGACCCTCAGCCTGAGCCCAGTCCTCAAGTAAGGCCTCTCAGTGGCTGGATGAAGTGACAGCATATTGGGCCTGCCATGCACCTAGGCCCCAATTTTTAACCATAGTTTGGGGGGTCCCTTCACTCTTCCCCAGTGCTCTGCTTTGGAATTCCTCTTTTGTCGGACACCTGAGGTAACAAACCTGAAAGGGGACGTCCCATCCCACTGATTGATGAAAAACATTGGGACCGGGCCAAATCCACAGAGAATACGGCCATCGTTGATACAAAATCCAGGGACAAAAGACTGAGCAGGCGCCTCAGACTCGCTTTTCTTCATATCCTGAAGAATCCTTCTCATGGTTTGTAGATAGAGCCTGCCATACCTACCTCCACAAACCTAAGCTGCGTTTGTGTTTTCAGACTTCTGTTCTCAAAGTCCCGGGCCACACACCCTACAGGCTGGGGAACCTGGAGCTACACATTAAGACTGTGCCTACAGAATCCATGGGAATTCTGCCCATTTCATTGTCCAAAATGGTACAAATTAGGAGAAACCTCCAAAGTCCCCAAGGCCATCCCAATAGTGTAGGTCTCCGGGGACAAACAAAGGCGGTCTGACACCAGCTGAGCATCTACCTCCACTCATTCCATAGATTGATATCCCCTGAGAAGATGATTAAACCAGACAGGACTCTAGGCCATAATCGGATCCATTGCTTTGCTTTACAGGCATGTCTCCTCAAAAGCCTGGACTCCAATACCAGCATAAGGGGTTTCCTGAGGCACCCATCAGAACAAACCACGTCTGCACAAGGAAACTTGTGCATGGGAGCTATGTCAAAAGCTTAGGAGAATACTTCAGGGTCCCGGTGCCACCGCCCCATTCCAAGGCCCTCATGGACACAAACACACATTAGGCCCCATCCTCACGAAAGTCCATTTCAAGTCAACCACCCTGGTTGGTCCCGCATAGCCATCCGATCTCAACTGTCTTGTTGCTAGGAGACAATTGGAATGCGAGGCGGGCTTCCTTTGCATCCATCCTCGAACGGTGATCTGGAGTCATTCTATATGGGATGTCCTGGAGCTGCCCAACAGGTATCAATTGTCCCGCAGAAGGTATCCTTGAAGGGGGCATCCCACAACTCCCAACGTGGGAAAACCTCCATGGCCTTGAGATTCCACTCCGTTCATGAAGGGGCAGTCGTGCACAGAAAGTCCAACCTGAGCGAACGTCTGATCCTCGCAGTGACTTCAGATGCATGAGATATTGGTTCAGATCTGCAGGGGGTACCTGCCGTGCGCTCGGCCTGAAGCCCAAGTCTAGCTTGTGTTCTCAAACTTCTGTCCTCACACTCCTGGCCCAGAAGCCCTCAAGTTTGGCAATTCCGGACCCACAATGCAGCGCTTGCCTGTCCTCTAGAAAAAATATCTTGCCTAATGAGCTGCCCAGGCACCTCAATGAAGATAAACCTACACGGCACTCGACTGTACCCAAATTATATAGTCTAACGTGGGCACTAATGCACTGTCTGACACAACCTGAGCCAGAACCTCCTGACCAACACCCAGGCAGCTGAATGCACACTGAGCATATCAGACGCCATGGCCTTAGGCTGTCATCTCTTCCCAACTCTGGTTTTTCAGGCTTCAGAACCCAGACCGTATCTCCAAATACTGCCCAGGTTTGAATATGATGCAAAAATCAGAACACCTTCCCCATGGCAAGAGACCTTGTGATTGGCACGTTCTCCAAAGCTCAGTGTAGTTGAAACCAGTGTGGCCCATGAGGCCTCCCCCAAGCTCGCGGGCACATTGGCCACAAACACACATTGTGACCCTCAGCCTGACCCCAGTCCTCAACTAAGGCCTCTCATTGGCTGGATGAAGAGATAGCATTAGGGGCCTGCCATGCCCCTAGGCCCCAATTTTTAACCATAGTTTGGTTGTCCCTTCACTCTTCCCCAGGGCTGTGCTTTGGAATTTCTCTTTGGTTGGGACACCTGAGGTAACAAATCTGAAAGGGGACCTCCCGTTACATAGATTGACGAAAAACAATTGGGACCGAGCCAAATCCACAGAGAGGAAGATTCGTTCATGGCCCATGAGGCCTCCCCACATTGCACGGCCATCGTTGATACAAAATCCAGAGATAAAAGCCTGAGCAAGCGCCTCAGACTCGCTCTTTCTTCATTTCCTGAAGAGTTCTTCTCATGGTTTGTAGATTGGCCCTGCCATACCTACGTCCCGAACCTAAGCTTTGTTTGTATTTTCAGACTTCTGTCCTCAAAGTCTTGGGCCACACACCCTCCAGGCTGGAGACCCTGGAGCCACACATTAAGACTGTGCCTACCCAATCCATGGGAATTCTGCCCATTCCATTGTCCAAAATCGTACAAATTAGGAGAAACCTCCAAAGTCCCCGAGGCCATCCCAATAGTATAGGTCTTCGGGGACAAACAAAGGCGGTCTGTCACCAGCTGAGCATCTACATCCACTCATTCCATAGATTGATATCCCCTGAGAAGAAGATTGAACCAGACAGGACCCTAGGCCATAATTGGATCCATTGCCTTGGTTTACAGGCATGTCTCTTCAAAAGCCTGGATTCCAATACCAGCATACGGGGTTTTCTGATCCACCCATCAGAACAAATCTCGTCTCCACAAGGAAACTTGTGCATGGGAGTTATGTCAATAGCTTAGGAGAATAATTCAGGGTCCCGGTGCCACCGCCCCATTCCAAGGCCCTCATGGACACAAACACACATTAGGCCCCATCCTCAGGAAAGTCCATTTCAACGCAGCCACCCCGGTTGCTCCCGCAGAGCCATCCGATCTCAACTGTCTTGTTGCCAAGAAACAATTGGAATGCGAGGCGGGCTTCCCTGGCATCCATCCTCGAACTGTTCTCTGGAGTCATTCGTATGGGATGTCCTGGATCCGCCCAACAGTTCTCAATTGTCTTGCAGACGGAACCCTTGAAGGGGGCATTCCACAACTCCCAACGTGGGAAAACCTCCATGGCCTTGAGATTCCGCTCCGTTCATGAAGGGGCAGTCATGCACAAAACTCCAACAAGAGCCAACGTCTGATCCTCGCCGTGAATTCAGATGCATGAGATAATGGTTCAGATCTTCAAGGGGTACCTGCCATGCCCTCGGCCTGAAGCCCAAGTCTAGCTAGTGTTCTCAGACTTCTGTCCTCACGCTCCTGGCCCAGAATCCCTCAAGTTTGGCAATTCCGATCCCACAATGCAGCACTATGCCTGCCCTCTAGAAAAATATCTTGCCTAAGGAGCTGCCCAGGCACCTCAAATGAGGATAAACCTACACGGCACTCGAGTGTACCCAAATTATATAGTCTAACGTGGGCACTAATGCACTGTCTGACACAACCTGAGCCAGAACCTCCTGACCAACACCCAGGCAGCTGACTGCACACTGAGCATATCAGACCCGCCATGGCCTTAGTCTGTCATCTCTTCCCAACTGCGTTTTTCAGGCTTCAGAACCTAGACCGTATCTCCAACCACTGCCCAGGTTTGAATATGATGCAAAATTCAGAACACCTTCCCCATGGCAAGAGACCTTGTGATTGGCACGTTGTCCAAAGTTCAGTGTAGTTGAAACCAGTGTGGCCCATGAGGCCCCGCCCATGCCCGCCGGCCACATTGGACACAAACACACATTGTGACCCTCAGCCTGAGCCCAGTCCTCAAGTAAGGCCTCTCAGTGGCTGGATGAAGTGACAGCATATTGGGCCTGCCATGCACCTAGGCCCCAATTTTTAACCATAGTTTGGGAGGTCCCTTCACTCTTCCCCAGCGCTCTGCTTTGGAATTCCTCTTTTGTCGGACACCTGAAGTAAAAAACCTGAAAGGGGACGTCCCATCCCACTGATTGATGAAAAACATTGGGACCGGGCCAAATCCACAGAGAATACGGCCATCGTTGATACAAAATCCAGGGACAAAAGACTGAGCAGGCGCCTCAGACTCGCTTTTCTTCATATCCTGAAGAGTCCTTCTCATGGTTTGTAGATAGAGCCTGCCATACCTACCTCCACAAACCTAAGCTGCGTTTGTGTTTTCAGACTTCTGTTCTCAAAGTCCCGGGCCACACACCCTCCAGGCTGGGGAACCTGGAGCCACACATTAAGACTGTGCCTACAGAATCCATGGGAATTCTGCCCATTTCATTGTCCAAAATGGTACAAATTAGGAGAAACCTCCAAAGTCCCCAAGGCCATCCCAATAGTGTAGGTCTCCGGGGACAAACAAAGGCGGTCTGACACCAGCTGAGCATCTACCTCCACTCATTCCATAGATTGATATCCCCTGAGAAGATGATTAAATCAGACAGGACCCTAGGCCATAATCGGATCCATTGCTTTGCTTTACAGGCATGTCTCTTCAAAAGCCTGGATTCCAATACCAGCATAAGGGGTTTCCTGAGGCACCCATCAGAACAAACCACGTCTGCACAAGGAAACTTGTGCATGGGAGCTATGTCAAAAGCTTAGGAGAATACTTCAGGGTCCCGGTGCCACCGCCCCATTCCAAGGCCCTCATGGACACAAACACACATTAGGCCCCATCCTCACGAAAGTCCATTTCAAGTCAACCACCCTGGTTGGTCCCGCATAGCCATCCGATCTCAACTGTCTTGTTGCTAGGAGACAATTGGAATGCGAGGTGGGCTTCCTTGGCATCCATCCTCGAACGGTGATCTGGAGTCATTCTATATGGGATGTCCTGGAGCTGCCCAACAGGTATCAATTGTCCCGCAGAAGGTATCCTTGAAGGGGGCATCCCACAACTCCCAACGTGGGAAAACCTCCATGGCCTTGAGATTCCACTCCGTTCATGAAGGGGCAGTCGTGCACAGAAAGTCCAACCTGAGCGAACGTCTGATCCTCGCAGTGACTTCAGATGCATGAGATATTGGTTCAGATCTGCAGGGGGTACCTGCCGTGCGCTCGGCCTGAAGCCCAAGTCTAGCTTGTGTTCTCAATCTTCTGTCCTCACACTCCTGGCCCAGAAGCCCTCAAGTTTGGCAATTCCGGACCCACAATGCAGCGCTTGCCTGTCCTCTAGAAAAAATATCTTGCCTAATGAGCTGCCCAGGCACCTCAAATGAGTATAAACCTACACGGCACTCGACTGTACCCAAATTATATAGTCTAACGTGGGCACTAATGCACTGTCTGACACAACCTGAGCCAGAACCTCCTGACCAACACCCAGGCAGCTGAATGCACACTGAGCATATCAGACGCCATGGCCTTAGGCTGTCATCTCTTCCCAACTCTGGTTTTTCAGGCTTCAGAACCCAGACCGTATCTCCAACTACTGCCCAGGTTTGAATATGATGCAAAAATCAGAACACCTTCCCCATGGCAAGAGACCTTGTGATTGGCACATTCTCCAAAGCTCAGTGTAGTTGAAACCAGTGTGGCCCATGAGGCCTCCCCCAAGCTCGCGGGCACATTGGCCCCAAACACACATTGTGACCCTCAGCCTGACCCCAGTCCTCAAATAAGGCCTCTCATTGGCTGGATGAAGAGATAGCATTAGGGGCCTGCCATGCCCCTAGGCCCCAATTTTTAACCATAGTTTGGTTGTCCCTTCACTCTTCCCCAGGGCTGTGCTTTGGAATTTCTCTTTGGTGGGACACCTGAGGTAACAAATCTGAAAGGGGACCTCCCGTTACATAGATTGACGAAAAACAATTGGGACCGGGCCAAATCCACAGAGAGGAAGATTCGTCCATGGCCCATGAGGCCTCCCCACATTTCACGGCCATCGTTGATACAAAATCCAGAGACAAAAGCCTGAGCAAGCGCCTCAGACTCGCTCTTTCTTCATTTCCTGAAGAGTTCTTCTCATGGTTTGTAGATTGGGCCTGCCATACCTACGTCCCGAACCTAAGCTTTGTTTGTGTTTTCAGACTTCTGTCCTCAAAGTTATGGGCCACACACCATCCAGGCTGGGGCCCCTGGAGCCATACATTAGGACTGTGCCTACCCAATCCATGGGAATTCTGCCCATTCCATTGTCCAAAATCGTACAAATTAGGAGAAACCTCCAAAGTCCCCTAGGCCATCCCAATAGTGTAGGTCTCCGGGGAAAAACAAAGGCGGTCTGACACCAGCTGTGCATCTACCTCCACTCATTCCATAGATTGATATCCCCTGAGAAGAAGATTGAACCAGACAGGACCCTAGGCCATAATTGGATCCATTGCCTTGGTTTACAGGCATGTCTCTTCAAAAGCCTGGATTCCAATACCAGCATAGGGGGTTTTCTGATCCACCAATCAGAACAAATCTCGTCTACACAAGGAAACTTGTGCATGGGAGCTATGTCAATAGCTTAGGAGAATAATTCAGGTTCCCGGTGCCACCGCCCCATTCCAAGGCCCTCATGGACACAAACACACATTAGGCCCCATCCTCAGGAAAGTCCATTTCAACGCAGCCACCCCGGTTGCTCCCCCAGAGCCATCCGATCTCAACTGTCTTGTTGCCAAGAAACAATTGGAATGCGAGGCGGGCTTCCCTGGCATCCATCCTCGAACTGTTCTCTGGAGTCATTCGTATGCGATGTCCTGGATCCACCCAACTGTTCTCAATTGTCCCGCAGACGGAACCCTTGAAGGGGGCATTCCACAACTCCCAACGTGGGAAAACCTCCATGGCCTTGAGATTCCGCTCTGTTCATGAAGGGGCAGTCATGCACAAAACTCCAACCTGAGCCAACGTCTGATCCTCGCCGTGAATTCAGATGCATGAGATATTGTTTCAGATCTGCAGGGGGTACCTGCCATGACCTCGGCCTGAAGCCCAAGTCTAGCTAGTGTTCTCGGACTTCTGTCCTCACGCTCCTGGCCCAGAAGCCCTCAAGTTTGGCAATTCCGTACCCACAATGCAGCACTATGCCTGCCCTCTAGAAAAAATATCTTGCCTAAGGAGCTACCCAGGCACCTCAAATGAGGATAAACCTACACGGCACTCGACTGTACCCAAATTATATAGTCTAACGTGGGCACTAATGCACTGTCTGACACAACCTGAGCCAGAGCCTCCTGACCAGCACCCAGGCAGCTGACCGCACACTGAGCATATCTGACCCACCATGGCCTTAGGCTGTCATCTCTTCCCAACTGCGGTTTTTCAGGATTCAGAACCTAGACCTTATCTCCAACCACTGCCCAGGGTTGAAAATGATGTTGAAATCACAACACCTTCCCTATGGCAACAAACCTTGTGATTGGCACGTTGTCCAAAGTTCATTGTAGTTGAAATGAGTGTGGCCCATGAGGCCCCGCCCATGCTCGTGGGCCACATTGGTCACAAACACACATTGCGACCTCAGCTTGAGCCCAGTCCTCAAGCAAGGCCTCTCAGTGGCTGGATGAAGAGACAGCATATTGGGCTTGCCATGCCCCTAGGCCCCAATTTTAACCATAGTTTGGGTTGTCCCTTCACTCTTCCCCAGGGCTCTGCTTTGGAATCCTCTTTTGTTCGGACACCTGAGGTAACAAACCTGAAATGGGACCTCCAATCCCACTGATTGACGAAAAACTTTGGGACTGGGCCAAATAGAGAGGAAGATTCGTCCAAGGCCCATGAGGCCTCCCCACATTCCACGGCCATCGTTGATACAAAATCCAGGGACAAAAGCCTGAACAAGCGCCTCAGACTCGCTTTTCTTCATATCCTGAAGAGTCCTTCTCATGGTTTGTAGATTGGGCTTGCCATACCTACCTCCACAAACCTAAGCTGAGTTTGTGTTTTCAGACTTCTGTCCTCAAAGTCCTGGGCCACACACCCTCCAGGCTGGGGACACTGGAGCCAAACATTAAGATTGTGCCTACACAATCCATGGGAATTCTTCCCATTCCATTGTCCAAAATCGTACAAATTAGGAGAAACCTCTATAGTCCCCGAGGCCATCCCAATAGTGTAGGTCTCCGGGAACAAACAAGGGCGGTCTGACACCAGGGGAGCATCTACCTCCACTCATACCATAGATGGATATCCCCAGAGAAGGGGATTGAACCAGACAGGACCCGAGGCCATTATCGGATCGATTGCTTTGGTTTACAGGCATATATCCTCAAAAGCCTGGATTCCAATACCAGCATAGGGGGATTCCTGAGGCACCCATCAGAACAAATCTCGTCTCCACAAGGAAACTTGTGCATGGGAGCTATGTAAAAAGCTTAGGAAAATACTTCAGGGTCCCGGGGCCACCACCCGAATCCAAGGCCCTCATGGACACAAACACACATTAGGGCCCATCCTCAGGACAGTCCATTTCAACTCAGCCACCCCGGTTGTTCCCGCATAGCCATCCGATCTCAACTGTCTTGTTCCTAGGAGACAATTGGAATGCGAGGCAGTCTTCCCTGGCATCCATCCGCGAACGGTGCTCTGGAGTCATTCCATATGGGATGTCCTGGAGCTGCCCAACAGGTCTCAATTGATCCGCAGAAGGAATCTTTGACGGAGGCATCCCACAACTCCCAACGTGGGAAAACCTGATGGCCTTGAAATTCCGTTCCGTTCATGAAGGGGCAGATATGCACAGAAACTGCAACCTGAGCCAACGTCGGAACCTCGCCGTGACTTCAGATGCATGAGATATTGGTTCAGATCTGCAGGGGGTACCGGCTGTTCCCTCCGCCTGAAGCCCAAGTCTACCTGGTGTTCTCAGACTTCTGTCCTCACACACCTGGCCCAGAAGACCTCAAGTTTGGCAATTCCGGACCCACAATGCAGCACTATGCCTGCCCTCTAGAAAAAATATCTTGCCTAATGAGCTGCCCAGACACATTAAATGATGATAAACCTACACAGAACTCGACTTTACCCGAATTACATAGTCTAACCTGGGCACTAATGCACTGTGGGACACAACCTGAGCCCTGACATCCTGACCAACACCCTGAAAGCTGAACGCACACTGAGCACATAAGACCCGCCATGGCCTTATGTCATCATCTCTTTCCTACTTCAGTTTTTAGGCTCAGAACAGAGACCTTATCTCCAATCACTGCCCAGGGGTGAGTGTGATGCAGAAATCAGAACTCCTCCTTACCCATGGCAAGTTACCTTGTGGTTGGCACGTTTTCCAACGTTCAGTGTAGGAGAAACCAGCATTCACCCTGAGGCCCCAACCATTCTTGTGTGTGAGGAGGTCATAAACACGCATTGTGACCCTCAGCATGAGTCCTGTCCTCTAGTAAGTCCTCTCAGTGGCTGGACCATTAGATGTCATAATGGGCTAGACATGTCCCTGGCCCCATTTTTAACCAGATTTCTGATTGTCCAGTCGCCCCTCCCCAGGGCTCTACTCTGGAATCACTCATTTGGTGGGACACCTGAGGTTAAAAAAGAAAACAACAACAACAAAAAAACGGACCTCTCCCATCCCACAGATGACCCCAAACACTTTGGACGGGGCCAAACCACCAGAGAGTAAGACTCGTCTATTTCACATGAAGTCACCCAGAAATTTACCACCATGAGTGACACGATATCCAGAGACAAAACCTTAAGCAAGAGCCTCACACTCGCCCTTTTTCCAAATCCCGAAAAGTTCTCCTCATGGTCTATAGATCAGTCCTGCCATACCTATGACCCGAAACATAAGCCAAGTTTGTGTTTTCAGACAACTGTCCAAACAGCCCTGGCCTACATAACCTACAGGCTCAGGCCCCTGGAGCCAAACCTGAGGACTGTACTTTCCCTCTCCAAGGGAATTGTGTGTGCCCATTCCAATGGCCACAACCCTTCTAATAGGATAAACCTCCAACGTCCCTGATCCATCTCACTAGTGCTGGCTTCCCAGGAAATACAGGGGCAATCTGAGCCCATCTGAGCACCTCCCTGCACTCAGACCCATAGACAGATGTCCCCAGAGGTTTAAAGGAAAGAACAGGCCCCTAGGCACTAATCAGATCCATTGCTTTGGTTTCCAGGAATCTCTCCTCAGAGGCCTGGATTTCAAAACCAGCATATGGCTGTTTCTTGACTCAACCATCAAAAAACAACTCATCTACACATGGGAAACTTGCACGTTGGAGCTGTGTCAAAGAATTTGTTTAGGAGAACCCTTCAGGGTCCCAATGCCACTGCTTCATTCCAAGGGCTCCATAGACACAAAAGCACATTAGGACCCAAACAGGAGAGTCCATTTGAACTCAGCCTCATCGGTTGCTCCCCCAGATCCAGCAGATCTAACCTATTTTTGATTCTAGGAGACAATTGGAATGCCAGGTGGACTCCCCAGCTATCCTTCCTTAGAACCTTGCTCAGAATCATTGGCCTGGAGCGAAACAAGAGGTCTCAATTGTCCTGCAGAATACTCTTGCAGTTTGGAGCTGTACACAACTCCCATCGTGGGAAAACCCCCAAGCCCTCGTGATGCCCCCCCTTCATGAAGGGGCCATGAGGGACAGAAACTCCAACCTGAGCGATCATCTGACCCTCGCCCGGATTTCAGATGCACGAGATCTCTATTCAGGTCTGTAGATTATGCCGGCCATGTCCTCACCCAGAAAACTAAGCCTAGCTTGTGTACTCAGACTTCTGTCCTAAGACTATTGGCCCACAAGCCCTCCAGTTTGGCAATCCAGAACTACAATGCAGCACTCTGCCAGCCCTCCAGAAGAAAAACATTGCCCTCTGGGGCTACCAGTAACCCCAAATGAGAATCAACCTGCACCTACCTTGGCTGTACCCCAAATACATAGGCTGACCAGGGCATTAATGCCCTTTCTGACACAGCCTGAGCCTGGACCTCCTGGCCCTACCCAGACAACTCTCCCCAAACTGAGCACATCAAGCCGCAATGGCCTTAGGTCGTCATCTGTTTCCAACCTCGGTTTTCAGGCTTAAGAACCTAGACCTTATCTCTAATCACTGCCCAGGGTTGAAAGTGATGCCGAAATCAGAACTCATCCCCATGGCAAGATATCTTCTGGTTGGCATGTTGTCCAACATTCAGTGTAGTTGAAACCAGTGTGGCGATGAGGCACCACCCATGCTCGCGGGCCACATGGGTCACAAACACACATTGTGACCCTCAGACTGAGCCCAGTCCTCAGGTAAGGCCTCTCAGTGGCTTGATGAAGAGATAGCATATTGGGCTTGCCATGCCCCTAGGCCCCAATTTTTAACCATATTTCGGGTTGTCCCTTCAGTCTTCCCCACGGCTTTGCTTTGGAATTCCCCTTAGGTGGGACACCTGAGGTAACAAAACTGAAAGGAGTCCTCCCATCCCACAGATTGACGAAAAACAATTGGGAATCGGGCCAAATCCTCAGAGAGGAAGATCTGTCCATGGCCCATGAGGCCTCCCCGACATTCCACGGCCACCGCTGATACAAAATCCAGAGACAAAAGCCTGAGCAAGCGCCTCAGTCTCGCACTTTCTTCATATCCTGAAGAGTTCTTCTCATGGTTTGTAGATCGGGCCTGCCATACCTACGTCCCCAAACCTAAGCTGAGTTTGTGTTTTCAGACGTCTGTCCTCAAAGTCCTGGGCCACACACCCTCCAGGCTGGGGCCCCTGGAGCCACACATTAGGACTGTGCCTACCAATCCATGGGAATTCTGCCCATTCCATTGTCCAAAATCGTACAAATTAGGAGAAACCTCCAAAGTCCCTGAGACCATCCCAATAGTGTAGGTCGCCCGGGACAAACAAGGGCGGTCTGACACCAGCTGAGCATCTACCTCCACTCCTACCGTAGATGGATGTCCCCAGAGAAGAAGATTGAACCAGACAGCACCCAGGCCATAAAAGGTTCCATTGCTTTGGTTTACAGGCATGTCTCCTCCAAAGCCTGATTCCAATACGAGCATAGGGGTTTTCCTGAGGCACCCATCAGAACTCATCTCGTCTCCACAAGGAAACCTGTGCATGGGAGCTATGTCAAAAGCTTAGGAGAGTACTTCAGGGTCCCGGTGCCACCGCCCCATTCCAAGGACCTCGTGGACACAAAAACCCATTAGGACCCATCCTCAGGAGTGTCCATTTCAACTAGGCACCCCGGTTGCTCCTGCAGAGCCATCAGATCTAAACTGTCTTGCTGCTAGGAGAAAATTGGAATGCGAGGCGGGCTTCCCAGGGCTCCATCCTCGAAAGGAGCTCTGGAGTCATTCCATATGGGATGTCCTGGAGCTGTCCAACAGGACTCAATTGTCCCGCAGAAATAATCCTTGAAGGGGGCATCCCACAACTCCCAACGTGGGAACACCTCCATGGCCTCGAGAATCCGCTCCCTTCATGAAGCGGCCGTCATGCACAGAAACTCCAACCTGAGCCAACGTCTGATCCTCGCCCTGACTTCAGATGCATGAGATATTGGTTCAGATCTGCACGGGGTACCTGCCGTGCCCTCGCCCTAAACCAAAGTCTAGCTTGTCTTCTCAGACTTCCGTCCCCACACCCCTGGCTCTGAAGCCCTCAAGATTGGCAATTCCGGACCCACAATGCAGCACTCTGCCTGCCCTCTAGAAAAAAAATTATTGCCTCATGAGCTGCCCAGGCACCTTAAATGAGGTAAACCTACACTGCACTTGACTTTACCCAAATTCTATAGTCAAACCTGGGCACTAAGGCACTGTCGGACACAACTAGAGCCCGGACCTCCTGACCAACACCCAGGAAGCTGACCGCACACTGAGCACATACGACCCGCAATGGCCTTAGGTTATCATGTCTTCCCTACCTCAGTTTTCAGGCTTCAGAACCGAGAACTTATCTCCAATCACTGCCCAGTGGTGAGTGTGATGCAGAAATCAGAACTCCTCCTTACCCATGGCAAGTTACCTTGTGGTTGGCACGTTTTCCATCATTCAGTGTAGGAGAAACCAGCATTCACCCTGAGGCCCCGACCATTCTTGAGTGTGAGGAGGTCATAAACACGCATTGTGACCCTCAGCATGAGTCCTGTCCTCTAGTAAGTCCTCTCAGTGGCTGGACCATTAGATGTCATAATGGGCTTGACATGTCCCTAGGCCCCAATTTTTAACCAGATTTCTGATTGTCCAATCGCCCCTCCCCAGGGCTCTACTCTGGAATCCCTCATTTGGTGGGACACATGAGTTTAAAAAAAAAAACAACAACAAAACGGACCTCTTTCCCACACAATGACCCCAAACACTTTGGACGGGGCCAAACCACCAGAGAGTAAGACTCGTCCATTTCCCATGAAGTCACCCAGAAATTTCACCACCATGAGTGACACGATATCCAGAGACAAAAACTTGAGCAAGAGCCTCAGACTCGCCCTTTTTCCAAATCCCGAAGAGTTCTCCTCATCGTCTGTAGATCAGTCCTGCCATACCTATGACCCGAAACAGAAGCCGAGTTTGTGTTTTCAGACAACTGTTCAAACAGCACTGGCCAACACAACCTACAGTCTCAGGCCCCTGGAGCCAAACCTGAGGACTGTACTTCCCCTCTCCAAGGGAATTGTGTGTGCCCATTCCAATGGCCACAACCCTTCTAATAGGATAAACCTCCAAAGTCCCTGATCCATCTCACTAGTGCTGGCTTCCCAGGAAATACAGGGGCAATCTGAGCCCATCTGAGCACCTACCTGCACTCAGACCCATAGACAGATGTCCCCAGAGGTTTAAAGGAAAGAACAGGCCCCTAGGCACTAATCAGATCCATTGCTTTGGTTTCCAGGCATCTCTCCTCAGAGACCTGGATTTCAAATCCAGCATATGGCTGTTTCTTGACTCACCCATCAGAAAACATCTCATCTACACATGGGAAACTTGCACGTTGGAGCTGTGTCAAAGAGTCTGTTTAGGAGAACCCTTCAGGGCCTAAGTGCCACCGCTTCATTCCAAGGTCTCCATAGACACAAAAGCACATTATGACCCAAACAAAAGAGTCCATTACAACTCAGCCTTCTCGGTTGCTCCCCCAGATCCAGCAGATCTAACCTGCCTTGTTGCTAGGAGACAATTGGAATGCGAGGTGGGCTACCCAGCCATCCACCCTTAGAACCATGCTAAGTATCATTGGCCTGGAGCCAAACAACAGGTCTCAATTGTCCTGCAGAAGACTCTTTGCAGTTTGGAGCTTTTCACAACTCCCATCGTGGGAAAACGCACATGGCCTCGTGATGCCCCCCATTCATGAAGGGGCCATCAGGGACAGAAACTCCAACCTGAGCGATCGTCTGATACTCTCCCTGACTTCAGATGCACGAGATCTCGATTCAGGTCTGTAGATTGTGCCTGCCTTGTCCTCACCCAGAAACCGAAGCCTAGCTTGTGTTCTCAGACATCTGTCCTCAGACTACTGGCCCACAAGCCCTCCAGTTTGGCAATCCAGAACTACAATGCAGCACTCTGCCAGCCCTCCAGAAGAAAAACATTGCCCTCTGGGGCTACCCAGTAACCCCAAATGAGGATCAACCTGCACCTACCTTGGCTTTACCCCAAATACATAGGCTGACCAGGGCACTAATGCGCTTTCTGACACAGCCTGAGCCTGGACCTCCTGGCCCCAGCCAGACAGCTCGCCGCACACTGAGCACATCGAGCCGCCATGGCCTTAGTTCGTCATCTCTTCCCAACCTCGGTTTTCAGGATTCAGAACCTAGACCTTGTCTCCAATCCCTGCACAGGGTTGAACGTGATGCAGAAATCAGAACTCCTTCCCCATGGCAAGAAACCTTGTGGTTGGCATGTTGTCCAACGTTCATTGTAGTTGAAACCAGTGTGGCCCATGAGGCCCCACCATGTTCGCGGGCCACATGGGTCACAAACACACATTGTGACCCTCAGCCTGAGCCCAGTACTCAGGTAAGTCCTCTCAGTGGCTGGATGAAGAGATAGCATATTGGGCTTGCCATGCCCCTAGGCCCCAATTTTTAACCATAGTTCGGGTTATCCCTTCAGAATTCCCCACGGCTTTGCTTTGGAATTCCGCTTTGGTGGGACACCTGAGGTATCAAAACTGAAAGGAGTCCTCCCATCCCACAGAGTGACGAAAAACAATTGGGAATTGGGCCAAATCGTCAGAGAGGAAGATCTGTCCATGGCCCATGAGGCCTCCCCGACATTCCACGGCCACCGCTGATACAAAATCCAGAGACAAAAGCCTGAGCAAGCGCCTCAGTCTCGCACTTTCTTCATATCCTGAAGAGTTCTTCTCATGGTTTGTAGATCGGGCCTGCCAGACCTAAGTCCCCAAACCTAAGCTGAGTTTGTGTTTTCAGACGTCTGTCCTCAAAGTCCTGGGCCACACACCCTCCAGGCTGGGGCCCCTGGAGCCACACATTAGGACTGTGCCTACCAATCCATGGGAATTCTGCCCATTCGATGGTCCAAAATCGTACAAATTAGGAGAAACCTCCAAAGTCCCTGAGACCATCCCAATAGTGTAGGTCGCCCGGGACAAACAAGGGCGGTCTGACACCAGCTGAGCATCTACCTCCACTCCTACCGTAGATGGATGTCCCAAGAGAAGAAGATTGAACCAGACAGCACCCAGGCCATAAAAGGTTCCATTGCTTTGGTTTACAGGCATGTCTCCTCCAAAGCCTGATTCCAATACGAGCATAGGGGTTTTCCTGAGGCACCCATCAGAACTCATCTCGTCTCCACAAGGAAACCTGTGCATGGGAGCTATGTCAAAAGCTTAGGAGAGTACTTCAGGGTCCCGGTGCCACCGCCCCATTCCAAGGCCCTCATCGACACAAAAACCCATTAGGACCCATCCTCAGGAGTGTCCATTGCAACTCAGCCACCCCGGTTGCTCCTGCAGAGCCATCAGATCTAAACTGTCTTGCTGCTAGGAGAAAATTGGAATGCGAGGCAGGCTTCCCAGGGCTCCATCCTCGAAAAGAGCTCTGGAGTCATTCCATATGGGATGTCCTGTAGCTGTCCAACAGGACTCAATTGTCCCGCAGAAATAATCCTTGAAGGGGGCATCCCACAATTCCCAACGTGGGAAAACCTCCATGGCCTCGAGATTCCGCTCCCTTCATGAAGCGGCCGTCATGCACAGAAACTCCAACCTGAGCCAACGTCTGATCCTCGCCCTGACTTCAGATGCATGAGATATTGGTTCAGATCTGCACGGGGTACCTGCCGTGCCCTCGCCCTAAACCCAAGTCTAGCTTGTCTTCTCAGACTTCCGTCCCCACACCCCTGGCTCTGAAGCCCTCAAGATTGGCAATTCCGGACCCACAATGCAGCACTCTGCCTGCCCTCTAGAAAAAAAATTATTGCCTCATGAGCTGCCCAGGCACCTTAACTGAGGTAAACCTACACAGCACTTGACTTTACCCAAATTCTATAGTCAAACCTGGGCACTAATGCACTGTCGGACACAACTAGAGCCCGGAACTCCTGACCAACACCCAGGAAGCTGACCGCACACTGAGCACATACGAACCGCAATGGCCTTAGGTTACCATGTCTTCCCTACCTCAGTTTTCAGGCTTCAGAACCGAGAACTTATCTCCAATCACTGCCCAGGGGTGAGTGTGATGCAGAAATCAGAACTCCTGCTTACCCATGGCAAGTTTCCTTGTGGTTGGCACGTTTTCCAACCTTCAGTGTAGAAGAAACCAGCATTCACCCTGAGGCCCCGACCATTCTTGAGTGTGAGGAGGTCATAAACACGCATTGTGACCCTCAGCATGAGTCCTGTCCTCTAGTAAGTCCTCTCAGTGGCTGGACCATTAGATGTCATAATGGGCTTGACATGTCCCTAGGCCCCAATTTTTAACCAGATTTCTGATTGTCCAATCGCCCCTCCCCAGAGCTCTACTCTGGAATCCCTCATTTGGTGGGACACATGAGGTTAAAAAAAAAAAAGCAACAACAACAAAAAAAACGGACTTCTTCCAACCCACAGAATGACCCCAAACTCTTTGGACGGGGCCAAACCACCAGAGAGTAAGACTCGTCCATTTCCCATGAAGTCACCCAGAAATTTCACCACCATGAGTGACACGATATCCAGAGACAAAAACTTGAGCAAGAGCCTCAGACTCGCCCTTTTTCCAAATCCCGAAGAGTTCTCCTCATCGTCTGTAGATCAGTCCTGCCATACCTATGACCCGAAACAGAAGCCGAGTTTGTGTTTTCAGACAACTGTTCAAACAGCACTGGCCAACACAACCTACAGGCTCAGGCCCCTGGAGCCAAACCTGAGGACTGTACTTCCCCTCTCCAAGGGAATTGTGTGTGCCCATTCCAATGGCCACAACCCTTCTAATAGGATAAACCTCCAAAGTCCCTGATCCATCTCACTAGTGCTGGCTTCCCAGGAAATACAGGGTCAATCTGAGCCCATCTGAGCACCTACCTGCACTCAGACCCATAGACAGATGACCCCAGAGGTTTAAAGGAAAGAACAGGCCCCTAGGCACTAATCAGATCCATTGCTTTGGTTTCCAGGCATCTCTCCTCAGAGACCTGGATTTCAAATCCAGCATATGGCTGTTTCTTGACTCACCCATCAGAAAACATCTCATCTACACATGGGAAACTTGCACGTTGGAGCTGTGTCAAAGAGTCTGTTTAGGAGAACCCTTCAGGGCCTTAGTGCCACCGCTTCATTCCAAGCTCTCCATAGACACAAAAGCACATTAGGACCCAAACAGGAGAGTCCATTTCAACCTAGCCTCCTCGGTTGCTCCCCCAGATCCAGCAGATCTAACCTGTTTTTGATGCTAGGAGACAATTGGAATGCGAGGTGGACTACCCAGCCATCCATCCTTAGAACCCTGCTCAGAATCATTGGCCTGGAGCCAAACAACAGGTCTCAATTGTCCTGCAGAAGACTCTTTGCATTTTGGAGCTGTTCACAACTCCCATCGTGGGAAAACTCCCATGGCCTCGTGATGCCGCCCCCCCCTTCATGAAGGGGCCATCAGAGACAGAATCCCAAAATGAGCGATTGTCTGAACCTCGCCCTGACTCCAGATGCACGAGATCTCGATTCAGGTCTGTAGATTGTGCCTGCCATGTCCTCACCCAGACCGAAGCCTAGATGTGTTCTCCAACTTCTGTCCTCAGACTACTGGCCCACACGCTCTCCAGTTTGGCAATCCAGAACTACAATGCAGCACTCTGCCAGCCTTCCAGAAGAAAAACATTGCTCTCTGCGGCTACCCAGTAACCCCTAATGAGAATCAAACTGCACCTACCCTGGCTGTACCACAAATACATAGGCTGATCAGGCCATTATTGCCCTTTCTGACACAGCCCGAGCCTGGAACTCCTGGCCCCACCCAGACAACTGTTTGCAAACTGAGCACATCAAGCCGCCATGGCCTTAGGTCGTCATCTCTTCCCAACCTCGGTTTTCAGACTTCAGAACCTAGAATTTAATCCAATCACTGCCCAAGGTTGAACGTGAGCAGTAACCAGAACTCCTTCCCCACGGCCAGGAACCTTGTGGTTGGCATGTAGTCCAACGTTCAGTGTAGTTGCAACCAGTGTGGCCCATGAGGCCCAGCCCATGCTCGCGGGCCGCATGGATCCCAAACACACATTGTGACCCACAGTCTGAGCCCAGTCTACAAGTAAGGCCTCTCAGTGGCTGGATGAAGAGATAGGATATTGGGCTTGCCATGCCCCTAGGCCCCAATTTTTAACCATAGTTCGGGTTGTCCCTTCAGTCTTCCCCACGACTTTGCTTTGGAATTCCTCTTTTGGTGGTACACCTGAGGTAACAAAACTGAAAGAGTCCTCCCATCCCACAGATTGACGAAAAGCAATTGGGAATCGGGCCAAATCCTCAGAGAGGAAGATTCGTCCATGGCCCATGGTCCTCCCCGACATTCCACGACCACCGCTGATACAAATCCAAAGACAAAAGCCTGAGCAAGCGCCTCAGTCTCGCACTTTCTTCATATCCTGAAGAGTTCTTCTCATGGTTTGTAGATCGGGCCTGCCATACCTACGTCCCCATACCTAAGCTGAGTTTGTGTTTTCAGACGTCTGTCCTCAAAGTCCTGGGCCACACACCCTCCAGGCTGGGGCCCCTGGAGCCACACATTAGGACTGTGCCTACCAATCCATGGGAATTCTGCCCATTCCATTGTCCAAAATCGTACAAATTAGGAGAAACCTCCAAAGTCCCTGAGACCATCCCAATAGTGTAGGTCGCCCGGGACAAACAAGGGCGGTCTGACACCAGCTGAGCATCTACCTCCACTCCTACCGTAGATGGATGTCCCCAGAGAAGAAGATTGAACCAGACAGCACCCAGGCCATAAAAGGTTCCATTGCTTTGGTTTACAGGCATGTCTCCTCCAAAGCCTGATTCCAATACGAGCATAGGGGTTTTCCTGAGGCACCCATCAGAACTCATCTCGTCTCCACAAGGAAACCTGTGCATGGGAGCTATGTCAAAAGCTTAGGAGAGTACTTCAGGGTCCCGGTGCCACCGCCCCATTCCAAGGCCCTCTTCGACACAAAAACCCATTAGGACCCATCCTCAGGAGTGTCCATTTCAACTCAGACACCCCGGTTGCTCCTGCAGAGCCATCAGATCTAAACTGTCTTGCTGCTAGGAGAAAATTGGAATGCGAGGCGAGCTTCCCAGGGCTCCATCCTCGAAAGGAGCTCTGGAGTCATTCCATATGGGATGTCCTGGAGCTGTCCAACAGGACTCAATTGTCCCGCAGAAATAATCCTTGAAGGGGGCATCCCACAACTCCCAACGTGGGAACACCTCCATGGCCTCGAGAATCCGCTCCCTTCATGAAGCGGCCGTCATGCACAGAAACTCCAACCTGAGCCAACGTCTGATCCTCGCCCTGACTTCAGATGCATGAGATATTGGTTCAGATCTGCACGGGGTACCTGCCGTGCCCTCGCCCTAAACCCAAGTCTAGCTTGTCTTCTCAGACTTCCGTCCCCACACCCCTGGCTCTGAAGCCCTCAAGATTGGCAATTCCAGACCCACAATGCAGCACTCTGCCTGCCCTCTAGAAAAAAAATTATTGCCTCATGAGCTGCCCAGGCACCGTAAATGAGGTAAACCTACACAGCACTTGACTTTACCCAAATTCTATAGTCAAACCTGGGCACTAATGCACTGTCGGACACAACTAGAGCCCGGACCTCCTGACCAACACCCAGGAAGCTGACCGCACACTGAGCACATACGACCCGCAATGGCCTTAGGTTATCATGTCTTCCCTACCTCAGTTTTCAGGCTTCAGAACCGAGAACTTATCTCCAATCACTGCCCAGGGGTGAGTGTGATGCAGACATCAGAACTCCTCCTTACCCATGGCAAGTTTCCTTGTGGTTGGCACGTTTTCCAACCTTCAGTGTAGAAGAAACCAGCATTCACCCTGAGGCCCCGACCATTCTTGAGTGTGAGGAGGTCATAAACACGCATTGTGACCCTCAGCATGAGTCCTGTCCTCTAGTAAGTCCTCTCAGTGGCTGGACCATTAGATGTCATAATGGGCTTGACATGTCCCTAGGCCCCAATTTTTAACCAGATTTCTGATTGTCCAATCGCCCCTCCCCAGAGCTCTACTCTGGAATCCCTCATTTGGTGGGACACATGAGGTTAAAAAAAAAAACGCAGCAACAACAAAAAAAAACGGACTTCTTCCATCCCACAGAATGACCCCAAACTCTTTGGACGGGGCCAAACCACCAGAAAGTAAGACTCGTCCATTTCCCATGAAGTCACCCAAAAATTTCACCACCATGAGTGACACGATATACAGAGACAAAAACTTGAGCAAGAGCCTCAGACTCGCCCTTTTTCCAAATCCCGAAGAGTTCTCCTCATCGTCTGTAGTTCAGTCCTGCCATACCTATGACCCGAAACAGAAGCCGAGTTTGTGTTTTCAGACAACTGTTCAAACAGCACTGGCCAACACAACCTAAGGCGCAGGCCCCTGGAGCCAAACCTGAGGAATGTACTTCCCCTCTCCAAGGGAATTGTGTGTGCCCATTCCAATGGCCACAACCCTTCTAATAGGATAAACCTCAAAAGTCCCTGATCCATCTCACTAGTGCTGGCTTCCAAGGAAATATAGGGGCAAGCTGAGCCCATCTGAGCACCTACCTGCACTCAGACCCATAGACAGATGTCCCCAGAGGTTTAAAGGAAAGAACAGGCCCCTAGGCACTAATCAGATCCATTGCTTTGGTTTCCAGGCATCTCTCCTCAGAGACCTGGATTTCAAATCCAGCATATGGCTGTTTCTTGACTCACCCATCAGAAAACATCTCATCTACACATGGGAAACTTGCACGTTGGAGCTGTGTCAAAGAGTCTGTTTAGGAGAACCCTTCAGGGCCTAAGTGCCACCGCTTCATTCCAAGGTCTCCATAGACACAAAAGCACATTAGGACCCAAACAGGAGAGTCCATTTCAACCTAGCCTCCTCGGTTGCTCCCCCAGATCCAGCAGATCTAAACTGTCTTGTTGCTAGGAGACAATTAGAATGCGAGGTGGGCTACCCAGTCATCCACCCTTAGAACCATGCTCAGTATCATTGGCCTGGAGCCAAACAACAGGCCTCAATTGTCCTGCAGAAGACTCTTTGCAGTTTGGAGCTGTTCACAACTCCCATCGTGGGAAAACCCCCATGGCCTCGGATGCCCCCCCTTCATGAAGGGGCCATCAGGGACAGAAACTCCAACCTGAGCGATCGTCTGAACCTCGCCCTGACTTCAGATGCACGACATCTCGATTCAGGTCTGTAGATTGTGCCTGCCATGTCCTCACCCAGAAACCGAAGCCTAGCTTGTTTCTCAGACATCTGTCCTCAGACTACTGGCCCACAAGCCCTCCAGTTTGGCAATCCAGAACTACAATGCAGCACTCTGCCAGCCCTCCAGAAGAAAAACATTGCCCTCTGGGGCTACCCAGTAACCCCAAATGAGGATCAACCTGCACCTACCTTGGCTGTACCCCAAATACATAGGCTGACCAGGGCACTAATGCGCTTTCTGACACAGCCTGAGCCTGGACCTCCTGGCCCCAGCCAGACAGCTGGCCGCACACTGAGCACATCGTGCCGCCCTGGCCTTAGGTCGTCATCTCTTCCCAACATCGGTTTTCAGGCTTCAGAACCTAGACCTTATCTCCAATCCCTGCCCAGGGTTGAACGTGATGCAGAAATCAGAACTCCTTTTCCATGGCAAGAAACCTTGTGGTTGGCATGTTGTCCAACGTTCAGTGTAGTTGAAACCAGTGTGTCTCATGAGGCCCCACCTATGCTCGTGGGCCACATGGGTCCCAAACACACATTGTGACCGGGAGCCTGAACCCAGTCCTCAAGTAAGGCCTCTCAGTGGCTGGATGAAGAGATAGCATATTGGGCTTGTCATGCCCCTAGGCCCCAATTTTTAACCATAGTTCGGGTTGTCTCTTCAGTCTTCCCCACGGCTTTGCTTTGGAATTCCTCTTTTGGTGGGACACCGGAGGTAACAAAATAAAGGAGTCCTCCCATCCCACAGATTGACGAAAAACAATTGGAAATCGGGCCAAATCCTCAGAGAGGAAGATTCGTCCATTGTCCATGAGGCTTCCCGGACATTCCACGGCCACCGCTGATACAAAATCCAGAGACAAAAGCCTGAGCAAGCGCCTCAGACTCGCACTTTCTTCATATCCTGAAGAGTTCTTCTCATGGTTTGTAGATCGGGCCTGCCATACCTACGTCCCCAAACCTAAGCTGAGTTTGTGTTTTCAGACGTCTGTCCTCAAAGTCCTTGGCTACACACCCTCCAGGCTGGGCCCCTGGAGCCACACATTAGGACTGTGCCTACGAATCCATGGGAATTCTGCCCATTCCATTGACAAAATCGTACAAATTAGGAGAAACCTCCAATGTCCCTGAGGACATCCCAATAGTGTAGGTCGCCCGGGACAAACAAGGGCGGTCTGACACCAGCTGAGCATCTACCTCCACTCATACCATAGATGGATGTCCCCAGAGAAGAAGATTGATCCAGACAGGACCCGAGGACATAATAGGATCCATTGCTTTGGTTTACAGGATGTCTCCTCTAAAGCCTGATTCCAATACGAGCATAGGGGTTTTCCTGAGGCACCTATCAGAACTCATCTCGTCTCCACAAGGAAACCTGTGATTGAGAGCTATGTCAAAGCTTAGGAGATTCTTCAGGGACCCGATGTCACCGCCCCATTTCAAGGCCCTCATGGACACAAAAACACATGAGGACCCATCCCCAAAAATGTCCATTTGAACTCAGCCACCCCGGTTGTTCCCGCAGAACCATCAGATCTAAACTCTCCTGTTGCTAAGAGGCAATTGGAATTCGTGGCGGGCTTTCCAGGCATCCATCCTCGAACGGTGCTCTGGAGTCATTCCATATGGGATGTCCTAGAGCTGTCCAACAGGTCTCAATTGTCCTGCAGAAGGAATCCTTGAAGGGGGCATCCCAAAACTCCCAACGTGGGAAAACCTCAATGGTCTCGAAATCCGCTCCCTTCATGAAGCCGCCGTCATGCACAGAAACTCCAACCTGAGCCAACGTCTGACCCTCGCCCTGACTTCAGATGCATGAGATATTGGTTCAGATCTCTAGGGGGTACCTGCCGTGCCCTCGCCCTTAAACCCAATTCTAGATTGTCTTCTCAGACTTCCGTCCTCACACCCCTGGCCCTGAAGACCTCAAGTTTGGCAATTCCGGACCCACAATGCAGCACTCTGCCAGCCCTCTAGAAAAAAATTATTGCCTCATGAGGTGCCCAGGCTCCTTAAATGAGTATAAGCCTACTCAGCACTCGACTTTACCCAAATTATATAGTCTCACCTGGGCACAAATGCACTGTCGGACACAACCTGAGCCCGGAGCTCCTAACCAAGCCCAGGAAGCTGACCGCACACTGAGCACATAAGACCCGCCATGGCCTTAGTTCATCATCTCTTCCCTACCTCAGTTTTCAGGCTTCAGAACCGAGCCCTTAACACCAATCACTGCCCAGGGGTGAGTGTGATGCAGAAATCAGAATTCCTTCTTACACATGGCAAGTAACCTTGTGGTTGGATCTTTGTCCAACGTTCAGTGTAGGAGAAACCAGCATTCTCCCTGAGGCCCCGTTCATTCTTGAGTGCGACGAGGGCCTACACACGCATTGTGACCCTCAGCATGAGTCCTGTCCTCTTGTAAGTCCTCTCAGTGGCTGGACCATTAGATGTCATAATGGGCTTGACATGTCCCGAGGCCCCATTTTTAACCAGAATTCTGATTGTCCAGTCGCCCCTCCACAGGCTCTACACTGGAATCCCTCATTTGGTGGGACACCTGAGGTTATAAAAGAAAACAACAACAAAAAAAACAAACGGACTTCTTCCATCCCACAGTATGACCACAAACTCTTTGGACGGGGCCAAACCACCTGAGTAAGACTCATCCATTTCCCATGAAGTCACCCAGAAATTTCACGACCATGAGTGACACGGTATCCAGATACAAAAACTTGAGCAAGAGCCTCCGACTCGCACTTTTTTCAAATCCCTACTTGTCGCAATGGAAAATGGGAATGCGATGCATGCTGTACAGGGATCCATCCTTCGAACCCTGCTCTCCAGTTCTTCCGTATGTTACGTCCTTGAGCCATGCAACAGGACTCGAATGTCCCGCAGAACGAAACCTTGTGGTTAGGGGCAACATCCAAACACAGTGTGGGAAAACTTCCTTGGCCTCATGAGGCCTTCGCTTCATGAAGGTGCCATCATGGACACATACTCCAGCCTCAGCCAACGTCTGATCCTCAGCCTGAATTCAGATGCAGGAGATTTTGATTCAGCCTCTGCAGAGTGAGCCTGCTCTGCCCTTGGCTCCAATCCTCACTCTAGCTTGTGTTTTCAGACTTCCGTCCTCACACTCCTGGACCACAAACCCTCCCTACTGGGAATTCTGGGGCCACAATGAAGCACTCTGCCTGCCTCCCAGGAGAAAAACATTGTATATGGTGCTGCCCAGAGACCCCAAATGAGGATCAAACTGCTGGGCCCTCGGCACAACCCCAGTTGCATAGGCTACCTTAAAAACTGATGCTCTGTCGCAAATAGCCTGAGCCCAGACCTTCCAACAGACACCGAAACAGCTGGCTGCACACCCAGCACATTGGACCCGCCACTGTCTTAGGCCACAATCCATTCCCAATCTGGGTTTTCAGTCATCGAACCTAGACCTTATCTCCAATCCCTGCACAGTGTTGAACCTGATGCACAAGTCAGAACCCCTCCTTCCCCATGGCAAGAAACCTTGCTGCTGGCAGTGAGTCAAACCTTCAGTGTAGGAGAAAACGGCATGGCCCATGAGGCCACCCCCATGCGTGAGGGCCGCCTTGGGCACAAACACACATTGTGACCCTCAGCGTGAGTACCTTATTCAAGTAACGCCTCTCAGTGACTGGACCAAGAGCCCGCATATGTGGCTTTCCATGCCCACACGCACCCAGGACTAACTAGATGGTGTGTATTCCATTTGAGGTAACCCACTGCTGTGCTCTAGAGTCCCTCTCCTGGGGGGTCCCCTGTGGCTGAAAACAGTACTCTTCCCTTCCCACTGAATGAACCCAAACACGTGAAAGCTTGGACAATCCCCGGTGAGGAAGGCTCTACCTCGGCCCCTGAGGCAACCCCTACCCTGAACAGCCACTGTGAACGCAACACCCAGAGACAAAAGCCTGAGTGACTGCCTCCAACTTGCCCTCCTTGGATATCCAGAGGATCTCCCCTCACGGACTGCAGATCAGGCCTGCCATTACCTTGACCCCTAGCTGAGCCAAGTTTGCTTTTTCAGACATCTGTCCCCACAGCCCTTGCAAACACAGCCTCTAGGCTGGGTCCTCTGGAGCCATACCACAGGACCGTGCCTGCTCTCTCCTGGGAAACTGTGTCCATTCCTTTGGCCATACAACTCCAGAATATGAGAAACCTAAAGGCCCCCGAGGACATCCCACTACTGGGAGCCTCCCTGGACACACAGGGGCATTTGGACACAAGCTGAGCACCTACCTCCACGAAAGCATGCACACAGATGTCAACAGAGATAGAAGGTTGAGTCAGACAGGCCCTTAGGCCCTAATCTAAACTCTCGCTTTGGTTTCCAGGTGTCACTCCTCAGAGGCTTTGGTTCGAAGATCAGGATATGGGGCTTTCCTGAGGCACTGAACAGAACTCCTCTCGTCTCCACATGGGAAGCTTCCTTGTTGGAGCCGTGTCAAACACTTCAGGTTGGAGAACCCTGCAGAGTTCTAGGCCACCTCCACATTCCAAGGTCTCCCAGGCCACCAACCCACAGTAGGACTCATCTTCAGGAGAGTCCATTTCAACTCTCCCCTCTGGGTAGCTCACCCAGGAGCCCGCAGATTGAGCCTGCCTTGTCCTGACTAAAGAGTGGATATGAGGTGGCGTTCCCAGGCATCCATGCTTAGACACCTGCTCTCGAGTCTTTCCGTATGGGGCCTCCTGGAACCATCCAATAGGACTCGACTGTCGTGCAGAAGGAAACCTTGAGGTTTGGAGTAGTTCACAAATCCCATCGTAGGCAAACCTCCCTGGCCTCATGAAGCCCCCACACCCTTCAGGAAGAGGCCATGCTGGACAAAAACTCTAGCCTGAGGCACGTCTCATAGTTGACATGACCTTAGTGCAGGAGATCTCGTTTCAGCCTCTGCAGAGTGGGCCTGCCGTGCCCTCGGTCCCAAAACTCATGCTAGCTTGTGTTTTCAGACTTCCTTCCTCACACTCCTGGCAAACAAGCCCTACGGACTAGGAACTACAGAACCACAACCCAGCCCAGTGTCTGCCCAACGGAAGAAAAAGGTTTCCCTGTGGGGCTCTCCAGAAAACTCAGATAAGGATCAACCTACTCGGGCCTCGACGGTAACCGAACTGGATAGGCTGCTCTGGGCACTCATGCTCTGTCTGACACAGCCTGAATCCAGACGTCCAGACAGACAAGGAGACAGCTGGCCGCACACCCAGCACTTCGGACACGCCATGGTCTTATGCCGTCACCTCTTCCTAACCTTGGTTTTCAGATATCTGAACCTAGACATTATATCAATTCCCCACACAGCTGGGTATCGGAAGCACGAAACAGACCCTGTCCTTCTTCATGGCTGTAAAGCCTGCTCTTGGCATGGAGTCACACCTACAGGGTGGGATAAACCTTCATGGCCCCTGATGCCACGCCCAAACGTGAGTGCTGCTTGGGTACAGATTCACACTGTGACCCTCAGCATGAGCCCCATGTCAAAGAAAGGTCTGTTATGGCCTGGACCAAGAGCCCACAAATGCGGCTTGCCAATCCCCTATGCACCCAATCCTCACCAGGGTATGAGTTTTACAGTCGCCCCTCCCGTACCTGGGGCTCTGCTCTGGAATCCCTTTCTTGGAGAGACACATGAGCCAGACAACATGACTCCACCCTTCCCACAAAATGACCCCAAACTCTTGGGAGCTGGGACAAATCCGCAGAGAGGGATACTCGTCCACAGTCCCTGAGGCCACCCCTCCAATCTACGGCTATCCCGGACACAACATCCATAGACAAAAGCCTCCCACTCGCCCTTGTTTCAGAGGCCCAGGAGCTCCCTCTCGGGCTGTACATCCGGCCTGCCATAACCTAGGCGCCACTCATAAGCTGAGTTTGTGTTTTCAGACTTCTGTGCCCACAGCCTGGACCCACACATCCTCCAGGCTAGGGCCTCTGGAGCCACAGCGAAAGATTGTGCCTGCCCTCTCCAAGAAAAGTGTGCCCAATCCATTGACCACACCTCTACAAGTTAGGGAAAAACTCCAAGGCCCCTGAGGCCATCAATAGTGTAGGCCACCCTGGTCTAAGAGGGGCTCTCTGTCACCAGCGGAGCCACTATCTCCACTTAGACTCTCAGACAGTGTCCCCAGAGACAGAAGGTTGAAATGGACAGGCCCCCAGGCCCTAATCTGAACCGTAGCTTTGGTTTCCATGTGTCCGTCCTCAGAGGACTGTTTTCGTAGACCAGCACACGGGGCTTTTCTGAGGCAGCAAATCAAACTTCTCTCGTCTCCACATTTGGAGCTTCTTACTGGGGATGAATCAAACCCTTCAGTTAGGAGAGTTCCGCAGGGCCACTGAACAACCAGCACATTCCAAGGTCTCCATGGACCCAAATGCACATTATGAGGCATCCTCAGGAGAGGACATTTCAACTCAGCCCCCTGGGTAGCGTGCCCCAGAGGCAGCAGATCAAACATATCTTGTCGCTAATGGCCAATGGGAATGCGAGGCATGCTGTACAGGGATCCATCCTTCGAACCCTGCTCTCCAGTCCTTCCGTATGGTATGTCCTGGAGCCATGCAACAGGACTCGAATGTCCCGCAGAACGAAACCTTGTGGTTTGGAGCAATTTCCAAACTCAGCGTGGAAAAACTTCCTTGGCCTCATGAGGCCCCCGCTTCATGAAGGTGCCATTATGGACACATACTCCAGTCTCAGCCAACGTCTGATCATCAGCCTGACTTCCGATGCAGTAGATTTTGATTCAGTCTCTGCAGAGTGGGCCTGCTCTGCCCTTGGCTCAAATCCTCACACTAACTTGTGTTTTCCGACTTCCGTCCTCACACTCCTGGCCCACAATCCCTCCCTACTGGGAATTCTGGGGCCACAATGAAGCACTCTGCCTGCCTCCCAGGAGAAAAACATTGTCTATGGTGCTGCCCAGGGACCCCAAATGACAATCAAACTGCTTGGCCCTCGGAAACACCCCAATTTCATAGGCTACCTTAAACACTGATGCTCTTTCGCAAATAGCCTGAGCCCAGACCTTCCAACAGACACTGACACAGCTGCCTGCACACCCAGCACATTGTACACGCCACTGCCTTAGGCCACCATTCTTTCCCAACCTGGGTTTTCAGTCATCGGAACCTAGACCTTATCTCCAATTCCTGCACAGGGGGAAAACTCAAACAAAAAAAGTGAATAAACATAAAAACCTCCAGAGAACAAATGTCTGAAAAAAAAACAAAACAGTTTCCTCAGAGCCCACCACATTGAGAGGGGCGCGAGAACTTAACTCAGGGTACATCACTGACCAAAAACCCACGTGGCAGGCCCCTCTCCTAGAAAACAAACCAAGAAAGAAAAAAAAAAGAGAGAGAGAGAAAAAATAAAAAAGGACTACAAGAGTACAACCACTACTTCATAGGAAAAGTTTTTTTTTTTTTTTATTCATTCCGATTATTCTGGTATATATATATATATATATTTATATCCACTCTCCAATCTTTATCTTCCACCAGTGTTTCTGTGTTTTTGTGTTTGTCCTGAATGTATATAAATCTTACACGTGGGGTTCTTTTTGACGACGTTCTTCCTTTTTTTTTTTTGTATATATATATATATTTTTTTTTTCTCTTGTCATATACATATATATACATATATATATATGTAATTTTATTAACCTGTACCATCAGAGCGAGCTGTCCAGTACATCAAATTCCAAAATAACTTTCTAACCTTAAATTTTTGATATATACACCTATGTTTTCCTTTTGCATTTTTATTTTTTTATTCCTACATTTTTTTTATATTTTAGTTTAGTTTAGTTTTTTCCTTTTTATTTTTATCTTCTATTATTCATATAGAGTTAAACTTCAAAGTAGTCCCCTTTCCCCAGTCAATACTACCCCTAGGTAACTAATTTTTAATACCCCTTTATCTTAGGAAAGTTGAGTCCTTTAACAAATATATCAAGATACATCCAGGAAAAATTAAAACAAACTTCCTCGCAGACACTGAGAATTTATATCCACTCTCCAATCTTTATCTTCCACCAGTGTTTCTGTGTTTTTGTGTTTGTCCTGATAGTATATAAATCTTACACGTGGGGTTCTTTTTGACGACGTTCTTCCTTTTTTTTTGTATATATATATATTTTTTTCTCTTGTCATATACTTTTATCAGTCTTTTTGTTTGTCTACTTCATAAATCTTACCTTGGGGCTCATTTGGGCTGAACTTTTTCTTTAATCTTCCCTCTCTTTCCTGTCTCTATCTCTTTTTTTGTTTTTTTTTTTTCTTTTTCTTTTCTTTTTTCTCTCATTTGGGTGGGGAATCATGATTGTTCAGAAGTTTTCCAGTGTGCACCTTGACTGCACCATGGCTGATACATCCAGCTACATCTGTTCAGTCATCTCTCACCAAAATGACTAGGAGGAGGAATCCCCAACAGAAGAAAAATACAGTGGATGGACCTTCTGCACTAGAGCTAATGGCTATCAGCATAGACAATATGTTGGAAAGAGAATTCAGGTTAACAATAATCCAGGAAATAGCTAGTTTGGAGAAAGGCATGGATGACCAAACATAATTGATAAAGGCCAAGCTGAAAGCGATGAGACATGATGTTCACAATGTTAGGGCGAAGCTTAAAGCTACCAGGGAGGAGGTCCACAGTGCTCTCAATGAGTTCCAATCTAATCTAAACTCTCTCAAAGCTAGGGTAACTGAGACAGAAGATAGAATTAGTGATCTGGAGGACAAACAGATAGAGAGAAAGGATCAGGAGGAAGCCTGGAACAAACAGCTTAGAAATCACAAAAACAGAATCAGGGTAATAAATGGTGCCATGAAACGTTCCAACCTCAGAATTACTGGAATCCCTGAAGGGGAGAAGAAAGAAAGATCTAGAAGATATAGTAGAACAAGTCCTTCAAGAAAATTTTCCCAATCTCGCGAATGGAACCAGAATTCATGTACTGGAGGCTAAATGGTCTCCACCCAAGATTATACATAAAAAAAAAAAAAACATACAATACAAAACAAAACAAAACAAAACAAAACAAAAACACGACACCTGATAGTCAAATTGAGGAATTATAATTGTAGGTATAATCTCCTGAAAGCTTCTAGGGCAAAGAGGCTCCTTACTTACATAGGAAAGCCCATCAATATAACATCAGACCTGTCCACAGAAGCCTGGCAAGCCAGAAAAGGCTGGCAAGATATATTCAGGGCACTAAATGAGAAGAACATGCAGCCAAGAATACTTTATCCATCAAGACTGACATTCAGAATGGATGGAGATATAAAGAGTTTCCAAGACTGGCAAGACTTAAACGACTATGCTACCACCAAGCCGACACTGCAGGAAATATTAAGGGGGGTTCTATAAAAGAGTAAAAATCCTAAGAATAGCACGGAGGAGAAATATAGAGACAATCTACAGAAAGAAAGACTTCAAAGGTAACTCGATGTCAATAAAAACGTATCTATCAATAATCAATCTCAATGCGAATGGCCTAAATGCGCCCATAAAACAGCACAGGGTTGCAGATTGGATAAAACGACAGAACCCATCCATATGTTCTCCACAAGAGACCCATTTTGAACCTAAAAATACACCCAGACTGAAAGTGAAGGGACGGAGAAGCATCTTTCATGACAATGGGCCTCAAAAGAAGGCTGGGGTAGCGATTCTCATATCAGATAAATTAGATTTTAAACTAAAGGCTTTAGTCAGAGATACAGAAGGACACTACATAATTCTTAAAGGGACAATCCACCAAGATGATCTAACAATTGTAAATATCTATGCCTCTAATATGGGAGCAACCAATTACATAAGAAAACTGTTAATCAAGATAAAGAGTCATATTGATATGAATACACTAATCATAGGAGATCTTAACATGCCTCTCTCAGAAATAAACAGATCATTGAAGCAGAAAATCAATAAAGAAACAAGAGCATTGAATGACACATTGGAACAAATGGATCTCATAGATATATTCAGAACATTCCACCCTAAAACAAAAGAATACTCATTCTTCTCAAGAGCACAGGGAACCTTCTCAAGAATAGACCACATGCTGGGTCATAAATCAGGACTAAACTGATATCAAAATACTGAGATTTTTCCCGCATATTCTCAGATCATAATGCTTTGAACCTGGAGCTTAATCACAAGGAAAAGTACAGAAGGAACTCAAAAACCTGGAAGCTAAAGACCATCTTGCTTAAGAATGCTTGGATCAACCAGGAGATCAAAGAAGAACTGAAACAAATGGAAACCAATGAGAATAAAGACACTTCGATCCAAACCCTATGGGATACAGCAAAGGCGGTTCTAAGGGGGAAATCCATAGACATCCAAGCCTCCCTCAAAATTTTGAAAAATCCAGAATACACCAGCTGTCTCTACACCTTAAAGAACTGGAGAATCAACAAAAAAATCAAACCAACTCCACGCATAAGAAGAGAAATCATCAAGATTAGAGCTGAGATCAATGAGGTAGAAACCAAAGATACAGTAGAACGTATTAATGAAACTAGAAGTTGGTTTTTTTGAAAGAATCAAGAAGATCAATAAGGCACTGGCCACACTAATCCAAAAGAAAATAGAGAAAGCCCAAATTCACAAAATTATAAATAAAAACGGAGAGATCACAACTAACAACGAGGAAGTAGAAACAATCATCAGAAGTTATTATCATTAGTTATATGCCAATAAGCTTAGCAACCTTGATGAAATGGATGCATTCTTGGAAAACTATATAAACTTCCAAAATTGAACCAGGAAGAGATCGACAACCTGAATCGACCGATATCTAGTAACGAGATATAAGCAGTGATCAAAAACCTCCCAAGAAACAAGAGCCCAAGACCTGACGGATTGCTTGGGGAATTCTACAAACTTTCAAAGAAGAAATAACATCTATTCTCCTGAAGCTGTTTCAAAAAATTGAAGCAGAAGAAAAACTTCCAGACTCTTTCTATGAAGCCAGAATTACCCTGATCCCCAAACCAGGCAAATACCCTACCAAAATGGATAATTTCAGACCAATATCACTGATGAATATGGATGCTAAGATTCTCAACAAGATACTTGCAAACAGGGTCAAACAGCACATTAAAAAGATTATCTACAATGACCAGGTGGGATTCATCCCTGGGCTACAAGGATGGTTCAACATTCATAAATCAATCAATGTCATTGAAAAAATTAATATGAGAAGAGAGAAGAACCACATGGTCCTCTCAATCAATGCAGAAAACACATTAGACAAAATCCAGCATCCATTCGTGATTAAAACGCTGCAAAATATAGGGATAGAGGGAACATTCCTGAACTTCATCATATCTATCTATGAAAGACCCACAGAAAATATAATCCTCAATGGGAAAAATCTTGCAGCCTTCCCGTTGAGATCAGGATCACGACAAGGATGCCCACTCTCACCAGTCTTGTTCAACAAAGAAAACAGAAGTGAAGATGTACCTTTGGGACTTCATCAGGATCAAATACTTCTGCACTGCAAAGGAAACTGTCAATGAAACAAAGAGGCAACCCACAGATTGCGAGAAGATATTTGTAAATGACAGTACAGACAAAAGGTTGATATCCAGGATCTATAGAGAACTCCTCAAACTCAACACACACAAAACAGACAATCATATAAAAAATTGGACAGAAGATAGGAACAGACACCTCTCCAAAGAAGACATAGAAATGGCTATCAGACACATGAAAAAATGTTTATCATCACTAGCCAACAGGGAAATGCAAATTAAAACCACATTGAGATAGCACCTTACACCAGTTAGAATGGCCAAAATTAGCAAGACAGGAAACATGTGTTGGGGAGGATGTGGGGAAAGGGGAAACCTCTTACACTGCTGTCCTGAATACAAGTTGGTACAGGCACTTTGGAGAAAAGAATGGAGATTCCTCAAGAAATTAAAAACAGAGCTTCCCTATGACCTTGCAATTGCACTACTTGGTATTTACCACAAAGATACAGATGTAGTGAAAAGAAGGGCCATCTGTACCCCAATATTTAGAACAGCAATAGCCATGGTCACCAAACTGTGGATAGAACCAAGATGCTCTTCAAAGGACAAAAGGATAAGGAAGATGTGGGCCATATACACTATGGAGTATTATGCCTCCCTCAGAAGGAATGAATGCCCTACTTCTGTAGCAACATGGACGGGACTAGAAGAGATTCTACTGAGTGAAATAAGTCAAGCAGAGAGTGTCAATTATCATATGGTTTCACCTATGTGTGGAGCACAACAAATAGCATGGAGGACAAGGGGAGATGGATAGGAGAAGGGAGTGGAGGGAAATTGGAAGGGGGGGTGAACCATGAGAGATTATGGACTCTGAAAATGAATTGGAGGGATTTAAGGGGCAGAGGGTTGGGGGGTTGGGGGAACCAAAAGGTGAGTATTATCGAGGGCATGGATTGCTGGATGTGGTTCTAAAACAATGAATAGATTTAAAAAATGAACAGTTGTATGCCAATAAGCTAGTCCCCCTAGGTGAAATGGATGTATTCCCAGAAAACTATACAAGCCCAAAATTGAACCAGGAAGACAGTCACAACTTGCATAGACCGTTAACCAGTAACGGTATTGAAGTCATGACCAAAAACCTCACAAAAGTTCCATCCACGTCCTCTGTTGATGGACATCTAGGTTCTTTCCATAGTTTGGCTATTGTGGACAGTGCTGCTAAAAACATTCTGGTGCATGGGCCCCTTCGGATCACTACATTTGTATCTTTTGGGCAAATACCCAGTAGTGCAATTGCTGGGTCATAGGGTAGTTCTATTTTCAACATTTTGAGGAACTTCCATGCTGTTTTCCAGAGTGGTTTCACCCGCTTGCATTCCCACCAGCAGTGTAGGAGGGTTTCCCTTTCTACACATCCACGCCAGCATCTGTCACTTCCTGACTTGTTAATTTTAGCCATTCTGACTAGTGTGAGGTGATATCGCATTGTGGCTTTAATTTTTATATCCCTGATGCCGAGTGATATAGAGCACTTTTTCATGTGTCTGTTGGCCATCTGGATGTCTTCTTTGCAGAAGTGTCTGTTCATGTTCTCTGCCCATTTGTTGATTGGATTATTTGTTCTTTGGGTGTGGAGTGTGCTAAGCTCTTTACAGATTTGGACACTAGCCCTTTATCCGATATGTCATTTGCAAATATCTTCTCCCATTCTGTCAGTTGTCTTTTGGTTTTGTTAACTGTTTCCTTTGCTGTGCAAAAGCTTTTGATCTTGATGAAATCCCAATAGTTCATTTTTGCCCTTGCTTCCCTTGCCTTTGGCGATGTTCCTAGGAAGATGTTGCTGCCGCTGAGGTCGAAGAGGTTGTTGCCTGTGTTCTCCTCAAGGATTTTGATGTATTCCTTTCTCACATCGAGGTCCTTCATCCATTTTGAGTCTATTTTTGTGTGTGGTGTAAGGAAATGGTCCAATTTCATTTTTCTGCATGTGGCTGTCCAATTTTCCCAACACCATTTATTGAAGAGACTTTTTTCCATTGGACATTCTTTCCTGCTTTGTTGAAGATTAGTTGACCATTGAGTTAAGGGTCTAGTTCTGGGTTCACTGTTCTGTTCCATTGATCTGTGTGTCTGTTTTTGTGCCAGTACCATGCTGTCTTGATGATGACAGCTTTGTGATAGAGCTTGAAGTCCGGAATTGTGATGCCACCAACTTTGGATTTCTTTTTCAATATTCCTTTGGCTATTCGAGGTCTTTTCTGGTTCCATGTAAATTTTAGGATTATTTGTTCCATTTCTTTGAAAAAGATGGATGGTACTTTGATAGGAATTGCATTAAATGTGTAGATTGCTTTAGGTAGCACAGATATTTTCACAATATTAATTCTTACAATCCAGGAGCATGGAACATTTTTCCATTTCTTTGTGTCTTCCTCAATTTCTTCCATGAGTACTTCATAGTTTTCTGAATATAGATTCTTTGCCACTTTGGTTAGGTTTATTCCTAGGTATCTTGTGATTTTGGGTGCAATTGTAAATGGGACTAGAGGGTATCATGCTTAGCAAAATGAGTCAAGCAGAGAAAGAAAACTACCATATGGTCTTCCTGATAAGAGGAGGTGGAGATGCAATGGGCAGGAGAGGTTAAGGGGTAGGAGAAGAATAAACGAAGCAAGATGGGATTGGGAGGGAGACAAACCATAAGTTACTCTTAATCTCATGAAACAAACTGAGGGTTGCTGGGGAGAGGGGGGTTGGGTGAAGGGGGGTTGGGTTATGGACATTGGGGAGGTTATGTGCTATGGGGAGTTCTGTGAAGTGTGTAAACCTGTTGATTCACATACCTGTACCCTCAGGGATAAAATTATATGTTTATAAAAAATAAAAAAATTAAAAAGGAAAAAAAAATCTCCCACCCCAACAAAAAGAGCCCAGGATCTGACGAATTTTCTGGGCAATTCAACCAAACCTTCACAGAAGATGTAACACCTCTTCTCCTGGAGCTCTTTCCAAAAATTGAAGCAGAAGGAAAACTTTCATATACTTTTTATGAAGCTAGCATTATGCTCATCCCGAAACCAGGCAAATAACGCACCAACAAGGATAAATGTTCATCATCACTAGCCATCAGGGAGATTCAAATTAAAACCACATTGAGATATCACCTTACACCAGTTAGAATGACCAAAATTAGCAAGACAGGAAACAACATGTGTTGGAGAGGATGTGGAGAAAGGGGAACCCTCGTCCACTGTTGGTGGGAATGCAAGTTGGTGCAGCCTCTCTGGAGAACAGTGTTGGAGAATCCTCAAGAAATTAAAAACAGAACTTCCCTATGACCCTGCAATTGCACTCCTGGGTATTGACCCGAAAGATACAGGTGGAGTGAAAAGAAGGGCCATCTGTACCCCAATGTTTATAGTAGCAATGGCCACGGTCGCCAAACTGTGGAAAGAACCAAGATGCCCTTCAACGGACGAATGGATTAGGAAGATGTGGTCCATATACACTATGGAGTATTATGCCTCCATCAGAAAGGATGAATTCCCAGCTTTTGGAACAACATGGACGGGACTGGAAGAGATAATGCTAAATGAAATGAGTCAAACAGAGAGTCAATGATCATATGATTTCACTTATTTGTAGAGCATAACAAATAGTATGGAAGGCATGGGGAGTTAGAGAGGAGAAGGGAGTTGGGGTAAATAGGAAAGGTAAGTGAACTATGAGAGAGTATGGACTCTGAAAAACAATCTGAGGGGTTTGAAGTTGTGGGGGTGTGGGATGTTGGGGTACCAGGTAGTGGGTATTATAGAGGGCACAGATTGCATGGAGCACTGGGTGTGGTGAAAAAATAATGAATACTGTTATGCTGAAAATAAATTAATTAATAAAAAAAAAAGAAATAAAAAAAAAAGCTTGTGGCCTTCCCGTTGAGATCAGGAACATGAGAAGTATGCCTACTCCCACCACACTTGTTTAACTAAGTATTAGAAGTCCTAGCAACAGCAATCAGACAACAAAGAGAAATAAAAGGTATCCAAATTAGCAATGAAGAAGTCAAACACTCTTCGCAGATGACATGATTCTTTATAGGGAAAACCCAAAAGACTCCACCCCCAAACTACTAGAACTCATACAGCAATTCAGCAACGTGGCAGGATAGAAAGTCAATGTACAGAAATCAGTGGCTTTCTTATACACTAACAATGAAAATACAGAGTGGGAAATTAGAGATTTACTACAAAGCTGAGATCATCAAGATAGCATTGTATTGGCATAAAAAAAGACACATAGACCAGTGGAACAGAGTAGAGAGCCCAGATATGGACCCTCAACTCTATGGGCAAATAATCTTTGACAAAACAGGAAAACATATACAGTGGTAAAAAGTCACTCTCTTCAATAAATGGTGCTGGGTAAACTGGGAAGCTCTATGTAGAAAAATGAAACTCGACCATTCTCTTACACCATACACAAAGATAAACTCAAAATGGATAAAAGACCTCAACATGAGACAGGAATCCATCAGAACCCTAGAGGAGAACATAGGCAGTAATTTCTTTGATATCAGCCACAGCAACTTTTTTCAAGAAATATCTCCAAAGACAAAGGAAAAAAAGTTAAAATGAACTTTTGGGACTTCATCAAAATCAAAAGCTTCTGCACAGCAAAGGAAACATTTAAGAAAACAAAGAGGCAACCCACGGAATGGGAGAAGATATTTGCAAATGACTGTACAGACAAAAGGTTGATATCCAGGATCTATAAAGAACTCCTCAAACTCAACACACACAAAACAGACAATCATATCAAAACAGACAATCATATCACAAAACAGACAATCATATCAAAAAAAAATCAGAAGATATGACAAGACACTTCTCCAATCAAGACATACACATCGCTATCAGACACATGAAAAAATGTTAATCATCACTAGCCATCAGAGAGATTCAAATTAAAACCACATTGAGATATCACCTTACACCAGTTAGAATGACCAAAATTAGCAAGACAGGAAACAACATGTGTTGGAGAGGATGTGGAGAAAGGGGAACCCTCTTCCACTGTTGGTGGGAATGCAAGTTGCTACAGCCTCTCTGGAGAACAGTGTTGGAGAATCCTCAAGAAATTAAGAACAGAACTTCCCTATGACCCTGCAATTACACTCCTGGGTATTGACCCGAAATATACAGGTGGAATGAAAAGAAGGGCCATCTGTACCCCAATGTTTATAGCAGCAATGGCCGCGGTCATCAAACTGTGGAAAGAACCAAGATGCCCTTCAACGGACGAATAGATAAGGAGGATGTGGTCCATATACACTATGGAGTATTATGCCTCCATCAGAAAGGATGAATTCCCAGCTTTTGGAGCAACAGGGATGGGACGCGAAGAGATTCTCCTTAGTGAAATAAGTCAAGCAGAGAGAGTCAATGATCATATGGTTTCAATTATTTGTGAAGCATAACAAATAGCATGGAAGACATGGGGAGATAGAGAGGAGAAAGGAGTTGGGGGAAATTGGAAGGAGAGGTGAACCATGAGAGACTATGGACTCTGAAAAACAATCTGAGTGTTTTGAAGGGGCAGGGGGTGGGAGGTCGGGGTACCAGGTGGTGAGCATACAGAGGGCATGGATTCCATGGAGCACTCGGTGTGGTGCAAAATAATGAATACTGTTATGCTGGAAATAAATACAAAATAAATTAAAAAAATAAGAAAAAGAAAATTGGGAGCATCACTTTGCCCAATTTCAAGGGTAACTACAAAGCTGTGATCACCAAGACAGAATGGTACTGGCATAAAAACAGACACATAGACATGTGGAATAGAGTAGAGAGCTCATATATTGACCATCAACTCTATGGTCAAATAATCTTCAACAAAGCGGGAAAATATACAGTGGAAAAAATACAGTCTTTTCAATAAATGGTGCGGAAAAATTGGGCCATCTCTGTGTAGATGAATGAAACTTAACCATTCTCTTCCACCATACACAAAGAGAAACTCGAAAAGGATAAAAGAGCTCAACATTGGGGGGAGGGGACCAGATGGCAGGCAAGTAGGAGGAGGCGACTTTTCAACCTGTACCCGAAAGTGAGCTGATTACCAACCAAAGAACTACGATCACCCATGAAATCAGCCTGAGGTCAGAATTATACACGTCTGGATCTCTATAATTTTTAACTATGGTAAAAATTGGGGCCTAGAGGCATGGCAGGCCCAATATGCTGTATCTTCATCCAGTCACTGAGAGGCCTTACTTGAGGACCGGGCTCAGGCTGAGGGTCACAATGTGTGTTTGTGACCAATGTGGCCCGCGAGCATGGGCGGGGCCTCATGGGCCACACTAGTTTCAACTACACTGAACTTTGGACAACATGTCAATCACAAGGTCTCTTGCCATGGGGAAGGATTTCTGATTTCTGCATCATTTTCAACCCTGGGCAGTGGTTGGAAATAAGGTCTAAGTTCTGAAGCCTGAAACCGCAGTTGGAAAGACCGCCATGGCTGGTCTGATGTGTTCAGTGTGCGTTCATCTGCCTGGGTTTGGTAAGGAGTTTCGGGCTCAGGTTGTGTCAGACAGTACATTAGTGCCCAGGATAGACTGTATAATTGGGGTACAGTCGAGTGCCATGTAGGTTGATCCTCTTCTGAGGTGCATGGGCAGCTCATGAGGCAATAATTTTTTTCTAGAGGGCAGGCAGAGTGCTGCATTGTGGGTCCGGAATTGCCAAAATCGAGGGCTTCTGGGCCAGGAGTGTGAGGACAGAAGTCTGAGAACACAAGCTAGTCTTGGGCTTCAGGCCGAGGTCATGGCAGGTAACCCCTGCAGATCTCTACATATCTCATGAATCTGAAGTCCCGGTGAGGATCAGACGTTGGCTCAGGTTGGAGTTTCTGTACATGACTGCCCCTTCATAAACGGAGCGGAATCTCAAGGCCATGGAGGTTTTCCACGTTGGGAGTTCTGGGATGCCCCCTTCAAGGATTCCTTCTCCAGGACAATTGAGACCTGTTGGGCAGCTCCAAGACATCCCATATGGAATGACTCCAGAGCACCGTTGGAGGATGGATGCCAGGGAAGCCCGCCTCGCATTCCAATTGTCTCCTAGCAAAAAGACAGTTGAGATCTGATGGCTCCTCAGGAGCAACCGAAGTGGCTGAGTTGAAATGGACTTTCCTGAGGATGGTGCTAATGTGTGTTTGTGTCCATGAGGGTCTTGGTATGAGGCGGTGGACCGGGACCCTGAATTATTCTCCTAAGATTTTGACATAGCTCCCATGCACAAGTTTCCTTGTGGAGACGAGATTTGTTCTGATGGGTGCCTCAGGAAACCCCTATTTGGGCTTGGAATCCAGACTTTTGAGGAGACATGCCTGTAAAACAAGCAATGGATCCGATTATGGCCTAGGGTCCTGTCGGGTACCATCTTCTTCTCTGCGGACATCCATCTATGGTATGAGAGGAAGTAGATGCTCAGCTGGTGTCAGACCGCCCTTGTTTGTCATGGGAGACCTACACTATTGGGATGGCCTCGGGACTTTGGAGGGTTCTCCTAATTTGTACGATTTTGGACAATGGAATGGGCAGAATTCCCAAGCATGGGGTAGGCACACTCCTAATGTGTGGCTCCAGGGACCCTAACCTGGAGGGTGTGTTGCCCAAGACTTTGAGGATAGAAGTCTGAAAACACAAACTCAGCTTAGGTTTGGGGACGTAGGTATGGCAGGCCCAATCTACAAACCATGAGAAGAAATCTTCAGGATATGAAGAAAGAGCGAGTCTGAGGGGCTTGCTCAGGCTTTTGTCTCTGGATTTTGTATCAACGATGACCGTGGAATGTGGAGAGGCCTCATGGGCCATGGACGAATCTTCCTCTCTGTGGATTTGGCCCGGTCCCAATTGTTATTCGTCAATCTGTGGGATGGGAGGTCTCCTTTCAGTATTGTTACCTCAGGTTTCCCAACCAAAGAGGAATTCCAAGGCAGAGCCCTGGGGAAGAGTGAATGGACATACAAAACTATGGTAAAAAATTGGGACCTAGGGGCATGGCAGGCCCAATATGCTGTCTCTTCATCCAGCCACTGAAAGGCCTTACTTGTGGACTGGGCTCAGGCTGAGGGTCACAATGTGTGTTTGTCACCAATGTGGCCCGCGAGCATGGGCGGGGCTTCATGGGAAACACTGGTTTCAACTACACTGAACTTTGGACAACATGCCAATCACAAGGTCTCTTGCCATGGGGAAGGAGTTCTGATTTCTGCATCATTTTCAACCCTGGGCAGTGGTTGGAGATAAAGTCTAGGTTCTGAAGCCTGAAAACCGCAGTTGGGAAGAGATGACGACCTAAGTCCATGGTGGCTCTGATGTGCTCAGTGTTTGGTCAGATGCCTTGGTGTTGGTCAGGAGTTTCGGACTCAGGTTGTGTCAGACAGTACATTAGTGCCCAGGTTAGACTATATAATTTGGGTACAGTCGAGTGCCGTGTAGGTTGATCCTCATTTGCGGTTCCTGGTCAGCTCATTAGGCTAAATATTTTTTCTAGAGGGAAGGCAGAGTGCTGCATTGTGGTTCCGGAATTGCCAAACGTGTGGGCTTCTGGGCCAGGAGTGTGTGGACAGACGTCTGAGAACACAAGCTAGACTTGGGCTTCAGGGCGAGGGCACGGCAGGTACCCCCTGCAGATCTGAACCAATCTTTCATGCATCTGAAGTCACGGCGAGGGTCAGACGTTGGCTCAAGTTGGAGGTTCTTTGCATTACTGCCCCTTCATGAACGGAGCGGAATATCAAGGCCATGGAAGTTTTCCCAGGTTGGGAGTAGTGGGATGCCCCCTTCAAGGATTCCTTCTCCGGGACAATTGAGACCTGTTGAGCAGGGCCAGGACTTCCAGTATGGAATGACTCCAGAGCACCATTCGAGGATGGATGCCAGGGAAGCCCGCCTCGCATTCCAATTGTCTCCTAGCAACAAGACAGTTGAGATCTGATGGCTCTGCCGGAGCAACCGGGGTGGCTGAGTTGAAATGGACTTTCCTGAGGATGGAGCCTAAAGTGTGTTTGTGTCCATGAGGGACTTGGAATGAGGCGGTGGCACCGGGACCCTGAAGTATTCTCCTAAGATTTTGACATAGCTCCCATGCACAAGTTTCCTTGTGGAGACGAGATTTGTTCTGATGGGTGCCTCAGGAGACCCCCTATGCTGGTCTTGGGATCCAGGCTTTTGAGGAGACATGCCTGCAAACCAATGCCTTGGATCCGATTATGGCCTAGGGTTTTTCTTCTTACATCTTCCACTATGGAGACATCAATCTATGATATGAGTGGAAGTAGATGCTCAACTTGTGTCAGACCGCCCTTGTATGTCCCGGGAGACCTACACTATTGGGATGGCCGCGGGGACTTTGGAGGGTTCACCTAATTTGTACGATTTGGGACAATGAAAAGGGCAGAATTCCCATGCATTCGGTAGGCACAGTCCTAATGTCTGGCTCCAGGCGCCCCAGCCTTGAGGTTGTTTGCCCAGGCCTTTGAGGACAGAAGTCTGAAAAAACAAACTCAGCTTAGGTTTGGGGACGTAGGTATGGCAGGCCCAATCTACAAACCATGAGAAGAACTCTTCAGGATATGAAGAAAGAGCGAGTCTGAGGCGCTTGCTCAGGCTTTTGTCTCTGGATTTTGTATCAACGATGACCGTGGAATGTGGAGAGGCCTCATGGTCGATGGACGAATCTTCCTCTCTGTGGATTTGGCCCGGTCCCAATTGTTATTCGTCAATCTGTAGGATGGGTGGTCTCCTTTCAGTTTTGTTATATTAGGTGTCCCAACCAAAGAGGAATTCCAAGGCAGAGCCCTGGGGAAGAGTGAAGGGACAAACAAAACTATGGTAAAACATTGGGGCCTAGGGGCATGGCAGGCCCAATATGCTGTCTCTTCATCCAGCCACTGAGAAGCCTTACTTGAGGACTGGGCTTAGGCTGAGGGTCACAATGTGTGTTAGTCACCAATGTGGCCCGCGAGCATGTGCGGGGCTTGTTGGGACACACTGGTTTCAACTACACTGAAGTTTGGACGACATGCCAAACACAAGGTCTGTTGCCATGGGGAAGGAGTTCTGATTTCTACATCATTTTCAACCCTGGGCAGTGGTTGGAGATAAGGTCTAGGTTCTGAAGCCTGAAAACCGCAGTTGGGAAGAGTCGACGACATAAGGCCTTGGAGGGTCTGATGCGCTCAGTGTGCGGTCAGCTGCCTGGGAGTTGGTCAGGAGGTTCGGGCTCAGGTTGTGTCAGACAGTGCATTAGTGCCCAGGTTAGAGTATATAATTTGGGCATAGTCGAGAGCCGTGTAGGTTGATCCTCATTCGAGGTGCCTGGGCAGCTCATTAGGCGAGATATTTTTTCTAGAGGGCTGGCAGAGTGCTGCATTGTGGGTCCGGAATTGCCAAACTTGAGGGATTCTGGGCCAGAAGTGTGCGGACAGACGTCTGAGAACACAAGCTACACTTGGGCTTCAGGCCGAGGGCACGGCAGGTACCCCCTGAACCAATATCTCATGCATCTGAAGTCACGGCGAGGTTCAGACGTTGGCTCAGGTTGGAGTTTCTGTGCATGACGGCCGCTTCATGAAGGGAGCAGAATCTCGAGGCCATTGAGGTTTTCCCACGTTGGGAGTTGTGGAAGCCCCCTTCAAGGATTCCTTCTGCGGGACAATTGAGACCTGTTGGGCAGCTCCAGGACATCCCATATAGAATGACTCCAGAGCACCGTTCGAGGATGGATGCCAGGGAAGCCCGCCTCGCATTCCAATTGTCTCCTAGCAACAAGGCAGTTGAGATCGGGTGCGTCTTCGGGAGTATCCGGGGTGGCTGAGTTGAAATGGACTTTCCTGAGGATGGGGCCTAATATATGTTTGTGTCCAGGAGGGCCTTGGAATGGGGCGGTGGCCCTGGGACCCTGAAGTATTCTCCTAAGCTTTTGACATAGCTCCCATGCACAAGATTCCTTGTGGAGACGAGATTTGTTCTGATGGGTGCCTCAGGAAACCCCCTATGCTGGTCTTGGGTTCCAGGCTTTTGAGGAGACATGCCTTCAAACCAATGCCTTGGATCCGATTATGGCCTAGGGTTTTTTCTTGTTACATCTTCCTCTATGGAGACATCAATCTATGATATGAGTGGAAGTAGATGCTCAACTTGTGTCAGACTGCCCTTGTATGTCCCGGGAGACCTACACTATTGGGATGGCCGCGGGGACTTTGGAGGGTTCACCTAATTTGTACGATTTTGGACAATGAAAAGGGCAGAATTCCGATGCATTCGGTAGGCACAGTCCTAATGTCTGGTTCCAGGGGCCCCAGCCTTGAGGTTGTTTGCCCAGGCCTTTGAGGACA